>NC_073232.2:84313928-84942321 GCF_029281585.2 Gorilla gorilla gorilla | reverse complement strand
AAGACTGATTGAGACTTAGAACTACCATAAACATATTTTTGTAATTTGTAGTGACAATTACCATTGTTATTTACTAAGCACCTACTAAATGCCAGGCATTATGTAAATTGTTGAGAATACAGAGGTGTGACAATGGTTCCTATACTCAATGGTCAGGTAACAATAATAGACAAGACATTAAGTGATAAAGTTAGTGTATGATTTTGGGGAAAATAAGAGGAGGGAGTGATCATTTCTTAAGGAAATGGTACAGACCAGGCCAGATGCATTTCCAATGGTTCCCTAAATTTGGGCTGGGTTTGGAGTGAGGAATAGAAGTCAGGTTGAGCGGTCAGCCTACGTGAAGGGAAGGCAGGTTTAAGAAGTACCAAGTGGTTCCAGGGGTTTCTGGACTGGGGATTGATTATTCTTTTAAAAGAAGCTGCTGAGATGTCCAAATAAACAAGACAGATCGAACACATCTATGCAGCCTCGACGCTCTTCTAAAACCCCACCAAAATGCCAGCAAAGATATAAAAAGTCTTCAAATCACTCAGATAACAAGAATAACAATAGAGGAGACTATAGCAAATGAAAGATAACATTTTAGGAGCTGTAAGGCTAATGGATGGGGCTTAGTTAGCATATTGGAAAATGTAGAACCCTAAGCTTACATGAAGGGATAGAGTAAACAGCTAAGTGTTGGTTCAGCAGAACCCCAGAAAGACTTGGGAATTGGAGGTACTGGGTACCTCTGAAGAAGGGTGATGGGTCAGGGCAGAAGATGAACCTTTGGGCATTTTTGCTTTTCACAGTTTTTTTTTTCTTTCATCATCTTCAGAAACCACAAGCCCTCTAAAAATGTGTGTGTGTGTGTGTGTGTGTAGCATATATATTTATATTAATTTTATTTTGCTCTCGTGGCAGCAACAACAGGATCAATGAAAGGAGCACAGTGGAGCAGTGCTGACCATGGGGGGTCATGCAGATGCTCTCAGAATTGAGCATCTATTGCTGGGACCACTGTATTCAGAGGCAGGAGGCAGATGCAACACGGTCCACTCAAAATGCACAACCTGTGGCTTGGTAGACTTACAAAAGCAGTACAACAAACACAGCTGTTTAGCACAGTCTGAGAGGTCACAGCTCCCACCTGATCTGGAGGCTGCTCCCACTCTGATAATTTTAAGACAGTACTTTCAGCAGGAAGTGGGAAGCCTATGCAAGGCATGTGACCTCAAGGCTACAGATAAGTATTAAATTGGATGACCGATTCTCATATTTTTCTGATTATTATTGTTTTTAGAGACAGAATCTCACTGTCACCCAGGGTGGAGTGCAGTGGTGCTATCATAGCTCACTGTAACCTCGAACTCCTGGACTCAAGCAATCTTCCTGCCTCGGCCTCCCAAGTAGCTGGGACTACAGGTACAAGCCACTAATTTTTTCATATTTTTAGAGATGGGGTCTTGTTATATTGTCCAGGCAGGTCTCAGACTCCAGGGCTCCAGTGATCCTGCTTCCTTGGCCTCCCAAAGTGCTAGAATTACAGGTGTGAGTCACCATGCCTGGCCATGAATCTCATATTTTTATAAAGCAGCCATGTGTTCTAGATTTTGCTAAACATCATAATTTCCAATACTCTAATGCTCATAAAGAGACTGCTCATGGTCAAACTGAAGGTATAATTTTTAAGTTTTTTAAGTTGGAACAAAATGGTCAATAGGAGGTAAGAACTTAAAAGGAAAGGGTTTGTTTGCAAGTGCTCCCACAAGAAAACTCAGAAGCGATGAACAAGAGTCACCACTTCACTTGCATGAGAAACTTCCTCATGGTATCCCTAAGTCAAGCCCTCACTAAGAGCGCGGCTGCTGGCACTGTGGTCCCACTTTGAGGAGCAGCCTCCCAGAGCTCGCCCAGGCCCCTGCAGCTTCCATGCTCTTCTCATGAGACCAAACAACTGCCCAGACACTTGGTAAATTCCTTGTATCTTTGGTTTATATGAAAGGAAAGAAAGAACAGCTTCTGCACATTTCATCTTACTATAAATATCCAAGTGAAGAAAAAAGGTAACCATGAAGGCTCATCCCACTCAATTTATTCCTGTTGGCATTCTTTCAGTGGAAAAAAGGAGGGGGAAGAAAAACCTGCCCTTGAGTAGGAACGCAACATGTAAAAACCTGTGCTGAATCATGAACATGATTATTGTATGAGAAGATTCAAACTGAATTGTAAAAACCTCATTTTATAGCTACTTAAAAACCCTGAGAATAGTTGTACATTGATCTCAGCAAACGTACAAAAGAACACGCGTTATCAAGGGCAGAGATCTGCACGCTTGCTAGGGAAGACAAGGGGGATGCGGGGGCAGAAGATCCTGGCTTGGACAAGGCAAGGTTCCAAGGATGAAAATATCCTTCTGCTGGCTGAGTCAGATGCATCCACACATCTGAGTGCCCTCTGTACTCAGCTGTCTTAGATTCATGCTGCGTTGTAGCTGTTTGTTTACTGGACTTGCCTCTCTCCGGAATTAAGAAGTCAGATTTTGAGGGCAGGGAGCCAGTCATATTCACCTTTGTTTCCTTAGCCCTGATGCCAGTGTCAGACAAGTAAGTGCCCCATGAACTCGAATAAATAAAGACCTCTGATCTACATTGTCCAGCCATGTGCAGCTTTTTCTCCCATTTTTTCTTCTTTTACAAGTATTTATATTCTCTGCACCTCCTAACACAGATTATCATGAGTCCATGTACAATAATTTTCCCCATAAAACTAACTAGAAAGGATTCCCTATTCCCAAATCTGCAAATTTCACCATAAAACTGTTTTGTGTGTGATTCTTCTACCAAACTTGTGACTCATATTTAAAATCTGAAACCATCATCTGCTTCCTATAGAGGGTTCCCTATTCCCAATGACACATGCCCAAATGAAGCACTTGTTTTTCATGGTTCTGATACACGTAAAACGGTGACATAAAACATATGATAAAACAAGTATAATACTGTTATGGAAAGAGATGTTGGAAAATTAGAAAAAGAATTCTGTTTATTGTGTTAACCACAATTCTAACCCAGGATTTTTCAAACTTTGACCACAACCTACAATAAAAGTGACATTTCATGTAGCAACCAGTACAAATGTACATAAATATAAAACTGCAACAGATTATGAAATAAAACCATTTCTATTTCCAACATACTCAAACATTTTCTATTCCTTTTACCTCATTCTCTTTAAACATTGCTGATGTCGGCCTACTCAGACAATTTCAAAGCCTGACAATGCAAGGTAACTCATGCCTGTAATCCCAGCACTTTAGGAGGCTGAGGCAGGAGGATCTCTTGAAGCCCAGAGTTTGAAACCAGCCTGGACAATGAAGCAAGACTTCGTTTCTCCAAATAAAAAACAAACAAACAAAAACCACAAAAGATAGAGAGAGAGAAAAGATAAATTAGAGTCATCAAGACCCATGAGGTAGAAGACAACTTTAATGGGAGGCATTAAAGAACCTAGAATCTTCTGAAGTCATCTCTCTCCATTTCTTCTCTCTTTGGCATCTCCACTCCTGTGGTTTTCTTGGATAGCTTCTGTGTGTTTGATTCACGATTCTTTTCCATTTCATGTTACCCATGTGGCTAAGGCTAGGGTGAAAGCTAAGCAAGACTCAGGGTGGAACCCATGGAGATCTAAAGAAGTGACTGCTGCCCAGGCCTGACTGGGTCAGTACAGCTTGATTCAGAAAGGCAAGAGGAAGACTTCCAGCCCACCTATAAGAAACTGGGTCCCAAGCCCTGGCTAGTGAGAAAGAGTGTGTATACGGCAACTATCTCTGTGATGATTCTCCTAGAACGCTGTCCAACACAACTCTCTGCCATGATGGAAGTGTTCCATATCACTAGTTACTGTGGTTGCCACTAGCTACAAGTGGCTATTAAGCACTTGATGTGTGACTAATTCAACAAAGCAATGAATTCTTAAATGTATTTAATTTTAATTAATTGAAAGCTAAAGAGCCAAATGTGGCTGTGACTTCCATTGTGGACAGACATAGCCCTTGAACCTATCAAAGATGGGTAAGAGAAGTGAGGTTGAAAGGCTTTGGGACAAGTCAGAATTTGAAGACACTGATGCTGGCCATATCTTTCCATCAGATATTTCCAAGGATGAAGACTGAATTGCAGCATTTTGCATTCTCAAATCTTGAAAAAGAAACAAGAATTTATGGAACCAAACAACCACAGAGATTCAACTATGACATGTATTCACTGGTAATAAACAATTCCTTTCAACTAGAACTGCAGTGAAAGGTGCTGTACAAACAGTTGCATATTCTTTTAAGTTGAGGGAAGGCAAGAATCTAGTTCATTCCAAAGTTTTGGAAAGACCTAGGTTTTTGATTCTGCATTGTCACTGATTCGCTGAAGACCTGGAGGAGGTTATACGTGTTCTCTTTAGCTTCTACAGCTACTCATGGGCTGTTGAGTAGCAAATGAGTTGGTGTAAGTAGGGAAAGCACTCAATGCTGTGGTTTATGGTAGTTATTCACAACAGTCAATAGTGTGTGCACTCAGGCAGACTTGCAAATAACTCTTTCACTCTGCCTTAGGATAACTACCCATTAAATCACATAGGTAGAAAGAAGGCCAAGTTTATTCATTTTACATTCCTGTAACTCCCAAGAAATGTTGAGGTAATCAAAAAATTGTGCGAGATAGGATAATCTGAATAGCAAATGTTTCAACTTCTAACATCTAGGCAACTAGTAAGCCCTGAAAGCTGGAATATGGCTGGTCAAAATCAGAAGTTCTCTGAACTAAAAGACAGTTTCAACAAGGTCCTTATCCATTAGTGTATCTACAACAAACAAAGCTAATGTAGCTATTTAGCACTTTCTACACACGAGGCTCTATTCTAGGTACTTGGGCCTCACAACAATTCTAGTAGGTGAGTACTATTATGCCCATTTTATAGATGAGGTTAAGAGAGAGAAATTGAAAGCTTAAGTAACTTGCCCAAGATCAACAGCTACTAGGAAACAGCGCTGGAATTAAACAGAGTGCACACTTTTCATCACTGCATGAATCTGCCTTGATATGAGGAGTGGACTCTATGAGGAGGGCAGTTATCTTAATATTTTCACCCAGGAACTTGTGTTTAAAATAGGCATGTTAATAGCATCAAGGGTGCATTGGAAGAACTGAAAAATCATAGAGGACTAGAGAGAAAGTAGATAGAATATTATCAAAAGAGACTAAAGTATTTTAACATTTTGGAGTTATTTAATATAGGGGCAATCAGTTCCTTATGTCTTATTAACTCAACAAAATAATCAATGCAACAATGCAAATAGATGGCCTAGAACCAAAAAGTAAGGTTCAGTTATCATTCGAATGCACTGTTAAGAAGGCAGGGAATCATTAAATCCTAAATATAGGGAAAAAGTTAGATTCTTAAAAGTAGTAAGTTTTGGTTATTTGGATGATTCACTGTATTGAGCACATTGTACACTCATGTAGAACTAATAAGGCTTCAATTAACAAAGCAGATTGATCTCAATGTCCTCTAAGCACTAATACTCAAGAGACAGTATACAGCTTTGTACAATCAGTAGGCACCAACACATCAGCCTTCAAGAGAACTTCAGTTTCAACACTGCTGTTGATTACATTTTTAAAAAATGTGCTAAAATAATGGGCAACTGAAACATTCTGAAATTAGATCTAACAGTGAATAATTGCTGTGCAAGTCACACTACATTTTACAGACTGTGTTCTTGCATTAAACAAGATGCAGAGATTGCCTTTAAAAGGTATAATTTTCTATAATCTTTTTTTTGTTGTTGTTGGTGCTCAAAGCAATTGCTTTCCAATGGAAAAATAAAGCAAGAGAACAATGGTGCACATCCCCAGACTTCTTACCAACATGTAAACTTTGACTGTTCACAGTATGCAGTTATTGACAGCTGGACTAAAGGACAGTGTCGCCATTAACTTACTGCAACCTCATCTGAAAAGGAGTGAAGTGCCTTTGGAACCTGTTTCTAGTACCTAGGTCTAACTGACGGAGCATGCAGAGGAAGATTTAATTATCCCATATAAGGTTAAGTTTTAGGCCAGTGCCAACTAGGAAGAAGTATTATAGTTAGAAAAGAGACTCAAGGCCAGGTGTGGTGGCTCATGCCTGTAATCCCAGCACTTTGAGGGATTGCTTGAGCCCAGAAGTTTGAGACCAGCCTAGGCAATATAGTGAGACCTCATCTCTACATAAAAAGTTTAAAAAATTAGCTAGGCATGGTGGTGCACACCCGTAGTTCCAGCTACTTGGGAGGCTGAGATGGGAGGATCACTTGAGCCCAGGAGGCTGAGACTGCAGTGAGCCAAGACTGTGCCACTGCACTCCAGGCTGGGCAACAGAGTGAGACCCTGTCTTGAAAAAAAAAAAAAAAAAGAAGAAGAAGAGAATCGAGTTAGAATTAGCATGAAATTGGGAGGAGAGGGAGTGGGGAGGGAGCGCTCAACTGAAATTCAATGCTAAGAGAGTGAAGAATGGATTAATTCAACTATTTTAACAGTGTACAGTAAGCATTACACTGTTACCCAGTGTAATGCCTACATGACATAGGTAAATTTCTACCTGCCTTAATTCTGCTTTACTTTAGGAAACACCATGCCTGAAGTCAAATCCCCTGCATAACCAAACTGCCTAAGACTGGTGGAAATCCCAAGATGCTGGTTCACTTGACCTCTGAAAAACCTCTAACTTCATTATAATCTAATTTCCATGCTAAATGACACTTCCATCAGCACCATGACGGTTGACAATCACTATGACAATAGCTGGAAAAAAACATAAAAGAACAAAAAGGAAAGTGGCAACTCTGGTTCCAAGAAATTCGCTGTTCATTTCAAGACATGAATATTCCTCCCTTTGCTTTTAGTGCCCAACTCATTCATTAAAGATGCCCTATATCTGTGACTTCCTGGCTCTCACAGGCTGAGAAGCTGATCTGTGATCCAAGTGCCCACTCAATTCCATGGCCATCCAATTAAAGCCTGCACTGCTCGACACTCGCTTTCAGTTTTGTGTACTAGCTTTGAAGCACCAAACAGGGAAAGAGCCCATTTGGGTGGGACCAGCTTTGTCAGTAATATTAATGTTATGCCTATAGGAAATACAAATATGAATGAAACATAGTCGTTGTAGTTGGAAATGCATGACATATATGTACATATGATAGAGGCAGGAGGCAGAGAACTCTCCTAGGCAGATAGGGAAGGGTCCCTGAAGAATCTCCGACCCACCCCCCAAGTGTTTATACCACATGTTTTGTGCAGATAAGGCAACCTGCACAGGGAGTTTGCCTGAACATGCCCAGAGCAGACTAAGGGACCATATGCACACTGGGGGGAAGGGGTGGAGCCACCAGGAATTCAAACCTTACACAAACAGGGAACCCAGCGCCATCAGCTTGGATATATAGAAGCCCTCGTATTCAACTGTTAAGGGGGGCAACTGGCAACCTGCTTTCAGGATCCCTCTTTTTGCTGAGAGCTTTCCTTTTTGTTTAATAAATTCTATTCCACTCACTCTTCAATGTCCGCATGCCTAATTTTTCCTGGTCGTGAGACAAGAACCTGGATCTAGCTGAGCGAAGGAGTTTAAAAAAATCCTGTGTCACATACACATGTGAGTATGTATATACACATACTCGTGTTATTATATGCATTTTGGCAGTGCCTACTATGCTATGTGTTATGCATAAAGTGATCACTAGAAGAGTATGCTTCCTCTCCTTACAGAACAACTGTGCTAGTAATAAATCAACTAGAATTGTGCTATGTGCTGGGAAAGAGAAGAAGAGAGTGTAACTTGATTGAGCTAAGCTTGCTACATTCACATGAATTCTGATTTTGTGAACTAAATGGAAATGACTAGTAAGGAAACTCCACAAAAATTTGACCTGATAGGCTAGAAGGGCCCCACAAGGAAGGAAAGTGTACTCTAATGGGCATTTAAAGGAACCAGCCTGGCCACACACTTCCAACAGGACTCTGAGAATTCAGACCCACTCCCTCAACTCCTGGAGGAGCTGCCCAGATAGATGCCACTACCACACGGGAATCTGAAACCACATAATTTCAGGGCTGGACATAGTTCAAAAATCAGCAAGTAGGGTTCTGAGTGAATGCTCTACACATACAGGTAGATTATTACATTACATAATTACATAAAAAATAAATAATTACCTAATTACACTAGGTAATTATTTTTGACTTCAGGAACAAATGACTTGTCACCACTACATGAAAGACAATGGCGTTTCAGTCCAATACCCTTGGTAGGATTTAGAGTGGCCACCACTCCTGGGAGGGAGTCGAGTATTCACCTAGGAAGTTAAGTCTTGGGGAGGAGGCTTGTGTTCCTGGCCACTCCACAGCCGGTAGGGGGAGGAAACACCCACAAGGCGTGGGAGAAAACAATTAGACTAAGATTAGAGCCATCCAAGCTGGAGGAACCGATAAGGCTTCTTGGGTGAGGTAGCGTATATGCTGGTTCTTAAAAGAGAAGCAGAATTTAAAAAGATGAAGAAAGGGCATGAGATGAAAAGACAGCACAGGCAAAATGTTGTAGTTAAATAGAAAGGAATGTCGGTTTGGCTGGGGCACAGAACACTCAACCACGGAAAAAGAGAGAAGAGTGGAGATCACACTAGAAAGAAACAGGGACAAAATCCTTTACAGAGGAACTGGGAACCACTAGCAAACTTTTTCTATAAAGGCCCTAATAATAAATATTTTTGGCCTTGTGGGCCAGTCTGTTGCAACTACTCAACTCTACCATCATACTGCAAAAGTGGACACAGGAAATGCATAAACAAATAGCCCTGGGGATCTGGTCTGTGGGCATAGTTTGCAAACCCTTCTGTCAGAGAGATGTGATCTGCTCACGCACCGTTATGGGGGAACTGCTCAGGCAGAAGAATGAGAATCCAGGATGTTTTGCAGCAAGGATCTACTGGAAGAAGGAAGGAGTCCAATGAGTAACATTAATACTCTGAAATAATGAATTCTTGTTATTCACATCAAATGGCTACAAGAGCAATAAACACCTGAGGGAATGAGGTAACAAGGAGCAAAGTAACTCAACTGGATTCATATTCCATTTGTTAGTTTAAGCAATTATTATTATTTTCTTAATGTCAAGAGTAAACATGCACAAAATATGGTTAATTAAACCACCACACTCATAGGTCTTGTGAAAGACAGCGAGTAGCAAATCACTAATACAGACATTGTGCAAAGCGGAAAAATAAACAGCTACTATGGGAATTCAAAACAAAGAGCCACCAACTAAGGAAGAAAAGGAAGAATTGGCCATAAAAAAAACCTGCTTTTGTTTTTGTAACAACTTTGAAAGATGAATAGGAAAGTTTGTTTATTTCCAAGGTGAATTTTAATCAATGAACTGTTAACATCATTAAATACACTGAAGCATGCGCACCATGTACTTCTGCAAAGGGCAACTGTATGCAACTTCTGAAGGCAACTGCCCTCATCATTCTTGTAATCTCCAGGAATTAATCAAAAATGGCAAATTTCAGGTCATTTGATATGATAAGAATACATTTATAACGAATATATTTTGTCACATCTGTAAATATTCCAGAAAGGAAAATTCTAAAGCTTTCAACTAAGAGTAGTATTTGTTGAACTATTCTCAGCAGAATATGACAACGTAAGACAACAGAATTGTGATCATAAGCAGGGGTCTGAATGAACCAGAGACCAGTCATTTCTTTTTCTGCTTTGAGAAACATTTAAGCAAATTCCAGTGACAACTTTTGTGGATGTGTTTTACAGTTACAGCAGAAGACGATATGCAGTTTTCCTGTGCAGAAACAATCTAAAACTGAATTGTATGTAAAGTTGTTCTTTTTTCAAAAATCAGAAAGTACTACTTGTAGTTTCCCTCCTAGCTGGACGCACACACATACACACATACACAATTATTTCCATAGTCATTTTGGGGATCAGCGAAAACAAGCAATAGCATTTCTGAAGCGCACTGACTAAATGTATTCATAATAGTAATCAAGTCATTTACTGAAAAGGTTCTCAAGAAATCACCTGGCCATGACGTGTCACTTCAGCCAACTGCATGTAAGATAATTTAACATTGATCGATACTAGACTCTCCTTTTTTTCTCTTGAAGATTCTTTGTGGCCCCTGTTAGAAGAGCACCCTAACATTTCATTATCTTCTAAGATACAGACTAAAAAAAAAAGGTTCCTTTAATTTCAACTAATTTCTCTTTATTTGGGTCTCTGGAGAAACGGGGAAAACTTGTCAGACTCATCCTTATAAAACCCTTTGCGCCTCTGAGAATATGAACTAGGTCTCACCCAGTTTTCTCTTTTCTGAGCTGAACTGATCTCAATTTTAACTTACGTGGAGTCTCACACCCATCCCTTCAGTAGTGTCTGCTGAGCTGGCCAGCTTCTTCACTTCCCTTTTGAATGTGGAGGATATTAAAAATTTTATTGTGGCCTGCCATCACTATCTCTAGCATGCCAGAACATTCTTATATTAAAATCAGGAAACTTCGAAATTTTAAGAGCCAGAACCATGTGTTTACTGGAATTTTCCTCAATGTCTAGCATTTTGCAAGGTGCCACTGGGAGACAAACGTCCTCGTGCCCCAAGAGGAAAAAACCGCTTTGTTCTTGCACAAGGCTAATGCACAGAGCCAGTGCCACCCCTCTCTGCCTTCTCAACACCCAACAATTTGGCCTTAAGCTCGCACTGCATTCTCAAATGATGTTCTAACAGCTTAATAGAGGGAGTGGCCTGTTTTTGGTCTTCATATTTCTTGCAGAACTTGACCCTGCTGGCTCTCCTTTGTTGACTAAAACGTTAATTTTCCATGTTTGTTGAGGAGCTACCCAAATTACTGCTCATCTTTTACATCTCTTTGATTGCTCTGTTCTCATTCATTGGCTGGTATATCCCATATCAATGGTCATTTTCATGCAGTGAAATCTACCTCATCTAAAAAACACAACCATTATTCTAATCACCTGGTAAGTGTTTCACCTGAATATGCTGACAACATTTTGAAATATACATATACAAGAAAGAGCTATCTTTCTCACTAACCTTCCTCTATTTCTATTATCCCTTTATCGGTTAATGCTATCACTATTCTGTTTTTAAAATTAGTCACTTGTTTCTTTCCCTAAACCTTCCCTCAAATTCACTGAGCTGGACTTACAGATATGAAGTACTTTATTGCTGATAAAATATGAAGCTTTGAAAAAGTTGTTCTATTGGAAAAAAATTAATTAGAAAACAAAATTAAATTTAGCAATAGAGCTTGGTGTGTTCCAAAGCATGGACTATGCTTTCTTAAGTCTTGATGGATGTTAATTCTTTCTCTGAGTCTCAAGGCAAAATTCCATTTGACCCTGACATAAGCAAACACCAGAAATCTCACTTGCATTAAAAAAAGCTCAGGCCTGGGCGAGGTGGCTCACACTTGTAATCCCAGCTCTATGGGAAGCCAAGGCAAGAAGACTGCTTGACGCCAGGAGTTCAAGACTAGCCTGGGTAACATAGTGAGATCCTGTCTCTACAAAAAATATATATTTTTTAATTAGCTGGGGGATGGTGGTGAGCCTATAGTCCCAACTACTCAGGAGGCTAAGGCGGGGGCAGGGGGGGCGGAATTGCTTGAGTCCAGGAATTTGAGCCTACAGTGAACCATGACCACGCCACTTCACTCCAGCCTGGGTAACAGAGTAAGATCCTGTGTAAAAAAAAAAGAGTTCAGAAAGGACTCTACACCCATGTACCCTGGCTGGGACTGCCCGATGCCCCTTCCTTCTTCCAGGATGAGTGTCCACTCACAAAACACCAAGCAAGCACCCCCACAACACACACAATAGCCAACCTATAATTCTCCTTAAATACTTATTTTTTAAGAACACCAACTAAACGAGAACCTTAAAGATTGTTGTAAGGTGTGTTTTTTCCTCCATTTCTCCTTAAGGAAAGGTGGCTGGCATGATTCAGCATCAACATTCCAAATATTCTATCTGAAACTATACACTCTGTTGGAGTCACTATTTGCAAAACAAAACTATCACACTAGTGAAGGGAGTGATTTGTGAGAACAAATTAAAGACGCATGACCAATTTGTCTGGGCAGTAATGATGTAAACCTGCTGTACCACTAAAGAGTTACGCCTGCTGCAGCGTCGAGCTTGGATTTTCTGCTGTCTAAATCTGCTGCTTACAGGCCTGGGTCTGTGTGTCTGAGGCAATAACCTGTCAAGGAAATCTCCCACTTACCCACAATGACCAACTATATGCTGTTCACTAATAAGTATTCATATAGACCTTACCTCCAAAAAGTTTGACTATAATAAAGTATCCTTAGCTCAAAATTACACAGAACACCTCAGGGTCACTGTGAACATCAACCATCGTCGCACGGGTCTGCCGGCATGTGCATTTTGGTGTGTGATGGGTTACTGTGCTAGACTGCACGCTACGCCATACACAATTAGTCTGCCAGTAATGCTTTTTCACTTTAATGGTCTACACTAGGAACAGCACTGCGTGGTTTTCGTGAAAAGGTGCTCCATAAATGACAAGACTTTTTCCTTCTCTGAAGAAATATGAAACATTAAAAAAAA
Organism: Gorilla gorilla gorilla; assembly: GCF_029281585.2. Taxonomy (NCBI): domain Eukaryota; kingdom Metazoa; phylum Chordata; class Mammalia; order Primates; family Hominidae; genus Gorilla; species Gorilla gorilla. The sequence goes on along the minus strand of NC_073232.2, from coordinate 84,929,641 downwards.
AAAAAAACCCAAAAGCCCCAAAAACCCTCAAGTCCTGAAGTTACTTCTGTGGTTAGCATTAGAAAATGGCAAAAGGTAATATTTAGGTATATGTAAGGAAGAACATCTGAAATGAAAAAAATATGAGAACGCATATGGAAAGCAGAACCGAATAAAATAGAAAAACGTTTTGCTTAAGGGTAGTTTTTTCTTTGATATATGCTAAGCTTATTCTATCAACTTCAGCCAGAATAACTTGCTTACGCTTGAACATGTCTCTGCTCTAGGAATGGCAGGTCATTTTATAAGATGTATTTAATTTCTAATTTGTTTTCTAATTAAATTATTTTGATAGCTTCTCATTTGTGTCCTCTGATACAATAATTAACTCTTGATACTAATTGAAATATCCACTGACCCTATGTCCCCAAATCATGGACTACCATGAACAAAAAAAAGGGTGACCTCTGGCCTTCATGTTCCCAGGGGTGCAAGAGGGTTATGTTGAAACATGAGTTTTTTTTTGAGCAAAGGTCGTGTCATAGCAATGGCTTAATATGGTTTTTTTCTTTTCTTCTTTTTTTCCTTAATGAAAAGGCTGAATATTTGATAGAACTGTAACATTCATTTTATAGCTTTGGTGTCTGTTGTTGAAATAGTGTTCTGAGATGTGAAGCTTGAATATTTTATGAAAAATACCTCCTCCAACAGAAATGTTAATAATTTAATATATGATAAACTACACATGAAGTTTCAGAAACAGTTATTTAGTGGTAGTTTTATATTTGATATGAAAGCCTAGTAGATCACTCCCTTGCTGCATACTTTGATTTAAAATGGCAGTTTTTCTGCAAAATTATCTTAGTATAAAACATGTCACTAATTTTAAAGTGACTTTGATTATTTTATTTTTTGCCTTTAATCCAGAGAACTGAGAGCCTGTTGATGAGTGAGGCCAACATGTCTTGCCAAAGCATGATTTTGATGTTAAATATCCAAGGCCACACATCGCTATGTGGTTCCATTTAGCCAATACTTCCTAAGACACTGGTGGGTCTCTCTAGGGCAGGCATGTGATTTGGTAAGTCATCAGGAGGGCGAGGAGCTGCACTCTGATGTGTCCTGACAGGCCCTCCCCGCGCAGGATTCATTGGCTCTGAGGCAGTTACTGAAAAGAGCAGCTATAATCAACAGCTGTGTCCTGATGTTTTGCCAATCTGTGCTCATAAAACATGATGTTTGGTAACATATTTCCAACACAGTTTGCCTTTGTCTTTTCAACACCAAAATTCCCACTTCTGTATTTTCTTTCATCTAAGAATTTCTAAATAGTTTGAGGGCATTAATTATGCCATACAAAATCCTCTCACAGTAATTATTGATGTTCCTGCTTCCTAATTATGTGTAATACCAACAAATCCACTTTCTATACTGGATTGCACCAACACTACCTAGAAATATCTGCTGCCTTGTTGACAAATAAAGAGCTCTCAAATGTAGAGTACAGAATCTTCTCTGCTCTGCATCTTGCTTTTGCACATTAGATTTTGGTGCTGAGCTTCTCTATGTAAAATGCCTCTTCTGTACACAGTACACACTTTCCCCTTTGAATAGGAATTAAGTTTACTGGCTACATTTCTTGATCAATTTCAGACAAACTGGGGCTAGGTATATCAAAGACAGGAACAGCTGCCAGGAAATTCAATTTCTATGTGCTGTGCATTGCAGGAAATAGAAAGAAGATCTGTACAATCTTTACTCTCAAGATGCTTACAATTGCACAAGAAGATAAAATATAGAGCACAGTACAAGAATAAGTTCCGTTTTCCATGATGGTGACAAAAGGAAACAGAAAATAGCTTGGGAGAAGACACACAGGAGAGCAGGAGATGACAAAAGAAGCTGGATATTCTGGTGATAAACTTGGAGTTGAAAGTTCATCTCTTAGTTTTACTGACAAATATAATGAGAAACTTGAAAACCCTAAGGGGATGATACATAAGCCAGGGGATGGACAGAGAAGAAAACTTTGAGGTGGTCAGCTGTTCCTCCTCACTACTAGGGACCAAATGGAGAAAAATGGGCATGTGGGGATTTAGATGAGAGAAAAAGAATACCTTTCTGACAGAAAGACTTATTAAACACACGATGGAACAGGTTAGAGAAGGAAATGATGAAGATGTCATCTGTGAAAGTCTTTAAAACTGGGATATAGTTTCAACAACCTAAAGAACGGAGTGAAGGATGGCACGTATAGACTCATGGAAACCACGGTTAAGGCATTATGGCATTAAGTTCCGACAACTGAATGAAGGTTCCCTGGATACCTCTGCCTGGGGTTCTCTCTCTAAGAATGATGGCCACAGGGGGCCACCAGCTTCTTTTAGACAGCCTCCCCTGCCCTGCAGGATGTATCTGCAGGGTGCCCAGCAAAGAGGAGCCCAGTTTGTAACCAGAGAAGCAAGGCTCAGCTTCTGTGTGACATCAGCTGACAACACTAGATTCACTTGCAGAATCCTTAACATATACTCAAACCACAAACTCAAGTTTGACATTATTAGACGTTTATAGCTTTTCAGAGCTAATTTAGGATACTTTTGTTGTTGCTATTTTTTGAGACAGGGTCTCACTCTGTTGTCCAGGTTGGAGTGCAGTGGTGCAATCATAGCTTACTGCAGCCTCCAACTTCTGGGCTCAAGAGATCCTCCTGCCTCAGCCTCCCAAGTAGCTGGAACTACAGTTGCACACCACCACGCCCAGCTAATTTTAAAATTTCTTGTAGAGACCAGTCTTGCTATGCTGCCCAGGCTGGTCTAGAACTCTGGTGTCAAGCAATCCTCCCACCTCAGCCTCTCAAAGTATTGGTATTACAGGTGTGACCCACCATGCCTGGCCCTTAGGAAACTCTTTCAGTCATGGGTCTATTAATTCAATAACTTCATTAAGTGCCTCATCTGAGTTAGGTGGTAGACACAGAGATGCACAAGACAGAGACTACCCTGGGGAAGACTGGCATTTAAACAGTTAATTATACACCACTGTGACAAACATTAGGATAGAGGTAAGCATAGAGTGTGTGGGAAGCACAGATTGTAGACACTGACCCTAGACAGAGGGGCCCAGGGAAGGACCACAGACAGACACTGGGTTGATCCTAGAAGGAAAGAGGCAGCTGATGCAGGAGGAGAAAAGCCTTCTTTCTAGATAAAGGGCATGGCATGATTACAGACATTCCATGTCACAACAAAAGAGGATTATGAGAAAGCCTACAGCAAGAGGGAAACTGGCAAAAACACCATCTAGACTAGAGTTCTATTTGCCTTCTACTGCCAAGGTTGCTTTTTAAAATATTTAAGTAAGACCTTCAGCCTTGATTAGTGCATCTGTCATATGAATATGTATTTGCTGGCTCCCTGGAATAATGTGCTAGACGCGGAATTCAAATGTTCTTTCATTTACCAATGGCTACTCAGAGCTGTAATCAAGCCAGGTTGTCTTATCTAAACAAACTCACTAAATTTAGGGATAGATGTCTAAATAGAAAACATGATTAATTTGATCATTGTTTTCCTCCACCATAAACACTCACTCTTTATTCATGACATATAGTCTCACATGTATACACACACGTTTATACACACTATCCATCCATCAAAAAAAGATGGTATCCATACAATCATTGAATGTATAATCTGACAAGCTAAAACTCAAGCTTTACTGAAAGGCAAAAAGAAGGTTAATGGATCTTTTACATTCCCTGGTTATGCATCAGCTCAAACTGAAACGCTCAAAAAAGATAATCGAAGTTGCCTTTTTCAGTTCATCACACATAGAGCCTTTTGCAGCATCATGTTCAGCAATTTTTCCTCTCACCTTTTGTCAACATTGCTAAGACGCTGGCTAATACTAAATATGGACGAGATCGCTGCTGGAGCCCAAAACCAAAAATTCCACAAAGTGATATTAATTTAACTTGTAGAAGTAAGAGAAAGAAATATTAATGTATGTTTAGTAAAAATATGGATTTGACAATGTTGCAGGAACTGTGTGTCCACTGTTTCAACGCATGAGACTACATGGTCCTCCTACCCCTCCTGTCCTCCCTCAGATGTCAGAAAAGAAGTTATTCACAAATACAATCTGCACAGTCCTGTATCAAGATTCAGAGTCCTCAGGCCAGGTGTGGTGGGTCACACCTGTAATCCCAGCACTTTGGGAGGCCGAGGCAAGGTGGATCACCTGAGGTCAGGAGTTCAAGACCAGCCTAGCCAATATGGTGAAATCCTGTTTCCACTAAAAATATAAAAATAAGCCAGGTGTGGTGGTGCGTGCCTGTAATCCCAGCTACTCAGAAGGCTGAGGCAGGAGAATCACTTGAACCCAGGAGGTGGAGGTTTCAGTGAGCCAAGACTGAGCCACTGCATTCCAGCCTGGGTGACAGAGATGAGACTCCATCTCAAAAAAAAAAAAAAAAAAAAAAAAAAAAATTCAGAGTCCTCAACCCAACCCCCAACTTCTCTGGGTCTTTTCAGTGACTTCTTCCCATTTCTTTTTCCCAATCTCTCTACCCTTGTGAAAGATTTACTAAAAAGAGATTTTTTTGGACAGGCAATTGCTGTTGTAACACAACCTTCTCAAGGGTTAAGTGTAAACGAATCAGAAACATGTGGCTTAAATTTTCCACAAAATTGAATTCATATGGGCTTAGATATAAAAGGGAAAATAGTGTTTTCCAAAACATGACTTGAGTTTTGAAAAACTTCAAGTGCTGGGAAAATAGTTTAGGTATTCACTAAACTTTTAACTATGGTCAGAATCACTCATCCATAGTACTATAAAACTCCATTCTACTAAATAATGTGTCATGCTCAGAGAAAATTGCATCTGTGGAGATGAAACACCCACCTTCACAATTTTGTAAAAAGCTCCAACATAACAGAATGAGAATGGAACACTAAAGGCTTAATGCAAATATCTGAGACAAGTGATTTCTACCATGTAATGTGCACGTGTGTTATTTAGGGACCTTTTAAAAATGCAAATTTTGATTCAGCAGGTCTGGGGTGGGGTGTGAGAGTCTGTGATGCTGAGACTGTTGTGCATGGACCACCTTTTGAGCAGCAAGGACTCAGATCCCCCATGCTGTATGTCACAACTCACTGCACAAGTCAGTTTATGCTCTGTTACAAATCTTCTGAGATTCATCATTTGGCGACAAAAAACAAACAAAAACAAAAAAAAAAACAACAAAAAAAAAAACCACCCAAGCGAAATGACATAAATGGGAGTTAAAATATCCTGCTAAAAAGGTACAGATAATTGCTGTAAAATTTACATAACAATATTCACTGATTAGAAGTAATGAGTAATGTATTCATTATTACATATGAACAATGAGAAAACAAATAAGAAACAGTAAATATTCATCACTACCTGCTCTGCTACTAGTTTATATCCTACTCCATCGGGAAATCCTTGTATGAAATCTTCCAAATCACTTCAGACATCAGAGATATTGCCTGTTTTGAATTCAAGCACTTCTTTGTTTACCGCATGACTAATTAGTCAGGAATCGTCTAGCCCTATTGCAGGCATTAATTTTGCACATATGGATGCCTTATTTTCACAACTACATCTGAATCTCTGTGCGGGTATCGGCTGTGTCTTCCTCCTTCCGAAAAACCCCAAAGTCTTGCAACATGGCTTCCTGGTTGACTGTGAAATAAACTGTACATCCTGAATAACCAGAGTACTGGCAAACCTCAGCTTGTAATATTTCAAGGCCATGCAATAAGCAAACCCATGTCCACAGTAACAGGATTTGTGGTACTCAGGTTGTAATAAATGCAGTTCTGTTTGTCAGTGGGGATCAAAGTTTGAGGACAGGAATGAACTTTGGGAGCTGCATACAAAAACATCCAATGATCTGAGAACACATGTAATACTTATCCACAGGCTTGATGTAAATATTGTAACTTTTTTCCTCCACCTGGCCCATTTTTCGTATATGCAATTTTACAGGGATCTTGTTAAGATGAAGAATGCTATAATTTTTCTCTTGAGTAAAGTGAAGTATAGAAGAAACTAACTTTTACATATACCACACCTGTATACCACAATGGCAAAGCTAGGAAAAGTGTTTATCAAACCCTCAAACATCCCAGCCATCATTCTCACTTTTCTAAGAGGAAGACACTGATTTGACTGCCTCTCTAAGGGCAGGTCATCACCAGCTTCTAGAAAACCAGCTTACACACTCTGCTACTGAATACGCCACCCAGTCACTGCCCTAAATTTCCACATCAGAGCTCCTGGCTTCATTTGCCAAACGCCCAAGGCAAATGAAGAAGTTTAACTGGTGAATGTGGCCCCAGGAATTCTAGCTATCATCTCCCATCTCTGTTTTGAGTTTTGCTACAGCCAAATCCCAAGGCCCTAGGTCCCTATCACCAAGGGAGCTTTACCTAGACACTGCTGCACCCCCAAGGCAAGAACTGATATGATTTCCTCATATCAGCATGTTACATGGTTGGTCATGAAAGCAACATGTGCTGACTAGTGGATGGACCGTTAGACCTCTGTGTCAGGGATGTCACCAAGCATAATGATGCTTCATTAGGAAAATGTACTTCAGCATACACGTGGCCAACTAGAAACACACTTAAGTGCTCTATTCTAGTGGGGCTGCTCAAAACAGATTTTCGGAAAGATACTACCATCATAAATTCATCCGGTGAGAATGAACAACTATATGCATGACTACTGCGTTAGGTTGAGCTTGAGAAGAGTGCAAGTGTTTTTCCCTTACTTTTTACTGAAGACACTTGCAATCTAGATGGGAAGATAAGATGTACACACATAAGCAGGTAAGTAGTTTACAGAGCCAAGGATCCCAATGCAAGAGATATTATGAAACTGTATTCACTACAGAAAAGAAATGCTTGTGTTACACATTGAAGGTCAGGAAAAATGTGTAAGAAAGAGGGGAAGAGCATTCAAGGTCGGGGGCGTGGAGTCCTGAAACCCTGGTGCTTAGTGCACAGTGAGGCCACCTGTCTGGCTGGCATAAAAGGGACAGTATCAGGCAAAAATTTAGGTTGTGGATGAAGTGAGGAAGTCATCAAAGAGCTTGGGTTCTATCCAGAAGATGATAATTTTTCAAACAATATTTCTCAGAATTCTATGAGTCTACAGAGGTGCCTCAATATTCTCAAAGACTGATATTAAGAATAAATAAATGTGGTGACTTTGACCTTAAAATAAATGTATACTAGTAAACTAAAATTGTTTTGATTGTTCTTCTATATTATGGTTCTATATATGATTTTACTGGAAAAAAATAATGACACTGATAATGGGAAACCATCTTTTTAGTTATCACAGGAAAAACAGTATCTGTTATTTTATTTACAATACAATTCGCTTCAAAATTAATTTAAGATTCATTGTATTTTTTTTCTTCTTAAGGCCAATTCATTGTATTTTAAAATTAATACATGCTTATTTTGACACCTGGAGTTTCTCGTATCTAGAATGGGGAAGTTTTTACTAACATCATTATTAATTATATCAATCTGGCTGCATCCCATTATATGATGAGAACTAATTAAATCGGAGCATGTACCATTATGGGATTTAACTGCACATGGTAAAAAAGAATCATTTGCCTTTATATACACAAAACCCACATTAACTTCATGGAGAGCTAAGCATCGAGCAGGGTTGGCAGATGATGTGCTTTTGTCCTTGAAGACTCTAAAGACAGATATTAATTTCAGTTTTGCAACTCATTCAGAAAATTGCCTGGATAACTTGGGAAAGCCCTGTTTATGCTTTCTGCTAGTATGTGTGTACATGTGTGTGCTTATGCCTGTGTCAGAACCCAAAGAAACCATGCCAGCCATAAAGGAAATTAAAAATAAACTTAAATATGCTTCCATATGCCAATGCAGGGGCCCCAGAGACTGGATCATAAACTTGCACATTTAAATTGTCTACATGAATTTTTGACTCAAAAAGTATACTAAGCAATTTTATCATGACAGTCACATAAAGTAAAATATATTTTCACCTGGGGAAAAATATTCCTTAGGCAAACAATGGGATATTTTATTTAGACATTCAAGTATCAGACAATTTATAATAAATGAATGTTCTGGATTTTAAAGAGGCTAATAAAGCATAGTACTTTCCCTTGTATTAGAAGGAAATACAAAGTGAATATTATAGGATATAGGAAAGGGAGTTTAAAACAATCAGTTTTATGGGATGACTGAGAATTTTAAAGTAAAATTATATGAACAATCTAAGTGTTAAATCCCCACATGTCAGTTTATTCAAACCTCCTTATATTGCTAAACAGAACAGGTGTTTACGTTCCTAAGCTACCTGCATCATACTCATAACAATCTCTTCCTTTCTTACTGAATTGAGACAATTTTCAAATGGTGACTTCAGTCACTCAGCATTCTTCACACACTGAGAACAATTCACAAATAGATAAATTAGTAGGTAATTAGTTTAGCAAATATGTTTCTCTAAAACTTTATTTCATATTTTTGAACTAAAAGTGATCATTCTAATTTGACATGATTTTTACCATAAGGTGTCAGTATAAAAAAAGGAGGCTATTATCATGCCGCTAAAATTACTAGGTTTTCTATGCATTTGGGCTCCCTTCTCTGATGTATTAGAGCCAAGAAAATGAAGAGTTAAATCAATTTAATTTTAATTTCAATTTTAAAAATTGTCCTACAATAAAATGGCAGTCACCGACTTCTAAGCCAAGAGGATGCAAAAGGAGAGACTTTAAGTCTAATATGTAACATTATTAAGAAAAATTGGAATGAGTATAAATAAAACGGGGACAGGGCAGAAAAGCACAGGAGATTAAAGTTGTAGACAGATGTGCTTGTTAGCAGAAAATCCACTTGTTTATTGAGAGACAGCCTCAATTAGCTGATGGTGGAAGTAGATAATGTGTTTATTGTTTCCACTTTGAGGAATGGTTTTCTTACGCATTTCCAACCAAAATAATGGCCCCAGTGGTGTTGACTTTGTCTCTGGGGCAGCTCCTGCCACCTGTACCGTTCCCTATAATCTCCACTCGCGGATCTCAGGCTTGCCAGTCGTTCTCTCCAGCACCATTAGAAAGAGGCCTGGACTTCTGAGGTAAGAGACTTAGGTTTTGGAAAGGCTGGTGCAATCAGATCAGAAAATGACTACACTTAAAAACAAACAAAAAATATAGCTTGCAAAGGAGTAAGCAAGGCTGTGCTGTGGAGATCAAAGTCAGCCAATGGTAAAACCCTAAATGACAAAGCCACTGAACTCCCAGGGCTTTCCTTGGTTACAAAATTGTCAATGGAAAGTGATTTGTAATTGTGCACAATGAAGAGTGTTTTTCTCTTTAAAGTCCTTCCTTAGGAGAAGCAGGTGTGTGTGTGTGTCAGGGTATGTGTGTGTGTCGGGGTGTGTGTGGTGTGGTGTACATGTGTGTTTGTGTGTCGGTGTGGGGTCTGTGTTTGTGTGTGTTGGTTTGGATGGGATGATTTACCGTCTCATTGAAGGAACCTATACTATTATTTTGCTTTTATTATAAATGTCTTGGTCTTACAATTTAAGGCTAACATATACAGGTACGCTGAAAGCAAGAAAGAGCAAAAGGATATATAATATTTAAAAAATATAAAATATTTCAAATTTCACCATAGCCCAGCAGATGTGGAAGGTAGTAGCAAAAAATAACCCATGTGCTGTGCACCGCTTTGACCCCATGACTTTTCCAGCCCCTCCTCATCTCCCTATGCAGCTCCTGTGCTATTATTTTTTTCCATTGGGAGCAAACCTCTTTCAGAACTTTGATTTTCATTCATGATCTGATGGAATAAGATAAAAGATTAGACAAATACCCCCCAAATCAGTTTGACAAGTATTCATCAGCCAGATTTCAAAATATTTAAGAAGGAAACCCTCTACCTTAGACAAAGTAATTAAGAAGAAGAAAAAAAGTCATTCTTCGTTCTCTCCGATTTGGTCTGCTCACTGGGTTGCTAGCTTTCAAGTCTGACCTTTCCTTGATATCCACTTATTGTCCCCAAACCTCAACCCACTGGGCAATTAGAACGCAAGACTCGCCTCCCAGGGCTGCCTCGTTTTAGTAGAATGCATGATCAAGGAGTTCTCTTGAAAGGGCAGGAAGACCACGCCAGTCAAGAGAACATCACAGGCGCTTTAAAGACTGGTGCCTGCGAACCGCTCATATCCGCCCTTCCAGTTACCAGAGAGACACCAGAAAGTGGGGGTCCTCGCTTTCCTTGGCCCTTTCCCCTTAATCTGCTGCACGTGTGTTTCTTTTCCCTGCTGAGGACTTCTGGCCCTCAGCCGTTCTAATTTCTTCAAGTGCTTCTCGCCTTATAAAGTTATTGACACAAATTACTATCACTGGTCCAGAGACATACTACTGCAGGAAAACATAACCTAAAATATACATATCAATGTCTGCATAAGGATTTTCTACTGAACTTAGCTGTAAAAAAATAACATATATACAGGAAAGGTTTATGTTTGACAAAAGTAACCTAATTGGAATAACACACTTTTGGCTGCAAATCTCTGAAAATCATGCATTTATTAGAGACAAGGGGATAAAAGATGCATTGTGAATAAGCTAAGCCCTCTCTAATAAAATGAGCACTGACACCGATGAACTTGCCTCTGACATAATTACCTACAGCAAAGTTGGTTTCTTTTATTCATAAATCCAATTTCAGCAAGCGGAAACCCTAAAATTTCAGCAACAAAAGAAAAGATGAATTTAGATCAAGACATTCCAGGGATCAAGTCAGCTTGGTCAACAGCCCAAGATCACTTTGCACCAGACCACAAAGACGGAGGTGCCAACATTTTTTAATCTTTTCAAGGCAAGATAATGACTTTAAATGTCCCTGGGCAAAAAAGAAATGCAGGAGGGACAGCATGTTTCACAAACATTGACATTTAGCGTAAGAATTTATCCCAAGGAAAAACAGGGATAAGAAAGTAAACCTCCTGGATCCTCCTCAAAATAGCTCCTCAAAATCTTGATCACAATGGAGAACAGACTGGTCCTGCCTCCATTAAACTCATCACAGAGATGCTAAACCTTTAGGCACAGGGTTTGGGACCTACAAAGGAGTAGACATTTGCCAGCTCCAAGAAAGAAAGAAAGCTCTGTGGTAGAAAGAAAAAACAATTTGGTGATAATGGATATAATAATTTTAACTTCCCATAATTTGCTTAGTGGTCACCTAATAGAATGCTTTCATAACTTTAACAAGGACCCAGAGTATTATAACTGCCTTACCAGTGATGGAATTGAGGTTCCAAGAAGATAAATGACTTGGTTAGGATGTGACAGGAAACAAGAATTAGTGTCAGGACTTGATGCTGAGTCATGGCTGACGGCCTCTGCAAGTTCACCCAGACCACCAGGCAAACACACTGACCCTGCCCCAAATGCCTCACCTCCCAGGGGAACTGAGGAAGGCAGAGAAGAAAGCAAGGGAAAATACCAAAATAGTAAGAAAAGACGTCAATATTTCTCCCTGTCCTTCTAACACAGAAATAGCACATAGGGAATTCATTTATAGCACGCACGTGCGTGTACGCACGCACGCACACACACACACACACACATATAAAATTTAGAGACTGTATTTTTAAATTTATTGCAGGTCACAGAGGCCCTAAGTGGAGGTATCTATAACTAGCAAGGGGCTCTGGAAGGATAGCCCTCCAGTGGAACATTTCTGCTGTGTGAATGCTGCTCCTTCTCCAAATACCCGTGGATAAATTGCCATTCTTCTATTGGGAAAGCAAGGAGCAGAGAATGGTTTCTGTCATCATGGTAATATGAGATACCTGAGTGTTTCAGTGGAGGAAAAGCACAGCTTCATATAAATCAACTCAAAATGTAAACATACCACTTAAATATTAATCAAGGTAATTATAGAAAAATAGTCCAGAAAATCACTGTAACAATCCAAGATAAATAAATGTCCCTTCGCTAAAAAGAAACTCAGAACTCACTTGTTCATAACCTAACTTGATTTTCTTTGCACAACTCATACCAAACACCATATGCTTGGCTGTATCTGTTTGAAATGAAATTATCTAATTTGAATCCAGTGAAGCTACACAACATGCATATTCAGGTTTATGAAAGGAGAAGACTGAGTCCAAGGTAAAAAGCAAATAAAATAATCACAATATACACCAAACTGAACCATATTCTATTTTAATAGAGCAGTTTTCTCAACTACGTCCTTTAGGAAAAAGCAGAAGAGGAGAAAGGGCACATGTGCAGGTAGCAGGTATGCTTTAGGAGGGACTGTGGTTAAAATGCCTTATTTTTTTTTTAATTTTTAATTTTTGTGGGAGCATAGTAGGGGTATATATTTATGGGGTACATGAGATGTTTTGATACAGGCATGCAATGTGACATAAGCACATCATGAAGAGTGGGGTATCCATCCCTTCAAGCATTTTTGTTTTTTTTCTGAGACGGAGTCTCGCTCTGTCGCCCAGGCTGGAGTGCAGTGGCACGATCTCAGCTCACTGCAACCTCCCCGTCCCGGGTTCAAGCGATTCTCCTGCCTCAGCCTCCTGAGTAGCTGGGATTACAGGCACCTGCCACCACGCCTGGCTAATTTTGTGTTTTTAGTAGAGACGGGGTTTCACCATGTTGGCCACGATGGTCTCAGTCTCCTCACCTCATGATCCGCCTGCCTCAGCCACCCAAAGTGTTGGGATTACAGGCATGAGCCAATGCGCCTGGACCCCTTCAAGCATTTTTCCATTGAGTTGCAAACAATCCAAATTACACTGTTTATAAAACTCCTTATTAATACAGGATAGCAATAATGGAGGCGGAGAGATTAGAGAGGCTGGTTCTAGGTAACTGCAGGAAGGAGTCTCTCTTGAGTGGTTTGAGATACCATTTTGCTGCGACAGCATGGTCATAACTTGAGAAGAACATAAAAATGATTTAACACATGAAAAAATTATTAAACCATTTCATTTGACTCATACTGTAGTAGAAACATACATGTGTGAACATAAAAACCTCAAAAATTCACATACCATTAATTCCTACAACTTGGAAAGAGCTAGACTACTGAAATTGGCTTTTCTACTAATTTATAAAGTTTCGTGCAAATTTGTGGAAAATCTAAATCAAGGGGAATCTAAGGAAACAACTGCCCTCGTGTCTTGCTGGGAGGAGGAGTCTAAGTGCTAGCCTGCTTGAGCTCTCTAAAGAGAGGGGAGTAGAGTTCTAAATGACAAAAAGGACTTCTCTAACATGAGAAAACAGAACTGCAAACAGAAGACACAGCAAGTGCAAAGGCCCTGGAGCAACACCCAATGCGCTTGTGGAACAGAAGCAAAGCCCAATATTTTTGGTCACCAGGGGAGCAACAAACACAGGTACTTATGACTAGCTGTGTGTCCTGAGGTGAGCTACTTTACCTCTCTGAGCCTTAATGTAACATGGGGCTAATTACTACCATCTTGATAGACTGTTGTGCTGATATACAACTGACACACTATACCTGTGCAACATTACTGCTACCACAATATAAATATTCCTGGCTTATACCTGTATCTTTTAAGGAGAATATTCTGTAGTGGATTTTCTTTTAACAGGTCATTAACTTCTTGAGGTACTTCAAACTAAAGTGCAAAGACCAATGACAACACCAGACCAACTATAAACACTGATCAGCCAGCTCTGAAGCCTTAACTCAGTGGGAAGCTATGATCCAGTTAACAAAAGTTGGGTTTGTAAATCACTGTTCAAAAATACGTATCTGTATAACGACCAGTTTGCAAGTTGAAAAGCATTCATATGCAAAAACTCAGAGGGATGATGATATTAACTTTTAGTCTCAGAATTTCCCTACCAAGCCATATAAAGTGCTGTAGAAGAAATGAGTGAGAAAACATAAAGGATGCTTTCAAAAGGCAGATACAACCCAAAGTGTCACATCACCACAATCTGTCATTGTTTCTCAATATGCATTGAGTAGATACATACACAGTTTTCTATTCTTAATATTTACAAATTTCCTCTGAAATTAGTTAACACTAGAGGTCCCCTGCTTGTAACAGCAACAGGTAGCCAGTCATCATTTTGGAACCTGCTGACATCTGGTTACATGAGATTGCTCTGAAACTTCATCATTCAGGAAGTTCCTGCAGGAAATATTGTGTTTGACCTCTATGCAAATGACTCTCTGGACTTTCAGAAATCGCTACCGACAGTGCATCTGATGCCTCCAATAAAGACATAATCCCAAATTTTAACATCAAGATTCTTCCAAGGACAGGGTAAGGATAGAGGGAAAAGGTGCACAGTTGGAAACAGGACTCATCCTCAGAGACTGTCCCAGTTTATCACATTAGGATAAACCGAATGTGTCAGATAAGAATTTGTTGAATTTACTTCGGCTAACACTGCTCTCTTTCTGAGTCTATACGGCTGATGAAAAGCCAGATGTTTTCAATCTGGAAAGCTTAACACTACCGCACAGCAAAACCAGCTGGCAGCAGCCTGAAAGAAAGTGCTTGTCTTGCTGGGAGGAGGAGTCCGAGCGCCGGATTGATGGTCCACAGACCAGACAGAGCTCCCCTGCCCCAGGCCATGCCTACCTTGCTATTCTGACAGGCAGCTCCAGCAAGGACTGGCCTCATTAGCATCATCTGTCCTAGAGTTCAAAATACTTGAAGAGAAATATTGATACTTCTTTACACATAGATTTCTCTACATATACTAGTTAACTCGAAAGTAACATAAAAATGATTTAACAAAAAATGATCCACTTCATCTGACTTACACTTTAGTAGAGATGTATGTGTGTGTACATAAAAACATCTCAAGAATTCATATACCATTCATTCCTACCACTTAGAGCTAAAGTGAAATTGGCTTTTCTACTAATTTATACAGGTTTATTGTGCAAATTACTTGAATTTTTGGGACATCTAAAAGAATGGGAATCAATTTTGGAAAACACCTGGTATATCCAACTTTTGAGGACCTGAAAAGTAACCTATCTGTTCCATTGTGATACCAGCCAAAAGATCACAAACAAATCTTATCTATTCAGTAAATGCAAACTCCCTCAGTACCACCAATAAGTGGCACTTTGTTGGTTTAGCTTCAAACTACATTTCTTTAAAAAAAAAAAAAAAAGTCATGAATACCAACAGTCCTTTAATCTAACAGGCCCAATTTAGTGAGACGTAACTATTGGTGTAAATGGGATCTCTTATGCCAGGTCATTACTCTCCTCTGTGCATAGTGTCTTTCTCATCAGAAATTCAAATATATACAGCAATGTTTACTCATAAATTACATCAACATTGCAAAAACATTTCAATTATCCTAACATCTATGTCAGATGAGCAGACTGGGGAAACAAAAAATACATGATAGAGAATAAAGAAAGTATCACTGAGCCACTAGACCAAGAGCAGGGAATTGCTTTTCTCATATATAAGCCTTTGGGGGATAACCCCCATGTCTAACGGGGAGCAAGAACTCAAAAACTCCTATCTGTCAAATAAAGCAGTGACTGAGTGAATAAGTCAACGCATGAATGAATCTCTGAACTGACTATTAACACAGCAACAGAAATACTGATTTCTAGTATGATCCAGCTGCTGCATATCTTTTTGAGACAGGGTCTTGCTCTGTCGCCCAGACTGGAGTGCAGCGGGGTAATCACGGCTCACCACAGCCTCCACCTCCCTGGGCTCGGGTGATCCTCCTGATACAGGAGTTATTAAGAAATAATTTTTAGGCAGATAGAAAGGGTAAAAGGACTTCTTGATAAGGGTTTTTCGTTTAATAAAAGCAACCTCCAAACTGTTTCTTTTCTAACAGAAAGGCAGCTTGAAAAGCCAGGCTGGCAAGCTTTAATACGCAAATGCAGGTGAGTAGAAACTGGGTCTACCCAACATGGCCAACATGGTGATTCCCGCCCTCTTCTCACCAGGTGTACCAAGTGTCATGGCCACCTGCGGATAACACCATGTGTTCAAAACATCATGGCGTCTGCATTTGCATATTAAAAGTCTAAGGTGGGAGGGCCAGGTTTTCACGGGGCTACGTAAATAACACACCTGGGCCCTACGCAAATCAGACACCGTCTCCTCCAGCATCCCAATATAAGCAACCACTTTTCTGCCGCACACTGGGTTTCTCTTTGTTCCAAGCCCCCCTCCCTTTTCTCTGTATGGGGGAGCTGTTCTCTTCTTTCTTGCTTGCCTATTAAACTTTTCCCTCCTTAAAACCACTCCACGTATGTACGTGTCGTTAATCCTATCGGCATGAAACCAAGAACCCTGGCGTTCCTCCAGTCATCGGAGCCATATCACTCCAACTTCAGCCTCCTGGGTAGCTGAGACTATAGGTGTGCGCCATCATGGCTGGCTAATTTTTTGTATTTTTTGTAGAGACAGGGTTTCTGCTGTGTTGCCCAGGCTGGTCTCTAACTCCTAGGCTCAAGCAACCCACCTGCCTCTGCCTCCTGAAGTGCTAGGATTACAGGTGTGAGCCACTGTGCTCAGTCTGCGCATCCTTTTATACTGGGAATAGTGAACTGAATCCAGACCTTCACACTGAGGTTTCCGACCAAGTATAAGCAGAGCTTTGAAAATGAAGAGGCAAACAACAGGAGAGGAACTGAATTGTTAGTTGATAGCCTTCACCCATGGTCATAATATCAGGGTCATAATATCCAGGTTTGTTTCCCACACAGTCTGATCAACATTCTACCTTGGTTGTTCTTTCTCATAAAAATTCCACTCAACCTCTTCAGCTCCCAAGCTCGCAGTGTTCTCTAACTTGCATATCCACTCTGTCAAGAATCACTGGCCCTCCTTCGTGATTAGTTACTGATGGCACCCCCTGGCTCATAGGGGGTTTAGAGAATTAATTAATGTTTGCAAAGTGCTTGTAGATCCACAAGCCGGGGGGTATTATATAAATGCAAATTATTAGCATTATTCTGTTTTCCAATGGGGCAGACTGCCCAGAGCGTTTATTCATGCCTTATAAGAAAACCAAAGTCTCTTTAACTAGGTCTTCCTCTGTTCAAGGGATTGTCGATTTACAACCCCAGCTCACCAACGCCTGCACATCATCCTGTGTTCCAGGCCTTTCGGTTTTTTTTTTTTTTTTCCCCTCAAGGAGCTATTTTTGTGCCCTTGGTTCTTATGCTCAAAGCCTGCAAAAGAGATCAGAACCTACCATGAAAAACACATCCCATCTCCAGAAAGGAGCTTCACATCTCACTTTCTCATCTTTTGGAGGAGATAAGACAGAGGTCTTGACTTTCAGAAAGTTCACTGCATCCCTTGGTGGGACCCTGGGAGGCCCTGGCCAAATTCTACTTTGAGTGATGACATTCTGCTCACCCCAAGCTCTGTGCTGCTTCAGTTGCACAGAGGAGTATTTATTGCTACTTCCTGCCCTTGAATGTTTTGCAGACTTTCTCTATTCTGTTTAAACAAATGCTGTGTTTCACCTGTCAGAGCCCCATCCCCTGGAATAAAGGAGGCCCAGAAATCTAACACCACGGCTATCACTTTTAGGGCCTAGATCCCTGGTTTATTTTGTTATGTAGATTGGATGAGCTATTAATATATCAGGTTTACATGTGTAGTTTCTGTCTTTATCTCTGTTATTTGCACTTCAAACCTGGAAAAACAGTTGAGAGGTTATGTAAGCATTGTCCTGGGTCCTGATCTGCAAATTTCTTTGCCAACTTTTATTGGTCTTTGAAAATTGCATTCCTTTGTCCTAAAGAATGCTGTCTTTCATATCCTGTCATTAGTATTATACAATGTTAGGAGCCAATTTGTCATATAGATCTCCAAACATACTTAAAAAGAGAAAAGGGTCTTTAAATTAGTCTTCATGTATATTAAAAACAGAAAAAGACAAAAGGAAAAGACTGAAATCTTTTAAAGTAATTCCTTCATTTACTGGATTTTTTTTCTTTTTTCTGTTCATGGGCTCATATCTCAACAGTTACTGGATATTTATTGAATTTTATATGCAACACAGACATGGCATTTATCTTTAAGATTATTTTTTGCCTCTCATGTTTTAGCTCCAAGACATCTAAGTCACTTTGGTAGAAAGAAGTCAGGGCAGGCAGTGCCCACACCTCCTACTCGAGGCTTCATTTCTGAACTACAGCAGTTACAGAGAACATCACAGGACCCTGAGTAGGCAGCCAGGTAAAATAATAAAACTGAACACAGTAACATCTTCTATATTATATTATATTATATTATATTATATTATATTATATTATATTATATTTGCATAGGAATATCCATATTACACATTATATTGCAGAGTTTTACAGTTTAAGAAGTGCTTTAAAATGTGCCTCCTTTGATTCTCACAACCCCAGGGGTTACATATCACCTTCATCTTACAGAGAGGAAATCTTTGTTTCCAAGGAGTTGAGCGGCATGTGTAAGATTGCAGGGCCAGTGAAGGAGCTCAGCCTGAACTTGGGCCCAGGGAGCAGTCAGGACTTGGAGAAGGTTCCCTCTCTCACCCTGCAACCCAAACAACGAGCAGGGAGGAGGCATCACATGGGGGAGGAGATGCAGGAAGAAAAGGAAAGCTCAGGCCACGAGGACACAACTTCCTCAAAACCCAGCCCTAAAGCCGGACGTGGTAGCTCACGCCTGTAATCCCAGCACTCTGGAAGGCAGAGGTGGAGAGATGGCTTGAGCCCAGGAGTTCAAGGCTGTAGCGGGCTATGATTGCACCACTGCACTCCAGCCTGGGTGACAGAATGAGACCCTCTTAAAAAAAAAAAGAAAAAGAAACCCAGCCTGCCTCCAGGATGCTCCCCAATCAGATTCCCAAACACTGGGATTTTCAGGTGCAGGCTGGAACATTGTCCCCTAAAGGTTCCGACCCTCAATCTCACCTCACTGTTGGACTGAGAGAGCCATTCTGGAAGAAGTCATCACCAGGACCACAACCAGTTGCAGAATTTATGTATCACAGTTTCTTGTTTTCCCTCTGATGAGCCCAGAGTGAGCTACCATTCCCAGGGAAGAATGAGGGGAGCAGTTGGAGAACAGGAGGAGGACATAAGCAGTGGCAACCTCAAAAGGCCATGTAAGATGCCATCCTGTGACCTGTCAGCCTCTCCTTCCTCTTCCCTGGGTGCCAAGGACTCAGCCATCTGTCTCTGCCCACAGACCTTCTGGTGTCAGCCCCTCTCTCCTGTATTCTTAATGGCTGAGGTCTCCCCTCTCCACTCCAATCCTTCCCAACAGGACTGTGACTTCCTAAAGGCAAAAGCAGGGCTTCATTTTTCTTGGTCTTCCCTGTAGAGCTAGCTCCAAGCCAGGAATTCCAAAAATGCCTACTGAATTCGCTCCTGAAAAATCCCAAGTCAAAACCTCCCTTTCCTCTCTCCTGCTGTTTAATTGATAGTATGAACTCACAATTCAGAGCTTAAGAGCATTACCTTCTGGAGCCCCAGCACTGGCCCAGCTGTGAACAATGAGTGGTGTTTCAGTTTATTGCTACGTGAAGTCTTGGGTCCAAGTTTTGGGGGTCCCTGGGGTACATGGGGGTAGAGAGTGGAGACGTTAAAGAACTGCCCTTGAAAGGTGCCAAATGCCTTCACGTTTTACCATTTAGAGATGCTTTAATAGCAGCAAGAGACAGAGTACTGGGCAAGAAGTATAACAGAGCATCTCAGTGCTATTGAAGGGGCTCCACCATGACAATGCAGGGAACTGTCATTTAAAATTTCCATCTGTTATAAACATGTCCAAAAGTCCCAGGCCAGAGCCCACACATTCCTGTACCCACCACAAGTACAACAAAAACAGATGCTTGGAAGCTCCACTTTGAACAAAGGCAGGCTCATTCTTAGTGGTGATTAATTTCTTCTGCATCTCCTCTCACAGGGGGGAAAAATCAAATCACAATACTCATCAAGACATTGTCTAAAAGGGCAAAACAACAAATTCCATGCTAGAAAGCCTTAGCACAAGGAAGTCACAAAGAATCTAAACAACAGTTTAGGGGAGTGATGTAAATTTAGCCCCTAAAATGTTTTACACCTTAACCTGCTTTTTGTGATTCAGATCTCCTCACGTTTTACGGCTAAATTGACTTACATGACATTCACTATCCACACTGGCGAACTGTTTTCCAACTGAATGGAGATAAGTAACATGTTCCTTCTTTTTCCTGGGCAATGTTAATTATGCTCTCCAAAGGAAAGCAGCAATGCTTTGATTTTAAGGTATTCCACTAAATTACTTTAAACCAACATAGTCAATCTAAGATGAACGATATATTATCTCTCTACCGTGGCGATGAAAAACTTCCTGTGACCCTTTCTAGGATGGGACAACTAGCTGTCTGGGTAAATATGGCTGCGGAGGAACGTGGAGCTGCAGATAATTAAAGTGCTTTAGAACACTCGCCAATTGATTTTCCTCTTGTAAAGGTAGCTCAATTGAAATGTTCAGCATAAATCATGTGTTAGAATTATCTTCTGAACTAAGAGCTGAGAGCATATTGATTAATAATTATTTGCACTAACAGACTCAACTAAGGCAATATCATCAATTACCTCAAAAAATTGGCTCAGATCAATCACAATGGAATCGCCTGAGTTGGAAGATTCATTGTCTTTTGTTTGGTATTTAAAGAGATCAACAAAGAGGCAAGGAGGCTCTTGAACACAGTCCTAAGTAAGCACTGCTGGGTTGGTTAGAATCATTTGCGATTACTTCTGAATATTATATTGATCTAGACCTTTTTAACTCAGGAATGTGTCTCCCACGCTTCCACTGAGTGGGAGGTCTTTAGGGTAAACAAACGTTTTTTACTTATGATCCAGGATAACATGCAGAGTCTAAGGAATGCACTTCTGATGACAAAACACAAAGACAACCTGGGCCAGAAAAGAATTGCCCAGGATACCCACCAGCCAACGATACATGCACATACAAGCTTTACGTACACCGACACATGTGCACACACACCCAAATTCATTCAAAGAATAGAAATAATACTATTCTGAAATAATACCAGAAAATACTTCAACCTAGTTTCACACACTTGAATGTGATTTGGAATGAAAACATCACTCCAAAGGGTTGAAGAATTTGGGGCTTACATAATCATCCTATATTCATATGGCAACTTAAAATCGCTATTTTTTTTTTCAGCAATGATGTTCAGTTCCAATTTTCCAACTCCCCAGAAGATGCTCCACTCTCTTGCCACCATGGTCATTCCAAGAAACAAATCTGACCACAGCACTTCTCCCTTCACACCCTTCCCAACACAGCATGGACTCTGCAACCTGGTATGAGGGGCCTCTGCTTCACTCCAGTCAGTCCCATGGCCCCCAAAGTGTGGTCTATGGACTCCTAGGGGTCTACAAGATCCTTCCAGAGGTTTTATGAGGTCAAAAGTATTTGATAAAAATACTAAGACATTTCTTGGCTGGGAGCCATGGTTCATGCCTGTAATCTCAGTGCTTTGGGAGGCTGAGGTGGGAGGGTTGCCTGAGGCCAAGAGTTCAAGACAAGCCTGGGCAACATAGAGAGACCCTGTCTCTACAAAAATAAAAATAAAAATAAAAATAATAAATAGCCTGGGCATGGTCCCCAGCTACTTGTGAGGCTGAGGTGAGGGGAGGAGCCCTTGAGCCCAGGAGCTGGAGGATGCAGTGAGCCATGACAGTGCCACTGCACTGCAGCCTGGGTAACAGAGCAAGACTCTACATTACAAAAATAAAAATAAATTTTAAAAATGCTGCTAAGACATTTCTTTCCTTCTTTATGGGGTTAACACTTTGTTGGTGGTGCAAAGGCCATAGGGGAGGGGGCAAAACAGCTGGCAACTTGGCACAGATCAAGGCAGCCAGTGTCACCAAACAATACTAGTGGTCACTGCATTTGCCCCTCTGAGCACTTGAAGGAAAATCAATGCCAGCATCACTTAGGCATGCCCTGGATGAGGCAGTAAGTATTAATTTGGTAAATCCTGTTCCTGAGTAAGTATCTTTTAAACAGTCTGTTATGAGAAGGCAAGTACATGTTTCCATGACCTACTGAAGTATGATGTTTGTCTCAAGGAAAAGCACCCGTGCAATTGAGTTGTGAGCTGAACTAGCCACCTGCTTCACAGAACACCACTTTTCCCGAAAAAGGACAACTGATAAAAACCTGTTATTCAGACTTAGGCATTTAAAAAGCCATTTTCTTGAAAATGAGCAAAATGAGCCTGTCCCTCTGAGGAAAACCACTGACAGTATTTGTTGCCAATGATAAAATTTGAGCTTTCAGGTGAAAATCAGAACTTTGGAAAACTTGTGTCTACCATCATGACTTTGATGGTTGCATAATTAAGATTTCTGTTATCTTTTCTTATTGTATGACAGAGTGTACCATCTGTTGGAGGATTTGCATAACTCAGTGGTCTCATATTTTCCAAGTGACCAATGCATGGTATAAGTAAAACATTCACGGGCAAAAGGGCTATTTGAGGTGCAAGAGAGATGAGCGGTTTTAAGGTAGCTGTAAGAAAAGTTCCCTAAGGTTTTAGGTTTCACATTACAATAACTAGTAAGAAACTACCACTTGTCAAGTTTTGATCCAGAAAAATATCTGCAATTAGATTGTATTGTCTTCACAGACATTAAACAACACAATGAATCAGACTGACTAAAGGAGCAAATAGGAGGATCTTGTTGTCTTCCCTTCATAAGCCAGACACAAAGAAATTTCTAAAAATCTAAGACAATGCCACTGGTCTTACAATTTTTTATTCTGCACAGTTATTTATATAAAATGTATTTTATAATAATACTTAATAAGTTCATTATTGTTCATTTTGAAGGAATAAATGATTTTTAAATTTCCCAGTTTACATTTCAGTGGGAAATATCAACAGATATTTACCCAAATAATAAACTAAATGCCCTTTGAGGTTCTCAACAGTTTTTAAGAGTGTAAAGGGATCCTGGGGCCACAAAGTTTGAGAAACACTGCCGTAGTCTTATCTCTGGGCACCTTCTCACCCAGCACAATTTCTGCCCTTGGGAGCCCATGGCCTAAATGGGAGATACACCAGGAAACAACTCTTCAGTGTACTGCATGATAAATGCTGTAACCAGAGGCCCGGAATGCAACAAAAGAGAGCGTGACAAATTCAGCCTGGGAGGGTGAGAAAAGAAAAAACTCTCCGAGGAGTAGGAAAGTGAGTAGGAGTTTTCCAGGCCAACTTGGAGGATGCCAGTGGGGAGGAGCAGAGAAAACAGCATATGCAAAGGCACAAAAATATAAATGGCAGCATGGCATCTCGCGGGTCCTGTAGTTCAACTAGGCTGGTGTGTGGAATGCGGGGAGGAGAGGAGACATATGAGTGCAATGTTAGATAGAGCCCAGACCCCTTAAGACAGGAAAAAACTTAACAAGGGAGCATCAGAAAGGCTTTAATCAGGAAATATTATGTGAGATTTGTATTTTAAGAAAAAGCTGTTTCATCAACGGTGTGGAGAAAGGAGTGAGGAAGTGTGTGATGAGATGGGAGAGCAGCTAGGAGGCTACTGCATAAACTCAGGTAAGAAATAAAAATGGCCTAGTGATAGCATTGGCAATTTGCAAAGAGAAGAGGGCTGATAATGGCATCATTAACCAGGAGAGATTTAGAGCGGAGAATAAGCCACTAAAGAGGAAAGTTATCGAGCTGAATTTGTAATATGTCGACTATGGTGAATGTGGGGTATCCAGGAAGTGGGCAGCTAGATGTAGTCTGTGCTATAAGTAGAGGAATCACTAACCCA
The DNA here is from genome assembly GCF_029281585.2 of Gorilla gorilla gorilla. NCBI lineage: Eukaryota > Metazoa > Chordata > Mammalia > Primates > Hominidae > Gorilla > Gorilla gorilla. The sequence goes on along the minus strand of NC_073232.2, from coordinate 84,905,765 downwards.
ACCAGTCACTGGCTGAGAGGCAGCCACTGAAAGTATCAATGAATCAAAGAGGGAGAGGAGCTCTAATTGACTGGAAGGCATCAGGCCCAAGTCCCATAGGAGAAAAATCTCCTGGCCCAAGGAGGAAACACCAACTGTGACCCTTCTGATTAAACCTAAGTAGACTTGCTGGATATTTGGAAACAGATGTCACCAGCCAGAAGATGCTTTTCAATTCACAGTCCTGGATGGTTTGGTCTGTGCTTCAGCCTTGGGGTTGGGGGTGGGGGTGAAGATGGGGTCTGGGAGCCTAGGGGGAGGGAGGATGAAAGAAGTCTGGCATTGATTCAGAAGGATTCCTGGCCCCGCTGAAGAGACAGAGCAGATCCAACTCCCCAGTGAAGAATAACAGTCTCAGCGTCATTTTCTAATTCCCCAGCTCAGACACAGACAGGAACTTCAGATTAGGGAACCTGAGTCTAAGAGAGAATTTGTACACTGCACATGATCAAAACTTAATGAATGATTTCTCATCTGTGAGGCCAGCAAATAGAGACTATAGGCTTACAGGCTAAAACACGGGCTCAGCTGAAATTGGAGGAATATGCCATCTTGTAGAAAGCAAGAACTCTCACTAAAAGAAGTGGAGGTCAGTGCTATCACCTGATAGCATCATCAGTTAAATTAGGATAATTAACTGATTATCAAAATCAGGCATTCTGAATTCTGAAAACTAGTAAAAACCACTTTCCTGCTTGTTTTTTTTTTTTTTTTTTTTTTTTTTCCTTTTTGAAACAGGGTCTGGCTCTGTAACCCTGGCTGGAGTGTCCGGCTCATTGCAACCTCTGCCTCCTGGGCTCAAGTGATCCTCCCACCTTAGCCTCCTGAGTAGTTGGGACTACAGGCATATGTCACCATGCCCAGCTAATTCTTGTTTGTGGGTTTTGTTTGTTTGTTTTTGTTTTGTTTTGGGTAGAGACAGGGTTTTGCCATGTTGCCCAGGCTGATCTCAAACTCCTGGGTTCAAGAGACCCTCCCACCTTGGCCTCCCAAAGTGCTGGGATTACAGGCGTGAGCCACCGTCCCCAGCCCTGCTTGTTTTTCTATCTGTCCTTTTGGTTCTTGTGTCTGAGACAGAAACAGCACCAACCTTAGAAGACAGTTTCTGTCTTCTCCACACAGATCTTATATATTTCTTCAGTACTTTGCTTGTTGCTTAATGCTTTGTAAAAAAAATTTTCATCTACTTAAACAAAAGACTTCTAAACTGAGACCAAATTCCTCTCCTCCTCTTCTGTCCCTGGCACAGCTGGAGGTTGGACTGGACTCACATGGCCCCAAAGAGTAAAGGTGACCTCCTGGACGTCAGAGTGTGGAGGGGCTGTTGATGGCACAGGCCGGCATCCTTCCTGTCTCGCTCCTAGAATGTTCTTAAGATCCAGGGATAACTAGATGCCTGTGATCTGTGTTATCTCCAGGCTTTCTAAGAACCCATGAAATCCAAGTACCACGTGCCATTTCTATGAATGGGATAGAAATAGTGATCCACACAGCCACCCACTCTCACTCTCAAATTATCATGCCCGCCTCTCTAAGTCTGTTTTTGAGGTAAAGCCATTAAAACTAGAACGTATTTTTATGACATTCCAGTTCTTAGCTTAAACCCAATTTTAAAGTTTAACTGAACCAGGGCAAGCTCCTAAAACTGATTTTTGGAGCTTTGAAGGAAATGGAAGTACTGCTAAGGACAAGCTTCTCAGAATTATACAAAACACCTTTTGAATTAAACAAGTAAATTCTTTCCACTGAAGTATCTAATTTGAATTTAAACATTTCTTTACATGCTACCTTAATTAGATGCACGTTTCTCTCAGCATCTTAATTTTATGCATTTTACACTTCTAAGCAGCTTGCTAGTGACGATTGCTTATTTGCATTCATTTACATACAATTTGCAAGAAATGTTGAAAAACCTAGAAAGGGAGAGATTGTAAATTCATGGATTTTTCCCTAAATAAAAATGTCAGTTCTATGAAGAAACAAACAGTGCATTTTTTCCCCTTGCTTACCTATAGTACTTTCAAAACTACTTTTACTATTTGTATACACAAAGAGATCCATTTAATGAATATTGGAATAGGAAGATTTTCCCCTGCAAGTTAATAACAATGATGAAAAAGGCTCCAAACTTCTAACGGCCTTCTTACCAAGAAGATGAAACATCCTCAAGCAGATGATGCCTCCCGACAAATATTATTTGCAAAGTGCATCTTCTCATACAATAAGGACATATTTGATCAATTCTGCTCTAAAGATTCATTCAATTTAAAACCTATTTCTTTTAGCAATGGGTAGTTTATTCTGTATGACTTTCACTTCAGTTAACTGGATTTTCTGCACTTCCCTCTCTTCTCTTCAGCTCGAATTTATATTCACAATAACTCCTGCCCATCTTTACAAGAGCTCTAAGTGAAGCTGGAGGACCAGCGTGGGCCACCCTTTATGAGAGAAAATTCAGTTGGCTGTTTTTCAGAGATGGAGGCTGTTGATACTTTCCTGGTTTTCAATGCCCTGAATTTTCTACTAACATCACAAACTACGGGGTGCTCCTCCTCCTGTGACCCTGGGCATGGGCTCGGACAGGGCTCTGGAAATAGATTTCCTATAGCAGCTGCTTCTGCAAGGACTGCAGAAGAAGCAAAATGGTAGAAAAGCCTCCAACATTAAAATTTTGTCTCTCCGATTTCACTGGAACATGGCAGGGAGCTCCCCCACCCAAGCTTCATAAATAACCACTGCACTTCCAGAAGGCCCTCCCTCTACATATTGAGAGTAATTTTAGGTTACTGCTCTGAGCTTCACAGAAGAAAGCTGCTTCTCCAAAATAAGACATACTAAGCAAAATTTGAGTTGTGACATTCTTCTAGCTGTAAAATAATGTTATCTGGCAGATGGAGTTTATCCTTGAGAAACAGTTGAAAAGGCAGACGTGGAAGTTGCCCACCCAGAGCAGTAACAGGAGGCACACCCACCACTGTTTCAGAAAGCTCCTGACACAGCACACAGCAGGTTCAGAAGCTGCCTGTGTGGCCCGAGCCGCTCTTGTACGTCCCTGTGCCTCACTCCTCCTGATGTAAAACCAAGATCGCACAGAGAAAGCAAAAAACAGATGCTGCACTTGAGATGATCTCTCTAAAGTAAACAAATTAGGGAATTTACGCATCAACTGTGGTTTCTGGAAATCAGTTGGAACTGTTTCGTAAAATAACTCAAGAAATCACTATGAATACCCTGGAATATGCCAAAGCTTTTTTTTTTTTTTCTTAAATTAACACTTTTTTTTCCCCTCCATGTTCAAGGCAGTGTTAGGTGGATAATGGGGAGATGGACTGAAGATGAAATGTGTAAGTTATTATTCATAGTCCCTGAAGGGGATCAATCTCCGTGCTTAAAAATACTTAAGAGTTTCTTAGATAGTTATAGTTTGTTAAATACTTAACAGTTTATAGTTTATTAAGAATACTTACTAGTTTACTGTCATTGAATAAACTATATAGCTGAGGTGATTACATGTATTAGCAAAAGTAAAATTTGATGAACTTTATCTAAGATAAAATTTCAACTTCTGTTTACTTATAAAACACATGTGCCACATTGGGCCTGGCAGAATAAGCCTGTCCTGATTTTGTACCTTCCTATCTCAAGATATACCAATGTAATTTCTCTATGTAAAATTAACAGGAGAATCCAAGTTGCTTTACTTCACAAATAAATATGCCAAACAATGTCTCTTAAGGAAAACTGCAATCAATAATTAACAGAGTAGCTGCAAAATAAGTTGCAAAAAGTTGAACACAATTAATCCAATGTTTATGCTTTCTTTAATAAATATTCATCTTTTCTAATCCTAACTTCAAGATAAACTTAATTATTTTTGTATGCCCATTTTCAGACTTGTAATAGGATCCTCAGGGCTGACAGGGGATTTTCTTCACCACACTGAGCAAAGTGTCTACTCTTTTCTTTTTTGTTCAAGTAGTGCCTGGCACTTAGAACTGGCATTCTGTGCATATAATGAATACAATGCACATGCACAGAACGCCTGCTACAAATACACACACACACACACACGTACTAAAACGAGTATTAACTGACAACACACAGTAACATGCTAGGTGCTTATCAGAGAAAAATCCTTTAAACAGACATAATCAAAAGAAACACATCAAAGGTAAACACTTCTAGAGTGCTTATGTATTGGACAGGAAACACATTCTCCATCCTCAAGAAATCAGCTGCAGTTTAAGAGACAAGATGTTTACATAACTAAGAATATAAGGCATCATATGTTCCGAGAAGAATGAGAAGGGACAGAAGGTGACATAGAGGCAACACTGAAAACATGTATTTAGAGTCATGTGGATGGGCACAAACATCCCAATCCAAATTTTAGGAAGAGGTATGTGATGTCATCAAATAGCACAGGACAAGGTGTATCACTGCAAACCTGAAAATCTTGCCACTCGCTAGCTATGAAAATGAGGCCAAGCTCCTTAACCATTACCTCAAACCTTAGTTTCCTGGTACAGTACACATGGATAACAGTGGTAACTCACAGAGTTGCTGTGAAAGTGAAATGCTGTGAAAACTAAACCCACGTAAAGGGCTTATGCAGTGCCTGGGGCACAGAATATGCATTCAAGAAATATTAGCTATAATAGAATTGGTTTACTTTAAACTTACTTCACCCTTTCTTAGCCCAATTATTCATACTTCTGCCACTTAATTTGCTCTCATCATGACTCTTCCTACCCCTTTAATCAATTCTGTTGCTGGCCTGTGAGCTCCTTTGTCTATAGCTTTCTAGAGATAAGTGACCCAGACAGAGTTCTGTATTCCTGTGCTCTGCAGGGTTACGTGCCGTACGATGACCACATCTCCACTTTGTGACATAATACATAATACCTTTGATTAGAGTGCGTTAAGCTCCGCTTGTTAATACCCCATCAACTCCAGTTAAAGAGCACTCTCATTTGAGAGTCACTTAAAAAAATCACCTTTATTCTTAATATCTTGGAATCTCCTTATATTGCACTGGTTCTTATGTTGATGACAATTTTTGATACCAGACAGGATGGTCCTAGCTCCCATCTTAAATTGAACAATGCTTGAGAGAAATGATTTTCATGACAGTAGCATTCCTTGTTACTTACTTTTGACTGTATTGTCTTTTGAGTTACAAATACTTTGTACCCTTTTCTTTTTTTTTTTCTGAGACGGAGTCTCGCTCTGTCGCCCAGGCTGGAGTGCAGTGGCTCGATCTCGGCTCACTGCAAGCTCCGCCTCCTGGGTTCATGCCATTCTCCTGCCTCAGCCTCCCGAGTAGCTGGGACTACAGGCGCCCGCCACCACGCTTGGATGATTTTCTGTATTTTTAGTAGAGACAGGGTTACACCGTGTTAGCCAGGATGGTCTCTATCTCCTGACCTCATGATCCACCCACCTTGGCCTCCCAGAGTGCCCTTTTCTGTTCTGATTGCTAATGCAGGTAAGAAGGAGACCAGCCCTAAGGCCTGTGTCTGGGTGACAGCCCACAAGGTGCTTCCCATGCTAATTCTTTTGATACTGGCATTACTATGAACCGCAAGCTTTGTCTGTCCATCCACCTCACGAAATGGCTGGTGGTATCTGGAGGCCAGGGAGGCATTATGCTTTGTCACCCTGTGCCTTCCCATCTGCACCCACTACATGAGCAGTGTCCAGCTCAAAACCAAGTTAAATTAATATGAAGAATGCAGGCTCTTCAAAAACCGTGTTCTCCTCCCGATTTAAAGTGTGTGTATGTACACACACTTAGCTCATAATCTTAAACGATCTATCACAGTGACCAAATACCATCTATTTTTAGGAAAAATGCTTGCTTGCTTCTCAAGATTGAGTTGGCTTCTCAGCATTCACAGATGCTCTTCATGTGTTAACTACTCAATCTGAGGGAACTGATTGGACCAGGCCTGGAATGAAACCTTCCCCCGCCTGGTTTTTGTCCACGAACTCCTAGTTCAGAATGAACACTTAGGACTACACGTTCTCCTCTCAGAAGAAACACAGGCCACCCGCCCATTCCCACCAAACAAACCTCCTCAGGAATCAACCTCCAAGCTTCCAGCATGTGTTCCTTTGTCAAACCTTCAACAATGTAGACATCATTAATTTGCATTTAATGACTTTGGGACATAAAAATTGTTCCATCCCTTCTCTCTTACTTAGACTAGGTGTATGCTGCGTGAGCTAATAAATTCAGGCCTCCAGGTTACCTTAAAGTATTTTTAACACAAGGTAACTAGTTCTTCGTTTGAATTCTCCACTATATTTTGCTGGGTAACCTTTGCTCCTACTGCAGGAGGTGAGCTGTTATTTATTTATTTATTTTGAGACACAGTCTCACTCTGTCGCCAGGCTGGAGTGAAGTGGCGCGATCGCAGCTCACTGCAACCTCTGCCTCCCAGGTTCAAGTGATTCTCCTGCCCCAGCCTCCCGAGCAGCGGAGACTACAGGTACACGCCACCACGCCCAGCTAATTTTTGTATTTTTAGTAGAGACAGGGTTTCACCATGTTGGCCAGGATGGTCTTGAGGTCTTGATCTCTTGACATCGTGATCCACCTGCCTCAGCCTCCCAAAATGCAGGCATGAGCCACTGTGCCAGGCCGAATCTGCTGTTAATAAGAAGCTAAAAGTGAAAAATGGTTTTTGGACCTTGCTATTCACATTGCAGCTTCTAACATTAACAATGATAACAGCAAGATTCAGAAATTAAAGTTGTAAAAAATTCAATAAGCCAAGCAAATAGATACTTTCTAGCCAATTTTAAAATCACTTTATTTTTTGATCTTAAGGAACCATATTAAATTCAGGATAATGCAGCTATTTTAAAAAGAAGATAAAAATCACACATAATGCTGGTGATTATGAGTTTCACATTTTTATCTTTTTTTCTGTAAACAGTCAACATTCACTTAGTGACTCAGCAAAAGACAGATTTATCATATTTCACTAAGTTCCAACCTGGGTACCAATTTTAACTAAAGTTAATTAAAAATCCATAAGAACGCCTATCTGAAATCACTAATTGGTATGTGTGTGTGTGTGTGTGTGTGAAAAGATAACTGGAAGGATGATCCTAGAAGATGTCAGTGGGTAGTGGGGTCATTATTATTTTTTCTTTATACTTTTCTGCATTTTAGAATATTTATAATGAATGCTGCCACCTTATTTTAAAAGTTAAAATTATTCTATTTTGATAGAAACTTTTCACTACCTGTCATTTTGTTTTACAACAGTCAACTGAACTGCACCTTGATGTCCTTTATAGATTACAAAAATTGCCCCAAACAGTCAACCCCTTAGAAAGGTGTCAGAAAACAGGCAAATACAGAGGGAAAGTCAAACAGTCAGATTTAACCCCAGGCCTCCCATGTACTTGGGACTGTGTCAGGATGGGTGATCATTATTGCTCAGGAGCACTGCTCCATTGTAGAACAGCTGTAACAACGTCAGACCAATCTGGTTCAACTTTTATGCAACCAAGCTGTGAGTTGCTTTTCAGTTGCCATGGACTCTCAGGTTAAAGGTCACAAAACCTGGGCATCCCTAGATGATCCAAGCATGCAACCATGGGCAGAACCTAAGCACTGGGACCAAGGAATGGGACTAATTAAGAAGTGGACATTACATGGCAGGATCCAGGATCCAATAAGATGGAGCTCTGGCATCACCCCATGACAGGATCCAATCAGATTGTGCCTCCCAGCATCACCTCATCTCAAAATCCAATCAGATCGGACCTCATTATCCTATGCTTATAAAATGCAACCCAGGCCCCAGCTTTGGGAGATAGATTTGAGCATATCTTCCTGTCTCCTTGTCAGTCAATTCACAATTAACCTTGCTTGCTACAAAAACCTAGTGCTTTGGTGTTTGGCTTTCTGTTGTGAACAGGCAAATGGACCCAGTTTGGTTCGGTGACAGGGCTTAGCCTGGAGAAGCCACAGGCATCTCACACGTGGAGCTGGTGTGAGGACTAAGGGATAATTGCCCTAAGCTGACAATCCCCAGTGGCTGGTCAGTGAAGGCAGAGCTCAGAGTTAACGAGGTCATGGCCATGGTTTCATGAGGGTGACCAGGGAGCTTTGTTCCGCCCTACAGCCATGGGCGGCACCCCCAACCCCGGTTACCTTCAGCAAAGCCTGGCCTGCTGTGTTAAGCAAATCTGAAAAACCTGAATAAAAGCATGAATAGAATTTTAAAAAATAGGAGTATCAAACATTTACTTCCTACTAGTTGTGGAGCAAGAGCACCTCCTTCCTACTTTCAAGAATAAAGGATGCAAGCTTTCCCTTCTGAGCAAGTGATTAATGAGAACCGGAGAAATCAGAAACTGGGCCATAAAATGAGGCAAGTCCCTCGTTAGAGCAATTTCTACCTGGCTTCTCCTAGGTTCTTTAGCAACAAAGACTATTCGAATGTGTTACAACTGCCCGACCCAAAAAAAACAATACCACATCCATGAAAAACGCTTTAGTGATTCCAGGATATTGTGTTATTATCCTGAATTTGGTAAAGTAGAGGAAATCATCTTGACAGCCATGAAACATGATTGGTAAGTGAAGGTCATGGTCAAAGAAAGTGGATTTTTATAAATGAACTATCTTTGTGAGCTATGATCATGTGGATCTTGGTTACAAATAACAATCATAATCACAATTGATCTCTAGCTATGTTAAGTGGCTTCAATTCATTATCTCAGTTCATCCTGAAAACAATCTTGTAAGATAGGGAGTTTTATAATTCTTCTTTCATGGAAGAATATAGCTTATAGAGTTTAAGTAACTGGTATAATGTCACCTAGCTAATTAGAGGCAGGAAGAGCAAGACCCGAGACTGCTGACTTCCAACACCTCTTAAGCAATAACAGGAAAAAAAAAATCTTCGTTTTCCTGCAGAGAGTAAACTTATTGGGGGATGGCTGATATTTGTGGTTGCTGCCCAATGGAACTTTTGCCAAAGACTGAAGAGTTAACAAACCCTCAGGAGAGGCAAGAAATGCAAGTCAGGAAATGAATCTGTGGCAGCAGATGGGGTCTATCTGTCTCCTTGCCTCATCTCTAGTTAAGGAGTCTTAGTCTGTAGCAGAAAGAGGAAACTGTTGCCAGCCCTCTGCCCATCCATCACATGGCTTAGTACTTACTGAACCCTGATAAGGCATCAACAGCACATCAGTGATGGTCCAGCCACTCACTAGATGGACAGTAAAAAACAGAGGACTAGCTGCAGACACAGAGTCGTGACAACAGGAAAAGGAGGGGACAAAGCATTAGTTACTAGGCTACTGGGTCTCTCCACTCTAGGGATATTGCTGCATTATGGAACAAAAGCTCACGTGCAGACGCCAGGGCTATAAGAGCAGATGGTTTTTCAGCTGGCTGCAGTGGTCGACACAGGCATCTCAATGAATGTAGCTGTTCCTGCATCAGCTTCTGCTGTTTCAGAAACAGGGAAGACACTGAACAAACTCTCTGGCAGCTCCTTGGCAACCCCCTGCCCCCCACTGCCTGCCTTTCCTCCCTCCAATGTATGTGTGAGTGCCTGTGTGTACATGCAGACACACGCACCTGCCAAATTATCTTTATAAACTGTATCTGTTTACAGGGAGGCCTCTTGGAATACGAAAGGCATGGGATTTAGAGACAGACAGAACTGGGTTCCAATCCTATCTCTATCACCATGTACTATGGGCCACTCTGAGTCTTTAAGTTCTCATCTGTCGAAGAAAGATGCAGTCATGTACCTTGGGGGAGCTCTGAGGATAAAGGGAACCAAGGCAGGTTACTGAGCTAGCAGTGTGGCATACCGCACTCAATGAATGCTGTTCACTAATACTTCTGTTCGTTGCTGCTTCAAGAAAGGCTAAGAAATAATTTTATTTCCACTGAAAACTTATTGGAAGGAAACAGTATTCTCTCATTGTTTAAAAGCTGTATTTTATAACAAACGCAGATCCTTATCTCAGCATAAAAAGTTTATTTAAATAAATTATGAAAAAATCAAAGAGAACTATAAATTGAAGGAAATGAAAAGCCATCTATACTAAGGGCATAGAATGCTTTGGAGAGAGAAGTTTCAGTTGCTGGTTCATCTCTTCAGAGTGCTGAAAGTGACTCTTTCAAAAGGGAAGCCATGTTTTAAAATTTTATCTTTAAATTAACATACAGTAAAATGGACTTTTTTTGTGGTATGAAGTTCTGTGTGTTAAAATTCAAAGAGTTGTTCACCCAAAAAAGCAACTCTAGGGTATGTTAAAAAATAAAATGAATTTTAACACATCAAGAGATTCATGTACCAACCACACCATCAGGATACAGAGCTTCCATTATCGTAAAAACTAAAGGGAAGAAACGTGGTTCTGTTTCGCAAACATTCACTGAGCACTCACTTCTGCTGACCTTGTGCTGGATACCAGGGAGGAAACACTGAATGACAGGATCCCCGCCCCAGTGCACCTTTGCTCTTGGAGAGAAGGATCAGGGGGCTTGCAAAGTATCATTTTTTGTTTTCATTTTTACTATTTTTAGCCAGTCAGATTTTAGCAGTGGGGGGTTAACACCAACTTTTGTGACATTAACATTAATAAGTTCTGATAACCCACTACCATCGAACCAGCCTATTTTTATTTTTTTTAGAGACAGGGTCTCTCTTTGTTGCTCAGGCAAGAGTGCAGTGGCGTGATCACAGCTCACTGCAGCCTCGACCTCCTGGGACCAAGCAATCCTCCTGCCTCAGCCTCCTGTGTAGTGGAATTACAGGCACATACCATAATACCTGGCTAATTTTTAAATCTTTTATAAAGATGGGATCTCACTATGTTGCCCAGGCTGGTCTTGAACTCTTGGCTTCAAGCAATCCTCCAGCCTTGGCCTCCCAAACTGCTGGGATTATAGGCATGAGGCACTGCATTTGGTGAAAATATTTTAAAGACTTCTGAACATACTCATTACGTATACTTTCAACTTTTTACAGATAAGAGGTGTGAAAGAGCCCACTGAGATTGAGAGCCACTCTTTGGAAGAGGAAAGCATCATTTCTAGTCCAAATGTCACACTGCATAAATGACACAGGCATGTTAACAGAGGTACAGAAAGCTAAGTGACTTCACCACATCACACAGATGATCAAGAACCAGGCAAGAGACTAAAACTTTGCTCAACATATCTGAGAACTCAATAAAACATTCTCTTCCTTTTACTCCCTGTTGCTTTTCCAAAGGGTGGCATTTCTTATATGCATCAATATAGCCAAATTACATTCTAGAATCTATTCTTTATACGAGTTTATCTCCAATTTAATAACAGAAGGAAAAAGAAGGGGCTAAGTATGTGCTTAATATGTTACTTTCCTGGCAATACTTGAGGCACAATACATGAATCTATTTCCCTTACTGTGACACACAAATGGCTCAGATTCAGAAAAAAATACAACGGTAAACCCTCTCAGTGACAATGGCTGTACTGAGCTGGCTGTGATTGAGAAGCAGCCACAATGTCTGGCATCCTGAGAGGCTAGAACTTCAATTCACTGAGGTCTGCACTTGAACACAACCAAATGGGCACAGTTACCTTTTGCTAACACCCCCACTCCAGCACCCTGGCCCCACTGCCAGCTGCAGCCCCATCCCCAGTTTCTCGCTCTGCCTGTGCCAAGAAAATATGATGGTTTAATTTTGAAGGTCGTTTTATGGCACTTTGGAGTGTGGGTACACTGCAAGAGAGAGAGAGCTCTGTTTCTATTTGCCTCTGCCAATAAATAGAAAAGCAAAACACTTCAATCTATATGCCAAACCACTGAAGAATGAAGGCAAAATGGATTAATCACCCATAGCTCACACAGAGAAACTCTCATTCTAGACACAGATCAAATGAATGGCTGTTCTGAGGTTAGTAAAGCTCCCACTGACTCCCAGCCTTCTGCATTCATCTGCAAAGCTTCTGAAGCTTTCCAAATACAGTTGTCTCTTGGTATCTATGGGGAATCGGTTCCAGGACACCTTGTGGATACCAAAATCCACGGATGTGCAAGTCTATTATATAAACTGGTGTAGTATTTGCATATAACCTACCCACATCCTCCTGTATACTTTAAATCATCTCTAGATTGCCTACGATACCTAACACAATGCAAATGCTATGTAAATAGTTGTTACACAGTGCTGTTTGGGGAATAACAAGGAAAAGAATATCTGAACATGTTCAGTAGAGATGCAATCATTCATTCATTTTCCCCCAGGTATTTATGATCTGTGATTGGTCAAATCCATCGATGCAGAACCCATAAATGCAGAGGGCCGACTGTATATTCAGAGACAAGTACCACCAGGAATCCACACACCTGAGTTCTATTGATCTGTCAATGCCTGGTTTTGCAACAGCAGAAGATACACTCAAGTAATAAAATAAGGGATAATGTGAAGACATTTTGTTCATGTGCAAGGGAAGTTTGGGAGATATCTAATATCTTTCAAAGAAGGTTCTAAATGCCTCAAAGACGCCTCTCATGTTATGATTAAAACTCAGTGGCAGCTAGATTGTAGTTATAATTTTCATAAGTCAGAGTTCTGTCACTTGATTAGAGGTTTCTGAATAGTAAATGTGTTGACTAAGCCTAGATCTCACTTAGCAAATGGAAGGTATGTAGAAAGGTAAGTACATCAACATTTACTGATAGTGTTGACAGTATTGATGTTAATGATAACATATTCCCTTTTCAAAGAAAGTTGCAAGTACTGTGTGGAACCTCTATTAACCTCAATAGGGAAGGCACCAAGTTCAAGAGGCCAAAGGAGAGACCCAGAGCAAGCGAATAACACATGGGGTTTTATTAGTGGCTTACATAAAGGAAAGAGAGTCCAGTGGCAGTGGGCTGGACAAGATAACCGCCTTACATATGGTCCAGTGGTGGCAGGCTGGAAAGCATAACCCCACGGCGCAGTGTTGGCAGGCTGGGTAGGAAAACCACAACCACTTGCAAACAGCATGCAGTTTATACAGCGTTTTCACTTAACACCCTCCCCTTAATGACCTCCACCTTGCAACCTTCATTTAACCCAAAACTCAGAGCCCCAATCCTCCATACAACTTGTGTTCAACAGAACAGGATGGGGGCTCAGATGTTCCTCAAAGACAAGGAATGAATCTCTGGGTTGGCTACTCCTGGATGCCCTAACTTGGAACACACATTCAGATGCATCTGCCATACAGGATCATCCTAAGGGTGTGCTTACGTTACTGCTATCAGATACATTCCCCCTACAATAAGAGGATCTGAATTCATTTTCAAATCATCTTTCTTGATGTAAACACAAGCCAGCATAAGATTTTGAATTCGTGGTATCTATATTATGGCCTCATAAGCAGAAATGTGTGACTTCATAAGTAGAACACTTGTTTATTTGGCAAACTTTGGATGTGCTTCTCTTATACCTAATTACAAGTCCATTAATTTTTATAATCATATTAAAGAACTCCAATAAAACTTTCAATGACTCCAGGGGAAGGTAGTTTTAGACAGTCAACTGTAATTAAGCCAAACAATTGTACCTGCATCATTATAGCAACTATAGGGAGTAATTTGAGTCTGGGGATGATTGTCATCAAAAAGGTTGGAAAACAACACACTGTAAACCTTTGCATCATAAGCACATTTCACCAACATCAGCCTCAGGGCTCTAGTGAAATCAGTTAGGTGTGTTATACACCTGCTGGAAAAAAAAATCTTTGATTTTGTATTTCTCAACTAAGAGACATCTGATGCTGAGGTCACTGGGACTTTCAGGTGAGAATCCGCAGGAAATGAGATCTTTAACACCTGTTTGTTGAACTTGCCTAATCTGACTATATTTAGCCTGTTATGCTGACATCTGAACTCAACTGATAAATATTCCTATCTGGCCTAAATTCTCTTAGCATGCTAGATAGGCCGGGTGAAATGAAAAATGTTTTCATGCGTTAGAAAACAAACTAATAAAGCATTCAAATCCATCTGCAGTGTTTTTAAAAAATTATTTTAAGAAAAACACTCCTCTGTTCACTTCATCAGTTTTCAGAAGTCAAATCCACAAACCTTAATCCTGTATGAGTGTGGTAAGGTGTCAGATGCAAAGGCAAGCAGAGGGACTTGAATTTTGAAAGAAGAATGCCAGGCTCTAAGAAGAGGAAGTGGGCAGCCAGGGAGAGGGTGAAGCGATGTGTGTGGTGAAAGCCTGGGAGCTGGAGAGGAAGGGGATGGCGGCAGCAGAGGCTGGGCCTGAAGATGGGCAGGGACTCACCTCCTGCACTTCCTCTTGCCTCTTCACTTTCCTAGCTTCCTCTGGGGTCAAGAAAAAGCCACATATCTTAGGATTTTGACTTGTTCCTGCTGTGGCCATTGCAGTTGGCGGCAGGCAGACCACCACAGCGTATGCTCCGGATACAGTCCCCCCATCCCCTGGGGCTGGGCATCTGATGGCTGCTGCCACTAAACTACAGCACTTCATGGATGAGGACCAATGCTGATGTTGGGAGGAGGGGCAGCACCTGTGGTGGTGTGGGGTCTTGCCTCCTACCTCACTACTAGATCGAGGTCTTGTCCCATACAGCCAGAGAAAAGCAGATCCACATGGATCATTTAAAAAACCCTTTCACATGTATAAATCACAGCAGTCAAGCATAATTTGACCACCTCTTCACTTAAGTCCACGGAAGGGAGGAGAGGCACAGTGGGAGGTCCCAGTGCAGGTGTGGAAGGTGGCTGCTGGGCCAGGAGGAACAAGAACAGTGGCAGTCAGTGGCACAGGCTGCTTGCTGGTCCAGGGCTCTAGCGCCCCTAGCTATTCATTGCTATTCATAGCACCCCTAGCTATTCAGCATATTGGGGTATGAAACCAGACTACAGGTCTCAGATGTCATTCACTATGGTGATGGTTTCAGCAAATCCAGCACAGGTAGGAAATAGGAAATGGGCGGCGTTTGCCTGGAGTGAGCTCCTTTTATGGCCTTCCTTGAGCTACTAAGATTTGTCAGCTCCTATTGATGCAGGACAGGCAGGCCCCAAAACTGGGGCTTAGCCCGGGAAGGTTCTTGGCTTCACTCAGGAAAGAACTCCAGAGCCAGTCGGTGATAGAAGGAAACAGCTTTATTGAGGACGTAGTGTTACATCTCCCTGACTGCTCCTGCAGAGCAGAGCTACTCCCTGGGCAGTGGGTGGAGAGAAGCAGCTCGGAGCAGTTCTGCAGTCATGTTTATACCCACTTTTAACTACATGCAAATTAAGAGATGGGTTATTTACAAATTTCTAGAAAAAGGGTGGTAACTTCCAGGTTGCTGCCACGGAAAGCAGTGGAAACTTCCAGGTGTTGCCATAACAATGGTAAACTGACATGGCACTGGTAGGTGTGTCTCATGGAGAGGTGCTCTCACCTCTTCTGTTTCAACCAGTCTTCAGTCTGGTCTGGAGTAAAGTCTCACCTCCTACCTCACTACTAGATCGAGGTCTTGTCCCATACAGCCAGAGAAAAGCAGTATCACCTATAATTCCACAGGATCAATCCTGGACTCTAGATTACACAGCTTCATCAACTGACAAGCACCTAGCTGTCACTGTGTGCCCAGCTTTAAGCCACCATCTGCCATGGTGTGTGCTGGCACACAGGTATGCTCACCTGTGTGTTTGGTTGGGATGGGTGAGGCCTCTCTGCTTACAATTTAACTAGGAAAACAAGACTTATCAAGCCTACATCAGCAATTCATGCCTCAAATACTTCCTCCTTTATCTCACACAGGGGCTCATGATGAGTTAAGATTCAGTATTCTGATTATCTCCCATTCAAATGGTTGGTTGTTTTGTCACTCTTGGGTAGGGACAAAAAGGTAACCAAATATATTTTAAAAATAAGCACAGCAGCAAGTGTTTTCAATAAGCAACCCTCACCCTAACTGCTGAGAGATGGAGCTGATTTCCTACATCTCTCAGCATTAAAGTAATTGAATGCAAACGAGTCAGGACACAGAAAAAGTGAAACCCCAGCCGTGGGGTTCTGGCAAAAGCATTTCCAATGGTGGGAGTAGAACAACTGTCCCTGGTCCTCAGATGGAGTGTCAGAGGTCACTGCAGGCTGGGACACCATGGATCAAGTTTCTCTCACTTCAGGACAAAGCAAGTTACACAAATAAGGCACAGAATCATTTAAGGGTTAAATGTGTACACTACCTTTTCTTTTACCAAGATGATATTTTCACCCTTTTTACAAATCCCCAAAACCGCCCACTAATGAAGAGACACAGTAAACTTTATGGACATTCCAACTGATATTTACCAAGAGTTTCGTTTCAAATCTCTTAATCCCTATTTTAAATAGGAAAAACCAGCATGAATCTAGTTTTTAAGGTGACACAATTTTCTTTAGAATGAACAACATCGAGGCTTTATTAGAAAACCCAGAATGACTGATTTTAAGAAGAATGCCTCCGGTCCTTTGTCAGAAAATAGACATTTTTCTGTCAAAAGAGGCTGTTATCTAACTTTGTGTAAAAGAGAAAAAAGTAATGAGCTCTCTCTGGATAATATATGCCTGAACTTCTCATGCAAAGAACACACCTTTTTATTTCTCAAAGCTTGAATACTGTCTGTGGTGTAAAACAATTGTAAGTGCCTTTGCTAATTAATAGGCTGCTTTAGCTACAAATCAGCAGAATTGCATTTTTTAGAGACATAACCATGAACACATGATTTACTTTTTTTCTTACATGTCTTCTGAAAAATAAAAGTCTCTGTCGTGGACACAAGTCAAATCATGTTATCAAGAACTACTCGGCAAAGTGTAAATAATAACATTCATTAAAGAAGAAGTATTTCAGCAAAGAAAAGTAATTGGCAATAAGGATGGTGCCTAAGTGAAGACTGTCTGCAGGTGGCCTGAATGGGGGCAGCAGAACCAAATTATAGAGGCTTTGCATAACTAGTTATCCAATTGTTCAATAAGAGAACAGCACTATTAGTGACTTCTCATCTAATGTTACTAACACGTCTCTTCAATCTTATGAATCCTTGCCAGGACCACCAGGGGAATGCCAGCCTTTCAGTACGTTTTTAACAAGGCTGTTTACTAATAGATCACATCTCATGGCACAAGCATCTATAGTTGACTTCTTGTGAAATCATTTTGCAGAAGGTTAAGGACGCAGAGAAGAGAGGCAGGCAAAGATGGCTACAGAAATGTGTTAGGCATGACCCAACGGTCCCCTAGAACTGCTCATGCAGGGTGAGCGTTCAGGAAACAGGAGCTGTACCACCCAGCTATCAGTCTTTGTGAACCTCAAGGAGCCGAGGGCCATCAGATTCCTAGGCAGCCAGGTAGCTATCAGCATGGTGTGGGGCAAGCACTCTGAGTTCCTTTCAGACATTTAACAATCGAGGGTTTTGATGTCATTGAAAAAATTAAAAAGGGAGCCCACAGTTCTTCAACGACTATTAAATGTTTGAAGCTTCTATAAATAAACAGACATATTAGAATTACTCCAAGAATTTAAGTACCTCAAGTTCTTTAAGCTTTCAGAAATATACTTGTCTAATAGATACATTATGGTGAAAAGAGTATTTGAGAATGACCATTTTCATGCAAACTAAAATTCCACATATAATATTCTGACTAGGAATAAAAAATGTAAGACAAAGTAAACTTTAACTAGAGGGAAAAAGATGACTTCAGAGTTTCTTTCTACTTGGGTGACCTAGAATCCCTTCTTCCTTTAATTCTATTTCTTGGGTCAAGAGATGAACAGCACTTTCACTGAAAAATGCACTGGTTGTTTGAATGAGAAACAAACTTCATTTCACAGGAAATTTCTCATCAAAAATCTAGCAGAATATGTAGTTGGAGGGTTATTTGGTTATCAGGAGCAGGAGCCCCAAGGATTCTTTTAATGTCATGCTATTAAATATTCTCAACATGAACAAGGCAGAGCTGATGTGGAGATGTCATCAGGGGCAGTAACAGAGTTTGAGCAAGGAAGAGAATTGTTTCAAGAAGCCAAGTATAGTTGATTCTGTCTTCTGTGAGATAAATGATATTAAAATTAATGTTAGATATTAGTGTGTTGTGGAGGGCAGTCAAAAATTAACACCTTTTATAAATGGAGAAAAATATTCCTCAATTCAGTTTTCCTAACCAAGAGCAAAGAAACGGGTCAGAGAGACATAGGTTCAAATCTTGGTTCCCACCAATTACTAGCTATGGGGTCTTGGCTGAGTCACTTCTCCAAGTTTCTACATATTCTGTGTACTGTAATGTGGTTTTTTTAAAAAGTGCTTACCTCACAGGGATGCTACAGAAACCAAATGAGAAAATGCATGCAAATTCTTGGAAGAGAACGCATTTAGTAAATGTTAGCTATTATTAGTTATCGTTAACATTATTATTTTTATCACAAAGTTGTTATAATGATAAAACTGTATCAGGTATTTATGGATAGAAATCCAAAATAAGTCACCACTTTAATATTTATATGTAAAGTTAATCCTCAGTTACCAAAAATCTTGCCTAGTGGAGATGAGACTCATTGAATTTCTAATATATTTTATATGCTGTAAATTTA
Organism: Gorilla gorilla gorilla; assembly: GCF_029281585.2. Taxonomy (NCBI): domain Eukaryota; kingdom Metazoa; phylum Chordata; class Mammalia; order Primates; family Hominidae; genus Gorilla; species Gorilla gorilla. Next base: position 84,887,107 of record NC_073232.2, on the reverse strand, counting down.
TAAAATCAGCCATACATTGCAAGGCTAGGAAGTTTTAGAATTCATAACAAAATGTGAACATGTGAGTGATACTGTGTCTTTATGAAATATGCTCAATGCGAAGCCAGGACTAAGGACTTCCCAACATATAACATATAAACACCTATCTTCTCTGTTATCATAATCAATGCAAAAACAGGTCATGTGTGCACTCACACATGTACATGTATGTATGTGTGTGTGTAGTGCAGGTGGTGGAGAGAAGAGGAATTGGAAGAGTATGAGGAATATTTGAGTTTTCTTTTATTCAGTAAGCTTGTGGTTTAATTCTTCCATGACATGTTAACATAAATCAGAACCACTCTTTCACTAGTGAATTGCCCCACATACTTTGCGTGTGGATGTTGGTTGAGACATTTGGTGGGCAGAGTGGCGATGGGGAGTATTTCTTTTAGACACCACCTTCTGCACTGGAGCCTGCTGGCCTGTGGAGTATACGTAACAGCTCAAGGTGTTATGACCTTTCTACTTACAAGGAGAAGAGATACATCCAGCGGTACAAAGTGGAAATAATTGATCATTCTCTCCTGATTGACATAGTAGATATTAATGATCAAAAACTTGATACCTGGGAAGGTGCTCAGACTAGTCAATAAGAGTGACTCTAATTCTGTGGTCTCCTAGAGGGAGTTCACCACATCACTATCATCACAGCCACGGCCTGGACTTGGTTCTCAGGAAATAGGGTGTCTGGGATGATTTCAACCATGTAATTTCTAGGAAAACTAGAATTCAGTGCACAGTGGTCATTTAGGAATACAGACAATTGCTTCCTGACTTGATTTTTCAACACAGTGTGGTGGTAAGGGGTTGGCTGCACACTCTCCTATGACCCTGTGCCCCCAATATTAAAGGAACGTACTGTTTTTCACCTGTTCAGGTGACACCTACCAATCATAAGGGAGGACAGGTGACATGTTTATGGGCTTAGGAGGAGTGAGGAACTGTGTCAAGGTCTTTGCATGTGTTATCTCATTAACATGGATTAACAGAATCTACTTCACCGGGTTGACGTGAGAATTGAGAACAGATACACAGCTCTTCAGCCTGTGACAGGCTCATGAAACGCACCGATAAACATTCGCTCTCTTCCCTGGACCCTTCATTCTTGCATTTCTGTGAGGGCAGAGAAATCACCTCCCACCAAGAGATGTGGAAATGTGTCTAGGGTCGTAAAGATTAGAAGGGGGCTGCATAAGGATTTGGGCCCAGTTCTGGCCCGTCTGACCCCAAGCCCTGGTAGGCCCTTGCCTCTGCCAAGTCACCTCCTACAAAGTGTGTGTTTCCTCTTTCAGATCACAGTTATGCCAGCGGGAAGGGAGTGAGGATACACTTACAAATGCTCAGAACTGAGTGGGGCATACGCAGAGAGAAGGCAGAAGAAAAAGGGAAAGCAGGAAACGACAGAGGAAGGGAGCGAAGTTCTAGTTAGAAAATGGAGGCTGGCAGTGATGGTTCACGCCTGTAATCCCAGAACTTTGGGAGGCCGAGGCAGGCGGATCACTTGAGATCAGGAGTTTGAGACTAGCCTGGCCAACATGGTGAAACCTCGTCTTCTAAAAATACAAAAATTAGCTGAGCATGGTGGTGGGTGCCTGTAATCCCAGCTACTGGGGAGTGTGAGGCAGGAGAATCGCTTGAACCCTGGAGGCAGAGATTGCAGTGAGCCGAGATCGAGCCACTGCACTCCAGCCTGGGTGACAGAGCAAGACTCCATCTCAAAAAAAGAAAAAAAAAGAAAGAAAAAGAAAAAGGAGTAGAGATGCCTGTTCCTCTCCCCAGGAGTCTCACTGTCTGTGAGCATATCAGTATCTCCACCTTCCCCAGGGTTATCCCAAAGATCTTCCCAAAGCTCTTTCTGGTATTTGGGGACACTATACTTCCTTCTTTCCATCAAGAGAAAAGGCCACTTTTTGGTATATCACGTAAGATGTTACTTCTTTGGAATCTCAGAGTGCTCTAAGCTTTTTTTTTTTTTGCTCCCATATATTTCTGCTCTATTTTGCTTCCATGTGTATTGCTGCCCTCTCCTCCCATTCTTGCATCTACTAACTTAAGTATGCTCAAATCGCTATTATCCTAATTTAACTGATGATGCTATCAGGTGATCCATGCTGGGGAAATCAACACTTACCATCGTGACTCCTCCCCCATCCCCGTGACTTTATTCCCCTGTGTTCCCACAACTTCTCCAGTAGAGATTTCTGAAACATCTCTAATAAAATCACGTCAGAACTTGAAGTCCTGTTATCTAGGTCATTCTTCTGGATCTGGTGGTTGTCAACACCTCTCTAAGCAGGCTTCAGTTTTTCTCATCTTTCTAGCCCGACCCCTGACAGCAATGTCTGCTAGCTCAAATTGGTATTGTTATTTTGTATTCTGCTCTTTTCCCACAGCTTTGTTTCCATCATTCAAAAGTCTGAATACTCTGCTAGGCTATGAGGGCACAGATATATTCAGAAAAGGGTCTCACTTAGGGAAATAACTCCCAATGTGTCACCATAACATGTTAAAAATACAAGGCAGACAAGACCAGGACTGTACCCGGTGCGCCCTACAGCCCCTCGTGGAGTAGGGAACAATGGGAAGGTCAGTTGGGGCGGGGGGGTTCTGAGGGGGGCAAAGGCCGCAGAGGTGGATGGAGTTCTGTGGAGCAGCTTGAAAAGCCATTAATAAATCAGGAGTTCAACCTGGTCAGAAAACCCTTATATTGAGGATGAACTGGAAAAAAAGAAACTCATGATTAAAAACCAGTTCAGAGGCCTTGCAAACATCCAGGAGAGTCTAACTTATCTTCACCAACACTGCCACCAAACCTCAGGCTCAGAGGCATCATCAGAACATTCTTCTCGAGGCCCCTTCATCTTTCTTCATCTATTTCACTCTTAAAATCAGCTTAAGTCACCCTAAAAATTCACTGGCTTCTCTTTGCTCTCCACACTATCTTAGGCCTTTCCAAAGCTCGCCCAAGTGTTTTATCACATTATCTTACTCTGTTTTGTGTTACTATCACAGAATACCTAAGACCATGTAATTTACAAAGAAAGAGTTCTACTTGGCCCACAATTCTGGTGGCTAGAAGGTTCAAGATTGGGCAGCTGCATCTGGCAAGGCTCTCAGCCTGCTTCAACTCATGGCAGAAAGTGAAAGGGGGGTGGGTGTGTGCAAAGAGACCACATGGCAAGAGAGAAAGCAAGAAAGAGAAACGGAGGAAGCCGGACTCCTTTAACAATCTGCTTTGCTGGGAACTAATCCACTCCCACCAGAGCAAGAACTCACCCCCATGGGAGGGCATTAATCTATTCATGAGGATCTGCCTCAATGACCCAAGCACGCCCACCATGCCCCACCTCCCAACACCACCACACTGGGGGTCAAATGTCAATATGAGTTTTGGTGGGGATGAACTATGTCCTAACCACAGCGCAGATGAAGCCAACCTTTATTTCATTCTCACTTCTTACATTCCACTCAGGCCTGGAAAGCCTATTGGTCTAACCTGACTCAGTTAATGATTAAATAAATGTTTACAGACAATTATAAGGGTTTGGTTTCCTATTTGGTTGTGTGGGAGGTGTAAAGATAAAAGAGAGAGGCCTTCAAAGGGCTCTCAATCCTATAGCAGAGATAAGATGGCTACATGATACCAGGGATAAAGGCGAGGTAAAACCACTGCCTGGCAGCAGAGGACAGGAGGTGACGTGGGCAGTGCTGCTCCACGATTCATGAATGTATCATGTGATAATGACAAACGATTGACTTTTTTCTGTTATACATTTTTCAACTTATTTTGATTTTTTGCAGGGTATCTTTTTATATTAATTCTTTTTTTTGTTTCATTTTTAGAGACAGGGTCTTGCTCTGTTGCCCAGGCTAGAGTGCAGTTGCAGTGGTGTGATCATAGCTCACTGTAGCCTTGAACTTCTGGGCTCAGGCAATCCTCCCACCTCAGCCTCCTGAGTAGCTGGAATGACAAGTGTGCACCACCACGCCCAGCTAATTAAAAAAATATATTTTTTGTAGAGACGAGGTTTCGCTATGTTGCCAAGACTGGTCTTGAACTCCTAGCTTCGAGTGATACTCCCGCCTCAGGCTCCCAAGCACTGGGATTACAGGTGTGAGCCACTGTGCCGGCCTTATATTAATTCTCATGTGTGGATGCTTTTGATTAAGTAGAGTACCTAAATTTATAGCTCTTCAGGGTTCACAAATTGGAGGCAGTGGGTGTTGCAATTTCAGAAAGTCCTAATAATGTTATTGCCATTATTAGTCTGGCTATACATGTGATTCTTATCAAAAAATTTAATAATTCTTCCTTGCACATCATCAATGACAAGCTAAACTGACCACAAAGGCCCTTATGGTTTTGAGCAACATAAGCAACGTGGGGTGGTGATGCCCGTTTCTGGGCACATGGGAGAGAAAAGCAGCCTCCCTTTGGCTCTTCCTTGCAGACACCACAACCAATATATAAATGAAAAGAAGTGGCTCATGCCTCTAATTCCACCACTTCGGGAGCTCAGGCAAGAGGACTGCTTGAGGCCAAAAGTTTAAGACCAGCCTGGGCAATGTAGCAAGACTCTGTCTCTGCAAAAAATAAAAAAAAAAAAATATTATTTTAAAGTGTGGTTATTTACATCGGGTTCATCATTGCATAACGGATATCTGAAAGTATCATACAGAGAGGACCCTCTTTTTCAGGAGAAGCATAACATCAGAAGTGACATTTTGAAGATAATTAAAAATTTACAAAGTCAAGACATTTCAGTAAAGAAAGACTATGAGAGGAATTCTCAGTACTTCGAAGAGTCTAGGCCCCTTGAAAAAAAATCTAAAATGATCAGGCCTGGTTTCTTTTAAGGGTGAGATGCAGTCAGGAATGTAACATGCTAGTTTTGTTAAGAGTTGTCAGATCAACAGTAATTGCAGTGGCCCATTTTGCTTATTAGAGCCCTCTCACTTATTGGCATTCCGGGCATCTTGCATCAATCCTGCAATAAAACCAATTAAAATTTCATTAAAAGATAAAACCTAAAACTTTGCCAATAAACGCTAAATACACTTTAAATACACTCATTTTGCCTCATTCTTGGAAGGTATAAAATGGAAAAGAATGGTGTGAATGTTGCAAAGGCTTATTGAGGACAGTACCAATCTCAGGAGGTCAGCCCGGAAAATACAATTAAGTTAGTAAACTGTGCCCAGACTTGTCAAATTTCCAGGTCTGGTTTCCATCAGTACTGTATTTGAGGGATTTCCTAAGTTTTATGTGAAACTCTGTTTCTACCTGTAATAAAGTAAGGGAGATATTTCTGAGATAAATATGTATTGAAAAATACATAAAATGTCATGATAGGCAAGCTGAAATGTCACTTTCAAAACTCTATCCTTTAATCCAATTCATAGCACATATGTTTCACAAGAAAGCGTGGAATTTGCTCTGTGAACATCTTTTACAGAAATAAGAAGTTACATTTTAAGCATGAAACTTAAGGACAACTTGCATGAACAGAGCTGACCCATCAAGAATTTTGAAGAGTTCCAACTCCATGGATTATAAAAATGTCTTCTAGTTACACTCTTCAGAAGTACATAAACATAGGCTTAACTTCTATCCTTCTATAACGTTTGTAGGACTGCAAGAGGTAAGAATCTTCTAAGAAAAGCCATATTTCCTTTAATCAAAAAAGATAGCAAATTATATTCACAGTTAAATGAGTGCTTAGCAAAGAAGTGTGTGTGTCACACGCAGGCACAGATGGATGGAGGGTGTATTTAAAAATAATACTTAAAATACTGCTAGCATCCAAAAATTCAAAATAATTGTCATCGGGTGGTGACATTTGTGGTTTGCATTTGCTTTTCTGTATTGTATACACTTTTTGCATTAAATATGTAGTTGTTAGTATTTAGAAAAATAATTGCTCTATGAAAACAAATAAATGGGTATTAGAAATACAAAGAGAGTAGCTGACTGAATCTACTTGATTGGTCCCAGAGAAAAGAAAATACCCAAGTCAGATGGTTGACACTTATTTCTTACATCAACTGCATTCCCTCATTTGGGCACAGCTGATGGTCTAAGATGGCACCACAACGTTCTTGATGTCCTGCTACCCAGTTCAATATTTGTATGCAAATATTTAAGAAACATGTATGAAATTGAGCAAGTGGGATATACCACTTTAACAATAAGCATTCATAATGCTATTTGTACGACTACCTGCAGAGAATAACACTGGATGATCTCTTTGGAAATTTTATAAATGGAACACTGTCAAATTTGTAAGCAACATTTTAGACAGCAAATATGTTGCTTGGATTTTAGCCGTCTTAAACACTGCAAGCGGCTTAACCTTATCTCCTAGTGCCACTGCCTTCCTGGAGTAATTGATGCTTGGAGTCCCCAATTTCACATAAACCAGGACACTGTGTTATTGTATACAGCAATCTGACTGCTGGCAGAGACAGGAAACTGCACTGAACCCAGATCAATAGACATGTCAACAGTAAGCTGCTTAATCTAATTCAGCCTATCTCATCTCAGGGCACAGAGTTTGCAATTTTGCTGTTGGGTCCCTGTGGCAGGAAATGGTTTGGAAAGTTTAGTCTTAAGAAGTTTAAGTGATATGCTTATCCTTCAGGCTCTTGAATGTTTATTCAGCAGAATAGCTGCTTTAAATGTTTTATAAATGGCAGTAATGTAAACAAGGCATGTCTGACTTCCCTCACATGTGAAAACTATAATGGTGATTTCCTTGACTATGGACATAAAGATTAACACTACAGCCAATTACACTTTAGAGGAAACTGCTTGGGTCCACATTTCTAGTGAATGCCATCTTTAAACTCTGTCCCCATCCCCATCCTCATTGAATGACATTCTTCTGAGAAAAAGAAATGCTTTGATTTATATAAATATTTGTCTCTTTAACTATATTAGACAAATGACTTCTGTGGTTATGAAACCTCAAACGCTTATCCATCAGAGCATCATTCTTCTTCCTTGGAATAGTGTGATAGTGTGGGTGATAGGAAATGGTGGGTTGGTATGGAAGACACAGTGTGAAATCCAGTAACTCTGGCCTGCCTTAGACATCACCATCTCGGTGGGAGGATGTCCACCTCACTGCTTCCCTGTCCCTGGGTGCTCTCACTTGCTTGTTCTTGCGCTGTCTCTGTCTCTCTCCAGGAAGGGAGAACTAGATCGTACACGTCATCACTTAGAAGATAGAGTGTTAAATACCTGATACTGCTCACAGCTTTGGTGCAAATTGTCCTTGAATTATCAAAAAAGGAAGGGTACATATCATTTTCTACCCTTGTAAAAACACTCCCTTTGTACAAGTCTCAATACTTGTATGTATAAGGATAAGCTTTTGGAAAGGCTAATTCATTATCACCGTCATCCTTAAAATGCCCGTTACAGAGGTGTAACAGGTGGTGCGATCCCACTTCATGGATAAGGAAATGGGGGGCCGGTGTGTCAAGTGCCACACCTTGGAGCAGACAGCAGACTACAGGGATAGACGGGCATGGAACCATGCTCGTGGCGTGCACTGAGACAAGGCAGTGCATGAGGAGAAGCTTTGTAATCATGAAGTACAGAGGCAGTCATGCATGACTGTGGCCCAAGGGTGAGATGCTTTTGGATTTTGAATCGTGGGATATTTATTCAGTTCATATTTACTGAATTCCTATTGCAGGCAGGCTGTGTTCTAGGTACTAGGAACACAATGTTGAACAAGACAGGCAGGATTCCTCCCTCTGTGACTCTAAAGAGGGAGGTAGACACCAAAAGGTACATAAATAAGTAATGTAGTTTCAGATATTGACAGATACCTTAAAAAATATAATGAAGTCATGAAGAGTGACAGTGGGAACTGGACACATTGGGGGGCAGGAGCTGGCCTCTGAAGACATGACATCTGGGCCCATGTTTGTGACCGATGCCAGAATACTACCTCCCTTCCACAGGCACCTCCTGCATGCCCCTACGTCCCTGAAACATCACTCACAAAGGAGATTCAAGACAAGGAAGGAACACCATGCACACCTGACTGTTGGTCTTTTAACCTTCAAATGCTTGTAGTTTCCAAATTATGCTCTGAATCTCAGGACTTCTCAACCCATTAGACTCTATTCTGGAAAATTCTATGGAAGGCACATGACATCTTTTCATTCTTAGCATAGGAGTTGGAGGAGTTGGCACACAGGACCACACTTGGTGCTCTGTCATTGTTTGCTGAATGAATAAATTAATAAATAGGACCAGAAAAATCTCATAATCAACTTCTGTTAACTAACCATCATGAAAAAACAAGATACAGATGATCACCCTGAAGATGTGAGTCAAGAGAGTATCTCTAAGCCCCATTTAAAGCAGACTAGCTTCTAACCACTCCATCCCCACCCAACCCTCCACAAACCTACTCAATTCTGAGATGTGCCCAAGTAACAGACTGACTACTTAGCAAATCACTGGTAAAACTGGGAAGGGCAGGAAATACTTTGCCATTTGGGGCACTTCTCCAAGAGAAAAACAATTTTTTTTTAAAGTTTTCAAACTTATTTTAAAGAAGGTCGTGACAGCAATGAAGAAGTTGGAAGAGGAAGAAAAAAAGAAGAATCAGCCATGAGCGGAAAGATGGATTGGAGAGGTCATGGAGGACAAGAGATGAGGAGGGCATGGGAAATGGGGGATGGGAGATGGCATGGGGGAGGAGGGATGTCGTGTGGGGTGGAGGATGCAAAACCAGAAAGAGGAAGAGAAAGGGTGAAAACCTGACTGCTCTATAATCAGTGGCACCTGAAAATAATAGCCCATCAAGGTATTTTAAGATCAGATCCGCATTCCAAGTCCATCAACCAAAACCGAATAAATAGTTCAAATCATCACGGGATTTCAGGATGGGCCAAAAGTAGCCACAGTATTTAAAGGTCTAGAGCAGGAAGAAGAACTCACTTCAAATGTTCACGCTAAAAAGTCAAAATCCTTTAAAGGTATAGGAATTATTAGTTCACTTTTTCAGCTGGGCCTGCCCACTTTATGTCAAAATCAAAATGAAAAAATCTAGTAACCCATTTTCTGGAGTTCTCAATAATCTCAGCCTCCCTCTTTTTTCAAGGTCAATCATACAAGGCAGTCTTAGGAGGCTGATATCCCAACTGCGGCAGAGGGGCCTGGCGGTAGGAAGAGTTGCAGAGAATGCCTGAAACACTGAGAAACAATATACTGACAAACTCCATTAGCAGAAAGAAAATAACTCCAGGAAAAAAAATGGTTCCATTTATTATGGTACATATTTTTTAATTAAAGATGAGGAAGAACCCCCACAAAAGATGCCATTAGCTCTTCCACTTTAGCGGGGGTATGCAGCCCCCTCTTAATTATGAAACAAAGCACACCTTCATGCACCTGGTGATTTTCTATGCAATGGCGTAGTAGAATGTTCAACAGGGATTGTTTTAATAGGGCTGGTAATGAGATCTGGGTGAAAAATCTCTCTGTTAATTTAGCAGGTCTCCTGAGATGTAAAATTTCTAGTTTGCAGGTGTTTTGAAGTTCCTTGCCGAGCCTAACCTCAGCCTGCCCCCTGGTTTTGATGTTAGGATTTAAATATCACCTGTAAATCTCTTAGTCATTTTGTCCCCATCAAAAATCACTTCTAGTCTCTTCTTGCCTCTCCACTAGTGTGAGTCTATTTTGATTTGCCTGGTACTAACTAAAATGCTACTAAATTTGGCACTGTACTAATCTATAAATTTTGAAAGCAAGACTCTACAGAGTTTAAACCCTAAGATCTTTCCAATCAAAGGCTAGGCGACCTCAAATGGCCAGGATGGAATGGAGCAGCTGCTGTCATTTCATGACCTTTTTGTTTTACGAACGCATCATCCCTGTAAGCCTACTTAGATAAATGACTTGCAAATTAAAAGAAACATTTTTATGATTCACTGCAGTAGCTTGCTTTTTGGGATACAAGGTTAAAAGTGAACAGTAAACCTTTTAAGGTTATTGAAACTAAATTATTAACGCTGGGTTTCACCTTCCTTTTGTCCTCTTTATGGTATTCTTCCTAATTACTCACTGCAACTCCACTCCTACAAGTTGTAAATCAAATGAAATAATCTTTAAAGCACAGAAACACCTGATTAAAATATTCAACCACAAGGGAACCACAGAGACGATAGGGAGTGACATCATGCATTTTTAAAAAATATGAAGCTTCTGATAGCTTTTGAAAAAGTATGTTGTGAAAATTGCACTTTCATCTCCGGAAGTAACCAAAAGAACAGTCCCACGTTTGAAATCCATTTGTAACCTTCAAAATAATGAGCACTTTTCTCTACTTGGATCGCACCTGGTGCCTCACACCCAGAGTGCATTTTACCTGTGCGATTTTGTACTCAAACAAGAGCTGTTTCAAAGAGGGCTGGTGACTCTTGGCAGAGAGTGAAGTTTTCCTTCAGCCCTCTGAATAGGGGGTGATTGACAAAGCTCTGAAACCAGAATACAGGCACCCGAAATGCAATGGAGGAATGCCTAATTCTGCCTTACCTACTTGGGGCCTCCATTTCCTAAGCTGGGAAATGGGGGTGACGGCACCTTCTGCTTAGGTCCTAGTTGGGAAGATTATGTGCACTTCTCAGCACATAGTTGGTTCAATAACATATTCACAGTGGGGACTAATGTGCTACATATTTCATAAAAGTATGGTTCTATGATTCCCCAAACAGTTGGAATTAGTTAAATGGATTCTGACTAATAAAGCCTACCCAATCCCACCTCTTGGTACCCACGCATTACATCTGGGATAGCAGCAGGAGAGCTATTGAATGTGAGGAAAGGGCTAGGAATGGGAGTGGGGCCACCTTTTGGAGACGGACTGGTCACTTCAAATGGCCTGATTTAAGGGGCTCCCAAAAGCAGTGCCATCCCCAATATTTTCCCTTCCTGCAGGGCTGGGTGAAACATCTGCTATGAGCAGGACCTCCTCCGTGGGTGTGCAACCCTGACAGGCACACAGAACCCATGCATGGAGGGGCTCTGCTGTTCCCGTCTTGCCACTCTCACTATTTTATCTTTGATAAGTGAAGTCTGATGGGTTAAAGGCACACGTGCATGGTGCATGGGAGAGGCCATCCGGTGATGTGCATGTCCACCGCTTTCCTTGTAGCCCCATTTGTATGGCCACCCTTGACACCCTATGAGCGCAAGCTTCCCATGGACCAGGGAAGCCTGGGAGTTCCGCAGAGCTGCTGAGAGCCTCAGGAGGCCACTCCTTTCCATTCAAACCAGGACTTGCCTTTTTTTTTTTTAATAAGTAAAAATTGTAGCTATTTATGGTGTACAATACAATGTTTTGATATATGTATAGGTGGTGGAATGGCTAAATCAATTAGCATATGCATGACCTCACGTACTTATTTTTTTGTGGTGAGAATACTTAAAATCTACTCTTTTAGCAATCAGAACTTGCTCTTAATGCAGAAAGAAGGCAATGGCATTTTATAAAACACGAATGACCAAGGAGCCCTATCCGTTCCTTTCTTAACAAGTGTGTTATATCTCTGTTAGTCAACCACTTACACCAAAGATGACATAGAAAGAAAAAGATCAGGCAACCTATAGTACCCTTCCTTTTAGTCCTTCCTTACTCATCAGTAAGCCAAAAGTCAAGGGCGTGGGGACAATGTCCATGTGTAAAGAAATGAGATACAAACCGCTGAGTTAGTTTTGTGTTGTGTTTCACCATTCTATTGACAATGCAATACACATGCATGTATAAGCTATGAAATACGAGTTATGTCATTTCAGTGATTCTACATACCAGCTAAAGGCTCTTACATTTGCTTTAAAACTGACGTTCATCACAACAATGTGAATACACTTAACGTTACTGAACTGTACCCTTAAAAATGGTTAAGATGGTAAATTTTATTAAAAACCTCTAGCATTGCACTATATAAAGATGAAAGGTAAAATTAATGCTAATGATTTAAAAGTTTATTTTATTTTTCTTAGAGTTAACATTCAATAGCAAATTAAAAACATCATGACAAGTCGGGAAGGAGACCACAGAAGAAAGAAACATGCCTCTTATTTTAATACCTTTAAAGGGATTTTTTCTTGCGCTCTGAATAAGGGGCCCAGCATTTTCATTTTGCACAAGACCTCACAAAGTATGTACTAACAGCTAGCACCGACCAGCAGCCAGTTACTTGAGTCAGTCTTTGTCCCTGGAGTGGCATAAGGACAACTAACGCTTGCCCAGGAAGGATCAGGACTTTCCCCTTGCCCTGCAGAAAGCGGTCCCTCCTACTAGGGACTGACAGCATGAGGCCCCAAATGGGAGACCCCTTCAAGATCTAGGAACCTTCTATGTACGTACCTCGCTGCTCTTGCAGTAAATGTGAAAACACAAACAGCAGCAACAGCAGAAGCTTTCTGGCATAACCAGGATAGTAATAAATGGAGAGAGAGAGAGATCCATCTGGTGGTGAAGGGAGAGTGTGGTTCTCACCTATGTGAAGGTACCCCAGGTCTGTGAGCGTCCCCAAGGTCCAGAAAGCACTTGCCAGATGCTCAGAACTGGACCAGCACTTTACTTAATTTCTACCTTCAAAGGGAGCTTTCCTGCTCTATCAGCCCTGCTGAATCTGCTACCTCAGTTTACAGAGTCACATTGCTCCTCTGTATTCCAAATCACAGCACAATAAGTCCAAGAAAGGGAAACAAAAACAAAACTGCTCTCTTAAGCATTTGCTAGCTTTGACCACACTCAGGACACTCTCTGCTCCCATCCTCGCCTGGCCCACCCGGCTCTCCTCTCACCTCTCTGGGCAGCACTCCTGCGCCTATTCAGCTGCTGAAAACCTTTTCGCAGGTGTACCGTGGGCCCGGAATTGTTCAGGCTTTCCCTTTAGTCATCTCATTGGGAACTCATAGTAACCCTCTGTGTTCTGTAAGTCCCATAGTTGGAAGAGAAGCAGGTTCTGAGAGATGAAGCTGGACGTGTGGGGTCGGAGAGCAGGGGCAGAGCAGGAAACACTCGGGGCCTGCAGACCGCAGTTTCGCATCACCTCATGGGGCTCGCAGGGCAGGAGGAAGCCACCAGGCAGGGCTGGAGGACAGGACATTACACAAGACAACTGGCCCAGATTCTGCCAAAATGCCACCATCAAGAGGGACACAAAAAGGGGAAGGGTGGGAGAATGAACGTTCCAGGTGAGAAGAAACTGAAAAAGACATGATGGCCAAATGCAATGCATACATTTAACTGGATCCCAGATCGAAAACAAACTATCCCAATTAGGGGAACTTGAAAACAGGTTATATATTAGATACTATTGAATCAGTGTGTTTCTTTATTGTTGGGAGAGTTTCTAAAAATAAACAAGGGACACAGACCCATCTCAGGAGACTGCTTAGCTCTTTACGTGGGGGAAGGCGAACAGGGTGAGAGATAAATTTGACCATATCTGTAATGTGTGGTTTACTTAATAAGAACTCTAAAGGATAAAAAACAATCAATAGATACCATATGAGCTACAGACTGCTACAGAGAAATTGTACGGGCTTAGCATAATCAAGTTCATGTCAGCACAGAAATAGCTGAAAACAGTAATAATGACAGCCATCTATTAATAACTTCCTATGCACAAGGTAGGTCCACCCAGCCTCCATATATTCCTCATTAACCTTTGTAACATCTCTGTGAGACAGGTGTGAACACTGCTTGTATAGAATGGGAAACTGGGGCTCAGAGACCATGTCACACACTCAAGGACACACAGCCAGCAGGTGGCAGCCCCTGGATTCTAACCCAGGTCTTCATGGCTCTAATCCCAGCCTAATCACTTTTCTAAATGACATGTTTTAAACTACATCAGAGGCGAGACAATAGAGGTGGATATTTTAAAAGCTTGTTCTTAAACCTTGAGGGTGTACTTGATCCTTACAGTTTGATATGGTTCAAACTCCTAAGCAGGTCAGCCTCAGGAGGGAGAAGTCGTCTCATTCTGACAGCCTAAGCCAGATCCTATAATCATCAACGCCCTTATATTCCTGTCTCAAAACAACAAACTTTAAGAGATTGACCTAAAAGCTTTTCATAAGACACAGTTAAGACGATCAATATCTGAATACATTGCTCAATGAATCCTGCTTAAGTTGACAATATGGAAAGATAACTTCTCAGCTGGATTGGCAAAAATCTCACAAGATTTTGCAGAGGTACGTGGGGGAATTAGAGCAATATTTCTTCTTCTTTCATCAATGTTTTAAGCATATTGAAACTCCCCCTCAGGGGAAGAGACCAGGTGTCACTCGAGTGTGCATGTGTCTTCCACAGGGCACAGGGCACAGAGCTTTACACACTCTAAATCCTCAGTAAATATCTGTGGAGAAAGGAGACTAGATTCTCTCTCACCTGAATATGCAGAGATATAAACAAACTCCAGTGCAGTAAATTTAAGATAACTCTCTAAAGCACTGGTTGTTGTTACACCTGTGAAGCAGGAAAACTTAGGTGCCATAACAGGAAGTGCACAGGGCAGGCAGAGGGACAAGTGCCCATCTCTGCAATCAACAGAGGGCTGTGAAACCCTCGGCCGAACAAAGCGCAGAATGACTGGGAGTAAATAGCAGAGGTGGAACTGGTTGCGTGTCTGCTGTCATCTGAGGGTTTCCAGGTTTTCTTAGACATGCTATTTCATTAGGCCTGGAGCACTTATCCATCATCCTGTTCAAGTCCCATCAAATCAGTGTCCCTTTTTATATGTCTATCTCAAAAAGCTACAAAGCAGTCTACTGAGTATTGTCAGCTAGAATGATTTATTCCTTTTCCTGAACAAGCTGGTTCCCTGGCTCTATTTTCATTATTGTTGTTGTTTCAAATGCTTGACTGTTTTAAATTTTGAAAGAGAGACAGAAAAAAAGGAGACCAAGATTTTCAAGGTTTAGAGATGTTAATATTTAATCAAATTTAACCAAAAATATTTTAGGTCCTACTATGTTTCAGCCACTGAAAACACCAAGATGAATAAGCTCATATTCCAGTAGGGAACACAGACATATACACATCATGACAATACTGGATTTCATATTCAACAACAGACAAATGTACACAGAGATAAGTAGGAGGAAGCTGTATCAGAGTGGAGAAGAGAGGACACGGAAAGTACCACTGAGAGCTTAAATATCCAAGATGGGTTCCAGAGGACAAATGAAAGCTCACCAGGCAGACTGGCCTAGTTTTTTTTCTCTTTTTTTTTTTTTTAGGACAGAGTTTCACTCTTGTTGCCCAGGCTGGAATGCAGTGGCGCAATCTCGGCTCACTGCAACCTCCACCTCCCGGGTTCAAGTGATTCCCTTGCCTCAGCCTCCCAAGTAGCTAGGACTACAGGCACGTGCCACCACGCCCAGCTAATTTTTGTATTTTTAGTTGAGACAAGGTTTCACCATGTTGGCCAGGCTGGTCTTGAACTCCTGACCTCAGGTGATCCACCTACCTTGGCCTCCTAAAGTGCTGGGATTACAGGTGTGAGTCACCATGCCCAGCCAGACTGGTCTGTTTTAATTATCGGTTAAAACATACACATGCGAGCAAGATAACTTGAGTTTCTTACCTCATCTCATATACAAAAATTATCTCAAAATGGACCATAGGCATGTATATAAGAGCTAAAACTGTAAAACTTCTGGAAGAAAACATAAGAGAAAAATCCTCATGGTTCTGGGATAGGTAAAGAGTTCTTAGATATGACAGCAAAAGCATGATGAAGGAAAATAAAGTTGAAAAATTGGATTCATTGAAATTAAAAACTTTTATACTTCAAAAGACAACAGTAAGTAAATTAAGAAACAAGCTACATTGTTGTAACATTGGGCATTTAAAAAATTAAAAATACATAAACAAGTCCCAGACTGGGAGAAACACTGGTAAACCATATATCTACTACAAAGACTAGTACCCAGATCTATAAATGACTTACAATTCAGTAAGAAGATAAGCAATCTTATAAAAACGGAGGCAAAAGATATGAATAGTTTACCAAAAAAGAAAGAAAATGGGCTATTAATAAAACAAAAAGATGTTCAACATCATTAGAAAAATGCAAATTAAAATCATAAAATACCACTTCACACTCACTAGGATGGCTATAATAAAAAGGACAGACAATAGGCTGGGTGTTGTGGCTCATGCCTGTAATCCCAACACTTTGGGAGGCTGAGGCGGGTGGATCACTTAAGGTCAGGAGTTTGAGACCATCCTGACCAACATGGTGAAACCCCATCTCTACTGAAAATACAAAAAGTAGCTGGGTGTGTTGGCACATGCTGGTAATCCTAGCTATTTGGGAGGCTGAGGCAAGAGAACTGCTCGAACCCAGGGGGCAGAGGTTGCTGTGAGCCAAGATCGCACCACTGCACTCCAGCCTGGGGGAAAGAGCTAAACTTTGTCTCAAAAAAAACCAGACAGACAATCAGTAGTATTGGTGGAGATGTGACTATATTAGAACTCTCAAACATTGCTAGTGGGAATGTAAAATGATTCAGCCACTTTGAAAACCAGTGTGGCAATTTATTAAAAAGTTAAACATAAACTTAGCAAATAACTCTGCAATCTCACCCCTGGGAAATAAAACGTGTCCACAGAAAAACTTGTATGCACAAGTTCGTAACAGCATGATTCATCGTAGCCCCAGACTGAAAAGCCCAAATATTCATCTACTGTTGAATGAATTAAAAAAAGTAGTATATCTTATAATGGAATACTATGAAGCAAAATAAAGGAAGGAACTATTGATATATACAACAGCATGAATGCTAAGTTAAATGAACAGATGAATGCTAAGTTAAAGAATCCACATGCATGGCAAAGATTTCACGAAGAAGACTCAAAAGCAATTGGAACACAAACAAAAATTGATAAATGGGACCTAATTAAAGAGCTTCCGCACAACAAAAGAAACTATCAACAGAGTAAACACACAACCTACAGAATGGGAAAAAATACTTACAAACTATGCATCTGACAAAGGTCTAATATCTGGAATCTATAAGAAACTTAAATCAACATGCAAAAACAAACATCTCCATTAAGAAATGGGCAAAGGACATGAACAGACACTTCCCAAAAGAAAACATACATGTGGCCAACAAGTATATGAAAAAATGCTCAATCAACATCACTATCATTAGAGAAATATAAATCAAAACCAGAATGATCTCCACACCAGTCAGAATGACTATTATTAAAAAGTCAAGGCTGGGCACCGTGGCTCACGCCTGTAATCCCAGCACTTTGGGAGGCCAAGGTAGGTGGATCACCTGAGGTCGGGAGTTCGACACCAGCCTGATCAACATGGAGAAACCCCATCTCTACTAAAAATACAAAAATATATATATATATTCCCAGTAATGGGAATTATTATATATATATATATATTGGGAATATATATATATAAAATTTATATACCCAAAGGAATATAAATCATTCTACCATAAAGACACATGCACGCCTATGTTTTTCACAGCACTATTTACAATAGCAAAGATAATGGAACCAGCCTAGTTGTCCACCAATGGTGGACTGAATAAAGAAAATGTGGCACATATACACCATGCAATACTAGGCAGCCATAAAAAGGAATGAGATCCTGTCCTTTACAGCAACACAGATGGAGCTGCCATTATCCTAAGGAAATGAATGTGGGAACAGAAAATCAAATACTGTACATTCTCAATTATAAGTGGGAGCTAAACACTGAGTACACATGGACACAAAGAGGGAACAATAGACACCGGGGCTTACTGGAGGGAGGAGGGTAAGGACTGAAAAACCACGTAACCACTACTATGCTCACTACCCAGATGCCAAAGTAATGCGTACACCAAGCCCCCATGACATGCAATTTGCCCATGTAACAAACTTGCACGAGTACCCCCGAACCAAAACATAAAAGCTGGAAGAAAAATAAAAAAGAATCTACATGCAAAAAATTATACATATTAATGGTTCCATTTATATGAAATGTCTAGAAGAAGCAAATCCACAGAAGCAGATAAGCTGGGGTGAGAACACTGCTGGGATTTTTGTGGATAGAAATGTTAAAAGACTAGATTGTGGTGACAGTTGCACAACTCTATGAATTCACTAAAAATTATAGACTTGTACACTTTAAACGGGTGAATTATATGATATGAACATTACACTTCAATAAAGCTGGTATAAAGTATTGGTTAGGATGAAAATGGCAGAGGAAGATATGGGATTTTAGGCAGCACAGGAGCTGAATCGTGTTCAACAAAATTACTTAAATGAAAAAACAGACCCTGTGCTCCCAAATGCAAGCTGAGACATCCCCTCCACCATGTGAAACTCTCTTCATCTGTCCCTTTATTACGCACATGTGTTTCTGAGGCAGGTAACTCTGGGATTATATTGAAGCTTCTCTCTTTTTTGCTTTTTATTCCCGCAGTCACCACACCTCGTCTGAGATCACACTTCTTTCCTCTTTATATCCAAGTTACTCCATGGCCCTGGTCTCTGTTTCTCCTGAGTAGAGGGCTGATGAGGACATCATAACAGTGTTTCCTTATCATTTCCTTCAGCCTCCAAACCTCCAGCAACTGGGTCCCCGTCCCTTTGACTCAGTCCTCACAACAGCCACACGCCTAGCCAGTGGGATCACCAAGCCCAGCTTCTCAGCATCAGCTATATGACTGCTTCTGCATGAGATGCCTCTCCTCCAAATACAGCTTAAAAAATTTTCCTCCTCCTTATTTAGAGACAGAAACTTGCTGTGTCACCCAGGCTGGAGTACAGTGGCATGATCACAGCTCACTGCAGCCTTGAACTCCTGGGCTCAAGCAATTCTCCCACCTTGGCCTCCTGAGTAAGCTGGGACTACAGGTGTGTACCACTATGCGCAGCTAATTTTAGAATTTTAGAATTTTTATTGTAGTGTAGAATTTTATTCTAGTGATAGGGTCTCGCTATGTGACCCAGGCTGGTCTCTGAACTTCTGACGTTGAGTGATTCTCCTACCCTGACCTCCCAAAGTGCTAGGATTACAGGTGTGAGCCACATCTGGCCCCAACTCTTCTTTTTAAATACATTCCACAACTGTTATGCCTAAATACTATCATTTTGCTCTTGTTCATACATCCCATCATAATTCTTCTCTAGTTGAGGGTGTGTGTGTGTGTGTGTGTTTGTGTGTGTGTGTGTGTGTGTGTGTGTGTGTGTGTGTGTTCAACCTGCTCAAAAACTCCAGGTCACAAACTCTGTTCTGCCCCATATTTCTTATGTTTTCAGTACACCTAATCAATTTTTGTTGTTTTTGTTGCTGGGCAATGAATGAACAAGCAAACAAATAACCAAAGGAGAGAATGAGTGAAGTGCTGATGCAACAAAGAAACATGTCTTTCATTTTATTCATCCAATTTGTGCATTTTAGTACCTTTTCTTACATAAAAGTCTTAAGTGAGAATTATTCATCTAGCTTTTGTCATGTGGCTCTCAAACAAATTCCTATTTGCATTCGGACAGTTTAAAAATACTGAAGCTTTAGTTCACATTTATACACTTGGGCAGCAATGAGGTGCGACAGAAAAGGCAAATACATTAGTGTCAAATATGAATAACCTTTCCTTGCCCAGCTCTGGGGAGGCCCTCAGCTGAGGAAACAATGTGGCCTTCTGTTTCTATTTAATACATTGAGCAACCACAAATCAAAGACTGTAACCAATAAATAAATACATACCATAGAACATAAACCTACCCAGCCACAGAAATCAGGAAAGCCTCAACATGTGGATTTCCTGAGCAAGGAGAAACACACCAGGGCTTGGTCCACCCAGCAGCAGCAGGTACTACCTGGAAGAACTTTGTGCCTCTTCCATCATCCCCTTCTACCTCTACTCCAGACCTCTGCATGAAGGCAGATTACGTTCTAAACTCACACTGGTAAAGTTAAGTATTTTGTCTATATTTGCCAAAAAGCAATGTACAAAGACATCTCAATACGGCCAATATCTAGAGAAGAAATAGACTGAAAGTTTTCCATACCTAGCGACTCCCACTAGTCACCTGAATATAGGTCTGGACTGGCTCTACCTCCTCCAAATTATTTTTCCTTTAGTCAACTGAATACTGAGGATGTCTTGTCATATTTTGGCCTTTTCCTTCTCAATGCAAACCAACCACCAGGAAAGCTAGAAACTCTTTTTCTCTCTATTCTAAAATAACAAGTTTGGAGAGCAGAGAGGAAATTGTACAACTGGCAACTTAAAAAAACAAACTAGGGGCTGGGATTGGTGTGGTGGCTCACGCCCATAATCCCAGTGCTTTGGGAGGTTAGGGCGGGAGGATCACTTGAGGCCAGGAGTTTGAGAGCAGCCTGGGCAACACAATGAGACTTCATCTTTATCAAAAAACTTAAACATAGCTGGGCATTGGGGTGAGGATACAGTCCCAGCTACTTGGAAGACTGAGGTGGGAAGATCTCTTGAGTTCAGGAGTTCAAGGCTGCAGTGAGCTATAATCGCACCACTAGCATTCCAGCCTGGGTGACAGAGCGAGACCCTGTATCTTAAAAAAGAAAACCCCAACTCAAACTCAGGTTACTCCAGTTGTATCCAAAAGTGGAGGTTCATCCTAGCCACAAAAATTTCTCAGTTTGTCATATTTGTTTTAGACATCCACATACATATACATGTTCAACAAAATTTATTAAAATAGCTTTATATACTCTATTCTTACAGGAAAAAATATATACATGAGATATTTTTTCCTTTTGACATACACTAGTGTTATTAATATAATCTTAGGCAAAAAATAAATAAATAAATAAAAAGAACTTGTTCATTAACTATTTGCTACAAAGAATCAACTTTTGGTTCCTGAACTATATTACTTCCAGAAGTCACACTACTGGAAATATATTAGTTACCTCTGAAGGTCACAAAATTTCAATCAATTTTAGAATGTCAGGGCTGTCTATGGCATATTCCAAACCTCGGCATTCAAAGTGGCAGCTGTAGCTTACAGATGATCATCTTTCAGGTCCATCTCTAACTGACGCAATTTCCACAGGGCAGAGATGTGCAGAAAACTTGTATGAGGCAAATGTCTTCTCTTGAATGTCTCTACCACTCCCCCTAAACAGCCACCCATTGTTCTCTGACACGGACAGATTTGCTTTAAATCTTCATGTTTTTTTTTTTTTTTCTCTTGAAGCTCTCTTGCTTGTTAACGCCCTGACCTTCGCATCTGTGCTCAGATGACAGCTAATGTGATCTGCTCCAACAATGCCGACTATTGGCAAGGAACATAAGCACGCTCAGTGATGTCACTGAACTCATTAGGGATATATTTGACATTCTGGCCCAAGAGAACATACTTATTAAACACAACCTTAGTGATCAGCAGTGTGGTCTGTTGATAGTAAAGTAAAACAATACATGTTTTGTCCTCCTATAAAAATAGCACTTTGACCAAGAAATAGGCTTTCTGTTCTTATCTCCTTAATTATAGTAGCAAAGCAAACTAAGAGATAACTTACATACCAAGAGATAATAGGCCGAAACACTCAGCGCTATGTTAGGCACTTCACAGAACTCGAATAAAGGTCCAAATATTAATCAATCATTAAGCAAATACTTCACTTTCCCAATCCTGGTTTGAGAGCAGAGTCAGAGGTTAATGCTGCTAAGATAATATTACCAGATACCATGTCTTATAGGTATTCAATAGCAATATCTAAATTATACTATTAGTCCAGATATGAGATATTTGGGGGACTGATAAAACTCACAAAATGTTTCTTCCAAGGACTCCAGTCAATTGCAATTTTATGACCCTATCTATTCGGTAAAGATGACTCGACCTGGATATGACAGACAGAAAGGGGAGCTTGAAAAGGTTACGGTAACATCTCTGATCTGTAGCATCACAGCATACACCTAAACAGTTTAGGAAACCTGCTAAAACACTGCCATGTGGGCTTCTCTTTAGACCTCACGAGAGGCAAACCTTTAATCAGGACTTAAAATCCCAACAACTTATCTTCTGAGATTTTTCAAACAAGATGACTTTTATACACGTGAATGAAATTTTCCTCATTTATAGAACAGTATGTTGGAAGAAAGTTCAACACGAAAATCATAAAGTAATGAATATTGTGCAATACAAACAAAAACTTGGTCCCCAAATTACAATATAGAGAAAGTAACTGGGAAGGGTAGGTAGCATTGTTGCCTCCTGGCAGGTATAGTCAAATGTTTTCCTTTTTTCTTTTAGAGACAAAGTCTTGCTGTATTGCCCAAGCGGGAGTGCAATGGTGTGATCATAGCTCACTGTAACTTTGAACTGCTAGGCTCATGCAATTCTCCCATCTCAGCCCCACAAGTAGCTAGGACTACAGGCACATGCCATCACGCATGGCTAATTTATTAATTTTTTGTAGCGATGAGATCTCGCTATGTTGCCAAGGCTGGTCGCAAACTCCTGGGCCTCCAGCAATCCTCCAGTCTCAGCCTCCCAAAGCTCTGGGATTACAGGCCTGAGCCACCGTGCCTGGCCCATCCTCAAATGTTATTTTATTTTATTTTTTTTGCCTAGCTCCAAGTAGGCCCTGAACTGAGGAAACAATTTGGCCTTTACATTCCCTTGGACTCTCTGTGTCAGAATGGAGTGCCCTTGCCTCCCGTAAACTCTTCAGCCTACTACCCCATCAGGTGTGTAGCCAGATATCCTCATGTGGCTAAATCCATGGACATCATTCTGTTACATCTTAAGCGTCTCTTAGCTCCGCTAGAAACAGTGGACTGCTGCCTCCTTCCTGTCTTGGTTTCTATAGGACTGCATTCTCTTGATTTCTATTATTCCTGCTACCCCATCTCAGTTTCCTTTGCTCCTTCTCGCTTCTGTACTGATATCTCAACACAGGAGATTCCCAAGGGCTCAGAACTAGTCCTTCTCTCTCTTCCATTCTCTCTCTAGATGATATCATCCATTTCCATGGTTTTAAATACCATCTGCATGTTGATTTCCACACCCATAACTCCAGCCTACATGTCTTCTCTGTCCATCATATTCACATATCTAACCATTTGCTTGACATCTCAAACTGAGCATGTTCTAAACTCAACACCTACAATGCTCTAAGCCTCTTTCTCTTGCTCTATCTCAAAAAGCAGTGCCCCAGATATTTAGTTGTTCAAGTCAGAATCTTGCCAGTCATTTTTTATTTCCTACCCAATAAGCATCAGGTCCTATAGGCTCTAGGTTTAAAATCTCCCTCAAGTCTATTTATTTCTATCCCATCCCACCTCCTAGTGCAAGCCTCCATGATTCTGTCCCAAGACTGCAGCAGCAGCTCCCTCACACAGGCTTCCCCGCCTCAAGGCTGCCCACCGTACTGGATATTCACCTACTGTTTGTCTCTGTGCTCCAAGGTGGCCCTTTACACTCTGCACTGTGATGTGGGAGCTGCCTTCTGCAGTTATTATCTCCAGTTACCCTGCATTGTCTTTTTCTTCTACTTCCAACACCTGTGTAACCAAGCCCTTATACTAAATCTCATCTGTTTGAAGTACCTAGTGCAATTTCTGATATAACTACTGATATAGAACTACTTTGTAATCAATTTCTGATATAACTACTGATAAAACTGCTTTAGCTGATATAACTACTTTGTAATCAATGTCTGATATAACTACTGATACATAACTACTTTGTAATCAATTTCTGATATAACTACTGATATATAACTACTTTGTAATCAATTTCTGATATAACTACTGATACATAACTACTTTGTAATCAATTTCTGATATAACTACTGATACATAACTACTTTGTAATCAATTTCTGATATAACTACTGATATAACTACTTTGGCTGATACAACTACTTTGTAATCAGTTTCCCTCATAAAAGCCATTGGGATGTTTCAAAATTATGAATCAGACTATGCTCACAATCTAAAGAACACTATATGGCTCCCCATGACATCCAGAATAAAATTTCATATTTTAGCTTTGCCTCGGTAGGTTCATCTGCCACATACCTCTCTGATTTCTTCCCATACCACTCAACACACTGTAGCCACACTGACTACCTTCTAGTTTCTGGCCCATGCTAAACATCTCCCTGCCTTTTGCTTTGTCCACATAGCTCCCTTCTGCCTGGGTAGCTCTTTCCTCCCTTCTCTGCATGAATGACTTCTTTGCATCCTTCAGTACTCAGCCAAATGTCATCTTCCCAAAGAAATTATTCAGCACCTTGATTATGCTCTTATCATAATGTATTACAAAATATATATTCATTTATTTTATTTTTTAGTTAACTCCCATGCCCCATGCTAGAAAAGGCAAGGACTTTATTGAACTCACCACTATGTACCCAGCACAGTGACCTCCAATATATATTTGCTCAATGAATGAATGAATGAGTAAATGGATATCATTCTGTTTTTGTAAATGAATGACTTTCAAATACCACAAATAATTGGTAAAAACAGAAATAGCTCTCTTTCTTATAAAAATGATTTTGCAAGGCAAATTGATAACATACATGCACTTCATGGAGAAAATAACTTAAAAATACTAGTCCATGTTGGATTCTTTAGAAATTGCTTTATTTACCAAGTTTTGTGCTATTTGTAAATTTTCCTTATCTATTTGCCAAAGCAATTTCTCCAAGGAACTCCATGAATCTGACAGTAATTAAGTTACTATTAATTTTTTAAAAATATTCTACAATTCAGATTACTAATTTAGTTAGGTCTTTCTCCTGCTTAATGTGAATTTATTAAGTTTTGCCATATTTTCTTCATTCATTTTTTAAAGGTAAAATTGTTATGTTATAGAACTATAAAAGCTTCTTAAATTACTAGGTTGAAATTCCCAACAAATCTTCCTGGAACTATAAAAGCTAATGTCAGGGCTGAAGCATTGGAGAGATTTGCAGTCAGCCCAATTCTGCTGCTAAACATGACAATGACTTGGGTGAGAATCAGCTCATAGGTTGGTAAGATTCTAGGCATGCTTCCAGAGTCGACCACATTGACTTTTTGTATAACCTCATTCAAATTGTTTGCCCTTGTCATGTTCTCTCCTACTCATAGATATTTTTGTGATGGATATGGCATTATTTGCAATTGGTGGCTATTTGTGGATAATTTGCTTTTTTTCCCCAATTCATCTATGTGTTTATAAAACGCCACATTAATTACCACTGACGTTTAGTTACTGAGTTCTAATGACTGACATAAACAAACAAATGTGTGTGTGTGAATGTGACTGGCATGAAATTGGATCTTGCCGAGTTCTGACTAATGATATCCACTTGTAGTCTTACTGGTCTGAATGTGAGTCAGGGATGCATATGTATGAAGAAGGAATGTTGCAATAATTGCTCTGGCTTTTGCATGTCTTTTATATTTTACATTGTACTAAACGATTTTGATTTGTTCTCACAAAATGTCTGACAATATCCAGTTCAATGCATTTTCCAGTTGAAATGTTTCCAAACATGGTATTTCTCTCTAAATATATCCAACCATATAAGTGTATTCAAACACTTTCAAAAGTATTTGAATTAACAGAGATACCAAGAAAACTCTGCACAACTAAAAGGGTGTCACTAGGACAATGTCATCTTCTCTATAGCTGGTGAATGCCAAATGTTGGAATCAGAGTTTAAAAAGACCTTGGAGATTATACCTAATCCAACCATCTACTGAAGTACAAGGCTAGTTTTGGGGTATGTGACGGCTATAATATGGGTAACCTACAGCTTATGATCTAAGGAAATGGGGAGAGAGAGCACTTACTGGAGGGATGATGACTAAATTTCACAATCTACACAGCCTACTGTCTGTCCAGTGATATAATATCCATCAAAGAAAACTGCATCTGTAGTAATAGACACCATTTACTGGGCTAAACACAGATATTGAAGCTTATTTTTTTACTTCCCACTCTTATTCCATTTATTTCAGTTTCCAGGGCTGCCTGACCGGGACTACTTTAATACCACCTTTACTAAAGTTTTCCACAACTATAATAAAGAACACGTAACACATTTGTGTCAATACAGGACTAAAGATAACAACATTTTCCGATAATGAGTATATGACAAATAACTAAAAGCTTTAATTATAAAAACATTCTTTTCCTTTTAGCAAGGTAGAAACCTTTTGTTGCGCTACTGTTGTTTTTCCTGTTTGGTATTATGGAAAAATTGTCTTGCAACCCTGACCGCCTTGCAACAACTAGTTTACAGGAAGGAACAGACCTAGACCCATGCTAGTGCTCAAGACGGAAAATGTTAACAGATGTCCAAATCTCTTAAACCAATGTGAAATTTTCAAAAGTTTTAGTGGGATTCCATAAGAAATAATGTGGGGCTAAAGACCTTCACAATTCTCTTAGCACCAATCAAGTCTATTCTCCAATAAGTCTGGATGACTGCAACTCTTTTCATCAAGGGAGTGCAGGGGGAGAGTGAGAATTAGGGTTCTTAAAAGGATTGGGAAACTAAGAATAATTTAGCTCTTGGAAAATATTATTCCCAATATTTATCAAAGTTGATGTTAAAATAACATAAAATTAGATCCTCTACAAAAAGAGTGTTTAAATTTATCCGAATAACAGAGAAGCTGTAACGGACAGATGCTGAGGTCAAGACATCTAGCCTTTTACAGCTAATACAAAACCTATTACAGCCCTCGGTACACATTGCTGGGTTGTGAGAATGAGCATGTGTCTGTAAACTCTTAACCACAGATGAGAGGCTTGCTTCCTGAGGGTTTTTAGTTTCTTTTAAACAGATGGTCCAAAGTGAGGATGAAGGAAGCTGTTTTGATCCATTGTGTAGGTACAGAATGTTATCTTTGTTTTGTTTAAGCACTACACTGCCTAGAGTTAAATAACTGGGTGAAAATTCTCAGCTTTAACTTTGAAGCTAGAGCACATGGAGACAAAGTGTTTGATAATTTTCTTCAGTGTATTTGCAGAAATGTTTACTCTCCTGCAAATATGAATATAAACACAACTATTCTTATTTATTTAGCTAAGGGTTAGGTGTACTTCTGTACGCACTGTATATATATTTTTTAACAACCATGATAGTTTTTTGTAGAAATAGGAGAAATGCTGCTGTTTAACAAGTTTAATTAAGGATGGGGGAAATACTCATATGTAAATTTCCATGCAATATCTCAAACAGCTTTCAAAAGGCAGGAAGTAAATCTTCCTGACACATCTTTTGATTATATAAACTATGAACATATACAAGTGAATATAACTCTGAAATTTTGATTTACTCAGGGACATTTGATTAGGACATTATTCTGATATATATTATAACCCCACATTACATTGTTAAAATAATAAAGCTCAAAGTAGTACTTCTCCATGTACGTAGGATTGGGAACTAAGCATGTTGTCTTTTTAAACTTAGCGTTTGGATGCAGTATTTTATATGCGTCTCCTGGCTTGGCTTCACACTGGTAAATGGTGTTTCATCAGGCCAAATGATGGGAAGGGTGGTCCATGAATTTAGTTTATGAATACTGACATATTTCAACCCACAAATAGGAATATAACATTGCATCAAAATGGAGCAAAAAGAGAAAAAAGCAGCAGCCAATAGGAAAATCTAGATGAACTAAACAAAGGCACTTAATTTAATAATGAAAACCACTCCAACTTACAATGTACTGTACTCCACCTCTAGCCATTGAATTATTAAAATAAATGCATATTCAGATGTTTCCCAAAGATGCTTTCCTTCTCTTTCAGATTCAAAAGAACGCCTCTCTAATCCAATACAATTCTTTTCACTCTGCATTTCAGCAGCTGTCTTTCCTGATTTCTAATCAAAGCTGATGATAACTGGCTTTGGCAACAGACTGTAGTATCCCAAATGAGTAATTAAGGCTATAAATGTGCTCACTTCTTCCTCAAAACCCAGGGTGCATTTCATAGCCTAACAGATTCAGGCTCAACAACGCTCTCCTGGTTGTTTTAATTTGGTCAGAATTTTTAATACATTAATAAAAGAATAGCTGAGGTTTTTTGTGTTAGCATTTTTCAATAGCTAGTTCCACTTAAACAATACAAATGTCAGTAGGGCTAACAAACTCCCTTAGTCCTAAACATCTCCCACACATAGGGGTCCCAGACAAAGAAGCTGGTAGCCAACAATCGGTTTTGACTAAGAAAGAGAAATACATGCCCTTAAAAAAAAAGCCTAAGAAAATATTTTCAAAATCACAGGAAATGCTTTTTAAAAAACCATGCAGTGCTGAACACTTTAAAATCTCAGAGAAACAGTGGTGATGGGAATAGACGCTCACTTGGAAGATGACTCTAACCTGAAGGAATACGTCGCTCTTCTAACTCACTCCACCTCCTATAAGAAAGATTCTGAGTAACTCATGAAATGGAGGAAAAACCTAATAAATCCACTCTGTCAACCTGATTAAAAATAAGCAGCATTCTTTCCAGCTCTTAATAACTGCACTGTACAGCCATGAATATACATGGTTTTAAATATACATAACTTCAGAATAGAAATTTAACACTGACATATTTTATTTTAAACTTTTTTTTCTTCCTCATGCCACCAGTTTAAGAGCACTGACATATTTTAAAAGGAGAATAGACCTTCATTAGAAATACAGATGGGTATTTTAAGAAAATAATCTAAAATAAGAGAAACAGTTCATCATTTCGGAATTTGTTTGCTTACATGCTTGACATGATTTGTTTTAAATTAAATCGAACATTTTATTTAAGGTCATGTGAATTCTTAAAGAGAATTGGTGAATTACTAAGCTCTGATAGGCCATTTCTTTAATCTAACACCATCCTGAGGCTGGCAGCCCACTGAGTGCTGAGAGGATAAGCAAAAAGAGAATGTGGAGAACAGCTCTAGGCACGGTGGCCGATGGAAGGGTGCTCACTGGCTTCTTTCTGAAACAGCCTGGTGGAAATCAGTACCAAAAGCGGAGCCTCCACCTTGAGCAGAGGGCTCAGGGGAAGAAGTGTCAAGGCAGAGGCAGACACAGCCTGAGAGAAGTGGGCAGAAGTCTACTTTCAGATGGAATCCTGGTTCCCCTAAGATCTTTCTGCTAAAACCAAAGTTTTTAAAAATTGGTGTTTGTGGGCCTGGTATGGTGGCTCATGCCTGTAATCTCAGCACTTTGGGAGGCCGAGGCGGGTGGATCACTTGAGGTCAGGAGTTCGAGACCAGCCTTACCAACCTGGTAAAACTTCATCTCTACTAAAAATACAAAAAATTAGCTGGGCATGGTGACGTGTGCCTGTGATCCCAGCTACTCAGGAGACTGCGACAGGAGAATCACTTGAACCTAGGAGGTGGAGTTTGCAGTGAGCCAATAACGCGCCATTGCATTCTAGCCTGGGCAACGGAGTGACACTCTATCTAAAAAAAAAAAAAAAAAAAAAAATAGGTGTTTGCCTTAAGTAGAAATACCCTACCATCTTTTGATAATATTATCTGAAAATGAAAAAATATGAGTATTTTTAGAGTTTAAAAATATTTTATTGGCAGGAAATAGGATAGATCATGGACATCTATCATAGTTCATTTTCAGTTGTTACAAGATAGTAGGAAATTGGATAAACAGAAGCAGCAGCTAACAATCACTGAGCAATCCTATGTGACAGGAACATTCTCAGTGATTTAGCGTATGACCCCCGTCTAATTCCTTTAGGTTGTTTAAGGCACAATTATGATTCCCTTTTACAGACCAAGAAACCGAGGCTTAGAGGTTAAGCAACTTGACCGAGATAAGTCCATAAAATGAAACAACATGCAGCCACTTAAAAAATGTTCTCGTAAGAGAATACTGCGTGGTCTGGAAAGATGTTCGTGACTTATTAGGTAAGAGGGCACATTACTAAAGAGTTATGTAGAGTATGATTTTATTTTCAGTTCTGAGTAAGTACAGATATGCAAATAACTCTATGTATCTAAGCATATACTCTAAAATATTAAAAATTATTGTTTTGGGGGCTGGATGATCTTTTCCCTTTCCTATGTTTTGTAAGTTTTATACAAAAAAGTATCACTTTCATATTCAGATAATTTCAAGCTTTAGTCAAAGGGATCATTCTATTTTTGTATTCAATGATAACAATTTTCAGGAGTTTTAGTTTTTCAGAAGGCATGTGAAATTCTGAATAGCAAAATCTTTGACAGACAGGCTTTTAATTATAGCTGCCTTGAGGTAAGGTGGGATTTTTGGATTTGGTGAAAAGAAGTTGCTTTAAAAATAAGAAACAGGAAGCACCATAAAGAGAGGGCTTGTTTTGCTTCCTGGTGGAGACTGTCTTCTTGGTGGCACACCCAGGAGTCAGCCTCCTTTTCCCCAACCTCCCCCTTCCTGTCTCCGGAGCAAGATTTTCTGAGGAGAGGTAAACAGTCCCTCCCACCAAGCAGAGCTCAAAACTATAGAGAGAAGGACCTAGAGCAGACAACACAGACAGAAACTGCCTGAGCGTGCACCACCAAACAAAGAAACGCTCAGGGGTGAGGAGCCCACACCCTGCACACACACATCCATGAAACCAGTGTCAACTGAGCAGCCACCGTCTGCCAGCCGCTGTTTCGGGGCTTGCAGACACACAGCTTTACAGTCTCTGCTCTCCTAGAGTTACACTTAAGAGGGCAGAATCAGAAATAGAAAAACACAGGGATGAACACGGCAATGTGAGATATGGATCTGTGTATAAAAAGCATTCAAGAGGGACCATGCGCTTGAGAGGACGTGTCTCTGGTGGGGCTTGGCTTGTGCTTTAGACAGGACATCAGGTAGACCATGCTAAAGAGGAAACTCTGAGTTGAGCCTGGATAACAGGAAGATGCCAGTCATTTCAAGATCCAGAGCAGGACACCCAGCAGATGAAATGGCAAGGGCAGGGGCACTAGCAGCCTAGGACTCTATATTTGGCCTAGTCAAGGAGTGCAAGGAGGCCAGCGTGGCTGGACAGTGAACACTGGGGAGCACTGGTGGAGGGGAGGGTGGTGGGAGACCCGGTGGTCCTGGCGGGCCTCAGCAGCGGGAGGGCACAGGGTGTCTGGTGTTCACAGAAGTGAAAAAGCAAAGACAGGTCCATAAAAAGAGAAAAAAGGAAAAACACAGAACAGAGGAAAGGAAAGCAGCACTGTAGTAGGCAAAAGAAGAAGGAAACAGACTGAGCTCTCAATACAGAGCAGGGCAACACGTCTTAATCACAGCTGCAATGAAGGGCCATCAAGATGTTTCACAAGAACCTGAAATAAACTGCACAGTGGCCACAGATGCACTCCAGGGTACTACCACCACTTGAGCCTGTGGGAGTAATAGGGAGGACATGGAATTCAGGAGGGAGCGAGGTATCAACACCAACGCCAGAAGAAATGGACCCAGAAGTCCCAGACCACAGCATTCTTACCAGGTTCTAAATAGGCATGATCAGTACTTCAACACTCAAATCACATTTGTCTGGCTTACTCACAAACAGCTGTATCTGTTTAACTCTCAAGTCAACATGGTTATAACTATCTGTATTGTGCATATTGAGTCTCTTTTTTTTAAAAAAAAAAAACTCTTCTCATTTTAAGTCCAAGTAAGACCCTTAACTAGGTATCATTTAAACAGAAATACCTAAATCCAGGTATACTTATGATAACCAGCTGGCATGGTCAAGTATACTCTACTTTCCAAAGTTGCTATCATATACATCTTCGCATTTGAATTCACTCCTGGAGCTCATGGGAGAGGTCAGTACACAGGGGTCATTACAATCATAGCGGAACATAACACACTGGTACAGCTTTATGTTTTTATGCATGCTTTCATATATATAATTTACTTGATCAGTCTGTCTTCCTTTTTTAATGGGTATGATCATGCCTGTTTATGAATTTATTAAAAGGCTACTGATAATCAGGTGACCTTGTCCAAGGCAGCACTCATATTTAAGGACAGTGGCCCCTCTAGCCTGCAGGTGTCCAAATCCATATCACATGTGAGAGGACATCCGTAAAAGGAAAGACGATGGTAAGAGGCGACTACCTTCATCTGCACCCCTCATCCCCAGCACCACACCCCCAGACCAGTTCAACTCCCATAAAATGAGGGGTTGTTAAATCACGCTCCTTCCAGCTCTAAAATGGCAGAAATATATGATTCTAAAAGTTTGCTTTTCAACATAAAGTTTAATGAAAACCAATATTTCACAAACAAAAGTATGCACTACCTCTCCATGAGAAATGACCACTGTAAAGACCTTGTAAAAAGTATGCACACTAAAAATAATTTAAACACTTTGAAAGGTGGAGGCAGGCAGGTCATTTGAGGTCAGGAGTTCGAGACCAGCCTGACCAACATGGTGAAACTCTGCCTCTACTAAAAATACAAAAAATTAGCTGGGCGTGGTGGCGCACACCTGTAATCCCAGCTACTCAGGAGGCTAAGGCAGGAGAATCACTTGAATCCGGGAGGCGGAGGTTGTAGTGAGCTAAGATCACACTATTGCACTCCAACCTGGGCAACAGACCAAGACTTCATCTCAAAAAATGATAATAACCATAATTTACGGAACCAATTCTCCATTTGTAGCCACAGTTTAAGAAACAGAAAATCCATTTGCATTTCTATCTTGTTAGTATCTGTGTTATGCTGGTGTTAACTAATAACATACAATATTTAAAATTTGTGTTACAGAACCAATTATAATTACCTAGTGAGAAAACAATTTTATATTGGGAATCTAAAAATAATCTATTTTACCACTACAACAGATCACACACGTTATGAAATACTACTGCCAATTAATGTTACGGTGGTTCACGTACTGACAGTTCAAATTTGAAATGCTCTCATCCCACCTGATGCCCACATTCAAAACAAAGGACCTGGAAAACACTAGACAGATGCAAATCATCCTTATGCATATGTAACATATATTAAGTACATTGCCCAATACGTCACATTCAGAGATTATTTCATTTTGTTTACTCCATAGATGGCCTGCAGTTTTTACAGATTAAATTCCATTTAAAATAAACTCCGAGATGTTGTCCAATATTTTATGATGTGCTAAAACGAAATGCTTCTTCAAGTAACTGAGCTACTCATTGAAGTCTGAAGATCTACTTACTTAAAGGATTTTTAAAAAATCATAATATGGCCAGGCACAGTTGCTCATGCCTGTAATCCCAGCACTTTGGGAGGCCAAGGTGGATGGATCACGAGGTCAGGAGTTCCAGACCAGCCTGGCTAACATGGTGAAGCCCCGTCTCTACTAAAAATACAAAAATTGGCTGGGTGTGGTGGCGCGCACTGAGGCAGGAGAATTGCTTGAACCCAGGAGGCGGAGGTTACAGTAAGCCGAGATTGTGCCACTGCACCCCAGCCTGGGTGACAGAGCGAGACTCCATCTCAAATATATGTATATATGTATATAGTCATCAAATTTGACCTGCACCATAATTAAATATATGTATAATACTGCAAGCAGTCACTATGCCAAATGTTTTAGCTAGGTTAGATCATTCATCCTGCACAAAACCCTACAAGATAGTGACTATAATTATTTATTTGTATACAGTTATCTAGTTTTACAGATAAGAAGAGAAAGGTGTTAAGCTTCCCAAATTCTCAGTGCTTAAGTTCGAGAAAAGAAAAATTCCTTGTCAGTATTAGTTTTTCTATGTGGCTGATCAGTTAAAGAATACCAGTAAATTGATAAATGTGGTAATAAGCTTAATATCTGTTTCTATTGCACCTCAACTTCAATATTGCAGTACAGTAACAGGATGTTACTTTAGACAATGTCTAATTACCAGCAGTTTCGCTTAGAATTTGAAACTAATTGAAGTAAGATTTTGTTTACTATAAACAGACATCTCAAAAGAGGCTGATTAAGGGATAATATATTTCTTACTCAGGAAACATTTAAAGGAAATCAGCAAAATGTTGCGCCTAGTTAAACATAGTGCCCAGTCTTGCCTGAATAACTGCCCAGGAAGAAAACACAGACGAACAGAGATACTGAAGGGCCTCAAAATAACCTACACACTTTGTTTCCTTTTGATACCTGTTCTTGAATCCAGCAGTATCAGGAGGACATTATATCATGACCACTGGCTTAAGAAATTCACCAAGAAAAAAATGCAACGTTATCAATTCTACATTATGGTTATTTCTGAGGAAAGAAGTCCTAGCAAAAAATTACAGTGTAATAATAGATTTGTAAAGTGATATATTCTGTCCCATGTCATTGATATGTTACTAAAAATCTTATACAATCTAATTTTAAAAATTGAATCATTCTTACATGCTGAGTTCACATGCTATATAAAGGAATCTTCTTAAATAAATGAATCGAGTCATTAAGTATCTTGAAGTCATCATTTTTCATTCATTCATCTTACATACTGCCTTTAAATTCTCCAAAAATGTACACATGAATTTGGAGGAGATAAGGGTGAATTAAGGCATGCTCCTTATCCTTATCTCCTTAAGATAAGTTCTTATTTCCTTACAGGAGAGCTTGCCTTGTACACAGTGACCCCACAGCCCTATGTATGAGACTGTTTTCTAGCAGCAGTGTGAGTCCTAAAAACAGATCTCAGGAAATGCCTTAATGACTTCCCAACATCACCAAAGAAGATGTCAGGAGAACACGGGGAAAAGTACAAACTGTGCAAAAAGTGGAGCGGATACAGATAGCTTTTAACAATCCTGTTTAGACACCCAAGGAAGTCTTAGCAGACATACAAACTCTGTCAGATCTGAGGATAGGAAGAGATTCATTCCAACTAAAAGTACTAGATTTGCAGAAAAGATGGCATTGGAGAATCAGGAGAGGGCTGCAGCAGGGCGTTCCACACTGATGAGAAGGCATACGTAACGGGGGTAGGAAAATGCTTGACGCAATCTGGGATGGGAAAGAGCCCTAGGTGACTAGTTTCAATGAGGATAAATACTGGGGATTGAGTCAGCAGCGCTTCCCTAGAACGAGAATGCCACGCCAAGTAAGTTGGACTTGATTCTGCCGTCGTTCTTTGGAGAGGGTGAGTGAGGCCACCCTGACTAGAATTTAGAAAGGTAACAGACAGGACTAAGAGAGATCAAGGGGGCTGAGACAGGTGTGGACACGTAAATGCTGCAACTTCATTATGCCAGACAAGGGGTAATACATCCCTGAAACAAAACAAAACAAAACAAAACAAAACAAAACAAAACAAGGAATGTGTGGAGAAGAACTGATCTGAGAAAAAGTATAGAAATAGAATCAATAACACTCCGGAACTAGGTATGAGGGCTAAGGACGGAGAAGCAAGAAGAGCACAGGAGATGGGCAGGGTGCTGGTGAAAAGAGCAGAGAGATGGTACACAGTGGCAGCCACGGTCTGGATAATAAAGACCCCACCAGATCTGTCCCCGTTGAGTTCGTGATGCTGTCAGGATGCCCAGAGACATGTGTGCAGAGCCAGGCCTGGTGTGTGCCACAGAGCAGCGCTACTACAGTGTCAATGGAAATCATACCAGTGACAGCTGAAGACGTGACAGGGAGAAACATAGACAAGGGTGTAGGCACGTGAGAATCACAACAGGGACAAATGAACTCCCCAAAAGGTGGGGATCAGCAGTGAAGACACAGGAGAGCACTAGTGACCAAGGAAGAAGGGTGTCCTGTAACTCAAATGTGGACACATTTTCGTGATGGCCTCCAGATTTGGCAATTTTGTCACCTGAAAAGAATCTTCTTCAGTAGAGAGGGGCTGAAGCCCATTTTAAGGGGTTTAAGAGTAAGAATGAGGTAAAGAGATGGTAGAAGCCTTTGGCAGAACAGTTGTTCAAATATATTTTAAGGGATTTCCACTTCCAGCAATAAGAAGATACAGTAGTCCAGAATTAACTTCCTACTATAAGCAACTAGAAAACTAGTCAAAAATAGGAAACAACTATTTTCAGCAGGAACTGGGGGCCAAGATGGCTAAGACTGCAACCCCTGAGAAAAGGAAATAAAGAAGGGGTGCCCCACCATCACCTTGGCTTTCTGGGCACTGCAGTGCAGGGAGCAAAACCAAACCACACTGCAGCCACCCTGAGTTGAGGGGACAGAATTATGAATCTGGTAGGCTAAGGTGGTCAGCATCTTTAGACAGATGACCTGAGAGGAGAGAGCTACACAGAGAAAGAGCTTCAGAAATCAGCACGGCCCTCTTCAGTCTTTGATTCCCACCCTGGGCATGAGTAAGGGAAAATCCTATAAGCCCAGACAAGAACAACTTCTGTGAAAAGAATAAATACCAGGCGGCCGTAAGATGAACAACTGTGGTACCCACAGTTGGACAGTACCCACGCAGAGGAGGAGACCGCATGGACTGAATACCCAGGGTATTCAGTCAAGGAGGGCTACGCCTTGGAAATGGGGCTAAATTAGGCCTTAGAATGAAAGTTACTCTGCAACTGGCCTAAAAGCGATTAACAGGTAATTTAAATATAAAAGATTAGCATGTAACTTAACTGCCTGCCAGGAAAGATCCAACACACACAAAATACAATGAAGCCAGGTGTGGTGGTGTATGCCTGTAGTCCCAGCTACTCAAGAGGCTGAGGTGGGAGGACTGCTGGAGCCCAAGAGTGTGAGGCTGCAGTGAGCCACCACACTCCAACTTGGGTATCAGAGCAAGAGCCTCCTTCCAAAGGAAAAAAAAAATGAAACCCAAGCCCTCAATAATACAAAATGTATAATGTCTGACATCTGATAAAAAATTATTAGACATAGAAACGAAGAGGGAAATGTGGCCACAATCAGGAGAAAAATCAATCAATAGAAACAGACAGGATAGACATGGTGGTTCACACCTGTAATCCCAGCACTGTGGGAGGCCAAGGTGGGTGGATCACCTGAGGTCAGGAGTTCGAGACCAGCCTGGCCAACATGGTGAAACCTCATCTCTACTAAAAATACAAAAATTAGCCGGGCATGGTGGCAGACACCTGTAGTCCCAGCTATTTAGGAGACTGAGGCAGGAGAATCGCTTGAACCTGGGAGGCGGAGCTTGCAATGAGCCAAGATCACACCACTGCACTCCAGCCTGCGTGACACAGCGACTCTGAAAGAAACAAAACAAACAAAACAAAAAACACAAAAACAGACCCAGAAAGGACAGTGATGATAGAATCAGAGGAAAAAGAATATTTAAAAAGATGCTTCAAATACATGCTAAAGAACATAAAGAAAAACAGGAACATAAAGAGGAGAGAAATGAAAGATACAAATATTTTGATGGTAACAAGGAGGCTTGGGATGGAATGAATACTTAATTCACTGATTAGATTGAAAGACAACTAATACTGGTTACACTGTTTCATTGCTAGACACAGAAATTGGTGGTATTCTGACTCAGAATGATGTATACATTGGACCTTTTGTTAATAATCGGAAAAGTACAGTCATCTTCCTTTAAACCTTAACTGTTTAAGAAAAATGTTACAACTAAGTACTACTACACTCCCATTTTTTACATTCAAGTATTACAACATCATTCAAAATAATGTAACCTGTGCTTTGTACTGATAAGTAACTGATTTACGGGAGTCCTACACATTTTTAGGCATCCCCAACCACACTAGGTACATTCCTTTCTAGATCATTTCACATACCAGTTGCCTACAGTTCTTTAATGCAACAGATTTCCAATGACTGATGAAAGATAATCTGCATTTTATCCCTTAAGATGGGTGTTTATATCACCAAGAGCTTGGAAAATGGATCAATTCAAGATAAAACATTTTGCTAACAACTTTCATGGTTCACTGGCAGAGAAAAGAAGGCTTATTAGCTTGGCACTCCAGATATGGCCTTGTCCATATGGTAAAAAAAAATACCAGATTTTTCAAAAGTCAATCAAACCATTCTGGCCTAGCTATTAAAATAAACAGCATGGTCAATAAAACTGGTGGTGTTATTTAAGTCCGTCTGTTATCTCCCAAAAGACTGGAAGAACATTACTATCAGAAATTGAATCTGTATTTCTCTTTCAACCCCAATAGCTTCTAACACAGATCATGATGCATGGCAAGAACATATTCTCTAAATATAAAAATCAGGACACAGCTGACATATGGTCTAACAATAGGACAAAAAAATGGAAATACAGATGAATATAATGAGGCTCACAGAGGTCAGATAACTTGCCCAACATCCAAGTAAGTGGCAGAGCCAGGATCTGAATCCAATGCCTCATGCGGCTGTCTACAATAGCACCTCCCAGCACCAGCACACACCTGCACACACAGGTAGAAAAATGGCTGTGAAGCCGCAAAGGCAGGCTGAGATCACAAAGTTAAGGCCCAGTGAAGAGACAGTCTATACTGAAAACTTCTTCCAGAATCCTGAAGATCATCATAAGCAAAGAATAGTATTAAAATTCATACTCACACAAAGCAAGCCATGTTAACTCCAACACACACACACACAAAGTGTTAGAAAGCACTATCAATAAATATTCCAAAGGTAAGCAAAATGTGAAGAGCAGCCTTAGTTAACCGGGGATTGATAATTTTAAATGGTGGTTAAAATCTCTTAACACATAAGAGTTCTTTTAATTTTCCATCAGTAGATATTTATATTGGTGGCTCCTTAATTTTTTTTAGGCTTGTGTTTGAAACAGAAATCTAGTGGTAAGGGAGACCAGCATTATGTTTCCTGGAAAGTATCAATAAGTTAATAAAAGGTCTAGTCCAATGAATATACTTACACTTCTGAATACATATACATCTACATCTACCAAATTTTTTCATTTCTAATTTTTAACAGTAGGCATCTCATTATGTTGCCCAGGCTGGTCTCAAACTCCTGGCTTCAAGCAATCCTCCCACCTCAGCCTCCCAAAGTGCTGGGATTACAGGCATGAGCCAGCATGCTCAGCCTGCATTTACCAAGCTTTTAAGGACACAAATTTATTCCTTAACATTTAGGAATTTTTACTCAGCATCAAAACTGGCACAGCTAGTGAAAGTTAATAATATGCACTTTATACAAACCATTTAACATGGTTATAAAAGACAGACATGCAGCATTTCATAATCTGGAAGAAATGAAAAATATCTATTTACACATTTATCTATTTTCTTTTCTCATTGCCAGCATCAGCCAGTCAGAATTCCAGTCTGTGCTGGGTATATTTTTATGTTTTAGATTAGCTACTCTCCCCCAAAAAACTAAGATATAACTGTGTTTAAAGACAGGTGCCCGGAATTTTGCCTTTTAAGAAGTTCCAACCATATGTCCCCCACCCTGTATGGTCTGTCTCTGGCTCTGATCTGATCATTCATATAAAGGCACAGTTCAAGAAGAAGAATGGCTCTTTTCTGCACAAGCATCCTATTAATCTGAGGGCCCATCTCTCAGCTTCTCTGCATCAGAGCCATACTCCCTCGATGGCAGCACAGATGCCTGGGATAGCAGTCACTACCTGAGTCCACCAGGCACGCTGCACATCCGAGGCCACGTGCTAGGCTGCATCTAAAGCAACTAGAGAAATATTTTGAAAATAAGGTATATGCATGGATAGCAATCTCATCTGGTGAGCATGCCACACACGAGATGCTCTGTTCTTTCCAATTGATGGCATACTCTTAAGAATGTGGCCAAACTATGTACTTCCTGCCTGCTGCATACAATAAATCCATCCTAATTCTTGGAACATATGAAATAGAAAATTTACACGTTATTATCAGCTGTTTAAAGAATTAAAGAAAACTGCCCCCCCACACACACAGCTTTCCACAGCCTAGAACTCTCAGCTTTAAGTACAGTTAAAAAAAGAAAAAAAAAAGTTGGATCAATTAGCAGCCTTCTGAATGTTGGAAACATCTTAACAGTGTCTCAGAGATGAAAGAGCATAATACAGAACGAGAAAAAGAGAGAAAGTTAAATTATGTCTGCAGTCATAATGAATCAAAGCCCAGAAGGAGTCTGCAAATCAGCAGGTTCTAATGAAATATTAAGGTAAGTGATTATTGATGAAAAATGAATAAGGCTTTTTGATTTCAGCAACCTTTAAATCATACCTAGCTAATTAAAACAACTCAAATGCATTCATTTATTCCTTGACGGGCATTTAGCTATCCTTGGGTACACACAGACTTCATTTTAGGAGGTAGTATGTAGTTGACACCAGGTAAGTGGAAAAAATGTGCCAGAAACAGACATACTCAGTAATAAAAGAAAAAAAAGTAAGCCCCTTTTCAGATTTTGTTTATCATTTCCAAGCTGGAAATAAAAAAAAAATCACTCAAGATATTTCCTGTTTACCATAAAGCAAACATCAATAATAGTACACTACATATTTATTAACATACAACTTATTTTAATTAATTATCAAATAATGATACAAGGCATTTATAATACTAATATTATGCAATTCTATGGCAGATTTTATTTAAATATATCATAGAGCTATTGAAGACGGCCTTATCATTCCCCTCCACACTTCCAGGAGCAAAGCAGTTCTCTCTTAAGAGTGAGAATTATCCAGGTTGCATCACAAGCTCTGAGAGAATCTGACTCCAGGCCTGAGGCCTGCACGATCTTCAATCACATCCTCTAATATCATAAACCTCTTTCACCTTAGTCTCCTGTTATGGAAATTAATCTTTAGCTATTCAAGTGAAATACTATACCAAATTACTAAAGATGCTTCCTAATTACAGAAATTAATCAAATGTCCATAACCATGCCCATTTTAGCAGCAGTATGTAAGGTAAAGAGGTACAGACATCAGTTGTATCATAAAATACAAAGGTGACAAATCTAACTTAAGTGGTGTTTACACATAAAAGATGCTAAAAATAAGATACAGAATCCAATATCATACCCATGCAAAAACAATCTCTGTGGGAAACCTTTTAGCTTTGAAATGTCCTTAGAACTCAAGAACAAAGATGATGGTGATGGTAGTGGTGGCATCATACTAATAATAGCAACTAACACTTATGGGACTGCTCTGTGTGCCAGGCAGTGTTCAAAGTGCCTTACATGTAGTCATTCATGTCATGCTCACAAAAAAACCCCAGTGAGGTAAGTGTTATTATCCCCATTTTGCTGATACAAGAAGTAAGGCACAGAAGGTTAAATGGCAGAGCTGGGATGTGAATTTAAGCTGGCTTCAGAGCTTGTGCTCTTAAAAATACCTACATCATATCTTACCTCATCATCTTATGGTATGGTGTTGTATCAAATCCTCTTTTTCTCTTCCCCCCCCCCCAAAACTATACAAGTTCTAAGAAACCTACAAGAATTATAAGTTTAACATATAATAAGCAAAAGGGACTTTAACACTTAAAATGTTTAACTGCATTTTGCTGACAGAAACTCCAGGTTTCTTTTCTAAAAACAGGCCCTCTCTGCTCCTACACAGCTTACAGTCTTATCACACATACGTCCCATAAACTGTCTTTGCTGTGCTGATGAGGAGTTTGGTTTATCCATTCCTTAATTTATTGAACATATTTGAATGTCTGTGTGGTAGAACTTGGAATACAGCAGTGAATGAAACAGACAACAGACAACACCCCCTGCCCCGCTCTAAAATGCAACTTCATTCTAGTTGGAGGAGATGGATGATAACATTTTTAAAGTGCATTTATGCTGCATCATAATGCCATAAGGACTAGCAAGAAAAAGAAGGCAGGGAAGGGAGTCAGGGTGTGCTGGGGAAGGGGAGGGGAGAGCTGCACTTTTAAATTACCTGCGTGTGGTCACGTCAACTAACACCAGTCACTGCGTGGTGGTGCTGCCTGCCTGCCCCCAGCTGCTGTGCTTTGGGGACAGAGCCAGGCCCCTCAGAAGCAGCTGAGGTCGCTACAGGTGTGTGCTCCTGAGATTGTGACATTCCACGCAGAAGCACCTCTGACTCCCACCCTCCTAAGGACTGAGGCTCCTGTGACATCCCAGAATTTGCCTGGGCTGCCAACCAACTTGTTATCTCCTGGTCCTTCCTCTCCCTTCCCAGTTGCTCTCCTTGGAAGCCACACAGGCAAACTTAACCCTGATGGCCATGGGCAAGCACTGGCAGAGTCCAGAGAGGGGTCAGGAGAGACAGTTAATGGAAAAGGGTGCTTCCTGTCTGCACACACCTGTCTCTACAGTGATGTGAAAGGGAAATGGCAGCGGCCCTTGCTGATCTGTGTCTCAGCCCTGGATCATCCCGACACAGTGGAGTTTATCACCAGTGCCTGCAGGAAGCATCATTGTTTATTTTACCATTATTCTGAGAACACAACTTCTGTGAATATATATGTTTATATGTGTGTATATATATAACTTTATATATATGTGTATGTGTGTATGTATGTCTATAGAGAGAGAGAGATATATATATATATAGGCATAGTCGTTTGTTACACATTTTCAAGAACGGACTAGATATAAAAGTGGGGAAATGGTGCTCTCATGCCCTTGCTGTAAAGGAAGTCATAGTGAACGATCAGAAAACCACCTGCACTTTTAAAAATCAACTGACGTACTGTTTCAGTTATAAATGGGTAGGATGTAGGAAACTGAACCTGTTGGTCTGCAACAGTGTTCAGCAAGGATAACGCTATATTTACATCCAGTTTGCCTTGATCTGGTATAAAAGCTGGAAATCTTATTAAAAAACCAAGACAATTCAAAGATATGCTGGTCTTTACAAGAAACTGTGGGAGTAGGTTTTACATTTGTCTGTTACAAAGAGAGACTAATGGAACTCTCCCAGATGCAAATAAAATTCCTTACAAATAAATATCAGAAGGAAGGTGTGGACTCAATCATTACTTTATGACATTTGTCTGTGTATCTGAAATGGCCTAGTAAGGTAGTTTGTGTCAAGTAGGTTCTCAACAGATACTGTCCTTGACTCACATTAGTTCTTTCACCCCTGATGCTCCTGCAAAGCCTACAGGCCCTAGCAATACTGTAAATCATGTGTCATTCACAGTCATGAATGGCCAAACCAAGAATGTTAAATTCTTCAAATGCTTAAAACTATATTAAAGACATTGATATTCTGACAGACCTACTCTGGAACTGATCCATACAGTCACAATCACCACCCACAGTGATGAGCCACGGTACCTGAGGCCTAGAAGCCATC
The DNA here is from genome assembly GCF_029281585.2 of Gorilla gorilla gorilla. Classification (NCBI taxonomy): domain Eukaryota; kingdom Metazoa; phylum Chordata; class Mammalia; order Primates; family Hominidae; genus Gorilla; species Gorilla gorilla. The sequence goes on along the minus strand of NC_073232.2, from coordinate 84,843,875 downwards.
TGGTTGCTACCTTGGAGGGTCTGCAGCATCTCTTCATGGCCTGGCTCTCCCTCATTATCCCGCAGGTCTTAAGGCCTCAGCTACCTGAGGTTTCAGGACACCATGAGTGTAGAGGCTAAGCAATCCTTAATTGCTGAAATATCACAGAAAGTTTCAAAGAATCAGACGACCACTCAGAGAAGACACAGCGGTCTGCCAGTGGCTTTTCAGGGCAAGAGGTATCTAGGAACTTTCACAGTAAAGTGTTCATCATATTTAATATTTACCAGGAAGATATAAATCCAGTACCTCAACTAGGTCCCCTGTCTGTCAAAACTAGGTCAGCATGTTGTCACTCATAAGTGGGACCTTAATAATGTGGACACACAGAAGCAGAGTGTGGTATGACAGGCAGCAGAGACTTGGAAGCGTGGGAGTGGGAGGGGGCTGGATGATGAGAAGTTACTTGGTGGGTACAGCACGCACATTGCTCCAGTGATGGGTGCACTGAAGGCCCTGACTTCCCACAATATAATATACCAATGTAGCAACACTGCACTTGTACCTGATGAATACAAACAAATGAAAAAATTTTTAAGTCCAGGAGTGGTGGCTCACTCCTGTAATTCCAGCACTTTGGGAGGCCAAGGCGGGTGGATCACAAGGTCAGGTGTTCGAGACCAGCTTGGTCAACATGGCGAAACCCTATCTCTACTAAAAATACAAAAATTAGCCGGGCATGGTGGCACGTGCTGTAGTCCCAGCTACTCAGGAGGCTGAGGCAGGAGAATGGCGTGAACCCAGGAGGCGGAGCTTGCAGTGAGCCGAGATCGCACCACTGCACTCCAGCCTGGGCGACAGAGCAAGACTCTGTCTCAAAAACAAAAACAAACAAAAAAATTAAGATAAAGTTACATTTGTTATAACATCTATGATCTCTCTTTTTGTCATTATAATTGTGTAATCAACATTTAAAAATAGTGATGAAAGGTGAGTATTAACATCTAGGTAGGTAAACGTGTGTGTGTGTATGTGTGTGTATATATAAAAATTTAGCTCTTTCCCATTTAGGAATTCAGGATGCAGCTCAAGCACACCACCCCTTAGAAGCCCAACCTTCCTCAACCTGAGCCAGTCTCCTTAGCATCCTATTTAATTCTTATCACTCTGTACACAATGTATTGAGTGTGGTCTGCTATGTGATACCAGGTGGGGTGACCCTGAGGGGTGAATAGGTCTTATTCATTTCCACCCCTAACACAGGCACCTACCACAATTCTTGGCCCACAGTCAAATTGTGGGGAAGTGAGTAATCAGTCACAAAGGCTGCCAGATACACTGACAGACAGATGTGTACAAGAACTCTGGGCTTGTGCAAAGACTTTAAACCCTTGACTATTTCACAGGGCTGAAACATACAGACCAAAGGAAAGAAGGAAATAGAAGGAAAAGAATAACTAGAAGTCTGTATCCTCAATCAGCTTTAGTTTTTGTTACAAAGCAGGTATTTTTAAAATTATGCTAATAGCTTGCAAAACCCCCAAAACCCTCCCCCACAAATTCTGTTGCAACCAAATTCTAATAATTTACGATTTAAATCATTTTTTAGATCTCCCTCCTTTCCACCACAGACCACACAGTGACTTTGTGAAATACAGAGAAAACACTCATTCCTCAAGACACTTGGCTGCCAACTGCCAGGAAAAAAATCACCGGAAGTGTTCCAATCCACGCTATAGTTTTATAGCACCCCTTGGAGTTGTATTGTCTGTACCTTGCTCAACTGGTCCTCTACAACCTCAGCACACCCCAATTCCATTTGCATCCTGCCCTTCCCTTCTTTAAAAATCCTAGGTAATAATAGAATTAAAAACAAACTTGGAGTTAAATTTTTATTTTACCACTGCACTGCCTTCTAAGTACCTGATGCAGGTTCAGTGTATTATATAACTTTCAAAAGACTAAAAAATTATTGCTTTTCAAACTTTCTGCCTGGTAATGACTGACCTGTTAAGTAATCAAAGCAGAGGCCAGAGAAAAGAGGAAAAAGACATCTGTTATGTGGTTGTCACGCAGATTTATCTGGAGGGAACTGTTTCCAGGTCATGATCATCAGTAAGTTCTGAAATGGCAAACTTTTTCCCTTTTAAATAACACTTTTCTTCATGGAAGACGACAAACTCTTATTTTTAAAATATATTTTCACAATTCCAGAATTATATGAAGTCAACATGAAACTACAGCAGTATTTTTCACAGAGGTGATTTATAATTATTTTACATGCCACTATTTGTAGCTTTTGAAAATTTATAAAGAAACTTACTTTTCCACTATTAAGTACATTTTTCTATATACATTTGTAGTATAAATAAGATTTTAGGGGGATTCATTTGAGGGGAACTTAGAATAACTACTTTCTATTCCAATGGTGTTGGAATCAACACATGAATCACATCAAAACAAAATTTAAGCAAATCTGATTTCAAAATTGGAATTAAAAACAACCTATAATAGAGTTTAAAAAATAAAGATTTACTAACTGAAGCAGTATAAGCATTTCATCTGAGTTACTGGAAACACTTTAAAGTTTGCAATATCATATCTTTCAACATATTCGCTAATTATTCACTAATTCAGACTTTATATCATTTCCTCTATTTAGATGGACATTATCAATCAATTCCAAGTAGTGAAGCTTTTGTCCGAATTTGTGCACATCAGGGAATCCTCTGGCCTCATGAACTTGGTGTTCACCATTTCATCTGGACACTCTGCAGCTTTGGTCATGAGCTGAGCTCCATGGGCTTCTACTCTGTCGTTCGCTCCACACTTGGTCAGGCCCCAAACCCTGGCAAGGTTACCACAGCCAGAGCAGGGCCAGGCTGGCCTCTCTCGGAGACAATCAGGACTTTCAGTTAAAACAAAGGTGATAAAGAAGTGCAGTCTCAGGCTAAGATCAGTTTCTTGCCTGTAAGTGATATTTAATTTACATTTATAGTCTGTAAAAACAGTTAAGCTGCAAGAGACATCCACCCATCTCACCAAAAGGAATCACCCTGGAGGCAACTACCTGGTCCCAAAGCATTTCGTTTTAGGAACAAATATTTTCAAATCCCTGTATTCTCAAAGAGTCAACACAAGACCCCCTATATAGTCTATGGAATAGAACTAGTAATGAAAGGCATAAACTGATACAGAAAATTCAGTTTAAAAATATCTGTCAGTTTTACAGAAATGTATATATACAACAATCTACATTAATTCACTCTAACATTGGAGTCCATTTTATGCAATGTGAAATGCATATTCAAGATAGTTATTACATAGCCATAGAACAAATGAATTATCTAGTTACTTTCTGTTCTGTAACGATACAGAAAGTTTATAATTTTCACATTTCTATGTACACACCTGTTTTAATGAAAAATACTAAGGATATCTCAACTTGCTTGATTGGAAAAGAAAACAGATATCTTTTAAAATCAACTACTGCATCTCCTTTAGTTACACAAAATCAACCAATGGGGGAAAAAATGGAAGAAGAAATGAAACAACAACAGAAAGAAAGTAATCAAATAGTTATTTACACCAAGGACTTAGGGTACCCAAGGAAAAGCTCTAGATCATCTGGGAAGTTAATTTAAAACTGGATTGCGGATTTAGGGCTCGATAAAGTCTCCCAAGAAGTTGAAAATGCATCTCACAATGGGACTCCACATAAAACCTCATGAATTTTTATTAATAGTTGATTGATATTCCATCCTTATGCAGGAGCAAGGAAGAAAATAACACAAACTTAAGATCACAAAATACCAACAAGATTGGTACTTGAAGCCATGGGTTTGTACTGTCTAAAGGACAGGAGAACCAAGTGATTAGGTCGAAATAAAAAGATGAGTTATCGTGCCAAATTGCACATGAAGCAGGATCTTGGAGCTTTTGTTAGAAGGCTAAAATTGAAAGAAATCCCAGGCAGCTCCAGGAGATTTTGATCATGGAATGGCCTAAAATCTCTTTAAAGACCTAAAAGTTCAGTGGTCTACGAAGGGAAAGACATTAAAACAAAAATGCAGATACTCTGCTGGAGGATTATTTGCCTGCTAACGACCAAAGTCTAAAACAGCTTTCATTTATCCCCATATTTCTGCAGAATATTTAAACTTCCTCTAAGGCTAAAATAAATATATAAATAAACAACCCCCATTACACATTACTTCTACAAACAAATTGTGGTTTCGGGCAATGTTAATCAACAAAAAGAATTAAACAAGAAGTCTTTAAAATTAGCCATGACCTTATTTATGGCTTCATTACTTTCAAGATTTCATTTGTTGGGTGGTTTATGTCACCTCAGCCTTTAATTTCATTGCTGCATCTCTAACTATATTAGAATAGCTTAATGGATGGTGATTGCTTGTTTTTAACTCACCAAAATTTAACATTTGCAAAATGTATAACACCAAAGAGCCACGTAATTCACCCATGTATTAGATGCAATTGGATTTATCCTTTTAAACTGATCCTATAGTATGATGTGAACCAATATGACACAGTCTGATATAATTAGCCTGAGATTGGATGTCTTACAGGCCCGTAAACACCATACTGAGGGCTTAGACTGCATCTTGGAGACAATAAGCCACAGAATTATTTTAAGCAAGGGAATGACATGGTCATATTTTGTTTCAGGTACAAAACTCCAGGTACTGGGTGAAATACGGACTTGTGGAGAACAAGACTGGAGATGGGAGAGGGGTCAGGAGACGACCATCAGTATCCATGGGCCGCACGACAGAAGGAGAGAAGGATGTGGAATTACTTGTAATGGCAAATTGGTAGGGCTTTGTCTCTGACTGTTATCGGGGGGAGCAGGCTACAAAAGAAAGGCTCTGGCTTGAGATGTGTGGGTTGTGATTGCATTTGCTGAGATTAGGCTGTTGAAACTAGAGGAGGTTTAGAATGAAGAATGATGAATTCTGTTTTAGATCAGTTGGGATCAGGTGACTGATAGGCACAGGAAATGTGCATTCCCAGCTGGTGGTGCTGGAGAAATCTGGGGCTTGTAAAGAGAGAACTGGGCTAGTGAGATCAGGCACCATCATGCCTAATGGTAGTGAAAACCTTAACCAAGAAAAACACATAGGAAATAGCAGTGGTCCAGAGCTATTTCCCTACGAAATCCAAAACCTAAGAGGAAAAAGTAGAATAGAACCTCTAAAGAGACATCTAAAGAATAGTTCAAAAGGACACAGTGGCTCACATCTATAATCTCAGTGCTTCGGGAAGCCAAGGTGGGAGGATCGCTTAACCCAGGAGTTCAAGGCAGTATAGCAAGACCCTATGTCTACAAAACACAGTGAGACCCCGTCTCTACAAAAAATAAAATTAGCTGGGCATGGTGGCACCTACCTGTAGTCCCAGCTACTCGAGAGGCTGAGGCGAGAGAAGCGCTTGGGCCCAGGAATTTGAGGTTGCAGTGAGCTATAATTGCACCACTGACTCCAGCTTGGGTGACAGAGCAAGATTCTGTCTCTAAAAAAAAAGGATAGTTTCAAAGGAAGGAGAAAGCAGTGCCACAAAAACAAAGAGAACAGAGTTTCAGGAATGCCACAGAGTAATCTAGAATGCAAAGGACTCAAGTTTCATTGAATCAGGCTTCTAGGAAGCCATTAGGAAACAAATACACGATGGGTACTGCAACAAATCACCACAACTGTATTGCCTTGAGACAACACACATTTATAATATTATAGTTCTGGGGGTCAGAAGTCTGAAATGGGTTTCACTGGGTGAAAATCAAGGTGTTGGCAAAGCCAAGTTCCTTCCGGAGGCTCGAGGGGAGAATCTGCTTCCTCGCTTTTTTTCCAGCTACTGGAAGCCACCCGCATCCCTTGGCTCATGGTCCCTTCCTCTGACTTCAGTCAATAGGGCAGCATCTTCAGTTCCTTCCTGACTCTGCCCCTTCTGATTCCCTCTTTCACTGATAAAGCCTTGTGATTACACTGGGCCCAAAAGGATAATCCAGGAAAACCTCCCCATTTGAAGGTCCTTTTCACCTGATGAGATAACATTCACAAGTTCCAGAAATTAGGGCGTGGGCATCTTTCGGGAAGCATTATCATGCCCATCATACAACGAGAGGAATGAACCAGAGATGTGGGAGAGAAGATATGGCAGTCTACGTCAAATGTATTAATAATCCTTCAAGAAGTCTGAATTAGAAGTGAAGTAGAAAAATAGGGAAGCAAATAGCTAGATGGTAAAAAGGGAATTTTTCTTTTTTTCTTTTTGAGAGACAGAATCTCATTTATCGCCCAGGTTGGAGCGCAGGGTCTCATTCTGTTGCCTAGGCTGGAGAACATTGGTACAACCATAGCTCACTGAAGCTTCGAACTCCTGGACTCAATGATCCTCCTGCCTCAGCCTCCCAAGTAGCTGTGACTACAAGTAGGTGCCACCATGCCCAGCTAATTTTATTTTTTGTAGAGACGGGGTCTCACTGTGTTGCCCAGGCTGATTTCGAACTCCTGGGCTCAATCAATCTTCCTATGTCAGCCTTCCAAGTAGCTGAGACTACAGGTGGGTACCACCATGCCCAGTTAATTTTTAAATTTTTTGTAAAGATGGGTTTTCGCCATGTTGCCCAAAGTGGTCTCAAACTCCTGGGCTCAAGCAATCCTCCAGACTCACCCTCCCAAAGTGTTGGGATTACAGGCGTGAGCTGCCACACCTGGCCAATTCTTTTCTTTTTAAACAGTATGGTAGACATTAACATGTTTACATGGAAGTTCCAGTAGAAAGGCAGAGGCTGAAGACAGGGGCTCAGAGGAGACACTGATGGAGCAGGTGCCTTGAAGGGGTGGGGCTGGGATCTGGAAGACTGTTTAGAGAGCTGGCCTGGAAGGAGGAAAGGTCATCTTCAGCTATTAAGGAGAGGCAAGTGGCCCAGGCACAGATGTGGATGGGCTAGAGGTCTGGAGCTGAGTTGTGTTGAAGGGACCAACAAAGTTTGGAAGAGTTGCTAACATGAATGGAGAAGGAGCTAGCCAAGGCCAGAGATATTAGTAGACAGCCAAGGACACTGAGATCAGGCCCAGGTTGGATGGAGCACATTAATTAGCAAAGGCACCAACTTGCAGAACTCACATTACAATGAGATTGACTACCTTCGAGAATTACTTTCTCACATTTCAAGAAAAGCAGAGGTAAGTAATACTAAGCAAACATAAATAAAGTGGTATTTGACTTTTTCAGTAGCAAATACAACTTTGTTATATGACCCAACATTTCTAAAAGAGCACGTTTAATAAGTGCCTATATCTAAGAAAATTAGTTTTGCTCTGTGTTTGCCAGGCTTCCCTTTGACGCAACCGGATTCTGATTTTAACGGGAGGGGAAACAAGTTCACAAAGGTCTTTTCTTTTAAAATTGACATTTTTCTCTTTAGTGGTAAAATGCATGCATAAAGCATGTGATTATGGTATTTATGTTTCCATTAAGGTGTCCTCAGCAAGCAGGGGGAGTCTAGCCTACTATTTTCTTGCTATTTAGATTTATAGTGACACAGTTCGTATTTTATTCCCATTATATTTGAGGACAATGCACTCCTGGTGGCAAATGATTGCATAGTGACAGTCAGCAAATGTCCATTAAAGCTGTCTTTCTGTAGAATATTTAACTACAGATTCTGGTCTCTGGATATAAAAATACAAATTGCATGGTGTCCTCAAGCAAATAAAAAAAAATTATTGACCAGGATTTTATGATTTCTTTGTTAAGAATTTAAAGTGTACTAAACTTTCCAAATTAGAATTGTGTAACCTATAGGAAAAGAAACTTTCTGGTGTCAAGAAACACTGAACAGGGGCCGGGCACGGTGGCTCATGCCTGTAATCCCAGCACTTTGGGAGGTCAAAGTGGGTGGATCACTTGAGGCCAGGAGTTCGAGACCAGCCTGGCCAACATGGTGAAACCCTGCCTCTACTAAATATACAAAAATTAGCCAAGCATGATGGCACATGCCTGTAATCCCAGCTACTCAGGAGGCTGAGGCAGGAGAATTGCTTGAACCCAGGAGGCTGAAGCTGCAGTGAGCCACGATCACACCACTGCACTCCAGCCTGGGCAACAGAGTGAGACTCTGTCTCAAAGAAAGAAAGGAAGAAAGGAAGAAAGGAAGAAAGGAAAGAAGGAAGAAAGGAAGAAAGAAAGAAAGAAAGAAAGAAAGAAAGAAAGAAAGAAAGAAAGAAAGAAAGAAACAAACAAACACTGGACAGAATGCAGTTTAGGAATATGATACCTGCAAGATGACCCTTTAAACAAAATGATTATTTGATCATAGATAAACAATGGACATTATAAATGCCAGGATAAAGCTGTGTCTGACAGAAATGATAAATTATTTCACAGCTTCACTGTGAACAGTAACAAACTAACTCATACTGGAGTTCCAAACTGTTTTTTTATTAGCCCAAGAGTAATATTTTCCAAAGGATGGCTGCAATCAGAGTCAACTGGGGTACTTGTTAAAAATGTGGGTTTGTAGTCAACTACATCTACTGAATCAAAATATCTATGAGGGGAGGTCAGGATCTGTGAGAAGTACTCCAGGGTCTTTCTACATATGCTTAAATTAGAAAAACCACTGTTTTAGAACAAAGCCTATTACGGTTTGTTTTTTTTTTTATGTTTTTATTTTTTAGAGACGAGGTCTCACTCTGTCGCTGATTCTTGAGTGCAGTGCTATGATCATGGCCCACTGCAGCCTCAAACTCCTGGGCTCAAGCAACCCTCCCACCTCAGCCTCCTGAGTAGCTGGGACTATAGGTGTGTGACCACCATGCCCGGATAATTTTAGTGTTTTTAAGAGATAGCATCTCGCTGTGTTGTCTAGGATGGTCTTGAACTCCTGGCCTCAAGTGATCCTCCCACCTCTGCTTCCCAAAATGTGGGGATTATAGATGTAAGCCACTGTGCCTAGCCTTTACAGTTCTTAAGATCATGATTCAGGCTTGCCTGTCCCTCTAAGATATAACTTGATGTAAAAAGAAATGCCAACATTTTAGACAAGGTTTGAGACGTTCAAGCTGCCCTATTTCCATGGAGTATTGCAAACTCAGACTCAGTAAGAATTTTATGAAAGCAAACCATGAGGAACTTCAAAGAATTTCATGCAAGTACAAAATGAAAACCTTCAAATTACCAAACCAAAGGCTGAAATTGCTTGAGAGGTCAGGTCCTTATACCATGACCCACCTGTCACTCTCAAATAAGACATTTCATGCTACCCAGCATTTACTCTATTCTAAATATTTATATTATACAAGCCATCTGGAATGCCTTATCCTGAATTCAGTAACTCCTAATTTAAAGAGAAACAGTTCATGATGTGATGTAATTTATGGAGAACACTTAGGAGACCAAGCTATTTAATGAAGGAAGTGGCATCAGCAGAATTGCATTCCCACACTCCTATATCTATGTTAAATATAAAGAATCAAACCTGTCTTTATTGATTTCAATTTCATTCCTTGCTTGTTTCTGCACCTATGTGGCGATGCTGAAAGCATATGTGCTTTCCTGAGAGTAAAAGCCCATTTCCTAAGTAACAGTTGCAACAGCAAACAAATAGTGCTTACTACAGACCATGCTCAGTGTGAAGTGTTTTATATGTCATTAACACAGTTAATCCTTCCCAAACCTAATGAGGCAAGTACCATTATTATCCCCATATTATAGATGAGGAAAGTGAAGCAGAGACTTTACACAGCTGATGGCAGAAGAGCCCAGGAAGAAGAGCACGGTGGCTCACGCCTGTAATCCCAGCACTATGGGAGGCTGAGGCAGGTGGATCACTTGAGCCCAGGAGTTTGAGACCAGCCTGAGCAACATAGCGAGACCCCATCTGTACAAAAATAAATAAAAATAGTTGGGCATCATGTCATATGCCTGTAGTCCTAGCTACTCAGGAAGCTGATGTGGGAGGATTGCTTAAGCCCAGGAGGTTGAGGCTGCAGTGAGTCCAAATCATACTCCAGCCTAGGTGACAGAGTGAGACCCTGTTTCAAAGGAAAAAAAGAAGAGCCCAGGATCAAACTCAAGTATTCTGGCTCCATAGTTCATTCTCTTGTACGTTACACTCAACTGCTTCTTACTTTATAGCAGGATTGTTGGTGGAAATAGGAGTTATCAGAGGATAGCAGTGTCTTAAAGAATTAAGAAGACTAGCTGCTGGCAGACATTTGATTGGTAACATTTCTTTAACTAGACACATAACAAAATGAAAGGCAGAAGAGCTAATTGAGCAACACTGGAGAATACTGCTCATTACTTAATTTCACAAAATATTGTGGAAATTATTTGACCAGGGGATAGTTCTCCAAAATATACACAATCTTGATCAAAAGACAATGATTCCCTTTGGGCTCTTCTGTGCACAATTCATTATACAGATGGTCCCGGACTTGCTATGATTCAACTTAAGATTTTTAACTTTAGATAGTGCAAAGGTACTAACTATTCAGTAGAAACCATACTTTGAGTACCCACACAACCAATCTATTTTTCATTTTTAGTACAGTACTCAATAAATTGTACAAGATATCCAACACTTCATTATAAAATAGGTTTCATGTTAGAACAGATGATTTTGCCCAACTGTAGGCTAATGTAAGTGTTCTGAGCATGTTTAAGGTAGGCTAGCTAACCCACGATGTTTGGTAGGTGAGGTGTATTCAATGCATTTCCAATATGTTATTTTCAACTTACAGTGAGCTTATCAGGACTGAACACCATTGAAAGTTGAGAAGCATCTGTATTCAGAATAGTTTTTGGCTTCATGAAATAGAAACCTGATTGCAGGTAACTTAAACACGTAACAAATTCACTTTTCACAGGTGATAAGAACTAGAAGAGCTGCTCACAGGACCAGACTGCTATCCTCTTCCTTCATGTAGCCTACAACTTTAGAATCAGGGAAAATGGTAAAGGACAAAATGAGTCAGCCCCATTTCACTCAGGAAAAGACTAGCTTTATAGGAAGTCCCCACTCTAGGTACACTCCTCACTTAGGAGTCAGAACTATGTCACATGGTCACCTCTTAATGCAAGGGAGCCTGGGAAACTTTTAGCTAGGCACTCTGCTAGCCAGAAAAAAACTGGGATTTTTTTTTTTTTTAAGAGACAGAATCTTATTCTGTTGCCCAGACTGGAGTGCAGTGCTGCAATCATAGCTCACTGCAGCCTCAAATTCCTAGGTTCAAGTGATCCTCCTGCCCTGGCCTCCCGAGTAGCTGGGACTGTAGATGCATGCCACCACGCCTGGCTAATTTATTTTTATTTTTGTAGAGATGGGGTCTCACTTTGTTGCCTAGGCTGGTCTCAGACGCTGGGCTTCAAGCAATCCTCTTGCCTTGGCTTCCCAAAGTGCTGGGATTACAGGTGTGAGCCACTGTGCCCGGCCTACGCCAACATTTTTCTGAGTTTTAAGCCTTGTTATTCATATCAAACACAAGGATAGGATCTGCTTCTCTTTAGCATCAATCCAAGGTGAAAAATCAAAATGTTACCCATGACACTAATAAACAGTAGTAACAGTGACACTGTGACTATAGCCTACAGTTCATGTTATAATAAAATTAAACAGACATGGGACTATTTCTAGACATGGCATGATGCTATCTTATAAAAAGCATTTTATAAGTAATACATGGAAATTGAGAAAATGTCCCAGTTTGATGCCAAATTCACCACATTTAATAAATCATCCCTGGCTGTTTCCATGTGGGGCTACCAGATCCATATTTCTGACTATAAGATCAATTAAAATGATTAAGCAGTGAAATGTAGAACACTGCTTCCTCACTGAACAATGAAAATCCCAGAACAGATGCAGGCTACACATCAGACTGTCAACTGCCTGCATTCCCATGAAATCCAAAAATTTGAATAGTAAAGGTCACTGGATGCCAATTGCAAATTTTGGTGGAATTTAGTCAGTTGACAGGAGTTTCTCTATTGTGTCTATATTCTTCATACAGGAAATAATCTCTGCAGAGTTCCAAGTTGCATGTTTCCACTTGAATAATTACTTTTCAAAAACGTTAGTATAAGCATATTCTAGATCTTCTTACAGGCGTGTCATTTCACTGTCTGAATTTGGGTTTACACACATGAAGGCACGATGGAATGCTATTTTCACTGTCTCCGGTTAATGACAACAGAAGCGGGCTGAACTTCGTGCACACATGATGCCCCTGTGGGAGCTGCAGGCCAAAGGCTGCTGAACAGGAACATACAAAAGAACTGCAGAAATTCAACAGAGAAAAGGGATGGGCAAGACTGTGGGGGTCGGCAAACAAACCCAAATGAACCTGCCATGGAGCAGCCACCACCATATTCATGATCTGTGCAAGAGTTTAGATTTAAGAAACATTATTGGTCACATTAAGTTAATGTTGTTCATTTGAAGGTAATGGCTTTGCCATTTTGTTTGTATTTAATTTGTAAAGATGTTTGGCTTTATGGTTGTATAATGGTTGTCAACAGAAGGAGTTTAGTCCTATTTTATTTTTACACATATTTAAGTAACATTATAATCAAAACAATTTAGTTCAATACTGCAGTACCAAGAGATTGTCTTTCTATAAAAAAAAAAAATTCCTATACTCCTCAAGTCTGAGAAACACTTTTCTATGTAGCTTTCTCTTCGACAGGAACAGACAATGGAGGTGATACCATGACATCACAACCAAATTCACATCCTGTTAAAGGTAGATGAAGAAGTGCTTTACGGGTATGATAATTCCCAACTTTTTGGATTAGTAACATCAATCTTTGTTTAATGGACATCTTATTCTCTGCAAAAATAATAATTACAAAAAACTAAAGTTTCCATAGTCCTTTTTCTTAAAAATATAAATTATGTCTCTCCTGAGTTGGAAGCATCTCACAAATTATCTAGTCTAATCACCCTTCTGGGGCACAAATGCATAAAAGTATCGTAAGTCTGACAGCTGCTGAGGCTGTGCTTGAGTTAGGATGAGAGGGGCTTTTGAATACAGCAATGTCTAAGATGTGATTCTGAGTTACTTACTGTTTGGTGTAACTCATCCTCATGACTAAAGTCTCCTCCAGAATGTTTCTCTGAGTGCATTTTGGCAGAAATTAGGAGGCTGAGTTTCAGTTTGGGGTTAGCACAGTGCAGGGTACAGACTCCAGGTGGGGATGCTGGAGTCCAGAAACAGAGGCTGTTCTGAGCATGTAAGTGCGACTGAAAATTTGCAGACATTTACATGCAAGATTTAGACTCTTGTAGGGCACTATGATTTAAACTGGGGTTTAAAGCAACCACTTCTGGGCCTCAGGAGCTGGGAAGACAGAACCCATCTGACTCCTGGCTTTGATGTCACGTGGGACTTCTGAGCTGTGTGAAAAACTGCTACGTGGTAGTCTACTATTTTTCAGGTTTTCAAAGTGGATGTGGAAGGTGCTGAAAATGATGAGTGCTTTTATCAACGATCAATAATATGTCAACTAATTTTTTTTTTACTTCCTCCAAAAGTTACTAACTGACAACGCCAGCATTCTGGTGTCCTTTCTCCCAGGAAAACAATTCCAATGGGACATTCATGGCCTTCAAATGCTGTTTGACCTTCTATAAGCAGCATTCACAAGTATGGCAGAAACCAAGTAAAAGCTTTTAAAGAAAATGTCACTGTCACTGATAATAATTGTATTCTTTGGATCCTGACATATCTGTGGTTAGATAATAAGCAACTGAACCTTCTAGGTGATCACAGCAAAGGGGTCTAAATAAACCATATGCCTCCTATGTTAATTTACATTATTCAGTCATTATAGTCAATATCAAACAGACCTACAGATTTTCATAAGACCATAAGGAAAACCTAAAACCCAACAAAAGCAAAACAAAGCAACAAACCAAATACTCTGGCTATAGCATTTCACCTTAAGATCTGGCTTCACATTTGCTATTTTTAAAAATACTTCTTCCTGGGTTTGCCTAAGAGTTACCTGTTGCATCTGCAAACCTCTATTAAAAACAACTGGAAGTAGCTAAAATAGAAACTGGGTGCAAAACGTAGCAACCAATAACACATGGATGCTATGGATGAAGTATTTCCCGTACATCTCTAGCCTTGTGAGGGTTCTTACAGTGCCATCCCCAGGACCAATGGTACCAGCATCAAACCTGGACATGGGTAAGAAATGCAAATTATTGGGCTCAACCTCAGACCTACTGAATCAAAATTTGGGGAGAGTCCATCAATGTGTGTTTTAAGAAGCCCTCCAGGAGATTCTGACGCACACTAAAGCTTGAGAGCCCCTGGTTTTAATGAAACCTGCTATTCATAATGTTCAAAGCCCAGTTCCTAAATAGAGCAACACTTATAAGAAACCACTGTAAGAGATGATGGGCTGAGTGTATCATTTATGACAATAACATGCATATGTCTGATATAAAAAGAAATGATTATTTGTGAACTAAACTCCTCATGTTGCTTGAACATACAAATTAAAGAGCGGGAAAAGATCGTTTAAAATTGTTTCAGTTAAAATTTTAAATAAATATATAGCCATTAAAACACAAATAACATGCAAATCAAAACCACAATGAGATACCATCTCACACCAGTTAGAATGGTGATCATTAAAAAGTCAGGAAACAACAGGTGCTGGAGAGGATGTGGAGAAATAGGAACACTTTTACACTGTTGGTGGGACTGTAAACTAGTTCAACCATTGTGGAAGACAGTGTGGCGATTCCTCAAGGATCTAGAACTAGAAGTACCATTTGACCCAGCCATCCCATTACTGGGTATATACCCAAAGGATTATAAATCATGCTGCTACAAAGGCACATGCACATGTATGTTTATTATGGCACTATTCACAATAGCAAAGACTTGGAACCAACCCAAATGTCCATCAATGATAGACTGGATTAAGAAAATGTGGCACATACACACCACGGAATACTATGCAGCCATAAAAAAGGATGAGTTCATGTCCTTTGTAGGGACATGGATGAAACTGGAAACCATCATTCTCAGCAAACTATTGCAAGGACAGAAAACCAAACACTGCATGTTCTCACTCATAGGTGGGAATTGAACAATGAGAACACTTGGACACAGGAAGGGGAACATCACACACCGGGGCCTGTCATGGGATGGGGGGAGGGGGGAGGGAAAGCATTAGGAGATATACCTAATGTAAATGACGAGTTAATGGGTGCAGCACACCAACATGGCACATGTATACATATGTACCAAACCTGCACGTTGTGCACATGTACCCTAGAACTTAAAGTATAATAAAAAATAAATAAATAAAATAAAATAAAATAAAACACAAATAACAGATAAATAAATACTGAAGCTGAGGGATACCCCAAATATCCTGACATGATCATTACACATTCTATGCATGTAAAAATTACTCACATGTATCCTATAAACATGTAAAATAGTATGTATCAATTAAAAAATACAGTTAACATTGCACTCCTGTGTGCTACACTGATATACATAATTTAGACCTGTGGTCTGTGGCTGTTAATAAGCAGTCTGTTATACTATATTATTCTTCTCATTTACCGATTCTTTCATAATATAAAGTTATGCTGCCTAAAAAAAAAAGTGATCCATCTAAATCATGAGTGGAACAAATCATGTCATTCCCCATCTATTTAATTGCCACACCTAGAGGCTCTCCCAGCAATAAAAGGACATATCACTTAAGTAGAAGAGTCATAATTTTAAGTTTGCTTTTTATTTGAGTTATAAAGTAGAGGTTGGTTCTCAGGTATAAAACCATCTTCAGAACAAAATGAAATATGTTGGAATCATTAGAAAAGCCATCAAAACCTCTGCTGATCCTTCCATTAGGTTTCAATTTGTGTAAACTCAATACTTTTAGACACAACAGCTTTTTAAAGGCCATTAATAAAAGGCAATTCTGGTTTGAGGATTGATGAATGGTCTACTCCCCTGTCAGAAGCTGTATAAAAGCTGATTTGGAAGCAATACCATGATTGCCCCTGGCACCTACCTGTCTACAGGTGAGGGTTTGGAATTCCGCGGCTTCTTGACTTGGGCATACAAAGCATCCATCATATGCCCTTCTCGTGGGCTCTGAGGTCTAGCGTTGAGAGCCATGGAACCTTCATAAGAAGAAACTCCCCCATACATCAACTCATCATCACAGCCAAATGTCCGATGAAAATCTTGAATTTCAGCATAGTCACGCTCTCGAGCTTGTCGTTCCCTAAATTCTCGAGTTTTGGCTTGAATCCTATGAAATCAGAACAAAGTTGAAATAAGAGAAACCTTTCCTTTTTTAGGAACTGCATATAGAAACATTCATCAAAATATGTTGTAAAATATATTTGATTTCTTGCAGCTATAGAAGATCAGTGGTATAAATGACAGATCATACACATTCTAGATTGTTAAGTAATGCTATGGATGCTCAAAAAGAATAATTTGAGCCGCCCTTTGTTCATGTCTACAAGATTGCAGTCATAATTTAAATCTTTTTTTTTTTTTTTTTTTTTTTTTGAGACAGAGTCTCACTCTGTCCCCCAGGCTGGAGGGCAGTGGCATGAGATCTTGGCTCACTGCAACCTCCGCCTCCCAGGTTCAAGTGATTCTTGTGCCCTAGCCTGCTAAGTAGCAGGGATTACACGTGTGCACCACCACGCCTGGCTAATTTTTGTATTTTCAGTAGAGATGGGGTTTCACCATGTTGGCCAGACTGGTCTCAGACTCCTGAGCTCCAGTGATCCTCCTGCCTCAGCCTCCCAAAGTGCTGGGATTACAAGTGTGAGCCACCGTGCCTGGCCATAATTTAAATCTTAAGTTTAAATTTTTCACTTATTAACTAGCTTTAAAAACTCGCAAGGAACAGATCATTTCTGGCATCTACTTGGATATTACTCATGAATTTGTTTAAGGCAAGAAATAATTTTTTTAATGTTACATACACTTTATATATGAAAATATTTATATGTAATATATATCTATCTTACTCATTATTAATACACCATAAACATTCAACCTACTATGAAGCTTAAACACGAATCCACACCATAACTCTTCACTAGTGACAAAAGAGGATCTCAGCTTAATGACATCGATTCTGTCATTTCATGGGATGCATACAGAAATGGAGAATCCTTAAATTAAGGATTAGAAGGCATGTATCCAATCAAATTCTGAAGTAAAACTTGCCTACATTACAACTAAGAAACAAACCTTAAATGCTCACCTTTACTGAAGTTACGTTTAGTTTACTATGATTTTATTAAACTATTTGGTACAACGTCCTCTTCAACTTATAATATATTGATATAATTTATGTCCTAAGTCAATCTTAGTTACCTGGAAATAACTTTAAAACCCTCAATAGAATTTTAATGGAAAAAATATCTCCTTTATATACTTACAAATTTAAGTGTACACTTAAATGCAGTAAAATCTTACTTCTATAAAGCAACACTTTAGACTGAATTTAATCTTTTATTGCAGTTATTCTTTTCATGTTTGAAGTAGACCTCTGCTAGCAAAAACAATACATAAACGCATATTCAAAAGAATTCAGAAAAGATACCAAAATCAGATAAAGACAGCAGCAAAGAAAAGGAAGAAAGAAAAGAAAGCTATATAGGCCAATATTCCTCATGAATATGAAAGCAAAAACCCTTAATGAAATATTAGTAAATGAAATTCAGCAATATATAAAAGAAATTATACACCATGACCAAATGGTGTTTACTGCAAAAATTCAAGCCTGGTTCAATATTCAAAAATCAAATACTACAATCCATCATATTAACAGATCAAAGAAGAAAAGTTACATGATTGTATCAATTGATGCAGAAGAAGCATTTCATAAAATTCAACACCCATCATGTCAGAAAACCTTCAGAAAACTAGAAATAAAGTGAAACTTCCTAAACTTAAGAGCATCTACCAAAAATCGACAGGTTCCCTCATGCATAATGGAGAAAGACTGAATGCTTTCCCTATGATAAAGTAAGGATGTGTGCTCCTGCCACTGTAATTCCACATAGTGTTGGAAGTTCTAGGCAATGCAATAAGCCTAGAAAAGGAAATAAAAGTACACAGATTGAAAAGGAAGAAATAAAATGCTTCTTACTTGCAAATGACATGATGATCTACAAAGAAAATTCCAAAGAATCTACAAAAATGTCCCAGAACTAAAAAGCAAGTTCAACAAAGTCAGAGGATATAAGATCAACATATAAAAATCCATTGTATTTTCCATATGCTGGCAATGAACACGTAGTCACTGAAATTAAAAATGCAATGCTATTTATAATCCCTAACGAAACAAAACACACAGATACACATCTATAAGCCAAACTTTCATTTATGTAGATCTGTGTAAGATAGATACGTTGAAAACTACACAATGCTGCAGCAAAAACAATTCAATGTAATAAAATAGTTTTTTCAACCAATGGTGCAGGAGCCATGAGATATCCATAGGCAAAAAGAAAAGGAAAAATAAATTTCATACCTTACTAAAAAATTAACTCAAAATGGGTCACAGGTTTAAATGTAAATGTAAAAGTATAAAACTTAAGAAAAAATGTAAGGGATTCTTTAGGAACTAGTGCGTGGAGAAGGGTTTTTAGGACTAATACCAAAATCATTATCCATAAAACTTTAAAAGTATATACATTGAACATCATCAAAATAAAAAACTTTTCCTCTGTGAAAAGCTCTAATTAGAAGATGAAAAAATAAGTACAGACTAGAAAAAAATATTTGCAAGGCACGTATCTGACAAAGGACTTATATCCAGGAAATATTTTTTAAAACAGTCAGCCTTCTCGGCTCATACCTGTAATCCCAGCACTTCAGGAGGCTGATGGGGGTGTGCTGCTTGAGCCCAGGAGTTCTAGACCAGCCTAGGCAACACAGTAAAACCCTGTCTCTACAAAAAATGCAAAAATTAGCTGGGCATGGTGGCGCACACCTGTAATCCCAGCCACCCAGCTGAGGTGAGAGGATTGCCTGGGCCCTGGAGGCCAAGACTGCAGTGAACCATGACTGTGCCACTGCACTCCAGCCTATGTGACAGAGCAAGATCCTGACTCAAACAAACAATCAAACAAACAAACAAACCCCTGAAACCTCAACAATGAGAAAACAATCCAATTAGAAAGTGGCAAAAGACATGAAAAGATGTTTCACTGAAGAGGACATATGGATGATGAGCATGTGAAAAGACGTTCTCCACCACCAGCTAATAGGGAAATGCAAATAAGACATGATGAGCTATTACTACACACCTGACTGGTTAAAATAAAAAACAGTGACAATACCAAATGCAGCCATGAATGTAGGGAAACCGGGCTTCTCATATATTGCAGTTGGAAATTTAAAATGGTACTGTCACCCTGGAAAATAGCCTGGTAGTATCTTTAAAAATTAAACATATACTTATCATACTGTCCAGCAATTGTGCCTCCCGGTACATAACCCAAAGTTGTGAAAACTTATGTCCAAGCAAAAACCTGTATGCAATTGTTCATTGCCAAATATTACCTTATTTGTAATATTTAAATATTGGGAACACCCAAAATAGCTCACAATAGGTGAATAGTTAAAAACAAAAAAAACAAAACAACTGGGGTGTGTCCATATCACAGAACATTACTCAGCTGTACAAATGAACAAACTAGTGATACATACAGCCACTTGAATCTGTCTTAAGGGCATCATGCAATGTGAAAAAAACCCCAGCCAATCTCACAGGTCATACATGATTTCACTTATATAGCATTCTCAAAATGACAAAAGTATGGAGTTGGTGAACAGGTTAGTGATGGCTAGGGGTTAGCTACAGAGGAAGACCTCTGTGATGAAATAGTTCTGTTTCTTTACTGTAGGAGTGGCTACACTAATGTGCACAGGTGATGACACAGAACTACACACACCCTATACCAATGCGAATTTCCTGGTTTTGATGCTGTACTACAGTTATCTAACTTAACCACTGGGGGAAACTGGATGAAGGGTACATAGGACCTCTTTGTACTATATTCATAACTTCCTATGAATCTAAAATTATTACAAACTTAAAAGTTTTTTTAAAGACAGAAAATTGTCACATAGCATTACAAGCAAACTTTGCATTTTCCTTGTTTCTTTCTTGTATCTAGTGTATCACCATCACCCCACTCTTGTTTTCCAGTTTTGAATACAGGGGATCAAATCTGTCTGACTTTTCTTCTCTCCCAGCTATAAAAAGTACATAAATTCACCTAGCTCAGTGTTTCTCAACAGGACCCAGTGACATTTGAGAAGGGGCTATTTGTCATCATGCAGGACTTTTACCAGAACTGGTCACAGCCACATGTAATCCAGCAGTGTCCCCATTGGGGCAACAAAAACTGCTTCTCATGTTCCCCAAAACTCCCTAGGAGAACCTTATTTCCTGAGGTGACAACCAATGACTTTCTTAACTCAAAAGTGAATATCAGGAAGTTAGAAATTTTTATCAGGACTGTTCTAGATCCTAGTAACTCTAAGACTGTAGGTTCCACAGACAGAATACCCACAAGAGAAACAGCAACTCAAATTCTAATGTCTAATTTAGCTAAAATTCTACTAGACAGTTTTTAAATTTTTACGCCATTTATCCATTTAAGAGCAATTATGACAGTTAAGGATACTATTATAAAAGCTGGTTACCACTAAATACTAGCTATCCATAATGGAAAGTTGATAGGAGTTAGGAGATAATTTTATTCTTTGCACCATAATGTCTTTTTGACTCTTGATTTGACCAGAAATCACTAGCAGAAAGAGGAAAATGAGTTCTTTCTTACATTCAATGGGATATTAATTTGAAACTCAATTATGATCACTTATCTGACAACCCACTATACTATGATACTTGGTCACCATTCGTCAATCACTTAATCATAGGTAATATCCAGGGTAACTAGGCATTCACATAAGTCTTGAAGTTTGGCAAACTGAAGAAGTTTGAAGGAACACAACAGACCTAAGTATAATTATATAAATATAAAGCTGAAATTTCTTAATTTGGAGAACCTCCAAAAATCAAAGAGAAGGACTCAGACTGATTTATTAATGACTAAACTCTATGATACATCAAGCTTAATTCACTAAAAGTGAAAAATCCAGCTTACTTAATCAGAAAATGCATCCCTCTTAAGAAAGAAAGCTAACAGAAAGAGAATAGGAACACACTCTTTTCAAGGGAGGCATAAACCTAAATAATCTCCCCAAACTTCTTGCACATCAGTTTCATTATATTACTGATGGGTTCTGGATTTGAATGTTCTTTTGTTCCAAATGACGCAGAAAATAATATTAATTAGCGGTCAATTTCTAACAAGTCAATCTCTCAAAAGAAGTGCTCAGCAGCATGAAGTACTATTTATAAAGCCCAGATCTCAGCTGCCTTCTTTTACCCAAATTTGTACATTATGACTAATCGCCACCAGTCATTAAGCCTAATAAACGTTAAAGCCCCATCTGTAGTACCTTCTTCCAGAAACACTGATTTTTTTCAAGGCTCCAATAATGAAGGAATTGTATTTGTATTGCTTATCTTGTCATCACGAATAATGTTGTCCCCAAAGTTCTAAAGCCTGCATCACTGCTTTCCAATGTGGCAGCTTACACTGGTGATGAAAACCTTAGAATAAAACTATAGCATACGTGTGGTCCACCAGGTAGAACTACTGCCGCAAACGGCTAACGGATCTGGTCAGTAGCCTGAACTAATGTGCATTCTCAAGTTCATTCTAGAAATTAATGCTAACGAGGCTTGCTGTACAAATAGCACTTTAGAGTAAACTTTTGAAACTAAGCATGCACTGTGATTTTCATAAATTTTAGTGGCAATTCACAAGCAAAATTAACAAAAGACACAAACGAATTTATTATATTCTTTGATATTTGAATGTCTTGTTACAAAGTGAGAATATGAACTTTCTAACACAACCAAAAGGTTATATTTGCATGTTATGTATTTCCACTCTGTGGAGATACATATTTCAGTAAGAAAATATTTGGCTCAGGAAGAAAACATGTTTGGTGTCCTCATAAAAATAACATGACTTCTTAAGGAAACTTTGAAAAGATGGTGAGTATCTTGCAGTTGAGCCCTTAATGGATCCAGATGGCCAGGGCTATAAAAGCATACCCCCTTTACTCTTTTATTGTGACCCTGAGGTCACAAATTATCTCCAAGATGTAAGAGTCACTCATTTTTCTGAACAGTCAGATTGTTGTTCAGCATTCTCTATCCCATTTATCTCGGGCCAAACCTCAACAATGACAGAAGTAACTGATTAGTCCAAAACCCAGCAAAAGACATAAATGTCTATTGCTTTAAACATTTCAGTAAGTCCTTCCTGGTTCTAAAAAGAACTATTCTGAAGTTCAGATTATCACAGGCAGTTGTACCACCCGACATTGATGGACAACATTTATACTGTTTCCTATCCTTGAAACTTGAAAAAACAAATTCAAACAATTAAAACCTTTTATCAAGTCATTTTTAACTTAATAAAGAACTTATCATTTCAACTTGTTATGTTCAAGCATAAATACATCTTTCCTTTTTGTAAAAAAAATAAAGTGTTCCATTATGATAATGAAATTGCCTTGAACCTGCATAGAAAATAATACACAAAATAATGTAATATACTAAATAAAGTAATAAGGTTAATTTCTTTCCTGCTGTCACTAAATTCATGCTAACAGTCTCTCTTCAGCTTGACATCAATTAATGATTTTAATTCCAGGCTCTTTTCACAGTGTTCACCACCTTTTTCTCTAATTAAAATGGATGACGCTCGATGAAGATAAAACACACAAGACTTCTGTTTTTGTAACGTTTCTATTCATTAGTATTTTTGCTTTTACAATAAATGGCTTTTAGCACTAATCGCAGTAGAATAAGATGAAAGGAACTTTTTATGAACATAAAGTCTAGTCTTTATATATCCAGAAAAGGTACCAGGTACGGGAATAACCACCGAAGTGACCAAACTCCTTAGGATGGAAAACCAGTGGTGTCCTTAAACCTCTCAGTTACATACTAAATACTTCCATTTCCAAACTCTTTGGGATGCAAAACCAGTGGTGTCCTTAAACCTCTCAGCTACATACCAAATACCTCCATTTCCAAAGCTATGATGCTGCAACACATCTCTTTTTACATGTTGTATTTTTTTAAAGACTACAAGAAATAGAAACTGTCTTTTAATGATTTTTAATTAAAAAAAGTTGTTATGTCTGCAGAAGATAGAATATACTAATATTAGTTTAACAGAAAAAATGTTTTTAATAAATTTCAGCTTGCTACATATCAGATAGTTGTTGACTATCTTCAAAACAATGTTCAGGATCTTGCAATCAACTCTTTTGGGAAACATTTTACCCCCAACTTACTGCACTGCCATCCAGAAGCCTCATTCTGGGAACAACAGTTCGTGGATCTTTTTCCAACAGTATTTGTTCTCTCAAAAAGTCAGTATTACAGAAATTGATCAAATAAAACCCAAATTCATGGCGAAATGAAATTTGAGCTACAAAACAACTGGAAAGAACCGTCTGTTGCAAAAGCAGTTTTAGTCCACTATGGAAGGCTTTATTGGGCCCTCAGAGTACTTCAGCAGATGGCAGACTTCAAAAATACTGCAGCTCAACTCATCCATCCTTTGGGTGATCCTCCCCCTGCCAGGTGAATCTAACAACTGCCCCCTAACAGTAGGTAAGCTGCCAGTTTGGTGCCTATGCTGAATTCCCAAAAGAGAGATACTATTCCACTAAATTTCTTACCCTGGTAACAGTTCCAATTTTAAGTGGGATTTTAATATCTTTGTCATATTAGGGTAAAAGTTGATTGAGAAGAAAGGACTTCCATATTCTAAATGAGCCCTGAAAAAAATTTTCTTGAGTGAAAACAACTGTTTTAAAGGTACACTTCCAATTCCAGGGAAGAATGCAAGTTGCTGAAATACACAGTGGTCCCTTAGAATAGGTGGGAGGGAAAGTTAACTTGCATCCCTCAATGCTAAAATGAGATGAAGCTGGTTTTAAAATACAAAACGGTTAAAAGTTGAAAAAGAGATAAAAGAAAGCATTAACAGGGAGACTGCTAACCACTAATACAATCACAACTTGTAAAGAATCCAGGCAGTTAAAAGACTGCCCACCTTTGTGCTTACGGGGAGAGACACTGAAAGTGAGGGTAGAATTTTTCTAGTTTGCTAAATTATACATATTCTTGGGAATAAGATCTAGCTCCCAAACTACCATCTCTATGAAGCAGTCACTACTAACTCCAGCCCCACTGATCGTTCCCCTTCCCAAAGCTCTGTAATCATCTATTTTAACAATTGATTATATTGTCTTTTCCCCCTGCCCAGAGACAGGGGTCTTACTCTGTTGCCCAGGCTGGAGTGCAGTAGTATAATCATAGCTCACTTCAGCCTTGAACTCCTGGGCTCAAGACATCCTCCCACACCAGCCTCCTGAGTGTCTGGGACTACAGGTGCATACCACCATTCCCTGCTAATTAAAAAAAATTTCTTTAGGGACAGAGTCTTGCTATGTTATCCAGGCTGGTATCGAACTCCTGGCCTCAAGTGATCCTACCACCTCAGCCTTCTGAGCAGCCTTACATCAATTTTTTAATGTTAATATGCTTAAATCTTTTTCTCTTAACAAAGGTAAGGGATCCCTGAGAGGGAAAAAACATTTTAAAATAGTAATTTTAAAAAGACTTATACTATCTGACATGGTTTGGCTGTGTTCCCACCCAAATCTCATTGTGAATTGTAGTTCCCATAACCCCCACGTATCATGGGAGGAACCAGGTGGAGATAATTGAATCATGGGGGCGGTTCCCCCTCCTGTTCTTGTGATAGTGACTTAGATCTCACAAAATCTGATGGTTTTATAAGGGGCATCCCCCTTTGCTGGGTTCTCATTCTTCTCTTTCCTCCCACCACGTGAAGAAGGACGTGTTTGCTTCCCATTTTGCCATGATTGTAAGTTTCCTGAGGCCTCCCTAGCCCTGTGGAACTGAGTCAATTAGACCTCTTTACTTTATAAATTACCCAGTCTCGAGTATGTCCTTATAGCAGCATGAGAACAGACTAATATACTGTCTGATACACTTAATATATTGTGAAACAACAAAACCAGTTGTCTTATACTGACTAATAAAACACTAGAATAATATTTCCCTAACCAACAGACACAACACATCTCAACAGATACTCACTCAAGTAATGTTCAGGCTTTCATGGGTATTAAAGCACCTACAATTATTGCCAATGCAGAGAGATGCTCTTAAGCCAAATATTATCTAGGACAGCTCTCATCAGAAAGCAAACTGCATTTTCCTACTTCATTTGCAGTATCTGTCAATAAAATCGGTTTCAGATATATAGTATGCCTAACGCTTAATTTTCCTCAAGTATTCTCTATATTTTTTCCTTTTTTTTTTTTTTTTTTTTTTTTTTAGAGACAAGCTCTCACTCTGTCACAAAAGCTGGAGGGCAGTGGCACAACCACAGCAGCTCACTGCAGCCTCGAACTCCTGGGCTGAAGTGATGCTCTTGCTAAAGTGTTAGGATTACAAAGTGTTAGGATTACAGGTGTGAGCCAACACACCCAATCAAGTATTTATCGAAGTAGTTAAGTTCTACAAAGCAGGTTAACAGATTCTTAAATATTCTCATTTACCTGTGCAATAAAAATTTTTTTTAAAAAACTTGAAACTTAGCCTATTGATTAGAATTGACTTTTCTAAAGGATTCACGAGGTCAAAGAAACATGAAAAATGCTGCTACAGGATAGAAAAAATGTTTCTCTTAAAAGGTTAATTTTTAAAAGGCAATCTTTGCATGACAATAAGTGATCTAAATGCAAAGATTAGTGTTAGGAAAACAAACATGTATCACTTGCTGAAAAGGATCCTACCAACTGAGATGACAAAAAGATCAAGTAATTACTCAAAGCAGGTATTACTGAGAACAGCTGGTAAAATTAGAAAGAGAGGAAACGGCATGCAGAAAATCCACATAAACCTGCAAAATGACACACCAAGAATGGGGAGTATCCCACTGAAGGACACAGATAGTTCAACGGTCTGGTATTGAAAACACAAGGCTTTGAAAGATGATTAGAACATTGAATAACGGAAAGTTTCAGATCATCTGTTTCCTAAGGAGATTTATAAATATTCCTTCTATACTGGGAGGATTTAATAAGAAATTAATTAACTTTTACATATTTCCACTAGAAGCATTCAGTATCCCTGGAAATGTTCCCAAGCACAACTTACTATGCAGATATAGATAATAATACTGTAATAGCTTTCAATGGCTGAATAACTACAAAATACAAGCCAGCTAACATTATAAACCTCATTTAATAGAATGAATAACATGAGGAGAATATTATTTGAGAGTTGGGAAATTTGGCCAGATATCATAGCTAATATTTCATGTTTCAGAACATCTTTCCTTCTTTCTGTCCCTCTTTCCCATTTGTCTGTTCACAGAGACCTGACCGTGATCCAGAAAACATTTAATATGATTTTCTAAGAATGCATAAAAATGCAAAATAAATAAAAATGAAAATAGATGTCAACTTCTTAAAAGTACATAGGTGTGGAAAATGTGTACTTTATAGGAAAAAAAATGATTAGAATGGCACAGAACAGTATGTTAACAGTGTGTTAATACAGATAAATTTGTGTTTTCTGATTGTAATTTTATGGGGTTCTCCCAAAATTTTCTGTAGTTTTTAGTATTAGAATAAACTTAGAACTAGAGCTTAAAAAGGTACATTTTTTAAACAAGTGAGAAAGGTGGGAAAGAGAAAACTGAAAAAGGAGGAGCAGTGGTAAGCACGCACTTTCATAAGTCCACAAAACAGAAGCCAGAAAGTAGAGACAGGTTACAACACTGCTTTAAACTTGCTCGCAGTTCTGGAAAACAATCAACTCCAGTTTCTACAGCCAGTTGGAGGAGTAAGCTGAACACCGCTGAACCAGGAGTCAACGGTCTTTACTTGCCCTTGGTATTTCCCCAGTGACTCAGAATGTTGTGGGATGTCAGCATTCCAGGAAAAGCAAAAAGTGAGGGATTGAGAGGATGTTTTGAGAAGAAATAAGTTTGGAGAATGGTGACTCTCTGTTCCTATCTTGGTGACTCATAATGCACATGAACTTGGTAGAATTTTGAGAAATAACAGAGTAGAAAAATACGCATATACTGGTTTAAACAAGTGTTTCTCAAACATACTTGTAAATAGAACACATTCTCTGCTGCTGAACACTGGGCAATCCTGTACCACACAGTGTATATACTACCATTTAAAAATACACAGAGGTATCACTGGAGCAAAA
Organism: Gorilla gorilla gorilla; assembly: GCF_029281585.2. Lineage (NCBI taxonomy): Eukaryota > Metazoa > Chordata > Mammalia > Primates > Hominidae > Gorilla > Gorilla gorilla. Next base: position 84,816,434 of record NC_073232.2, on the reverse strand, counting down.
ACAACAGAAAGCCAACATGTTATTTGTGATGCTTGGTCAACAGAGAAATCTATCACTGGGCTTTGTATGGGAGGCTAAGTAGACCTGAAGTTACGTAGATCACTTAATTGGAACATGTTCTGTTTTGAGTTTGGAGCCTAAACCTTTCATGTGGTGGACATGAGCCAGTAGAGGCGCTGTCCCTAGGCATGCCTGAAACACAAGTCAGAGGTACGAAGCACAGAATTCACATTTTTGCTTAGTTTCTCAGTCTGTCTCCAATGTAGCCAACAGCATCTCTGAAAATATAGGGTACCTAGGTTCAGTGCTCCAGAATGAGAAGTCAAAAATAGCATGTCAGAAAACCTGTTAACTTCCCCCTTGGCATCATGCCCAGACTCCCCGCTTCTCAAGAAGACCATACTCTCATGGAGGCTCTAGTCTGAGGCAGGGCAGGGCTAGTAGAGCAGAGCACAGATCCATACAGTGATCTTCCTAGTCCATTTCTCCCACATGAATGGCATTTACTTAAGACCCAACCTCACAGTGTTGGTAGCAAGTGACAGAAAGGGAAGGAAGTTAGCAAGAATGAAGTCAAACTTAATCTTGGACCCTGCTCAGAACAATCTAGTTTATTGTCACCATCTAAATAGATCTTAACATTGAAGAAAAAACATTTAAAATTATATTCATAGCCCTTTTCGTTTTTCAATATTTATATCTTGAGCAATATTCAGGATTCACAGATGTACATAGGCAAAAAAAGTTCTGGTTTGTGGACAATCATAACTCATGGGGGAATGTTGGGTTTTCTATTTTTATATGGAATTAGCTAAAATAATTTTTGGAATTCAAATAGCTACAGTGGTAAATAATATCCCGAGAGATATTTCACTACTAGTCAGCAGTGAGGGAAAGGTTGTAAGGAGAATATAAGTAGTGGTTTATTTATTTTTATTGATTACTCCAGTCAAAATTTTTTCAAGGAAGCTGCAGTTTCCATTCTCAAAAAAAAAACACTGCCAATACCACAGACAGAACAGAAAGAACGACATATGGAAGAATGTTTGCCCTATTAAAATACAAGTGCCAAACCTACTCCACTTCCCAGTTCAGTCCGTTTCTTGCATTCACTTGCTCTATTACAAAATCCATAAGTTTAAATAAAACATACTTGCAAAAAGTTGTTATTGAGATACAAAGTCAAAGTATACTAATTTTCTTAAATTATAAGCCTAATTGATTTTTTAATGGACCATTCACTTATTCCTTGACCCTGAAAGATTTTTATTTTGGGCCTCCTGTACATTGTAAATTCATTGTGATCAACCTAGTTCCCAGAAGTATTGCATCATTAGAGGTACAGAGATGGAAATTAAAAGCAAAACTGAGAAGTGAACTGTGCCTTAGGCAAATTAATAATACAAATGAAACCATTATGTAAAAATCATTGTTCGGCTGGAAATATTTGACTAAGCATCATAAAAGTATTTTGGAAAATGTTGATAGAATTCGGCATGGAAACAGAGCAGTCACCTTAAACTGCAAGGAAGAAATATTTAGAAGATGAAAAATAGTACAGGATTAATGAAGCTATCTATCCCCTGTGGCAGGTATCAAGATATAGGGGAGGTATAATGTTTCTGTTGCTCAGATTACTCTCTAAGTAAATTACATATTTGCCTGTGGATGAATCTGAGTTCACACATTTACCTGGTATAGTCTCCTCCTTTAGGGAGAAGAAACTCTTCTAGGATAGAAGTTTATACTTCTGAGTCACTAAATGCTATGGCACACACACTAAGGAACACTATGCACCCAAACCCAAAAATAGTGAGTTTACTAATAAGTTTGGGAATCCCAAAATTGATGAGGATTAGAAAGAGTCCTACAAAGCAAGGTGAAATGATTTTTTAAAAATAAAAATTGAGGAAGAACCAGCCGTCTTGCTTCATAAATTTAAAATCCATATTTTTTCCCACATACATTTTCTACCCTGAAAAGCTACAGAGACTCAGAGTAACCATTCTATTCAAGAAAAACCTCAGAGGTATTAGAAGGATGAATGAAAAAATACCCAAACACTAATCTCTTTTAAATAAAACTGTTGTAGGATACTATTTTTAGTTATTTCATTCATTAAGTATTAGAGTAAAAGCATCCTAGCTTTAGAATTATGGTAGGAATACTGGGCTTAATCTTAAAGATGCTGGGCTACAGTCAGCTATGGCCAGTACTTAGCATTATAGCCTTCATCAAGGTACCAGAAACTCACTGAAATCCCAGATTATTCAGAGTAAAACAGGCATAGTACCTCTTGCTGTGGCTGCTCAGAAAATGAAATGTGATGACAGAGAGAAGCTCACTGTGAACCTGTAAACTCTAATAACGAAAGTGTGAGATGGCTTTCTCACCCCCTGGAATTATAATGAGAAAAATTCTAATCACTTAGAAAAACAGTTTTCGAGTGCCTGCTTAGAGTAACTCTTTTCATTCCTTTCATTGGTCTTTAAGTTCTCAACATGGAAATGATTCAACAATAGGTAACAATCTTTCCGGAAGACATGGAAAACTTAAGTGGAAAATGTCACAAAATGTGAAGATGGTAAAATAGAAGGAGAATCAAGAAATAAGTGTCAGGTTTGAAAGAAAAACAACATAATGAATAACAGCCTCCTGAATTCTTATTATATTTAAAATGTGATATAAAAATTCGGAGTTTTATTTCCAGAAGAGTATTTCTTTAAAATTATTATAATATACTAAATATCCATATATCAGTTAGGCAGGATTTTAAGTACTTTTTGTGTTATTTTAAAAAATCATAAATTCAGTATTAATGTTTATTTATTCATCTAATATGCTGTTCTATTTCCTATGCAAAAGATCTTAACTAAAGCAATTAAAATCCACTTTGATGTCACAAATACATATAAGTTTTTTTTTAAATCTCTCTTTATAATATATTCACCCACAACCATCAATATTTGGGTTGATACAGGAAATATAAAGAGTAATTAAATGTAAAATCTTTACATTAAAAAAGAAGAAAGTAGAAAGAAAAAAAAAAGAACCTCTTTCTAAGGAGGTTTAATCAAGTAACTGAAGTCTACCTCTCCTGCTCCTGCTTCATTCGTATCCTCTCCTCTTCTGATGTAAAGGATTCCTGTATTTTTATTTTACCCGTTTTCTCAATCTTGTCATCTTTTCGATGTTTGCCAAACCTGTTAATAACAAAAAATTCTAACTTGTCAATATATACAAAATGAGCTTTCTTTTGTTTGTGGTAATGACATATACCCAATGAAATGAATGTTAGCTTCTTCAAAACAGGGACCAGGTGTCTTCTGCAGTCAGTAGTTTGGGTCAGGACTAGTATTTTGAATCAGATCATTTTATTCATTTTTAATTAGAACTTCCCAGAGAAAACTCTTGAGGGAAATGATCTCAATAGCAGTTTTTCCTTTAGCAAAACAAAAACAAACAACAAGAGTTGTGGTTTATCCTTATTAAACAATTAATACATCTGTAGGACTAAGTGCTGAATACTTTAGATGCTAGAGGAAGAAAGATCTGCATTGGAGTGGGTTTTTCTTAGGACTAAAGAATGATAATCCACAATCATCTAGTTAATAATCTTTCCATAAACAACTACTCTTTATTTTCACAGCCAGGCTTATTGGAAACATTCATCATAGTTTAAAAACTGACAAAGGCCATGTTTGCAAGGTTTAAAGTACAACGGATAATTTACACTGCACTTTAATTAAATTGAAAGGTTTAAGGTATTCTCATCAAATACTCTCCTAAACGTGATAAAAAGCAATTGCTGAATGTGGCATCTATGACTTATAAATCCACATCTGATCAAAAACAAACACACGGAACAAACCCATTATTGAAAAACAGTCCACACAAGCTTCTGCAGATGGGTGCTGAGCTCTTTAAGAAAACACTAACATTATTCTCTTCTGGCATCCAAAATATCCCAGTTTGATACTCAAACTTGGTATCAATTCCTTTCCCTGCTCTGTTATTTTTCTCTATAAAAGACCATATTGCCTGGAATGCATGCACTCTATATCCATAAGCAATCTTTGTCTGTAATGCACTGGTCACCAGATGTTTCAAAAAAGAAATATTTTATAGACAGTCACACAACTAAGCATTCAGAAATAATTAAAGTATATTAAGTATTTCTTTCTGAAGAATAACAGGAATCTGGCTTACTGTGACAATTTCATATCAAAAAAGAGGGTCAGGCCCAGTGTTTCACGCCTGTAATTCTAGCACTTTGGGAGGCTGAGGCTTTGGGAGGCTGAGGCAGAAGGACTGCTTGAGCTCAGGAGCTCAAGACCAGCCTGGGCAACATAGCGAGACCTCGTCTCTACTAAATACCAAAACAATCAGCCAGGTGTGGTGGTGTGCACCTGTAATCCCAGCTACTCCAGAGGCTGAGGCAGAAGGATGGCTTGAGCCTGGGAGTTCGAAGCTGTGTGAACCGTGATTGTGCCACTGTGCTCCAGCCTGGGAAAAAGAGGGAGACCTTGTTTCAAAAAAAAAAAAGAAAGAAAGAAACAGAGAGGAGAAAAGGGTCCCAAAGTTGACACAAAAGAGAAAAAATTATTTCTATTAATGGCTTGGTTGATAGCATTGATTTTTTTATTAATACAAATCTGATTTCCAATACTTGTCTACATATGAGTTAAAGTATATGTGGACATATCTCATCTGTTGATTAAAGTAACACTATATTTGAAAGGGGTCTCTAAATATGGAAAGGAAAGTATTCTTAAAATGTTAAAACAGAAAAAAGGTAAAACACCACCACCACTACTTTAAAAATTACATATATTATTATATAGTAATCAAAAACTGACTGTAAATTAACTTTATAAAGCAAATCTATTCTTAAAATTAAATTTTTGATCACTGCAGTTGCAAAAAGGAAAAATGGAAAATTCTCCAGAACTGAAATCCAGAATCTGACCACATTTCACAAGGTATAAAATACACGCTATGCATTTAAAACTAATAAATACAAAACATTCAAAATAAAAGACTTTGCACTATTTTTGTCAATATATCAATAATGCCTCAGAATTACGCATAATGATGGGCTTTACAGAATGAATGAATAAATGAAAAAATATTAAAAACTGATACATCTCAGGAGAAGTGAACAACTAAAACTTCACACTCATTCATCAGACAAAAATGTACTGAGCATCTACCATGCAGTCAGGGCTTATTTGGGACACCCAGGCTATAAACAGTAAACAGAGCACATTAGGTCATTTCAACTGCCATAGAGCTTCTACTGCTTATACTCAGGTAACGAATTAGCATATAACACATCAGAGTGCACAGTGCTAAGGGGGAAAGCAAAGCAGAGTAAGGAGAGCAGGAGTGATGGGGAGGATGATGGCCTCTCTCCTAAGTCGACATGTGAGCAGAGATCTGAGCTAGAGGGAGCCAGCCACATTGGCATGAGTCAGCAAGGCAGAGGAGCAGGCAAGTGCCAAGGCCCTGAGACACAGGCCGAGTGTCTTTGAGGAATGGCAAGGGCCATTCTTGCCTATTCCAGTGATAGGGCTAGAATGGGAGAGAAAAAGAGAAGGCAGCAGGAAATGAAGAAGAGCAGCATCAGGGGGCAGACCACATGGATTTTGGATTTTACTGAGATGACATGAAAAGCCACTGAACAGAGGAGCAGCACTGGTGACATTTTAACGACCCTGGATGCATGTGAAGAACTGCAGGTGAAAAGCTGAAACCAGGGAGAATGGTCAGGAGGCTATGGTGATGAACCAGCTGGTAATGGAGGATAGTGAGAGAAGTGCTTAGTTTCTGGACATATTTTCACAGCAGCACCAATAAAATTTGCTGATCATGGGCATTAGGGAAAGAGAGTCACTGATGATTCCAGGGTTTTAGCCAAGCAACTGGAAGAAAGGAGTTACCGTCCAGCAAGATATACATGGCCAGGGAAGGAAAAGGTTTGGAGGACTTGGGGGTGAAGATGTCATAACAGCAAAAATTCAAGGGACAGCATAGGGCTGGATGGATTAATCTGAGTGTCAGCAGACAGCATTTAAAGCCAGGGCATTCACTTCGTCCTGGAAGTTCTGCAACACTGAGGCATCTCAAAGTATAAAATGTACAAATCCTAACTTCCAGAAAAGTATAAGTTCAAATTTTAATACATCATTTTACTTATAATGAGGTATTCCGAAGATAAACCATTTGAACCATTTAGTGTTTCTGTTCACAAATCTTTCAAATGATACAACGTTGCCATGTTGACTTACTGATTTTTTAAGACATTGTGCTGGCTCACATTCCTACATCCCAAATGATAGAAATACAACTCTGCACCATAATTGAGAAATACCATGCTGTGACACAGAGAACAATCTATTCACTATCTGTACCAAAAGGTACAGTTTAGTCTTTAAGAAATAGTGTACATATGCTCCTTTAGTAATGGTGAGGAAAGATTTAGATTGGTTGATTTTGCATGTTTTAAAACAGTGAAGATATTTTCAGCCAAAACCTAATGTTGAGTTAATTAGCTATGTTAAAATCTTTGTAGAAAATGGTATTGGTCCTACATTGTTAAGGTTTCAGTTTGCCCACACAGTCTCATATATATATATGAACTCAGTCAATCAACCTTCATCTTTTTCTCTTAAGTACGTATGACATTTTTTAAAGAGTAGATTCCTGATTCATACTTAAGGATTGCATATTTTCCCACTGTGTTTGGTATTAAAATATTAATTAGTTTCCTAGACCACCCCCTAATCACTGGAATAACTATTTTATTATTTGTAAATGTATTACCAAACTGTTATAACGCACTTTCCTTTTTTAAGAGTATAGATTTGGCCAGGTGCAGTGGCTCATGCCTGTAATCCCAGCATTTTGGGAGGTTGCCGTGGACAGATCACTTAAGGTCAGGAGTTCAAGACCAGCCTGGTCAACATGATGAAACCCCGTCTCTACTAACAGTACAAAAATTAGCTGGGCGTGGTGGTACACGCCTGTAGTCTCAGCTACTCAAGGGGCTGATGTGTAAGGACTGCTTGAGCCCAGGAGATGGAGGCTGCAGTGATCCATGATTGTGCCACTGCACTCCAGCCTGGGTGACAGAGTAAGACCTTGTCTCAAAAAAAGAATACAGATTCAAGATTAAAGTATGAAAATTAAAGAAACCATATGTAAAACGTTTATAGGTCAGAATTGGACATTTCTTTTAGTAATTGCTTTAGTTAATAAATTATGTGATTTCTTTAAGGTATACTATAAAATCACAGCATATTACTTTATAATTGGGGCAAAATTGGATCACTCACAGCTGTAATATTTTGACAAATGAAATCAACTGTAAATAAAAAATACACCAGCCATTCTAAAATGTAAAAAAGAAAAAAAAGTATCTATACCCATATTCACCCTAATAGCCAATATTACTGTACTTCCTAATTTATAGTTGCTTAATTCCTGAAAAGGGGAGGGAGTCATTGAAAAATTTCACCTATACATATACTCGCAAAGACAGTTTCACAGCTGAAATCGGCAATCAACCTATGAAGACAATCACTTAATAGCAAAATGCTCAAAAACCTGGAAGATATCAATTATTTGTATGTTATCTTTTAAAAGCCATGGATGAATGTCAGATGAGCCACCTTCCAAGAAACAGCATAGCTGAAGAAATACTGTGCTAATGGTTGCTCCAGGACCAAACCCATTCTCAGCACAGAATCAGAGTTTTGCAGTCTGCTCTGACTCACACAAACGTTCAAAGAGAAAACTTTACTACCCAGCAGGTGTCAGGCTGAAAGGTAAAGTGGCCACCTACACTGGAACCTCAGGAAGAATTTGCTAGTCATGCCTTAAGTCATATTAAAATAGAAGAACGACCTTCTTTTTTGGAGACAGGGTCTCACTCTGTCACCCCGGCTGGAGTGCAGTGGTGCAATCCAATCTCAGCTCACTGCAACCACCTGGGCTCATGCCTTCTTCCCACCTCAGCCTCCTGAGTAGCTGGGACTACAGGTGCATGGTACCTACCATGCTCAGCTAATTTTTGTATTTTTGTTGGTAGAGATGCGGTTTCCCACATTGTCCCTGCGGGTCTTTTTTTGGGGGCAGGGTGTTGGGGGACATAGGCTTGCTCTGTTGCCCAGGCTAGAGTGCAGTGGCGCGATCTCAGCTTACTGCAACCTCCGCCTCCCAGGTTCAAGTGATTCTCCTGCCTCAGCCTCCCAAGGAGCTAGGACTACAGTCGTGCGCCACCACACCTGGCTAATTTTTGCATTTTTAGTAGAGGCGGGGTTTCGCCATGTTGGCCAGGCTGGTCTCAAACTCCTGGCCTCAAGAGATCCACCCGCACCAGACTCCCAAAGTGCTGGGACTACAGGCGTGAGCCACTGCATCTGGCCAGATCTTAATAATAATAATAATAAAAAGTAGAGGGATAAAAAGAAAATACCTTTAAAATGTTGAGATAAATGAAAAATTGCTTAGTTGCTTAGAGGTAGTGCTGCATTAGGAGTGAAGGTACACTTTTAAAAATGCCACACTCCACCAGAAACTCCTTCACAGAAAGATGCAGTGAGCTAACCCTGTCTTATTCAGAGCAGAATTGATTGTAACATGTCTTAAATGTATGGCTTTCTTCATAAAGGACACAGCAATGTCTTCATTCAGCTAACGTAATCTCAAACTAATCTGCTAAATGGGTTTTACAATAATGCGTTACAAATGAGATCACTGCTGTCTGCCAGATCAGCCATATGTACCATTACAGTCAACAATGATGGACAAAACCTGAACTTGAGGATGAATGGGGAAAGCAAAAAGCAAACAAAATGACAACAAAGGATGGCAACAAATTCTATTGTTTTTATAATGAAATAAATGTCATTGAAAAGTAACTACTGGCAAGTTTCCGTGCTATTAAAACCATCATTTGGGTTTTCAGCAAAGCAACATAATTCTCTGCAGTATGAATACTATTGAAATATTTTGCTATTTAAATAGTAATATTTCTGCTGCTACCAAAATTAGAGGTCTTTGGAAAAAAATTACACGGAATAATAATGCATAGCATCCTGCGATAAATAAAAATACAATTAATTTTGTAATGAATGTGTTTTTCCCAATACCATACTTTGAAACATGATACAGTGTTTTAAAAAAAGTCTTAAAAATCTGCTGCCATATTTAAAAATAGATGAACAGAATATCCGGAACCAATTATCTTGTAAGGTTTAGCAATAGTCTTTAAAATAAGTTTTTCTTCAAAACACCCCACTGAAATGTCACCTAGAAATCTGTTATTTCTCACTGCTAATTACCTAGGTCTTCATGTCTAAGAAGTCTTTGCTACACCGCATGTCTATTTACCCAAAAAAATTTGTAGGTTATGTGATACTGCTTGGCTGGGGAAGAGAATTTAAAATGAATCAAATATGAGTTCAATGTCAACTACCAGAAGCCACATATCCTCTGCAAATGCCCAACTCCTGCCCTGGAGTGGTCAATATAGTCACTAGTTCAGTATTCTGCCTTGTGTCTGACCCTCATTTCTACATATTTGCACTATCACATGATCCATTCTGTCCTTTTCTTCAGGAATTCATTTTTTCTTTCTGGAACTTTCCTGTTGTTTTTGAAGACCATGTGTTTGTACAGCCATTGCATAACCTGTCTTTGACCATGGCCAGCTGTGGTAATGCTGTCATTTGTCCTAAAGATCCTTGAGAGATACCAGCTGCCCAATGAGCTGGCCTCAAGATCCTGTACAGCAAAAGCACATACCCTGTCCTGTGTCATTCCTGTGTCTCAATCCAGTTCTCTGCATAGTCCAGAGCACATTATTCACTCAAATCAAAACAAACCCATGAACTTTTCATATCATTCCTCTATTCCTCTGAGTCATACATCACCTAAACGGTTTTTGATCCAAGTTTCTCTGGGAAACTTTTAATTGATTCTCGTGCTTTTTCCACATTCTTGGTGCAGAACTAACTTCCCTCAACCAATTACCCTGGTCTCTAACACAATAACAAACTTATTTTTGCTTAAAGTCCTAATAGGTAATTGCTCTAGATTTTATTCAAAGGAAAAAAAATCTAGCCATATATCTTTGTAGATTGTCCTACTACACTCTTGTCCATATGCACTGAAGATGTATGTCCACATGTTTCTGAAAATCAAAGAAGATTAAAAATCCCACTGCAAGCTAGGACAAGGGTTCAGTTCAGCTTGTAGCTAGTTTAAAAGGTCTTAATTGGTCTGAACTTGGATACGCCTAAGAGAAAATGAAATTCCAAGACCTATGAAGTTCACTTTGTAATTCCTAAGTGAGACATAATTATGCACTTGTTGAATGTTCTTTTGATTATTTAATTACACTTAGCTAGAATTTATTGAATTCTTATTATGTGCTTTTATCTCATTGATTCCCACAACCAGCATGCAAGACAGGTGTTATCATCCTCATGCTTAGGGGAAACCTCAGCAAGCACAGGGGCTTGAAGGATTTGTCAGGTCATATAGTGAGTGAGTAGCAAAGCTAGAATTCATACCCAAGACACTTTTTACCACAGCCAGACACCTCGTAAGCTTTAGGAACCGAAGATAGTGACTCTGTGCTCTCACACTGAAAGTAGCTGGTTAATAAATCTATGTTTAAATACATGAGATAGAACTGGGTGCACTGGCTCATGCCTGTAATCCCAACACTTTGCGAGGCCAAGGCAGGAGGATCACTTGAAGCCAGGGATTAGAGACCAGCTTGGGCAACAGAGCGAGGCTACCCTCTCCACCATCAATCAATGAGTAAATCTTGCATTGCCGGTGGAAATTAGGTCCAAAGGACATTGTTCCTGAATAGAACTTATCTCGGAAGGCCAGGGATTTGAAGGCAAGGTCAGGAACTGCTCCTAATCATTGCAAAGGATCAGAAAAACTGCCCACATACCCATTCACAGGATGCTGCCAACCCTTCTAAATGCAGTGACACTCCAAATGTCAAAATCATCTGTGCTGGCATATGCAAATACTGTCAGGCAACAGCAGAAGCACGTCAAACTGCCCAAACCCATTCAGAGGGTAAAATAACAAGGAATTCACTGCATGCAGTTATCATTTGTAATGACATGCTCATGGATTCTGGCCACATTTTTTGTACCTCAGCCTCCATTTTACAAATGGGAAAAAGAAAAAGAAAATAAGTCACTTCTAATATGTCCTTCCTGTACAGGATCTTACATATTTTAGTGTCATTTTAAGAAATCGCTACCATGAAAGAGTACTGATTTGCTCAGCAGTAGATTGTGGCAATGCTGGATGAATCAGCGAAGAGGAGGTTGATTATGAAAAGCAGAAAGCTCCTATTTAGGCAAAAAAGCATCTTGGTAATCAACAATGATGAGAGAGGAGCCTTAGAAAGGGTACATGACAACTTGATAGCGCTTTTGTAAGACAGGATGCTGTTTTAAGTTGGTGCAGTTTGGCAGAGGTTCTCTTTAAAAGGAAATTCACAAACTTGAGAATAATTATTTGATTGTGTACTTTTCATCAGTGCCAATCTGATTAGATTTAATAAAATAAATTTGTATTGCTTGGCATCTTGGGAAAAAGAGGTAACTTTATTATTATTATTATTATTTTTTTTTTTTTAAGAAAAAGCAGCTTCTACTTAACCAAGCTAGAACAATCTTTAAATGTGCAATGCAACCTTAATGAATAACATATCCCTTTCAGGACTCCCATTAAATGTCCTTATAAGTGCACTCCTACTCCAGCATAGCCTGTGTTAGCTAATCAAGGATGCACTGATATGCCTCGTAACCTGACACTTCAGAAATCCTAGAAGCATATGGAACAAGGAAATATTAAAGCAACAGATGAGGAATTGGAAATAGGGGGGACAAAGGGAACCGAGCACAAAATCAATTTTGACTTTACAAGAACCACCACAAACTCCACAGATCTAAAAATCAAACAAATAAACAAAAAACTGTGGGACTCAAATATAAAGATTTAAGAGAAATAAAAGCAAACACAGTAATCCTTCAAAACACAAGATAAATACACAAATCACTGAAATAATATATATAATCTATACTTAAAGCCATTCTAGTAAAATGAAAGAAGATGATTGAAAGCATATCTTAATTATGATGCTGAAGCTTTTTGGACATCAACTAGCTGATAGACGAGAAGACATAATTTCTGCAGCAAAATATTCCCTCTTTGCAAAAGATATACCTTGGCTTGATGCACTTTATTTTTTTCAAATTATACCTACCCAGGTAATCAAACCACACTAACCCCATAACCCCAAATACCCAAATGCAAATAATAATCACATTATATTTCTGTTTCCCCCAACTAAATTGACGTTATTATAAAATATATACAAACATACTATATATATACTTTAAATATAGTAAAAGCACAGAATTCTGATTTTTCTAAATGCTTAATTTGGCATTGAAATCAGTCATGTCCACTTAAAATGATTTGGAGAGTGTCTTTCACACAACTACTTCTGTGGATCCCTTCTGTATGACTATACTCCTAATTCTTGCGCTGTTCATTTTAATGCATTATTGTTTCATAATACAATACTACAAATTGCAAATTACATTTGGCTCAAGGAGTGATGATGAAAAATACTATCACTGCTGCCTTTGCTCGAATAACTCTGATAATAATGAGAGATTGATTGAGCTTTAAGCAGCCCAAGTGATGAGAAGGGTCAATTTGAACATTTTTATTAAGCTTCTTTTGTTAAACCCAACACTTTGCCAGGTCAGAGGCAAATAATCATACCCTACATCTGGTTACCATGGTTTTCCTTTTCCTAAAGCAAGGGAACAATTTAGTAAGTGGTACTGCCCTGAAGGCAGTCCCCATAAGAAATGCTAATGAGACCTAAGTCACAAAAACACATCCATTTAAAAGGGCACTTGAAGGAAGAAAAAGGAAAAGGTGGAATGATATTTCACTACACACCTTTCTCTAGGAGGACAAACAACAGGAGGTATTCAGTAACAAAGATAATAATTCGGGTTGCCATCTGCCTAGCTAATCAAATGGCTATCCAGGTTGTAAATGCTTATGAGGTAGTACAAACACATGCACAAGGTAAGGATATCTTTTTTTGAGTTATAAACATCCACCCTCAATTAAATATGCATTGTGATTCAAATTCTGTTTCAACTACTGACAGGAAGTGATACACATACATACGTTACAGCAACTGAAACACCTTCAAATATTTTCTTACCCTTGTATGTTCATAGAGCAGACTAAAGTCACAAAGACAGACAAATAATGTGATCATTAACGTTTTGGGATTGGTGGTGGGGAAGCCCCAGGCTCTTTGCATAGCTTCTGAAAACTTTGAAAGATTAAAGCTTCCCTAAAGATCTCGTTATCTGTAAAGTTAAGGTGTCCGTCAGCACTTTTTTCTGTTGATTATAGGAAACAATTTCTTTTGATTCACATTTCTTAGCGAATGCTCTCTACAGAGTAAATTAAGAGGTGCAGATTTTCTTTTTATTTATCTTTAATTCGCATATTCAGATTCTACATTAGGGAGCTGACATGTTTTTAAGGCCCAATAAAGGGCTCTGTGGACAAACTGCTAAGAATTGGAGACTAAACCTAATTCTTAGAACAGGAAAGAAAAGATTCCCACAGAGGGAGCAGGTTCAAGTCAAGAGGCAAACACCCGCCATCTACCTGTGTCACAATGCCCTTTTGAAGAAAAAGGGACTAGAGGTCACATATTTGTTTAAAGTCACCATCTGTGCAGCATGCCTGTATCCTGGAGAGTTTAACACACAGAGAAAGCTGGGCATGGTAGATCACGCCTGCAATACTAGCACTTTGGGAGACAGGGGTGGGAGGATCCCTTAGGACAGGAGTTCAAGACCAGCATGGGCAACATAGTGACACCCCACCTCCACAAAAACTCAAAAATTAAAAAACACATACAGAAAATGATGGCGAGCCACCAGAAAAAAAGTCAACGGCTCTCTTCCAGAAAAGATCCTTCACTCTTTGTGCTGTGGTTTCTCTCTACCAGGATGTACAGCACTAAATATTATTTACGACTCAACTGTGGTTAAGAAACCATCTGAAATCCTGGGGTGGGTGAAGCAGCAAGGGGTCAGAACACGGAGATGTGTTGTCTCAGCTCCAGTCTGAATGCTGCTCATGTAAAAGGGACAAGAAATTCAGCAAATGTCAAACCACCACATTCTTCCTTATTTGACCAAATAGTTCAACAAGCATCCAAATATACAACTTGTTGATTTGTGCACTGGCCTGGAATTCCTCTCATCCCATTTCCATCTTCTCAGAACTGTCACGTCTGCACTGCCTGCTGTGTGGTCTCAGTCCCTAGACGGGCTCACTGGCCATCACAAGCAAGGGTAAAGTTCTGGGGGAAGCAGATCCCGTTTATCCAAGACGGAATCCTGGAACTGAAGGCAATGCTTCATCATTGCCTTCAGTCTCATTTTCTGAGTCTCCTCCAGTCAGAGCTGCTTTTGCAGGATATCATTATGTTGCTTTTCCCTGGCTGCAGGTGGAAACTATCTTGTCTAAACTAGTGTGTATACTCATGACGTATTAGCAAAACTCACTTCACTGGGGACAGTATGTACACAAATCTCAGAGGGTAGAAATAACCTATGTATCTTTTTTTTGCAAAGGAGTTTAGAGACTCTATTGAGGAAATAATTCAGGCATAATTAAGTTAAGGGCAGAAAACCCTGTGAAGAGGAACTTAGTGAACAACATGAGCAGACAGATGTACCCTGCCTTAAAATTTCAAAAGCCTTCCATACCCATTCTTTCATTTAGTTCTTAAAATTAAATGTGAAGAACGCGGAAAGAAGGAAAACTGAGGCTGATATGTTTAAATGCCAGAGGCAGTGGGGCAGGATGGGGCTGAGCTAGCTGGGTTGGGCAGGGAAGGCTAGAAAGTCTAAATCCCAAATTCTCTCTACTACAGTATACTCATCTCTCTCTGATTTACCTCCACTGCTTTCAATGACTAGGTTCTTCATTTAGATTTACACATTAAGAGTTCATGAAGTAAACTATATTATATTTTAAAATAAGTTATTGATGGCCCAACTATTAGCCTTTGCACAAAGAACATGTTGGACTAGAGACAGGGTCTTGCTCTGTTGCCCAGGCTGGAGTGCAGTGGTGCAATCATAGCTCACTGCAGCATCAAACTCCTGGGTTCAAGAATTCTGCCACCTCAGCCTCCTGAGTAGCTGGGACTATAGGCACGTACCACCACACCCAGTTAATTTTTAAGTTTTTTGTAGAGACAAGGTCTTGCTATGTTGCCCAGGCTGGTCTCAAACTCCTAGGCTCAAGCAATCCCTGTCTCAGCCTCCCAAAGTGCTCAGATTAAAAGCATGAGCTCATACCTGACCAACTCATTATTTATTATACTAAAATTTTATTAAAATAAACTTTATAAAGATCACTATGTAAGAATCTTTAACTAGACTGTAAAATACGTGGATGTGGGAAATGAAACTTGGACTCTTAAACGTCTACCAAAATGCATGATGTGATTATTTCTCAATACAGAGTAACAATCAGCACATGCTGATGGTGGATGGGCTTGAAAGTATCAGACATAAAAGTATCAAAGCATTCCATCTAAGTCCCAGAAGACAAGATCTAACATGCTAGAACAAGAATACTTTGGGGGATATTTTCAAAGTAATCACAAGAGAGTTAGGCACCATGGCATGTTCCTATAATCCCAGCTACTTGGGAGGCTGAGGTCAAATGAGTTTGAGAACAGCCTGGGCAAAGAGCAAAACCATCTCTTAAAAACAAACCAACCAACTGACCAACAAACAAGACCCACAAGACTAAAAAGACACCAAGGTCACTACAACCAACATTAAAACACCATGATAAACAGCCTCACTCAGCTTGGGCGTTGTGGCTCACAACTGGAATTCCAGCACTTAGGACTGCTTGAGCCCAGAAGTTCAAGACCAGCCTGACAACACAGTGAGACCACGTCTCTAGAAAATATGCAAAAATTAGCCGGGTACGGTGGCACACGCGTGTCGTCCTAGCTACTCGGGAGGCTTAGGTGGGAAGATTGCTTGAGCCCAAGAGTTTGAGGCTGTGATGAGTTATGATCACGCCACTGCACTTCAGTCTCAGTGACAAAGCAAGACCCTGTCTCTAAAAAAATAAGTAAATAAATAAGAGCTTAACTCTAAAATCAAAAAGACTTGGGGTATTTGATGTGTGATAACTGGCACTATTAAATTATAATAAAACTACTGTATAAAAAATAGTAATAGCAAAGATAAAATGCAATCATTTTTTAAAACACGTAGCACACTGCTGGCAGAAATCATCACTGAATATGTAACAGACATTATTTCCTAACAAGAGTCTAAACATTCATCTCCTCCTCCATCATTTCCAGGTAGCTACTCTAGTCTACCCCAGTTTGGAAGCCCATGACCATTTCAGTGGTAGCATTTTCCATCATTTGTGGTCTGTTGTGTGTCTTTTCGGTTAAATGAAAATGATCTGGCCAGTGGTGGTTAGTCTTGGCCAGCACAATAAAGTAAGGGTGGACAGCAGCCCAGAGTTACAAAGCAGCTGCACTTTCAGAGGCCCGAGGCCACCTGGCTTCAGAGCAGTGAGCTGGAGAGGCAGGTGCTGCAAGCTGCTCACCCAACATCCATTCTCTTCTTTCTCCTTACTAGTAAAACCCTGATGTGGCTGGGAGAGGAAATGTACCTATTCGGGATCAAACTACATTCCCCAGCTTCCCTTGAAAACAGGAGCTGAAGATAAAAGACAGTAGTTAAGAGCATGGCCTCTGGAGCCAGAATCCTGGGTTCAAATTCCAGCTCTGCCTCTTCCTAGCGTCATGCTGTTAACTGGCTGTGAGGGGCAACTCATTTAACCTCTTTAAACCTCAATTTCCTCTTTGGTAAAATGTAACCATCCTCACAGATTTACTGTGAAGATGAAATGAATTATTCAGCCCTGTGTGTTGGCACGTAAAAACACTAAATAAATATGAGCTATTTTATTATCATTGTTATCCTTAATTTCTGGTTCACAGAAACTGATGAGTGGCACTTCTGGAAAAGATCCGGAGAAAGAAGCTGACTTAGCCAGAGTTGTAACCCTGAGAGTTGTGACACTGAGGATAGAAACGCATGTTAAGACACTCGCATTCACAGCAGCCTTATTACAACAGCTAGCGTGCATCGACGTGGGAATGGATAAACGAAATGACGTATATACATACAATAAAATACTACTCAGCTTCAAAAGGAAGGAAATCCTGACACACACTACAACACGGATGAGCCTTGAGGACATTATACTAAGTGAAATCAATCAATGGCAAGAAGATAAATACCGATTCGGCTTATATGAGGTAGCTCAAGTAGTCAAACTCATAGAGACAGAAAGTAAAGTGGTGGTTTCCAGGGGCGGGGGAAGAGGGAACTGGGGAGATAGCAGCTGATGGGTACAGAGTTTCAGTTTCGCAAGACGAAAGGCGTTCTGGAAATTAATGGTGGTGGTGAATGCACAACAACGTGAGCACACTTACTGCTGCTGAACTAAACGGCTTAAAAATGGCTACAGTGGTAATTATTAGGTATATTTCACCATGATTTAAAATGATAACAACAATAAAATACAGATTAAGGATGGTTGAATAAAAAGGAGGTGGTGATGCTGACAACACTCTGAGGCGACCATATGATCTTTGGACTTCCAATCCCCAGACTTAATGAGAGAAAATAAAACTCTGGCTTGTTTAAGCCACAAGTATTTGAGTCTGTGCTACAACCAAGACAATTTCTTACAGATCAAGGCATGGAGATAAGCAAGCAAGGAGTGTCTGCTTTCATCTATTTGGCTTCCCAGTGACAGAAAATAATACATCCTTTGTAACATCTTTGGAAATGCTCCCATCTTCAGATCAATACCTAACTTGTTCAGTCTTATAGTTCCCAACAACTGATTTTGTCAGGATAGCACCCTCAAAGTCAACCCACAGTGGCCAAAGAGTGCGAGGAGGAGCCCAGTGCCTCCCAAAAGGCTAAGAGCAGAACTAATTGAGACAACTGCAAATAAACACCAATAGATATTCAGGCCAAGGCTGCTATTCCAGCTGACAAAGACTGTCAGTACTGAAGACAAAAGGAAAACAACAATCCATGAGTCAGAACTGATTTTCATTTTCTCTTCATTGTTTCTGATGCTATTTGGGTACTCTCCAGTTGGTGATGGCTTCATGCACTTTCTATTATGTTGGCTGTTAATAAGAGCTTTCTCTCTAATCAGACGGCTGTCCACCAGCTGTGTGTATAGACAACGGTGGAAGACACTTCTAAAGGGAGAGGTCTTTTCCCTTTGCTGACCAGACTAAATGGAAACTGGATAAAAATGTTGCTTTCATGACTCAGAGAACGTCTGTCTTACAAGATAAATAATGTTTAAAGAAATTCTGTCAAATAGACGGGAGTGTAGCCAAAGAGTAAAGCATAGAACTTTGAGAATAAAAGATAATAAGACCTGCATGGATAAAACTAATTTGAATGTGGGACCTTCTGAAAAAGGAGTTCCACAGGAAAAATGCTATATAAATTTTTCTGTTTGTTCATTAAAATTAAGAAAGATAAAATCTTAGTGGTAACCCATTTAAAGACTGTAATGGTATCTAACTATTACCAAAATTACCAAACAATAGCTAACTGGTTACATGGTCTACCTTTTTAAAACTAATAATTAGTTCATAATACTTTATTACTGAAAATATAAAAGAAAATCAAAATTGTGTCACAGTAGGAAAAACATATAAGTCTACACTTTCCTGGGAAATACACTTTCAGAAATAATTCCAGTTAAAATGTTTCCGAATGCAATAACCGGAGAGTACATCATACACAGAATGACTCACGAAATTAAAAATGCACGTACAAATAAAAAGTTCACATTAATAGTTTGAACATACCAAGGACTTTATGTCCCTTTGGATAGACATGAAAGATGGACACTGTTGCCCTGAAAAACAAAGATATCCGCAAATCATAGTATATTACAATTTTTTTGGAAGTCATGGGAATAGAAGCATTCACGAATCTTGGAAAAAACAAACCCTGGGAAAACACAGTCTGGAAATGTACGCGAGTACATAGTGGGGGCTCCTGATTACGTGTTATAATGGTTAAATGTCACAATATTGGAAAAGAAAAGCTTCCTAAAAGGGTAATTTTGGCCAGGCATGGTAGCTGACACCTGTAATCCCAACACTCTGGGAGGCAGAGGTGGGAGGATCACTTAAGGTCAGGAGTTCAAGACCACCCTGGATAACAAAGTGAGAAACCATCTCTACAAATGAATGAATGAATGAATGAATGAATGAATGAATGAATGTGCATGCCTGTGGTCCCAGCTACATGGGAGGCTGAGGCAGGAGGCTGCAGGGAGCCATGCTTGCTCTACTGCACTCTAGCCTGTCCGACCTGGGTGACAGAGCAAGATCTTGTTTAAAAAAAAAAAAAAATGGCAGGGCTGGGGGCAATTTTAAAGCTTGGACTTTGACAAAACAATTTACTGACTATAAGTACTTTTCTTGTTCTGTAAGCATGAGAGAAGACTGGAACTAGGCAGCTAATTTAGAGTAGCTAATGCCACGAAGATCCTTAACCCACAGATACCTCTAGGAAGGTCGTGTTCAGCAGGACAACTCCCAACATACAAGAGAAAGGCAGAGACAGTGAATGACAGTCTCTCACCATGGAGGGTAAGAAGTGATCCTACAGGCAGCAAAGTCAATCACCAAATTTATTTTTCCTGCAACTTTTGTTAAGTACTTACAAATTAATTCCTTATATCCTAATAGCTACAATCCTTTGTGAGAATCTGCAATTAGGATTCACCTAATGTCACCTAAAACGTCATTTCTATTGCTCAAAAACTATGGAAATCTGGCACGGGTTTTGTGCTTGTGTTTGTATCACAGTGCCACAAAAAAACTCTGCTTCTTAAAACAGGGATATGCGATGTTCTCAACTTGAACAAGCATTAGCATCAGAGATGCTAGCCACACCTGCATCATATAGAAATATTCAAGTATATCACAGAGTGCTGGGTAACCCTTCAAAATAGGTCCAGTTGACACCTACTGACTAATCACTCCATGTAGCCAAGACCAGGAGGACTTTCTGACCTCTCAGCAGGAACAATGTTGACCACATCATTCTAATTAATTAAAAACACATCCTTGCTTTAATGGCTTTAGTGACTGCACTCTTTTGGTTTTCCTCCTCTCTCTGCAGTGGCCTCTTCTCAGTTACCAACAGCTCCTTCCTCCGCCCCATTCCTGCCCTGAGCACCAGTGATATTCAAAGGGGCCTTAGAACTCTCTCTGGCCACCTTCTATTATTCCTTCCCTCTATATGCACTTCCCAGACCATCTGTTACACTCACACTGCCATGGTTGCAAGCACCACCTGACATGTCTTTGATTTCCAAATCTCTACAGTACCAGCCCTTCCCCCTCTTCCACCCTCCAGTTCCCTCCAGGTAGACATATCACAGGCTTATGACACGCAACATGTCACATGTCCTCCAAATAGGATCCTCTTCCAGTATTTACTAGCCGGTGTGTGACTATCCACCCAGCTGACCAGGCTAAAACTGTGGCAATTCTTTCTTATTGTTCTTTCTCCTTTCTTTCTTTTTTTTTTTTTAACATCAAATCAAATAAGCAAGTCCCCTAGAGTCTACCTGAGAAATACATCTATATGTCTGTGTCCCTACGGCTACCTCCATCACTGGCCACAATTTTTACAAAAGCTGCCTCACAGTTCCTGACATCACTCGGGTCTAGCCCTTCAGTTCACTCTACACACTGTGGTTAGAGGAATCTCTTAATTTTCTAAACACTGTAAACTTTATCAAGCTATTCTCTTGAATGGCTACCCACTATCTTTAGGAGCAGAGTCAAGCCATATCAAGAGTCATTTATGAGAGGCCACCTGCCTCTCCAATGCCTCCAGGTTCCTCATCCCACCCTCGCAAACCGAGAGGATTTCCACCATCTAAATGGTGTTTTTCAAATTTTGTTTTGGAACTCACTGAAGACCTGAAATTGATTTAGTGGCACTTACTTACCATTTAAAAAAAATGAATTGCAGACTATTAGTATCAACAGCAGCAGCTAATACCCACAAAGTACTTACTTTGTACCAGGAGGAGTTCTAAAATGCTTTGTATCTATTAATTCCCATTAGCTTCAAAACAACCCTGTGAGGCAGGTACCATTATTATCCACACTTCACAACTGAAAAAAGTAAAACACAAAGAGGTTAATTAACTGGCCCCACATACAAGGCTGGTGAGCATACAGCTGGGATTTGAACTCAGGACATCTAAATTTAGAGTTTAGGTTCTTAGCCACTACCCTATGCTGCTGCTCGATAAATACATCACACTCCATCACACTGAGAAGGGCAGGATCACTTGTTCTGTGAAATGTTTATTTTAGCTATCTGTGCCCATACCTGTACACAAGGTTGCAAGGTAGGATGTATTTCTTCTTACAGATGATATCAAAAAAGGTTAAATCCCACTGATGCAAAACACTCCTTTTTCCCCTTTGAGTTCAGAGAAAGAAGTCAAAACCTCTTTCAGACCTCAGTTTTAATGTCATTTTTCAGAAGAAGGCAGATGGCTTCTAGTCTGTGCTAGGCCCATTTGTGGCAAGTTCCCACAATTTCCCCATCTCCGTTTCACGAGGTCCTGGAGCACGACCTACTTACTCAGTGACTGCCATGTCTCCTGTATCCACCACTAAATCCCCAACACCTCTAACAGTGCCAAGGATGTAGTAGGCACTCCAGTAAATATTTGTTGAATGTATGAAACAAATGGTTTTACCTCTCAATTACTAAAATCATCACACCTGCTCCACAACCAAGTTTTTAAAAAAAAAATCCACCTGCCCATCATTAGAAACCATTTTTGCCAGGTGAAAAATAAAACGCTCAGAATTTATTTTACTGCCCAGGTGAATTTGTGTGTGTGTGTGTGTGTGTGTGTGTGTGTGCAAGGCAGGTAAAATTTTATGTGAATGTGTTCTGCCTAAGTGATTATCAATGCTTTGCCACTGTGCTCAAAGTAACATCAGGCAACTGGCTATTGCTACGGGCTAGAAAGAACATCAAAGGAAAATTTCCATCCTGTTAGAGTACCTACTTGCAGTTGATCTAAACTTTACTTTCTCAAAATTGTTCCAGAATCAAGACATCCTGAGATAAATTAAACAGATGTCATCACTTTCTCAATTAAGAAAATGATTTTATTCTTGACACTGAGCTTAAGACCTCCATTCCAAAAAAAAAAAAAAAGGAAAATATTTTTACTACTATAAAAGGAGATAAAATTTTTAAAAAGGAAAGAAATCTGAAATTCTAGGAATAGAAAAGTTCAACTTGGGATGTTTTCCTAATAGCTAAAATCGGCTATAAGAGCAGGAATTCGATAAAATGTTTTTTTTTCCCCTCTACAATCTTTAGTGGAAATTTACAAAGGTCAGGTTTGAGGATCCCAGACAGATATGAGACAGGTGATGCTGAGCTTGAATAGCCTCCCAAGGAGCAAAGCCCTGAGAGGTGAGCCAGTCTACCCACCAAGGATCAGGCAATTGTGATCTGGGCGGCACTGACGGCATGGGTTGAGGTGGAGAGGAAGACAAGGAAACAGAGAAATGAGCAGAGGATGCAAAAACTGCTAACACAGTCTGCAGAAAAGAAGAATGACCTCATAATTGTTTTGATAGGGAAAAATAAGAGGCAGCAATGGTGGAGCAACATAGAGGTACAAGGTGGCATGCAGTAAGGAAAGGGGAAAATGAGGGTGGGAACAGGAAGAGGCAGAGAATGCGCAGCACAGAGCCACCTGGAAGGAAGAGAGCTGGAGGAAAGAGGGCATTGTTCTAAAATCATCCTCGTTTGTGTTCTGGAGCAGGGACGGCTGCCATCGCATCTACACAGACAGGTCTGAGAGTCTGAAGAGGGAGAGGAATGAGACAGCTGGTAAGTTTTTCATTAGCAGTAAAAATCCTTAAGAATTATTTTGGTGCCAGGCATTGTGTTCCATGCCTGTAATCTCAGCACTTTGGGAGGCCGAGGTGGGAGAATCACTCGAAGCCAGGAGTTGGAGACCAGCCAGGGCAACAAAGTGAGTCCCCATCGCTACAAAATTTAAAAAAAAAAAAAAAGAATTATTTTGGGAAGAGAAGAGACCATAGACAGAGAAAGCTATAGAAATCAAGTAGGAATAAAACGTGAAAGTCAGTTTCAAAAAATACTAACTTCTGCATTTTCAAGCTAGTAACATGTGAGTGCTTTTTTCCATAGCACTCACAATAGCAATGCCATGTCGCATAGCAATCTTGGCTCCCACATAGGTTTTAGGGGTGGCAAAACCTACCCGGAAGGGTAAGAAGGCTCAGATGGTGCAGGAGAGTGTTAGGAACACGGCCTTTGAGGTTGACCATTGTTCAAATTCGGTGTGACTCTACCACCAATTACCTTGTGACCTTGGTAAGTTCTTCTCCACACCTTTATGTTTTAGTTTCTTCATTCATAAAACAGGGCTAAAATTAGTACCTTATAGGGTTATTATGAGGTGTAAAGGGGTTATTGAAAACAATGTTCTCTGCAGTGTCCACCAGTATCAACATGCAATGAATGAATGCTGACTGCTAGCCACAGTATTGGCTACATGAGAAATAGCTTATTGTTTGCCTTAAAAAGTCAGAATGACCAACATACCACCTAACAAAATCAGAAATGGAATAAAAACTGATAATAGATCATCCTCTAAATTAGCCAGGACAGTGGAAATTGAGAAACCTTAATATAGCAAGTTAGAAAAATTTTGTAGTTGGTTTCCATCACTTTAAAGTATCTGTTCAGTTCATTTCAAAGTATCTGTTCCTTTGTATGAGCAGAGACTGTAAAGTTCTTCATTTCCTTTTTTTAAAAAAAGACTAACATCGTTAGATAATATTGTCATTATAAAAGAAATGGAAGGCACAATATAAATATTATAAATGTCATGGGAGAAGAAACTAAGAAGGTGAGGTTGTCAGCCTGTCAAGGCGTACCTCAGATTCCAGGCCCCAGGTGTGGGCTGGGCCCTGGTGCCTCTGGAGAAATGTGTGGATACCTAGCAGCGGTAGTGAAAGGGAAAGCCCAAGAGCGCCTCCAGTGGGCGAGGCAGAGGTTGTCTGTAAGAGGCCCATGGCTGGGGCCTTCAGAAGGGAGGCCTTCCACCCGCTCATTTGCTCTGCAGCAGCTGCCCACAAAGCTTGTAAGGAGTAAAACCAGTTTTGACTTCTTTAGAAACAGAATCTTACACAACTCCTAGACTCTGACGTTTTCAGGCGTAGGCAGACATGAAAGGGCAATTTTAACACAAACTCTTTGCTTAAATCTATCACCACTCAACTATACAATCCTCAGCCTGAAAACAGGGAATTTCCCAACATGGAATGTTTAATCTGGTAATCATAATTATCTTTTCTGACAGTCTTATGTAGAGAATACTTAAATCATGGCTGGGCACAGTGGTGCACGCCTGCAATCCTAGTAGTCTGGGAGGCCAGGCAGGAGGATCACTTGAGGCCAGGAGTTTGAAAATACCCTGGGCAATAAAGTGAGACCCCGTCTTTACAAAAAGTAAAAAATTTAAAAAAATAGCTGGGCATGGTGACATGCACCTATAGTCCCAGCTACTCAGGAGACTGAGGCAGGAGAATCACCCAGGAGTTCAAGGTTGCAAGGATCATGTTACTGCACTCCATCCAGCCTGGGTGACAGAGCAAGATCCTGTCTCTAAAAAAATTTTTTTATTAAAAAAATTCAAAATTAAGCTGGGCACGGTAGCTCACGCCTGTAATCCCAGCACTTTGAGAGGCCCAGGTGGGCGGATCATTTGAGGTCCAGAGTTGGAGACCAGCGTGGCATACATAGTGAAACCCCATCTCTACGAAATTAGGTGGGTGTGGTGGCTCATGCCTGTAATCGCAGCTACTTGGGAGGCTGAGGGAAAACTGACTGAAGCCAGGAGGCAGAGGTTGCAGTGGGCTGAGATCGCGCCAGTGCACTCCAGCCTGGGTGACAGAGCAAGAATGTCTCAAAAAAAAAAATCAAAATTAATTTTTTTTAATTTACAAAAATCATCTATGGCTATTTAATAAACCAGGCCAGGCGTGACAGCTCACGCCTGTAATCCTAGCACTTTGGGAGGCCAAGGCAGGGGGATCACAAGGTCAGGAGTTTGAGACCAGCCTGACCAACATGGTGAAACCCCATCTCTACTAAAATTACAAAATTAGCCAGGTGTGGTGGTGCATGCCTGTAATCCCAGCTACTCGGGAGGCTGAGGCAGGAGAATCGCTTGAATCTGGGAGGCGGAGGTTGCAGTGAGCTGAAATCGTGCCGTTGCACTCCAGCCTGGGCAACAAGAGCAAAACTCCATCTCAAAATAATAATAATAATAATCCAAATACCATGATGTAGATCCATGGAGCATGAAAGGCTGCTCTTTGGGGACTGTGTGTGCAGTCACAGGTATGTACATATACAAAGGCAGAGACAGCAGTGACACTGCCTTCCAAAGATGGGAACGCCAGCACTGTCCTGGTATGAAGACTTGTCATAAATTGCAAAATTACCCCCAACAGAAGTTTCCAGCATACACTATTCACCGCTGATTCCAAAAGTTTTTTTTTTTTTTGAGACGGAGTCTCGCTCTGTCCCCCACACTGGAGTGCAGTGACGCCATCTCGGCTCACTGCAAGCTCCGCCTCCTGGGTTCACACCATTCTCCTGCCTCAGCCTCCCAAGTAGCTGGGACTACAGGCGCCCACCACCACGCCCGGCTAATTTTTTTTGTATCTTTATTTAGTAGAGACGGGGTTTCACCATGTTAGCCAGGATGGTCTCGATCTCCTGAACTCGTGATCCGCCCACCTCGGCCTCCCAAAGTGCTGGGATTACAGGTGTGAGCCACCGCGCCCAGCTCAAAAGTTTTATTTATTCATTCACTCAACACTGTTTTAGTCTGGATTTAATCACAAGCAGACCCTGGGACGAGGATTCAGGACAGTGGTTTAAGGGAAGAAACACTTGGGAGAGAAGTGGAGATGCCACAGTGGGGAGGAAAGGCTGTCACAAAGGGATGTTACTGAGCCTGTGAAAGTGTGGGTATGGGGAACACAACCCCACAGGCAAACTCTGGGAGCAGGGTAGGGGCTGCTGCCTCTCGACCTGAAATGCACACAGGAATCCCCAGGGTTGTTAAGCAGCACATTCTAATGTCAGCAGATGTGGGCAGGGCCTGGGATTCCACATTTCCAAGCTCCTGGTCTGAGGGTGAAGAGTGCAGACCTTATGACTTAGTGCTACAAACCCAAGGGCCATGGGGACTGGGGTACATTTACACTGGCGCTGAAGGCTGCTCCAACGTGTTATTCCTGGACACATCCAGCAGGCACAGATGGAAACACAGAGCTGCCTTCCAAGACTTCAGAGAGGCCTCAGACACAGAGGCAGAGAATGGCCACTGAAGGGGTTTGGCAATGGGCATCTGTTACACTTACTGGGCAC
Organism: Gorilla gorilla gorilla; assembly: GCF_029281585.2. Classification (NCBI taxonomy): domain Eukaryota; kingdom Metazoa; phylum Chordata; class Mammalia; order Primates; family Hominidae; genus Gorilla; species Gorilla gorilla. The sequence continues at coordinate 84,789,717 of NC_073232.2, read as the reverse complement.
TGATGATGGACGCATCATGCAGTCTGCCAGGGATACAGCAGGGGAAAAATGGGTTAACATTCTCTGTCAATGTCAATGTATATTTACATCAAATGAGTGGGATCTATCATAGCTCAGGTAGGAGTGCAAATGTGAAAAATGATGCCAAAAAGTGGGTTAGAAAAGTGTCAGGGTGAGAGGGAGCAGAGTTTGCAATTTTGGCTAGACCCTCTAAAAAGCTGACTCTTGAATAAAGATGTTAAAGGTGCAAGAGTGAACCTAGGAATACCTGAGAAAAGGCTATTCCAGGTAGAGGCAGGATCAAGGGAAAAGGCTCTAGTGGACCCGGTAGGTTCAGGGAAGAGTAAAGTTACTGAAGGAAAGAGCGGTAGGGACAAGGTCAAAGAGGTTGGGGTGAGGGACCAAGTTCTGTAGGGCCCTAAGGATTTGGTTTTTGCTCTGAGTGGTGCCGAGGGCTACTGGGGGGTTGAACAGAGGAGGGAAAAGTGACTTCTGGATGTGGTGGTGAGAATAAACTGCAGGAAGCAGGGGTTGAGGCAGGGAGCACAGTGAGAGGGCTACTGCCTAAGCCAGGAAGAGAGCACACAGAGCTTGGACCACTGGGGCACAGCAACAGCAGCGGTGGGGGCTGAAAAGTAGGATTGCAGATGTGTACCAAAAACAGAGCTAATGGACTTTTGCTTTTATACATTCTTAAACTGGTTGTGGGGCATAAGGGAAAATCAGGTGTCAAGGATCACTCCAAAGCTTTGGATCTAACCAACTGAGAAGACAGAACTGCCATTATCTGAGAAAGGGAAGGCTCGCAGGAGCAGTTTGTGGGGAGGGGGAATCCAGCAGTGAGTTGGGAGCGTGTGAAGTTTCAAGTGTCTGGTTGATCTCCAAGTGAATGTGTCAAGAAGATGGTTGCAACTACAAATGAAGAGTACCAAGAAAATGTCCAGGCAGGAGAGGTGAATTTGAGAGTCATCTGCCTATAGGCTGTATTTGGATCACAAAGGCTGTTTCCTGAGAATATCAAAATTCTGTGTTACCAAAAAGAGAAAAGAAAAAAAAAAGGACTTCGGACTGAGCCCTGGGGCACAAGACCTGGAGGACAGAGTATGGCACAGAATTAGCAAAGGAGACAAGACAGGGTAGGCCAGGGAGGAGGAGGGAAAGCTGGCAAAGGTGATCTCAAAGGAGAGCCATGATTAACATGTTGGGTACTGCCAGTGGACCACGATGAGGGATGAAAATGGACCCCGACTTCCCAAGGAAGAGGAACTGGTGCCCTGGACGAGAACAGGATTTGCTGAGTGGAAGGGGTGAAGGATTCACTGAAGCAAGTTCAAGAGAGAATGGGAAAAAAGAGACAGCAAATATATCAAAGGGTCTGCTGTGGTGGGCAAGAGGACATGAGATCGTAGTTGGAGAGTAAGTAGGGCTAAGAGAGAATTTTCTCTAAGAGGGAGGAGGCAACAGCATGGTGCAAAACAATGTGAATGATCCTGTAGAGAGAAGAGCAATGCCAGGGGCAGTGGCTCATGCCTCATCTCAGCATGCTGGGAGGCAGAGGCCAGAGGATTGCTTGAGGCCAGAAGTTTGAGACCAACCTGGTCAACAAAGTGAGATCCCACCTCTATATAAAATTTAAAAAGTAGTAGGCACAGTGGTGCACGCCTGTAGTCCCAGCTACTGGGAAGGCTGAGGTGGGAGCATCACTTGAGCCCGGCAGTTCAAGGTGCAGTGAGGCATGATTGCACCACCGTACTCCTGCTGAGCAAGACCCTGTCTCCAAAAAAAAAAAAAAAAAAAGGCAGTCACAGATGGATCAGATGGATTTAGAAGAGAGAAGAAATAATTAAACATTGTTGGGGCAATGTCCTGCAAGAGGGAAGAGAGGACCAGAATGGTTTTTTGGGAGCTTGGCCTTGGCTTACAGCATGGGATGGAGGTGGGGGCAGAGGTTCAACCATCTCCCCCACCCCCCCGAAGAAGAAAAGAGTAGTCATCGATGATGCAGAAAGAATTATGAATTGCCTGCAGGAGGCAAGAGAGGACCAGAATGGTTTGGCTCTTGGCTTAAAGCATGAGATGCAAGTGGGGAAAAGGATCAACCATCCAAAAAAAAAAAAAAAAACTGCAAGCAGAGAGGTTAATAGGAGACCTGGTTATTTCACTATGATCCAAAATTTAATCTGATTTTAGTCTTTTGCTTCTAAATTGGCTATTATTAAACATAGGTCAGACGAAAACCATTCAACGCTCAATTAGGAAAGAGGTCCCCCAGTGAATTCTTTAAAAGATTGTCAGGACAAAACAGTTACCTTTATATACTAATTTGTGGCTTGATACAAGTACATTTAGGAATAACATGTACTTGATCTATTATATTTAATGTAAACAATATGGAACCTTAATGGTAACAAGTAAAAGCATTCACAAGGAATATTTCCAACATATGTTGTGGTGAATATCATTAGCTGAGCTTGTCTTCTAAGTGCATTTTTCAATGGTGCGATAGTATTTATTTACCCTGTGTTATTAGAAAGTGAATAGTCAGTAGCCTTCAATTTTCACATCAATTGCAGAAAAAAGATTCCATTTTCCACACAGCCTGGAATTGAAATTGACTTAGCATCTCAGAACTGTCAAGAATTTCTTTTGTGAATAGGTTTGCTTTAGAGAGACTATCAAGTAGGTGTCATCCTTGACACCTGCATTCTATATTCATGCCACAGGTCTATGGAAAAGAAACGTTAAAGAATGTCAGAAAAGGTCTGAGAGAGGCCCGGCCGTCATGCTTTGTGCCTCCTCAGCTTCCTCTGCATTCAGCCTGGGTGCTGTGGATGTCAGAGGTTCTCTATTTAAAACTGCTAACCAGGAAAAGAAGAATACTTGAAGAATATGATATCAGCTACCTTAGAACTTGTCTTTGCTAGCAGGTCAGTTGGATATTTATTTTCCTGTGTTAAAAATGGGAACCTCTGTTTCAATTCAAATTAATAGAAGCATACATTAAGTCCTTAGGATTTACAAATTCAGAACTCACTCCAAGGAAACCTCCCAGGGTGTATAATCACAAAACAGAGCTGTTCTTTGTCCAGGTGACAAACAAGAAAGCAAATAAAATTATGTAAAATCTCACTGTGTTTCATTTGGAGAAGCATTGTTTTCTATGTGCTTACTTTAACTGTATTCCTTAAATCATCAGCAGATTGCACAGGATGCCACTTGATGTACCAATGTGAAACTGGTTACATTAATCCCCATGGCAATTAGGCCCAAGTCATAAAAAACTAGCATGACAAATAAACACTCTTCTGTGTGTCTCCTTACTAGAACTGAGGGCTTTCACTTGGGCGGGGGCGAGGGTAGAACTGCAAACTGCTTTCAAGTCAGAGCAGAGGTCAAGCCTTCTCACAGGCACTCAACCCAATCCACAATACCCTTTATCAGATGGTTTTCAAGACTTCAGTTATTTATTTTTATTTATTTATTTTTTTTAATAGAGACAGGGCCTTACTGTGTGGCCCAGGCTCGTCTCGAACTCCTGTGCCGGGAATTACAGGTGTGAGCCAATGAACCCAACCCATGTTTATTTTCAGTAAGAATGCAATGCTAACATTTTCAGGAAAAAGAGCTAACTAAATATACAGTCTCTGTCTCAAATCCTGGGAAGCCATGAATAATGAAACTGTGAATTAAGGCTTCTTACAAGAGAGAAGGCTTCAAACCACAGTAAGGACCATTGGAGATCCACCTGCACTAGCATTGGATCTGTGATTCGAACACTTGGCCGGGCAGACTCTTTCCAGAAACATTTATGAAACAGTGTGTGCTCTCTCGACACGTGGTCTCAGCAAACCTTGGGATTACTATGTGCCAAAGTAGCTCTGCTTTTATCACACGGGAAGACCCTGCTGGTTCAGCCATCTAAGCACAGAAATTTATTTTCCTACACCACCGCCCCCCGCAAACCACCCATTTTTGGTCTAAACTCTGTAATCCACAAAGGGACTGAAACCTTTGCCAAAAAGGCCCTTTCAAACTGGTCCATCTGGTCATGAATCTATCCTGCATCTCATCCCTGATGGGTGACTGTACCAGCTCACACACCTCTTTGCCTCTGCCCTGAATCACCTGTAACATCTGCCTGTGTCGCAAAGTCACTGGTGGTTATACAACACAACCAAATGGGTGGTGGCCCTTTACAGAATCTTGAAAACTCTGATTCTAATATCCAATGGGTGTGTGCTGATGATTTCTGAATACGCCAGCAGTGAGAGGACTATGGTTTTCCACTATGAAAAGGGGCCAATAAAGAAAGGAAAGAGAAAAAAACACGTCTCTGCCTTTTCAAGCGTAATTTAAACCCCAAGCTTGAAATCAAGATCCAAAAGTTCCAAATGGATTAATAAAGAAATTACTAAACCATCAAACTGCTGATGTCGTAAACAAAATTCGTCAACAGCCACTAAGAATTCATTAAAAGTAAATTTATTGTTTGTTTAAAAAAAACAACAACTGTGCAATATGTGCTGTTCAAGACATGTTTTGAATCGCTTTGTTGTTCATCTCTTCTCGGGCTTCAGTTTGGCAAGGCTAAATGAGAGACACGGTACAGACACACAGTTAGTACAGGTGAGGAAAGCAACAAGAATCTGTGTTTGTTCTTTTCTCAAACGCCTAAGATGTATAATCCAAACTACGACATTCAGTTTTTAAAACCTGATTATGTTCATTGTGTTCTGAAAATGATCATATTCTAAAAAGGAAAAGAGAGCAATATATCTGATTTCAACCAAACAAGGTTACAAACTAAATTATCTATTTCCTCTTCAAAACTGAATAAAACAATGCTTCGGGGACCCAGGTAATCATTTTAAATGTAATTGGAGGATTCAATTTTAATGGTAATATTGCAACATTTCTTTTGCTTTAGCTTTCTGCAGTGATAGGTTCTCAGCTATCACATATGGACAACAGCTAGAAATAAATCCGAGACATGTACAATAAGGTCACGTCTAAGAACCTTCAGTTTTAGAGTACATACAATTCTATGATATTCAAACGATAACAGTTCCAATTTTGCAGCAAAACAATATCAAATTACACTTACTCTAGGGCTCACAAAAAGAGAGCACATGATTTTAACTTCTTAATATCTGAGAATACAATATTTTATTATCTTGCTGGTTATTTCAATTTGGAGATTAAAAACTAAGGCAAAACCATGTTGCTTAAGAAGGCTGCTTTCCTTTAAAAACGAACACATTTAAAACATTAAAAAACATATCTCCCTCCTCCTAAAGTACATACTCAATTTCCTCTTTCGTGACAATTTCATACAATTGAAGAATTCTCAGAAATATCCTCCAGTATTAAATTTGAATAGCCGAGTGTCTGAGAATCAAACATACACAGACTCAAACTTTGTGCTCTCCGCTCTGCTCTGCAATCTGCACACAGAATGATTACATTTACAAGTCATGTTTACCTGTTTTGTAAGCACACTCAGGTTTCTTAGATACAAAGCCATTTTAATTAAGGTGATAGAAGCTCCTTGTGTGCAAAAGATGTAGTATGTATGAGGAGAAATTAATGCAAACAGGAAAAACTTTGCATTTGTTATTTGATTCCTTATAGATTTAAATTTCTGATTTAAGACTTGCATTAAGGCGGCTTTTGTAGTTCATATACTCCATAATTTATAAACAGAAGAGTGATTCATATGACTCACATTCTTTCCTAGAGCTGTTTATTAATAATTAAATCATCTTTGTGACTACCATTCAATGTGTCAAACAGAAAACCATGCTATCTGTATATGCCAATGACTAAAAATATCAACTCAAGATACCATCATTTCCTCTGGTAGAGTTTTTAAAACAAGGCCTATCTATTTGACTCTCATCATATTTAACCAAATATCACAGACAACCTGCTGGGGTAGGAATAGTGTATGAGTGGGAGTTGCAGGGAGGCAACAGGATGATGGCGGTAGGACAGGATGGTAGAGGGAGGAGAGCCTGTGAGCCTGTTTTTAAAGGAAAACATATTACTTCCTCAAGCAGACTAAAGAGAACAAGCTCATGTGCTGCTATATTTACCTACAAAACTAGACTCCCAATACCGAATGTCCCTTAGCCTTTTGTTTTCTGAGCTACGAGATAGAAAGAAAAGCATCACACACACAGACACACCCCTACTTTATACTTCAGGCCTGCATGGTCCTCCCTACTTGAACCCTCTTGCAAACCGTACTAAGAAATATATATGCACATGAATGTTCTGATTAAGCTGTTTAAAAGCAGCACTGCTAAGGAAACCACATCCTAGTTTTCTTAAAAGAACAAAGAGAAAGGAAGAGACCAATTTTTAAATCTTACTGTAGTCCCCTATGTTGTTAGGAGAAAAAAAAAAAAAAGAAGGAAACATAAAAGAATCAATCTGAGGGTATACTCATCTCAAACAATCAGATCCAGAAGGTATGGAAGGAAGGTAGTTTAAAAGAATGTTTTGAAAAATCTCACAATGCTTTAACAGTCTTCTCAAAGACTAATGACTATCCTCATCGTGTGAAGGAAGGATCAAGAGCCAACATTCAATAACAAAAAAGCTTATTTCGTGTTTAATATATTATTCTGAACTCATATTCAAGGGGCAATATGTGGCAACCCATTGGGAAAGGGCTGGCGCAGTGGTTTGCAATCTGATAGAACCCAGCCATGCCCAGGGGCACTAGACAAGATGCTGCCACACTGGTCAAAGGCATTTACGTTCACTGTGGGGTGCTATGTTGCTCTGCTGGGAGAAGAACTCTGTTTTGTGGAATTCCACAGACTTCCTGGTGTAAACACCGCCACCATGGCAAATTTTCAGCTACCAGCATGATGTCACTAAACACGGGGCTGGGAAAAGCTGCACAGTCGTCATTATATAGTATTAGCCCTATGTCCATGCCATAAATGTAAATAATTTCAAAAGCAGAGATCATAGTAAAGTATAGCAAAAATAATTAGGAAGTGATGCATTTCGAGTATTAATTACCTTTGCTTTTTAGATAATGTATTTAATTTTTAATAATGGCTGTGTTTGACAACCAGCTTGCAAAGTTTCTAAAAATTGATCAATTGGCTCTCACCAGCCAAGGTGGGCTGATTCCAATAAACCACTGATTCCACATACCTAAAAACGTATGAATGTCTGTTATTTTCTTAACAGTCATTCTTAAACACTGGGAGAATATCAGCCTAATTTTTAGGGGGAAAAAAAAAACCTTCAGCCCCTGCACCTGCATATAGAATTTTATTTCCAAGAATATGCAGGGTCAACTTCTTTATCATAAAGCTGGCTTTCATTGTAGGTTATGGGTACAGGCTGTAGATACTGATCTAGAGAAAGCATCATGTAATGCTTGATAGGACTCCTAGAAAAAAGAGAGTTGTGTGGTGGTGTTCTTCATGGTCCCTTAGAAACAATACACATTTCTCCCACACTCTGCTCCTCTGGCCCCAGATAGAAAGCTCTACCATAGGCCTTTCTTCTGGAGTTGCAGGTTACAGAAAAAGATCACTTATAATTAATGGAATTCTAAGATATTAGAAGTATATTTTTTATTCCAATACCAGAACAGAGCACTTAAACAGATAAATGTTGGCCAATGAATGAAAACTAACAAGCCGTTAGAGCTTTCAGTAAGACGTCAGGAGAGCCCCTGGAAGTGAGAGTGTGCTACAAGTCTCAGGGGAAGGTTTCTCCCATCTCTAACCCTGTAATTTGAAGAAGACAGTAGTACAGATTCCTTCCATGTTAACTGATGGGCAGCAGCCTTATTTCTGTGCACTGTGGAGGTGCCAGTTTATGAGCTGTCAGTCTGCACATATGGAACAAAAAGGCCCTTGGCTAACATAGAAATTGAAATAAAGTGGCAGTTAGAGCAATTTCTTCCTATATGATTCTTGAACACAGAGTATAATGAAGAAACATGATGAGGGGGCCCTATGTAAACTAGAAAAACTCTAATGAAAAACTATGAAAATCCCACAGTTCTGAAGCACTGAGAGACAGAAATCTAATCACATTGAAAGAAAATACTGCTCATAGGCCAGGCTTTGTGTTAATATAAGTCTAGAGTTAACTCTCCTTCTTCTATGCACTTAATCAGACATCTACAGAACACATCTGTTGAGCTGTGTAGCCTTCAGGCTGGGCCATGGTTCCTCGACTTTCCAGGTCTGACTTATCTATACCTCCCTGAGTTATGGAGGTCAATTTCAGGATTATAAATCAACTAATTCTATGAAAATGAAAACTGTTGTTCACATTTTGCAATTTAAAAAAAAGTTTTTAAAAAGAGGGGATCCATAATGCAGGATAACTACTTTTTGAAAAGTCAAATGGCTGTGCTGTATGTTTTCAATTTTAAACCATCACCTTGATATGTTTAGGGGTTTAATTTATGGAACAATCAAGCAATCTTTATATTTAACATTAAATGCCTGAATATTATAAATCATCTTAGATGAACTTTTATGAGAGAGTTTCAGTGCAACTTCTGAACAACTTGTCACTTTTATTGTATGGCAATGATTTGTAAAAAATGATATGCTAAGTAATCCTAGAGTATAATTTATGGGCACAAAAACAACTGTCAAGAAACAGCCAGAGACCACATTTAATGAAATCTTTACAGACCGAAGTAATAAGTACTAAATTAATCAACACAGCTTAATTGAAGCTCTATTTGTAACTTTTTTTATTAGACTTGTTATTAATGAACCTTTAAATGCTACCACTAACTTGAGCTTTATGTTTAAATTTAAATAATGAACCATTGTTCACACACAAAAAAGAACAAACACTGCTTTAATAGCCCTTTGTCTCAATGGGGCTTTCACTCTTACGCATAACTAAGATACAGACATGTCCCTCCTACCTCTCAACAATTATTTACATGGTTGGCAAGATATAATCATTTAGGCTGCTAAAATAGTCTGAAAATAGCTAACATGAAATCCATAACAAAGTAAAAATGAGGTAGGAAAAGATTATATAAGAATTTTGGTTGATCTCAAAGATAATGTTTTCAAATCTGTGCTTTCAGTGCTTTTATTTATTTATTTATTTATTTTAGAGAGAGAATGGAATGATCTGTTGCCCAGGCTGGATTTGGAATCCTGGGCTCCAGCATTCCTCCCAGTTCAGCCTCCCAAGTAGCTGGGATTACAGGTGTGCACTACTGTGTCCAGTTTTTAGTACTTTTTGCTAAGCTCACACTCCTGTATGTTTAAGGAGATTCTGGTTTGGGATGGTAAAGACTTACCTGAACATGTCTCCCAAGCCCTTCAGCATTCCCTTCTTGGCTTTCATTTTATCCTTCTCCTTATCTCTATCTTTCTTCTTTTCTTTTCCAGTTTTATCCTTTTTTCTATCAGTCTTATCACCTTTCTCTTGGTTTCCATTCATTTGTCTCTCCAGAGAGTGGGAAGGCTGATCACTGGCTGTGGATACAGACTCTCTCCCTGATCTTGAACTTTCTTCTGTGTCTTCTTCCACTTGGAGGGAAAGAAAAAAAAATAGGGACACAGTGAACCAACGCAACAAAAATAATAAAGCTAAAATACATTCAAGGACTTTACTTCCCCACACTTTTACTGCAGTACGGCCCTGCTAGCAACATGGACTGCAATGCTGTTTAACTTTGAGTAGAATTAAAATGGAATATGTGATGTGGATGCCTCCTACGTGAAGATCGTGTGCCAAGTCAGTAGCAGCAAAACAGCAGCTTCCTGGTGGGATGCTGATGCACCCACAGAAACACCCTCTAAGAATCAGATTGTACACTATTAGGGGGCGCCCAGCAAGACCTTGTTATACAGCGCAGACCTCTAAGGGTCCCGTGTACTATATTTGCAAGATGAAAAGAAAGAAAATAAGCAGGCCTTCCCAAAGTGCTTCCTTTCTTCTTGGGTAAGAATAATGCAGATACACTCTGGCCGTTCATTAATTTGCTGGACTACACCATTCAATGTCAGCACAAGGACTTCTTTCCTTAGGCTCCCAACATATCCTGCTCACACAGAAGAGCAGATTATTTTGGCTTATATCTACAATAGATCTGCGCAGCCTCTGTAACTCTTCTTTGCATAAGGCCAACATCAGAAGTAAATGCTACTATATATTCTAATCCTAAACAATCTTGCATGCCTATCTGCATCATGGCGGCTGAACAGAGGTAGAGGGAGCCATGAAAATGAGTAAATCAATAAGTGCACTTCTCTGGACTTTGCAGATAAAAGATCTACTTAGTGATAACAACATTCCATTCCTTGAACCAACACTTCGTAAGCACATGGTCCAAGGGCACTTCAATACCCCAAACTTTTTGCAGTTGAAAGAACGACAAGTAACTGAAGTAGGTCTCCCCCTACCAAAAGAGCTTAAACATTTCTCTATTAAGTAAGAAGCAGAGAGACACATATGAACATCCACTCTCAGAAATCTTTCTTTCGAGACTGGTCACCTAAGGTTCTCCTCCAAATACCATGAGAATTATAGGGGCCATAAGGTTAATTACTCCGTGAATTCTTAAGTCATTTTTCTTTTTCCATCATCAACAAAGAAAGTATAGATCATTATTTCTGAGTTTCTTATAACAAAGAGCCAAACAGAATGGTTCGGCCTCTTCCCAAACTTTTGCAAAGAACTGACCTCCAAATCAACTTAATATATCCTCAGTAAAATTCAGTCCTTCCTCTCTACCAGCAAGGAGCACTTTCAATAGCAATACACAATTATCATGGGTATAATAAGACCAGCTAAAAGGGTCCCAATATCTTAGATTTCTGCTATTAAACCCTCACGAATCTGAAAAGAGACTATCAAATGATGGTATAGCTATGCCCAAGTAACACAGTTGTGTTTTTTTGTTAAAAAGCCAGCTATTTATCATAATGCAAAAAACAAAGCTCAGAATTTTTTTTTTTTTTTTGAGGCTGAGTCTCGCTCTGTCGCCCAGGCTGGAGTGCAGTGGTGTGATCTTGACTCACTGCAACCTCCGCCTCCTGGGTTCAAGCCATTCTCCTGCCTCAGCCTCCCGAGTAGCTGGGATTACAGGCGCTCACCACCACGCCCAGCTAATTTTTTGTATTTTTAGTAGTTTTGTATTTTTAGTAGTAGAGTTTCACTATGTTGGCCAGGCTGGTCTCGAACTCCTGACCTCGTGATCTGCCCGCCTCGGCCTCCCAAAGTGCTGGGATTACAGGAGTGAGCCACTGCACCCAGACTTTTTTTTTTTTTTTTTTTTTTTTTTCTTCTTGAGACGGAGTTTCACTCTGTCACCAGGCTGGAGTACAGTGGTGTGATCTTGGCTCACTGCAATCTCCACCTCCCGGGTTCATGTGATTCTCCTGCCTCAGCCCCCCAAGTAGCTGGGACTACAGGCGCACGCCACCACACCCAGCTAATTTTTGTATTTTTAGTAGAGATAGGAATTCACCATGTTGGCCAGGATGGTCTTGATCTCTTGACCTCAAGATCCACCAGCCTCTCCTCCCAAAGTGCTGGGATTACAGGGGTGAGTCACGCCCAGCCCAAGCATATAAATGACTTCAGAAACGTTAGCCTTCCTCTGTACTGCGAGTTATCTCATTGTAAGCCATTGTCTTCCTCCAAAGGACATGGTGGCTTTTAAGAAAATTTGCTCCTTTTCCTCGCTATTAAGATATAAATAGTAATTGTGCATGTTTATTAGAAGAAGCCAGTTACAACTGGAAGGACATAGTGAAAATCCATAATCTTACAAATAATACTGAGTTCAGGCTATAATTTTTTGTGGTGTACACAGAGCAGGGAAAGAATATCCTGGCAGTTGGCCCAAGGGCTAATTATGTGTAGCCTTTTCAAATGAGAGCTCCCCCAAAGAATGTAAATATAGCTCAAGCAGGGCTGTAGCGTGTTGCTTAATGCCCTTGAACATGGCTGTGTTCTATCTGCTTGTAAACCAGTACTTCAGGTTTTTGAGATACGGGTGTGGCCACAAATGTGAGATAATTGACCAAATAATTACAGAACAATTCCCAAAAGTTCTCTGGAGCTATAAAAACCTAGGTCTATTGGTATACTCAAACTAGATAAATGGAAGCTAGTGAATTTTGTATAATTCCTGCATGGAAACCTCCTTTCACCTATACTTCCAAAGCTCTTTCTTTGTACAATCTTTTATTATTGCACTTCTCATATGATATCACATACATGTCTCCCTCCCATTCTCTAAGCTCCTCAAATGAAGACCGTGGGGCAAACAGCAGCTGCTCATAAATGGCTGCGTAAATGAAAGACTTTTGGTAAAAACTGACTTGTGACTTTATCCTGACCAAAACTTTATCTAATTGCCAGGTATCACCATTCCTCTAGCTTTAGAAAAATGCTTACTGTTCTCTCATCAAGCCTGACAAGACTAGCCACAATCTGACTACAGTAACACTAGGTAGGAATGCTCGTGATATTTGGTTTAGCTCTAATTAGTTTCTGGTATATTTTCATGCTATTATTGTTAGTGCTGTATGCATCATTTAATAGATTTTACGACCCTCTACAATGTCTGAAACTATAAACAGAAAAATGAGCTCAATAAATGTAAATGATTTAGTCTTCCACAGCAACCATTATCATAAATCATGAATGGAACTATCAGTAGCGATTCTGTTAGTTTTCTGCCTAATAGTTTTGGCAGAAGTTCAAGGGGCATATGTCGGCTCTTGGCTTGGGAACAGAATAATGGCAGTGCCTTCACAACTCACTATATGCTGAAGTCACGTTTGTTGCCAATTCTTTTCATATTCAAAATAATTTTCTGGTGTATGTAACACAACTTATTTTCTAAAGTATGTGAAATAAAGTAGTATGAAATCAATTATTAGCTTCAGGTTTTGTAACCTCATTTTATAAAATTAAAAGTCCTACCTCTGTTTCCTGCCCCAAGCCAGTGTACTGTTTAAAATGATACTTGCACATTGGAGGATTCTTTATGCTTGTTCTGAACATTCTAAATTAGATAATACATTATCACAGAAACTCTTCTGGGGGTGTACTGATTTAACTAATCCCTTTGAATGCCAACTAATTAAAAATATTTAGCAATATGTAGCTTCATATGTACAAACATAAGATGTTCTTTTAAAGTACTGAATTATATATACTTCAAATTCTGAAATTATTTGATAGAGAAAAATCTTTATCCTGCTCCTATGCAGAAATATTGTAGTTTCAAAAGCTCAAATAAATTGGTTACACATGCTTAATTTTTGAAAAAAATATACATATTCAAAGTCACTGATGTACTAGTCAGATTTTAGGTTTTAAAATAAATCTGTACATTTAATACTAGCTTTATAATTAGGTACATAAAATATCTTTATTCCCTTAAACGAACATGCATATAAACAATTTTTCAAGTAAGAAAAGTACTAGTAATATATCAGCAATAAATGGCTTGATCTATTGTGTTCATACAGCAAATTACAAGGTAAGAACTAATCATAAATTTACATTTAGATAATGTACTATTTTAAGTGCTATATACATTTCTTGATTTTTTTTCTCTTTAATTTTGCTCATTTTGACAGACTATTTGCTTTCCTTTTGCAGATAGCCTACACAAAGAGAGATGATTATCTCCTTCCAAACAAATAGAAATCTCCATTTTTGACAACATTTCTGCCTGTTTAAACCTGCTCTACGCACTGAACTATCAGCTATGTTTCCGTGTGATTACCTATAAAGATAGGTACTTTCAAGTTTCTTTTTTTAAAGAAGGTGTAGCATGAAGCTGCTTATTTCTCTTTAATGTGGCAGAGTCATTCTGCAATTAAGACATACCTAATTACCATGTTTTCAACAGATGCAAATGGAGCTCAATTAAAATTCTAGTCCATGTTACAAATTAAGGCACTCAACTCTGAAAGGTATCATGTTAGGAGTGGATCACCAACAAGTTTGGAAAAGATCGGGCATTTACGTGTTAATGATGATGGAGAAAATGACTTTGGGTTTTCATTGAAGCGCAAAGTTCTGCAGCTTCTGCCATAAATAATCTAAATTTCTATCTAAACTTTACAAACATTTTACAGTCAAGGTTGACTCAAAGCCTCAAGGTCATTAGAGTCTATTTTTCCCCCCCCCTTGAGAAGTGATGCTACTGTTGATACTATAATTTCTGTTGGCCGCTTATCCAAAATCCTTTTCTCCCTTTATTCTTCCTAATAGAACTCTGTGTCCAGGAATGCAACCTAGCTCCAAGGGGTGAATTCATTATTAAGTTTATGGATGCCATACCCCTGCAGATTTGCCAGTCCAAGGTTATCAGACCAAGAATGGCCCCGTTGGACTCAATGGACATATTCCATGCTTAGGGAGAGGGCTCATTCCCTTCTGTTAGACAGCAATAAGACAGTAAAAGGCCTCTGAGCCCTAAAATTACCCTATGGATAGCTGAATTATGGAATTATTTTGTGGGTAGCTGACTCATGGATAGCAGAGCAGAAGGGGCAGAAAAATGTTGGGTCTTTGGAGAAATCTCTCTGAAGAACTCTAGAACTCAAGTTATGTAGGAAAATGTATTTCCTTATTGTTTGAGTTGGTCTGAGTTGCACTTTCTATTACATATAGCTGAAAGCATCCTAAAAGGTACACTGCATAAAGCAAGTGTTAGAGCAACTGTGGAATATCTATTGTGTTATTTGTCTTAAGTGTATAATTTAGCAGTAAATATCATTTTAGGTAGCTTTGGCAATTTTACTAGATTTAAATAATTTGTTTAGATTTGCTACTAGATTAAAACAAATTGTTCAATGGGTATAAATAGAGATATACAAAACGAAAATAACATAGTATTACTTTTTATTTAAAACTCAACAATACTCTCCTCTGAGGGAGAGGCCCCAAGAAGCATCATTAAATACTCACTGAGCAATTAAATGAAGGACTGAATAAGCAGCCAACAATATGAAGAACTGCCCTTTGTTGCACCCATTTAACTACGAACTACCTTAGAATTAGGAATACTCAGTAATAGGAACACAGATACTTGAGCAATTTACAATTTATATTGAAAGATAAAGGATGAAATGTAAAAATTCTACACAGGGTGACTCAGTCTTCACAAGCTATATTCTTAAAACAAAACTTTTAAGTTAAAATGAGACATTCAAAATAGAAAATTTCACTGGATTTAGTAACTCCACTGACCACTACCAATTTCTGTTAGTGTTAGGTAAAAAGGTAATACAACTAAATGAGGACTGGACTTTCAGTCGCTGCAAACTCCTGCATAGGAATCAAGAACGCTGGGGACATAAATATTGTTTTTATTTCTTATTTTGGTGGAACACTTTGACTTTGGAAGAGAAAGAAAGATGTAGGAAATGAACAGCTAGTGATACACAGATGGTGTCGAATAACATGATCTGCTGTTCTGGACTCTGACTTTTAACATTAGAATGATGAGCTCTTGGCAACAGAAAAACTTAGCTTTTTCTGAAAACCAAAAAAATAAAACCACACACACACAAAGCTGGCATGAAACAGGAAGACTTTAGAGCTTTTAGACTAATACATGGGGTGAGAATAATAACTGATATGATGAAGACTGTGAGGAGGTAAAAAGCTATGAAGGAATCAGGTGACATTTATTAGTGGTATTGTAGAGTGGTTTCAGCAACTGGGAGAAAGTTCAAATAGATGACTCCTCAGACACTCTACTCTAAAAATAGCTTTATTTCATTTTTAAAAAACCTTTCAATATATGTGGGTGAAGGAAGAAAAACAATAGGATCACTCTTTTAAAGAGTTATTACCAAAAACCTTTCTTCACTTTTACTTGACATTCTAAACTTCTCTTTAACCCATCCCCCCTAAATGAAGCAGGTAAAATGCTCCCACAGATAATGGTAGAATGTCACCTCCATTATCCCTCCCTTCCCAAGACAATGTTGCAGAGCAGGCACAATGAGGGTCACACCCTCAATTTTCTGAACCTTTGCAAATTCGCTTTTAGTGTCCAATTGATTTTAACATTCAAATGACGGCCCACAGTGGATGCTGTTTTCTGTCCATGGGGACAATTTAAAATGAAGCTGAAGGCTTTTTAAAAACCAATTCTGACCGAAAGGGCTGGCTACACAATCGAAATGACAGCATTCCTAACCCTACAGTTGGAATTGCCACTGAGAATTTTATTTTAATCAAGGAGTGAGCTTAACGTACACAACGTCTGTTTGAACAACATACAAACTATTATTTATGGTCAAAGAAAGAGATTTCAGGCCACTGCTCAGACTCTTTTAAGTGAAACACAAAAATTAACAGCATAAAAATGTTTAGAGATTATAAAATAGTGAATGGCTAGCAATGCTTTACTTTGCTTTTGTGTGTGTGAGGAATCAGAATGCCTGCTTCCCAAAAGCGAATGTTCTTAACTACCATGAAACATAATCTATATTGAGTGATCCGCAAAAATTTCCTGATGTTAAAAAAATAATTTATACTAAAAAGTCTCGGATGCACTGTGTAGAATCAGCTGGAGCTTAAGAAAAACTAGATTGTCGGGGGAAAAGTTTCTTGGAGAAGGAAGATGACAATATAATATACACACATTAGAGGGTTGGGGAAGAAAGAAGATACACCTCACGAAGTGTGCACCGCATGGCACAGGCAAGGGTAAGCACGGACACTTGAGGGGCTGTGAGACTCAGAAGGTGACTGCAGAGCTCACTGGGCACATCTAGAGACAGGAGGCCCAGTTGGGAGACACTAACAATACCTTCTGATATTAAATAACGAGGGTCCGGCCTGGACTGCAAGTAAGGGGTGAGATTAGATTACATGTGGAAAGATTGAGAAAGCCTGGTAATGGACTGGTGACACAGTGAGATGATGATTCCAAGTTTCTGAGCCTGGAAGTGCTAATGAGAGAAATCACATCATCATCATCCATCTTTGTGTGAGAGACGCTAAGCCCGTCAACAGTTTCTTCCTTTGCTCTGGTACTGCCAAGCATCATCACTCACCTGGATTATTGTACTACTATCACAGAAATGAGCTCCTTGCCCTGACGTTACTACTTATCATCCCATCTCGATAAGCCACCCTCTACCCCAGAGTCCCATCATATTATTTTATTTGAAATGCAAGTAATTTAAAATAGTCTGTGGTTTGCTGTCTACATCATTTTTTTTGAGATGGAGTTTTGCTTTGTCGCCCAAGCTGGAGTGTAGTGGCGTGATCTTGGCTCACTGCAACCTCCGCCTCCCGGGTTCAAGCAGTTCTCATGCCTCAGCCTCCGAAGTAGCTGAGATTACAGGCATGCAGCACCATGCCTGGCTAATCTTTGTATTTTTAGCAGAGATGGGGTCTCGCCATGTTGGCTAGGCTGGTCTCAAACTCTTGATCTCAAGTGATCCACCTGCCTCAGCCACCCAAAGTGCTGGGATGACAGGCACCTACATCTTAAACCTCACTCCTCACTATGCTCTCACCTGCCCCATACACACCAATCTAACAGAACTACTGCAGCCCAGAGATGGCTCCCCATTCCCTATGTTCCATATTTCTCTGTGCATCCAGTTGAAGACTCTCAAGCAGTAACACTCAACTCAGCCAATACCTCTCTTCTGGAAATCTCCTCCTCTACTTTCCTCTCCTCCCTAATTCCACATCAGCTGGGCACCCCTACACCACCACCCCCTCTCCAGTGTCACACTAACTTACACACTACAATGGAACTGAACCACACTCAAGTGCTGATTTATCCACTGGGTTGAATCATCCCCCAACCCCAAGCCCTTAGGAACCAATAGCCTAAATATCAGACTTTAGGTACACACTCTGCAGTAGTTTTAACACAATGGGCTTTCTGTTTGGAAGTGTGTTTCATATTTTAGAAAAACCACAGGACTGAGAATTAGAAGATATGCATTCTAAGATTCAGTTCCTAAGTGTAATCTTAGTCAAATATATAAATACTATTTCCTCTTAAAAAATGGGGCCTGGCGCAGTGGCTCACTCCTGTAATCCCAGCACTTTGGGAGGCCAAGGTGGGCAGATCACGAGGTCAGGAGTTCAAGACCAGCCTGGCCAACATGGTGAAACCCCGTCTGTACTAAAAATACAAAAATCACTTGGACATGGTGGCACATTCCTGTAATTCCAGTTACTTGGGAGGCTGAGGTAGGAGAATTGCGTGAACCAGGACCTGGGAGTTGGAGGTTGCAATGAGCCAAGATTGTGCCACTGCACTCCAGCCTGGGCTACAGAGTGACACTCTTTCTTAAAAAAAAAAAAAAAAAGTTAGAAATGAGGATTCTATCATTCAAAACACTTCAGATGTGAATATTCATTGCACTTTCTGCTAAGTTACATTTTACCTAGAAAAAGAAATGTAGGGAATACCTTTGGTTATTTCACAACCATACACCCATACTATGATCAGAAACCTAAAAATTAATCGAAGCTCCCTTTCTTAAACTGCAGGTTAAGTATATGTATCATTTTATTTGCATAAAATGATGTGATAGGTTATTCTTCTTCTTAGCATTTCAGAACAAGTATTTTTATAGATCAACATCCAATTATCCACTAAAATGGATTAACCAAATAGGAAACAGTTTACAAAGTACTCTGACTTTGAAATCTGATCCCAAATCTTCCACAATAGATTTACTGTAATCCACTGTGTTTTGCTTATGATAAAATTATACTTAGTTTGCATTATTTTTGCTGAAATAGGTGGTGATGAAAGGTGGCTAGAAGTGGGTAGAATACTGAGAGTAGAAAATCTGAGACATCAAAGGCAATATGTTATTTCACAGCTAATAAAACAATAACAAAATTCCCCTAGAAGCTCTCATATTAGTTGATTTAATAATGTAAATTCAATTTCTTCAAATTTCATACTGAAAAGCTAAATTATGTGTATTCTGGAGCAGTGCTTTTCTCCCATCTCTTAATAAGAGCTCTATAGGAAAGTATGCAAGCTACCTACTTCATGTTTGGAGACAATGCCATCATGTTTGCAAGGCACAAAGTTTGTCACATTTAAAATTCTGAACTTGATATATCTTAAAATCAATAGGTATAATTAATAGGAGATATTTAGTTTTGCTGTTTCACTTCCTCAATCTTAACAAAAAGCTGTTACAAAACTGAGTGCAGGGCTTACAATTTCTGGCAACTTTTAATTATGAAAAACTAGAATTAATGTATTTTTTAAAAGAAAACAAAGCAATCTTACTGCATGCATTTTCTTGGTAGCAATAGAAACTGATTTATCATGGGGAGGAGAAGTCGCTTGCTGAGAGCCAGGCTGGGCCTGTAATTTGCATAGAAGAGGGAGCAGATTGTCAATGCCCTGACCTGTCAAACACAGGTAGGGCCTCGGAGATAATGGGTCCCAGAATACAAAGCTCCATCTTGATCCAGACAGACGCACACAACATGGAGAGGCCAGATGGATTAAATGAGAGACAAAAATGCTGGCTTCTGCCATCTCCACAGGAAGAACGTAAGTGCTGCAGAAGATGACAGATACCAGATACCACATGGATCCCACCCCAGTCTCTTGGCCCCATTGCTGTGCCCATGCCATGATTTCCACACTGCTGAGAAGAGGCCAGCCTGTTCAGTGCCATGAATATAGTCACTGGGGAGGGGCTCGACCCAACTGACAAGAGCAATCAACCATGCCTACGCCTACGTGTCTTACTTGTAAAGAGGAAAAGTGCCACATGATGACAGAAACCAGAGCCTGCAGCACGGTGCAAGGAGCTCTCTGTTCCTGCTGACCTCCATAACTAGCTTTTCCACAATGGCTCAGTCTCTAGCCACGCGTTTCCAGGGTGCACTGCATCCTCAGGAAATGTCCCATGTGACAAAAAGACCGTCTGCCTAGACGATGGTCCTCTTTTCAGATCCAGGTTCAAGGGGGATGTGGCTTTTTAATTTCTACGGGCAGCTGTAACTGAGTTGGACCATCGGGACAAGAAAGAACCCACTTCCCCTGAGGCCCACTTAGCACAGACAATGGAGGATGTTGGACATGCAGCCAGGGGACACATAGCTAAGGGATAAGCCCAGAAAGGCAAAAATGCAGGAGCATAGCCACAGAGACAGCAAGTCCAGAGACTCCGCTGTGCAGGTCCACAAGCCAGACACTGAAAATGGTGTGGTTAGGAAGCCGAAGGAGGGCTAACTGAGCCGGCCTCCTTTCCAAAGCTGGAGGCAGAAAGTGCCTTCGCGTCTTCAGTTTTATGTAAGCTGATAGCCACCAGCAGTAACACCACATTTGATGGACAATTTTTTTTTTAAACAAAAACAGTTTGCTGAAGTATTGAAGATCTAGTGCATACAAGGTCCAGTGTGGGATACCTCACTCACCCACTCATCGATTTGGCAGACATTCATTTAATTCTATGATTTGCCAAGCTTTGTGTTTGGTAATGCAAGATGAAAATAGATGGGGTGTTTTCCACATGGGCCTCGCAGAAGGTGAAGGGGTTAGCGTGCCAGATGTAGGGCAGTGAGGGGGTACATAGAATCATGGAATGTTGAACTAGGAGGGACTTCGGAAACCATCTAAACCATCTAAGCCAGAACTTTTACAACTTTTTCCTAAATACTCAAAAACACCCTTTTTAAAAACTAAAATTTACAAAGGATCCCCATGTACAGAAGTGAGTAAAACTGTCAAGGTGGTGGTGGGGGGGAAGGTGACGCTGGTGGCCTTTCCCACTCTCCAAACCCATTGAGGTACTGCTCCTGACCAGAGATCACAACACACCAGTTGAAAGTCAATTATCTAGTCCAAATCTTCAGTTTTACAAATAAAGAAATTAAAGCTCGAGCAGTTGAAGTTTTGACTAAAATCCCAAATTACTTAGAAGAATGTAGAGGAGGATGCAAGTCACCTGAATTCCACTTCTGTGTTCATTCCACCCTATAAACACAATTTCAACAACCAAAATTGGAAAAGTTTGGAATTTACAATAGTTGCCATTCATTTGCCATATGCAAAGTTCAGAAAACTGGTATGTAAAAAATAATAAAAACAGGACTTTTGAAAAATACAACATTTGGTGGTTGTAGGTGCAGCGTGTTTTAGGGCACCTGCCACACGTGTATTTCCCAGGTCTTGTCCAGAACTTTATCTTTGGTTTGCAAATTGTAATTTGCCTATCCATGTGTTTCATTTCGCTTTTTTTCTCTGAAGGACAGATACATGAATGAACTTTAATATACTGTTATTTCTCATTTTGTTTTTTAAAAAATAAGTTTATATAGGGACAAAATCAGATGTCCATGTTGGTGGGACACTCTGGAGGCTGTCCCTACAGAATTAAAAATATACCTTATATTCATATGTATTCTATCTCCTGTTACATTTGAAATGAGTGACATACTGTAAGAGCAAACTGCATTTTTTAAGGAAAATTAAATAACATTTTAACCAGAACAAGAAAAAAGTTCAAAAGCATCATCAATTATAGATACTTAAAAAATATATATCAAGGGGCCAAAGCATAGTAATTTTTGATTAAATATACACCCAAGACAGAGAGAAACAAGCTCTATAATTGTCAAGTAATATTGATTAGGATGGCAAGGAACCATTATTACAAAGAGAAAAAACTCAATAGGGTCAAAAGCTTATATGACTCAGGATCTTGGAGACCAGGTTTGGCAGCAAAAATAGTAAATATGCTCTTCATCCTGCAAGAATGGGCTGCATATATTCACAGCCGGGAGGAAGAGGTGGGCCTGGAGAGGACACCAGGAGGCTGCAGCTGGGTCTGGAGAGGCTGACCTAAGGAAGTTCTGGGCCTGGAGAGGCCGCCAAAAGGGAAAAACTAGGCCTGGAAAGGCCCAGTTGTGAGGAATCTGATCATAGTGAAAAAACTGCCTGGATTTAGATGGAGAATCAGGTGGAGGTGGAGAGAAGTGTAGCAATCCTCTAAGTTATGCTTCGCATATTACATTATGACAGAAATATTCATCTTCTCAAACGCATTATATGTATAAGCATTATATGTATAAGCAATGTATATTAATGTATATATACATATACATTATATGTATATGTATATATTCTCAAAATGTGATCTTTATTACTTAAAACTCTTCTTCCCACAAAAGTCTTCCTTAGGTATATGTGATAGAAGTGGTCCACTCAAATGTTGAGTTGCAAGTAATTTACAATCTACACAAATTATCTCTGGTCTCTGCCTTAGCTTTATTCTGTGGTCCCTCCAACTATTCTCACAATAGTTTGATGGGTGAGTCACATTTGAGGTTAAAACACTAAAAGGTAAATTAGTAGTTATGAGCAATATAAGATAATCAACAATTTTCACTATTAGGACTCCTAAGCCCTTTTGCTTCTTAGTAAATATATCAGTAGAGTTTTTCCATTACTTTTTAATAGAATGTTTACTTTAATATAAGAAATGTTTAACTCTCTGGAAGGATATATTTGTACCTATCTATAAATTATTTTTTATTCAATAAACCATGGAAAACATTCATATTAACCTTTGACTTTTAATAATCTTGGCTTTAAATATTTTGCAATTTCAAAATATACACACACAAATATAGCTTGCTAGTTTAGTTATAGGAAAGAATGAGTAATTCCTGAAAGCAAAAAAAGAAAAAATATATGTTTTTAAGATCACAGATTATTACAGATACTCAATGGAGACATCCTATTTGAGACACTACAAAGTAGTGGTTTTCAAACATTTTGATCTCAGGATGACTTTATACCCCTGAAAATTATTAAGCACTCCAAATAACTTTTTTATATGTGGATTATATCTAGCAACATGTACTGAATTAAAACTGGGAAAGTTTTAAAATATTACTTTTTAAAAACAAGCAACTTCGTGTTAACAGAAATTACATTTTTTACCAAAAAATATATATATTCCAAAAGAAGTGAGAACAATGGCACTGTTAAATATTTTTTCAGAATTTTTAGTTTAATATTGGCCTGTAAGACAGATTCTCATATCTGCTTCTGCATTCAATCTAATGCAGTATCACAGGACATGTGGCCTCCAGAAAACCCCAGTGTATACTTATAAGACAATGTGAGTAAAGGGCAAATAATATCGTCTTATTATGAAATAAGAGATTATTAGACCTCAGAGATCTCAGAGATTCCCCTGAAGAGTCTTAGAAAACTCCAGGTATCCCTGGAGCTCACTTTAAGAAATAGAGTCTAATTTTAATTATTATTCTTTCAGCCATTATAAACTTACAGGTCTCCATGCCTTCATCATCATCATCTACCGCGGGTTTATCATAAGATTTGTCGATGGCAGCTCTGAAGCTCTCATTGCATCCCCTGCCTCTGATTATCCGCGGCCGTGGACGATGGAAAGGAATATCCCCATTCAAAGTCACCTCGGCAACTGCGGTCTGCAGACTCTCTAATGAGCTTGACTTCTTCAGACCCAGGGAAGGACCCACATCTCTGCTGGGAGAACCTGGGAGGTTTACAAGAAAAAAAATGTTAGTGTGAATTAGTGAAAATTATGTACCTGAATATGCACTGTCGAAAACTTCAGGTACATAACAATTATTTGCTCAATGATGAGTTCTGGAATGCAGATGGAAAAGACAAAGAATAAATCAAGTAATAGTTGCTAATTTTTATTTTTCCCAAACTTATATTAGACTTGGTCTATTTTCTCTCTTTACATTAGGAAAAACTCCAAGTCATTACTTTTTAAAAAAAATTTCAACAGATGAAATTGTTGTCAAATCGTTTTGCTCCAGTAATAGAAATAATCTAAAAGAACCAGAATAACCTGGAAGCTCATTTGAAAAGCAAGGGAAGATGAGGAGAAGGCTAAGGTAAACAACCAAGAATAAGCTTTGCACTTAATTAAAACCTTTTTTTTTTGTGGCAATTTAAAATTATTTAGAACAGAAGCTAGACATGCACATCAATGTGCATTGTCAAGTCTCTTCCTTGCTGAACTGCAGACCCACAACACTGCATAAGGAGTAAGACCACGGGGGCCAACATGTCACCAAAACAGTTAGGGCAACCTGGCAGCAGGTAGAAACCCAACCCTGGGAAATATGGATATTCTATAGGAAGAGTAACACAAGCTTTGAACAGAAACAGATTACATAAGGGCTCTCTCTCAGAGGGAAATAAATAAGGAGAGACTGGATATGAGTACTTCTATCTCTAGGCCTGGGAACAATATGTTTGAAAAACAGGTGATGGACAGAAGAAAGACGACTTAGCAATTAACCAGAACATTTCATGAGGATGACAGGGACAAATTCCGGGAACTAAAAATTTGGCTCTATTTCCTGAGGATCTAGGGCAGAAGGACCCAAGATAATACCAATAGTACCAAGTTGTGGAAGGCAATCAAAACTGATTTCTTTAACCGGGTAAGACAGCCTCATCCATCACTGCCTGACCTGACACTCAAAGGTAGACTAATTTAGCTTCCAGATGACTGAAATACCAGCTCTGCACCCCCACCTGGGCAATCCAGGTTATAGAACTGGTTCTTCATATATACTGTTAAAAAAGACAGGTGAAAAAAATAGAGGGTAGGAGAAACAAAATAGTTTATCTCTGCATGGGGTCATCAGCCCATATGTTGATGATGTTATCACCCAGAAGACAAATAGTTGTGACATAGGCTTTTCACAGCTCAGAAAATAAAATGGAATTAAAATTACACTGAAAGACTCAAAACAAAATTTAATTTTTTAAGATTCACTGATGTTAAATGAAGCTATTTTGGGTAAGAATAGATATGTTTAAAATGTAGTACAAATAGGAAGGCAAACACATGATTCTAATGAAGAAATAATATTCCACAAATTGTTGTGCTGGAAAGAAAAAGATGTCATATTTAGCTTTCTCAGTGCAGGTTTGTCTATATTTCTTTATTTTATGACAAAAGTTCATGAGATTTATTTCTTTGAATGAGATCCATCTTACTTTTTCTCTGGGCAGCACTACAATTTTTGACAACTGCATTTTCTAAATTACTCATAAAAGTCATGTCATGGGAAGGAAAATGAATTTTGTTCCAAAAACCTACATAATAAGAAATGAAGGAATAAAAAAGAATGGGAAAAGATCATTCCTGGGCAGGGATATTTACCTTTATAGTTCCTAGAATTAGCACTGGAAAGATCCTTTTGTGAATAAATGCCTATCAACTTTCATAATTTACCAGCTATATTTGGCTTCCATAAACATGTATTGGGCAGATATTTGGTGCTTTCTTGAGTTTATTAAGGATATGTGTACGTGTGTATGTATTTGTATGTGAGTATATATCATGAATAAAGATTTCATGCTTCCAGAAAAAATTCTCATAAAAACACCATTTATATATATTAAGCTTTTCTTTGTGTAAAGTTAGCTGAGATTTTACTTAGTGTACTGACAACAATAAAAACTTAAATAATGAATTTCAGAAATGGCATGAGTATTCATTAAAATTGAGTGTCCCTAAGCATAAACACAGGCAAACTTGGAAAGAAAAACAATGGTCAAAGTATAATTCGATAAACGATAATTTTGTAAGTGCAATTCAGAGCATACCTACCTATTTGTTTCCCTAAATTCATAACACTCTGAAATAACCTTTTGGCAAACTGTTGACCATTGTGGATGGTGGGCCCTAGGTTTGTGGAAAGTCAATGAACTACTCTCTGTATATTTATGTATAGATGAAAACTTTTATAATAAAAAATTATACAAAATGTCAATTATCTACAACTTCTGAATCTGTAACACAGATCAGCAAACTGTGAGTCAAATATGGAAAATTTTACTGGAACACAGCCATGCCCATGTATTTACATATTGTCTATGGCTACTTTCATTCAACAATGGTAGAATATAAAAGTTGCAACAGAGATCTAAAATATTTACCATCTGTTCCTTTACAGAAAAAGCTTGCTAACATTCGATTTATAATATGAGTAACATACACTTTAGTACTATATTTGACCAAGAAACTATAACAAAGGTTTTGAATGATATGTTAGGATTTCTCAGTGAAGTTATTAAAATCCCTAACACATTGATTCAGTCAAATGCCTTTAGAAAAAAATTAAAAGGATTCCCTAACAATACAAACTTAGCATTTTACTAGTAATGAAAATTGAAAGTCTTTTTGTACATAAAATATATGGAAAAGATTGTTTTTATTTACACCATAAAAGTCAGTATCTTTTGTCTTAATTTTAAAACAATATTTTAAGCTCTTACTTTACACATATCTTTTAGGTCATTAGCATACTTTGCTAATCTCTATACTTCAAGAATGAAACCATTAGAAATCCAATTGTCTTCTTATACCTGTTCTCCCTTGTTATAATTTGAGGAGAAATATTTATCCCCAAAATATGATACAAGATTCCTAAATATGGAAAAAAAAGAGGGAAATCATAATCATACTATTTTCCTAGATCTGTTTCCTATTCCTACTTAGTAATATCCCTCTTGCCAAAAAAAAAAAAAAAAAAAAAGAAAGGAAAGGATGTCTTTTGCAAGGGGCAGAGGGAAATGTAATTCAATTTTCATTATGAAAGGCTTATGGCTAGGCTAGACAGATGTTCAATGCTAAAATGCCACTATCATTCTCCCAAAAACCTTTGGACTAATCTATAAAATCATAATCTTTCTTGAAAACTCAAGTCAAGTGAAGTGACGAAAGAAAAATAAGTGAAAATCTTTTCACTGTCTAATATTAGGGGACAGGGAAATAATAAAATATCTACTTTAGGTATTTTATTCATTTAGATGTAAAACCAACAGACCAAGTATTTTGACATCTTTGTAATAATTTTTTGCCCCAAGATTTTCTAATTTAATTTGGTAGAATAGACTGCACAAAGTGCAAAAAAAAAAAAAAGTTCTTTTTCTCTAGAATCTAGCACAGTTTGATTTTTTGATTAGACTATAAAATCTGCCTTGAAACTTATGTAATGACTTTCCATGAAAGTTATCTAATGCACTGAGTTATAACTTGGATATCATTATGTTGTAGATCACAATAAACTGTCCTTTTCCTTATAGTAGCTGTGAGTTGGTTAAATTAAGTATTTTTCTTATTTTACCTAACTGACATTGTATATGAAGTCAGGTCCTTTACCTGAGCAGCTCAATTTGGTTTTTATGACTGTTTACTTGGATCGGGGTTATTGCTTATACTGCTAACTCTAAAAACTAACTACTATTTTACATATGTGAACTATCACATAACATTTCTCTTTAGCTCTGCTTCAATAAACTTTAGGTTTCATAAGAACAACAAACAACTCAGTAAGGGATAAGGCTACAGTTAATTGCCATGCAATACAGTTAATCTTATGATTTATTAGATGTCTTTTTTAC
The DNA here is from genome assembly GCF_029281585.2 of Gorilla gorilla gorilla. Taxonomy (NCBI): domain Eukaryota; kingdom Metazoa; phylum Chordata; class Mammalia; order Primates; family Hominidae; genus Gorilla; species Gorilla gorilla. Next base: position 84,762,290 of record NC_073232.2, on the reverse strand, counting down.
AATCTATCTTATACTCCAAAGAATATAACTCCAACCATGTTTACAATAATTTTTACATATATATATGTGGGATACACATTTTTTAAGCGGCTAAAACTAATTTACTACTGCAAGTTAAAAAGGCAAATTGAAGCTAATTAGTGCTAAGTAGTGTAACTACATCATACTGGATACAGATTAAAACACTATTCCAAACTTATAATAAGTCATAAATGGTCAATTATACAAAGCACGTTAACTACACTTAAAAGACTTTCCTGTGATTACTGTCATACAATAACATAAAAAGCAAAATCGATGACTATAATGCAATCCCAGTTCAATATAATCCATTGTTTCTATGGAATGATTTGGCAGTATTTTAGAAGTAACGAATTTAGAACAAGCTCACAAAGTTAAGATATGAAGCCATATGCATTATATAGTCTAATCCAACGTCAGGTTAATTATAAGCTAATTCCAGCATCAAAAAAAGAATATGCCTTTCTGAATGACTAATGATAGCAATACCGGACGTTGTCCCACAATGAAAAATATTTATATTGGCACTATTATCTTTCAAATCAAAATCACCACTCTGAGAATCACTTTTTGGATGTTAACCTACACATCACATAGCTGACTTAAAAACCTAGGAGTCTACCATAACAGATCACGTTTGCAGGATTTTGATTTTTTAAAAATTGGGATAAAACATCCTTACATGAATATAATTAAGAAAATCTAGGTTGTTTCTAGCCTTTTTGAAGCAGTAAATCATATTACTATTTAGTAAGTACACCACTGATAAATTTCTACTAACAGAAAATATTTCTTTTCTTATGTAATTCAATTTCTCACAATGAAAACATCTGCGTAAGACTGTTTACATGGCATATGATTGGCAGCTCTATAATTGTGATAAGCTATGTGGGCCATCGTTTCTATGGCAACAGTCTAACTGTCCATTCTTACCTGCTTTCTGGTCATCCACTGTATTGAGTTTAGTCTCGTCAGCTACTGTTAAAAGGTAAATGTATAATGGTTAGCCCAGTTAGTTCCCATAGCCCATCATGCTTCCACCATTCCCAGATCTTTTTAGTTAGGTGACGATCCTCAGCTAATATTTCATGCAAATACTATGAAACATCAAGCAAACATTCATAATCAAAAAAGGAGGAAAAAAAAGCAGTGTCTCCATGCAATATGCCAGTCATTTCATTTCACAGACATGTGTGTTATATGTTAGCATATCATAATTAGCCAAGGCAATGCATCACCAAATTTTTCTTTATGCATATGATAAATTAATGCTTTTAGTCTTGGAATACAAACAGCCACCAGAGAACAGCATAAGTTACAGTTGATTAACAAAGGTTTTAAATCATTCAGTGTATAAATATAATTAATTATTTTACTTTTTTTTTTGGTGGATTTGGATTTAAAGAGACACTACCTGATTGGTGTTTGAACAACTATGATTATTTTCCTCCTCTCATTTGCTCTTAAATACTTTCTATAATAAATACTCTCAAATTATTACTTTGATTAAATGCCTTAATTATCAAAATATGAAAGCTTCCAATAAATAAACCTTAAAGAACAGCAATGAAAGGAAGACATCATGAAGTAACCAAATTCTAGACATGGATTGAGATAATGGTTTCTCTCCAAAATTTTCTCTTCTAGTTCAAAAATCCGACAACCAACCAAATACAATTTCAATGAAATTGGTTTTAAATAGCCAAAGTGTTAAAACATTTCATTTTGTAAAATAAAGATACATGGACATAGCATGATATGCACACGTGTTTGTTTCCATTCTCTTAAGAAAACATATATATTAACATATTGCATATTATGTAAACATGCCACTTATGAGTAATATCGTTATCTCAAACTGGGAGAAAAACTAATTTTTGCCAAATTGCCACATTTCACATTTATTTTCTCTATTGCTCAAAGTAAACAGACATCTGCTTGGGACCATCAATTTTATCCTGAAAGCATTTAAAACTTATTTAGATAAAGATTCATGGAGATTGTACTCACTACCTAAATCCATGCTTTTTGATTTTCGTGTTTTAACGAAATCCAATTGACTGGCATCTGAAAATTGCTTTGTGCGTTTTTCTGACATACTCTGACGTCCAAATCCTTCTCGTTGAAAAGCAAGAACTGGATCAACATCTGGACTCAAAGAGCTGGAGTGAAGAAAAAATAAACATAAAAATATTTACTAAAAATAGCACACATCCATTTTAGGGAGGTTCATACATACCTGCAAGTGTAAATATACATATGTATATTCCTCAAGAAAAATTGAACTAAATAATACAAATACAGTCCATTAAAAAAAAACTGTGGCTGTATAGAAAGTGACAGAAAAATATAAAATTAATTTAACATTTAGAGTAACTCTTTCTCCATGCGAATTTTCTCCTTCTCTACTTTCCTCTCTGTTTCTTCACTCTATTTGACAATACAGAATTATTTCAAGATGATCATAAAAAATGAGCCTGATATTAGAACAACTGAATTTTTCAGGAAACCTGTCATATATTATATACAAACACTAGCAGCGAACAAGTGACCATATAAATTGTAACTAAATAGAAGTTTCAAAAAGAGTATATTCTAGACTTCTTACATATCTTTTATGTTGTGTTTTAAGGAAAGAAAAAAATGTCATTATGGCATGCCATTTCATAAGGCTGCAGTTTCTCTGAAATATTAAAACAAAGAAATCAATTCAACAAACATTTATTAGAACCTATTCTGATTAAGGCATTGTGCCAGGTACGTAGGTCCAAATAACAGATAAAGATTCCGTGTACTCTATGAGCTCATAAGAAAAATACTAAACCAGAAGTCTGAAACAGATGCTGAGGATGCATAGATGAGTGAATAAACAGTATATGAGAATCAGGAAGAACATGACTAAGTTTAGATGACATTTGATTTGGGTGACACCAACACAGTGGCTCAAGTGGGGATGATAAGGAAGCATATGGCAAATCCCTGGTAACAGGATGCCTTCTGAAGTGTTCCTCCAATGCAAGTGGTTGAAGATGTCCCAGAATCACTCCTGTTTGTAAAAATCTGTGAACACATTCTAAAGTGCTATAAGGTGTTCTAGCCACAGTTCATAATATGAAAAGGGTTTTCTCTGTGCTGGGCACATTGGGTAAGTAAGCATACTAGCTCTACTATATCAGGTCCGGCCACCTTGCCTATCTAGCCAGGTGAGAGAACATCCCTCTACAGCTAACTGAGCACACTAAAAATGCCCAGGGCTCCTTCCACTGTCAGCTGAATTTATGATAGTCTTCCTCATGTTTCTGATGGAAGCAAGCTTTTCCAACCCTTTATGGCCTTATAAGAACTATCATCCATACTAGTAAAAAAACAGTCAACCTTTGGATGTACATCAGAAATTTAGTTGCAATTTACTGTGCATGAAATGAGAGTTGGCTCTTAAAGAGCTATGGTAAAAGTTTGAAAAGTAAGATAGCAGGCAAAAGCCCTGCCACTGGGTAGGGTGACTTGAAATGTTTTGAGCTCATTATGTATTAAATATGCTCAATAAAGAGAACAGTTGTCTCATTCACTTAAAAAGCTAACGAGAGAATTCAGCAACCTAAGGTGAAAGCCCCATGTAAATTGCTAACTACTAAACAAGTCAGTCATCACCCAATGAAGACTATCTCAAATTATCAAACACAAATTATGATGACAGACATCTACCCTCAGATGCCCCTTCACATACTAATATGCTTAGGTGTAAATGGCTTATATAATGAGAGTACATACACCCAAGTGAAAAAACACACTTCTAAAAGTAAAAAATCAAAACCCATATGATAAGTAATATGACACAATCTTGCAACAGCAAACTCTAAATAATATATTTCCAATAATTCTTTTACATATTGTCAGTGGATCTCTTCAGTCACTCTGCACATGCTAACCAATTCTTTTTACCTCTTCTAGAATAATTTAAAACTTCAACTCCCTACTTGGGAGGCTGAGGCAGGAGAACGGTGTGAACCTGCGAGGCGGAGCTTGCAGTGAGTCAAGATCGCGCCACTGCACTCCAGCCTGGGCAACAGAGCGAGACTCCATCTCAAAAAAAAAAAACAAAAACAAAACAAAAAAAACCTCAACTCCAATACTGCACCAAACTTGTAAACAGAATGCATTTGAAATACAGTGTTAGTAGAAATAAATTGTTGGTAAAAGATTTTTCAAAGAAATACAAATTGTCACTGCCAATCTCGCCTGAAAACCACATATTGGTGCACCTTTAATTTTATATCCTCTAAAATTATGTTACCATTAAGATTAGAATTTGCTGTTATTTCCTTTCCCCCAGAAACACATTATTAATGTTCTCTCAATTGATTAATGGATTGAAAATTGTATATTCTATAAGTAAACAAGTAAGTTTAGCCATTTGACATAGCCTTCGACAACTGTGCAGTGAACTACATATACAATTTAAAATGTCAAATGAGTTTGTGCATTAGTAAGAGTCTTAAATAACTAAATATTCTTAAACTATGACAAAATTAATTCTTCCCTATCAATATTCCCATTAAACTTATTTCAGACACAATAAACAGTACACTGGAATATTTAACAAGTTAGATTGCAGGAATGACAGCTGATTCTTTAAAGAATGTAACCATATCCTGACCCCTAATGTTATTAAAATTCCAGTTATTAATCCTGTCTTATTGGCCTTTTGTTTTCATAGCATTTTCATCAAGGATTAGGGAAGATATTGTCAGGCTGGAAAAGCTTGCATTTTCTGCTGTGATTCAGAACAGCTGGCATTCTTGTTTGGATAACCCTTCATTCATATTATTTTCTTTGCCCCACATTCCCCACAGCAAAATTATACAAGTCCTCACCATTTTGCAAATCCCCCTTAGGGAAATTAATGCCACAATCTATCCCTTCTAGTTATTTATCTATTTTCACTAATATACTGCTTTATAAGGCCCCAAAGACACTGACCACCTCCACAATTTCTCATCATGGTAGAGATTTAAAGGCTTTTGTCCCTAAGATGAACACTGCGTCTATCTAATCCTTGCTCTCTCTGTTGTTGTTACTTTCATTTTCAGAAAGAGATATGAGACACAGCAGTCAATGTAACACCATCTGCAGATTTCAAATGGGTTTTTACTTTATATTGTAGTCTTCCCTTCTATGTTTAATCAAAAACCTCATTCAAAGATGGGCCATTATCATGCAGGTTTGAGGGTAGTTCTATTTTTAAATCTTGTGCTTTCAAAAAGAGAATTTAAAAAGAAAGAAATGAAAAGCTAGAGATGAACTTTTCAAGGTCCCAAATAAGAGGTGTGATTTATTCCAAGAGAACATCTTCATAATTAACAGATAAATGAACTGTATTTTGTGTGTTCATGTGGAGAGTCAGGGAAGAGGATTGGGGGAGTGGTTCACTTTGTTAAGATCATCACTAAAAATGTTAACGCAAATAAATGCCAGTCCCCCAGACACCTCCTATCTAATATTTAATGTTGACACAAGCCAGAAAAACAGTAGGAAGCAGGAATGGCTAAGTGGTGAAGGAACAACACCATAACATTTAAATATGATTTTGCTGATACATTCATAAAAGACCCCAGAGAAAGGGCAATGAGAAAATTCTGGTACAATACTTCACATGGTTTGTGTTAATTATCACTACAACCTTGCGAGGTCGTCCCCAAGAGGAGCTTTGCTTTTGCTTATTGATGTATATAATTACTAGGCATAAACATTAAGGCACACATCCACCTTCATGAGCCACACATTGGCTCAGTAGTATCAAATGCTTTCTTCTATTTTGAAAGACACAGGAAAGAAAATAGCAGGGAGTGCCCCAGAAGTCACTATGTTAAAAGCAATTACAAAGCATTTTAAATAGTGTGGTTATAGCACTCTGAAAAAAAAAAAAAAAAAAAACACTTTAAAAAAGCCTCCTCCCACTCTTAGAACACATCAACTCTTAAGTTTTGCAAAATTATCTAATTGTTGCCATCAATTTAGGGAGTTGCCAAGAATTTATTTATTTAATTGAAAAACTGCATCAAATTAACACAGATGTGAAATAAATCATAAAGTGAAAGTGAAAAATAAATGAGCACGGTTTTTTGATTGGTAGTAGTTTTGTCATTGTTTTGGTTATATTACTAACTATAGCTCTTGAAGGCTAAAACAATTAAATTTACAGAGTTCAGGTATAATCTTTTATTATAAGAGTGATAAGTATATAAAAACCACGAAGACAGAGCTATTAAAAAAAGGATTAACTGTATTTAGCAGTAAGCCACTTAAACATAAAATGGGACTGTAATTAATTCACGTTTTCCAACCCTGGACGATGAGCTTACCAGTCGGCTGAATCACTGATTGCAGCCTTGGCCCAAGTACCAGCATCTGCCGTCACAAACCCCACATCATCATGGGAGCTGGAAGAGGACTGGTCAGAGAGATGTGGAGGAAGCACTGGCAACCTGTCATCTTCTATAATGACAGTGTCATCTTGGGGCATATTCACTGTAGGGGACAGCTGGTATTTACCTGTCCAGTGAAAAAAGAAGAAGAGAAAATTCTAGACATCGATCAAAGTGTTACATCTATTAAGTTTAATACTTTGCTATATTAGTAAAAGTCTAACTTTCCACATATCTGCTCAACCTGGTAGAACAAAACAGAATTTAGCACATTTATTTTTCATAAATGATTGTCAAACAGAGACCTCGAGTCTATTACTACCTCTGACGCTACAACTATATAGCTCAGGGCAATGCATGCAATTTTTCTGGTTTGAAGTTTCCTAAAGCCAAAGATACTCTCTCAAATGTCTTCTAATGTGAAAATGCTACACGCATTCTAAACTGTGAATGTCCTTTGAAAAATTACCAGGAAATTTACAAAGAAGCCCCACTAACTTGCATTGTTTATTCATTCATTCACTGAGCAACTGCTGCAGAGCAGGTACTGCAAGACACAGTCTCTGTCCTTAAAGGACGTATGCCCTAGTGAAGGAGAAACAATTACAAGCAGTGATAATTGTATGGTGGTGTAGAGATGAGTCCAAAGCCATTCACTTGTGTTGTAATTGCCTGGGTTACTGGGGGTAGGAAGTGCTGGAAATCTTGGCAAAAGTTAACATCAGAATTAGGTTTTAAATGGTCAATATGATCTTTTCTGCCAGAAGAAATGATGATATTTATTTTAGATAGCAACAACATCATTATTAAATGCATGATGGAGAAAAGCCCATGATGCAGTCAAGTGACACTTAAAAGATGAGTATTACCAGAAACAAAGCCTAGAAAAGGAGAGATACCTGGAGTGATCTTGATGCAAAAAATTAGGATCTGAGTGGCCAGAGGTTTTTCAGGCCATGACTGAGGATGCTGGGATGGCATACACAAGCGTGAAGGATTTTTAAACGTCTGTATTGTATTGTTCTAGACATTTCAGCAAAGGAGCAAAATTTATTTAAATTGCTACATCTTTTCAGGATAACCCACAAAAAGTAAACTAGCTGGGGATTTCAACTGCATTCCTCATTTAACATCAACTACACTATTGTAGTAATACTGTAAGTTCACTGAAACCCCTTCTCAGCATGTTACCAAGAAAAACTTTCTCTTTGATTTCAAATGCACCCATTTTGACAAACTATGAAAATTAACAGCTTATATAAATGCTAATGATAAAAATGTAAATCAAGTGTAATACTTAGCCATTTCCCTTACCTGAATTCAAATTACTCATTTATTTCTAATACAGTATTAGAATATTAGGATAGAAACCTGTTCAGCAAAAGTGTCATTCATCAATAAGGTGGGACTTTCTAGCACTATTAGCCAAGAAATATTTCCTTCTCAAGACATACTTTTTTCCTTCAAAGTATATAGAATTATAAAACCAGTTACCCCAATGGACAACTCACCACTGATGAGGCATGTCACAATATTAAATACCAAATACTCACACGGGCATAATTTATTAAAAGAAAATATTACAGTATAATCATAGTGCATTCATTTTTAAACACAAAACTAAAACTTCTGGTTTTACACAATATATTCTGAGAGACGGCCTAATAAGCAATATGGAACACTGAAAGGGGCATATGATTTTTTTTGTAATCTGTTGTTCTGAGTAGAAATATTATACCTTAACTGTTGTGATACAATATTGTATACATAGATAAATGGCAAGAAATCTTCCTCATAGTAAGAAAATAATTTAGCATTATTTTTCTCACCCATGATTTGAAAGGCTAATATTTCACAAGATTTGAAAACCCATATTTTCCACTTCTTAACATGCTTGCCAGGAATATAGTTTTGGGTTATGGCTCCAAGATTATACCAGGGTAATGGACAGCTAAAAAACTTAACTACATATTCTACTAAGCTGCACCTAGACAATACAATGATCCCTTAATTATGTTTGCTAGTAGTTGGCACATCATAAATGTGAAACCTTCTATGACTTGAGAAGGCTTCAACTTATTTCTGATAGGTAAACTTTCCTCTATCTTCAACTAGTTAACTAGTGACCTACAAACTAAGTAAACTAGTCAGTATCTTGTAGAGGAGTGAAACAATGAAATACAAAATGTTTGTTTACTAAACATTTATTCATTGGCAAACTTACATAGAAGGTAACACCACACATGATACTAGAGGAAAACTGTGCCAGTGACATGACTCACAATAAAAACATTAATGTTCCATTTTTCTATGTCAAATTGCTAACAAGATAAAAATGTTCTAAATACGTCTTCTTAAACTCACCACATATGTATGAATATACAAACTACTGAGATAAATTCTAAAATGGATACAACAGATTTCAGTTTTGTTTTAAAAAGAAAAATTATTCAGCTAAAAAAGTTGAGAAATAGTTAAAAGTCCCAGGCTTACAAATGACAATGTGTGATGTCTTTTACGAAATGGACGTGATGGTTAAATTAGTTATGCTGATTATCCTTGTTGCTGGTTTGTTTGTTTGTTTGTTTTTGTTTTTGTTTTTTGGATATGGAGTCTCACTCTGTTGCCCAGGCTGGAGTGCTGTCGTACGATTTCAGCTCAATGCAAGCTCTGCCTCCTGGGTTTAAGCGATTCTCCTGCCTCAGCCTCCCCAGTAGGTGGGACTACGGGTGTGCAACACAACATCCGGCTAATTTTTGTATTTTTCGTAGAGACAGGGTTTCACATGTTGGCCAGGCTGGTCTTGAACTCCTGACCTCAGGTGATCCACCTGCCTGGGCCTCCCAAAGTGCTGGGATTACAGGCATAAGCCACTGTGCCCAGCTGCCTTGTTGCTGTTTTTTATTGTTAGTTAAGAGAGACCAACCATTAGAAAAATGTTTAAGGCTTTTCAAAGGAAGAATCCTATGTAGGCAGCCCCACTACAGGTTACTTTCTGATGAATGTCCAGGACTATTACAAAATCCATGATTGTGGAAATTCTGTCAAAAGAGATGACAGAGAAATCTTGCCTTTGGTCACAATCCTGTCTGACCCCAACAAAAGCTAAGGAAATCCTAATCAGGTGTGACTCATGATAAAGAAAAACATGCATCCAAATTTTGGTTCAGAAGTACAGAAAGTGTGCAACTTCTGTCAAGTTAATTAATGTATTTGCTCCATAATTCCCCGACATATAAGGTAAGTTGGTTGGAGTATGTGGTTTGAAGGCTGTTTTCAAAGATTTAACGTCTTTGATTTTTTTAGTCACCATGGGTGCCAGGATAGAATAAGATCTGGAGACTTTCGAATAACTGCTTACAGAAGTAGATAATTATAAATTGATACTAATAAAGAATGAAGATCTCAGCATTCCCCAGAGAGGGCTATTTTTAGAAAAAGGAAATAGCCAAAAACAAAGTAAAACAAAAAACATCATGGGATATCAGGACTTAGTTCCTCATCTGTTAAATGGGAAAGTGTGACTGATGACATCTGACATCCTTTCAACTCTAAAGGCTCTTCCTTTTGGGGTGTATCTTTTAAAAGCCTTTCGCCAGGGATGTGTTCACATAGGAATGCATCACAAAGCCTCAAAGCTCCGTTTAGCCTAGAGTCCTACATAGGGGATTACTCCATATGAAAATTCAACCTGTTAACATAAAATTAATAACTCCCTAAGGTAATCAGCCAGAATTTCAACACAAAGTTCCTTTTGTATCATAGCAGATCATGAAGTAAATACCTCAACCTCCACTAATGTCTACAAAGGAGTGATTCCAAACATATAGAAGACAATCATTAACCAAACAGTCTGAGGAATATCCATGCGCCTAGATACTGTGCAAATCAATAAACACTGTTGTTATTGGTTTAGGCGAATGGAAATCCAAAGTCCTAATGTCTTTGGAACTATGGAATTCATGACTCAGAAAAACATAAATCCAAATTTTGGTTCAGAAACGGTGTGATTTGTCAAGTTTCCTAATTTTTTTGCCCCATACCTCTCCTAATGCCTTGTTTGGGCATTCTCTAGCAAGGTAACATCTTGAACAGGATTTCTAACTTTAAGTGGTAACTAATTTCACAAATTGCATTTGATTCTTACGGCCAAAGATACTAGAATAAGGACTGACAAACAGTGAGGAATTTTCAAATTTGCAAAACACAAGATGAATCAAAATATGCATATATACTTGTCAGGGTAAAACTATTTAGAATCCCTAGTTTCCGGTACAAATTGTAAAAAATTATCTTAAGAAAATATCCAAATCATAAAAACATCAATTTAGCCTACCCTTAAATAGTAACGCATTTGTCACCCCCAGCCCAAAGTGGTAAAAGGGCATACACATCACAAAACACAGAACTGGGAGAGAAGTTACTGCCCTGGGGAAGCATCTGGAGTTTTAAGAGTTCAGTACATATCTAGCAGAAGGAAGAGGAAACAATGTCAACTATAATGCAAACCGAAGAGGACTAATGAAGCTGTAGCTAACAAAATCAGGGCAACAGACTAGGAAGAAAATGAATGACTCTTCAACTCATATATACAGCATTTCAAAAGGTCACTAGCTGAATTTAGGGATTTTTTTGGTTTGCGTTTTAGTTTTAGTTTTTCGCCTTCCTCTGAAGCATCAGGGATTGGAGGCAGGACGCAGGTTACAGGAACTGGTGGACCAATGGTCTGATTCAGTATGGCAAGTCCTATGTTCCTATAATAAAGGGGAAATTACAGCATATCACTTTGTGTGCACAAATATCTAGGGACACATGCACACTCTCTCAAGGGGACTGAAATTTCATCAACAAAAAAATAATTTAACAAAGATAAAGATTTATACCAAAGCCAAGAAAGTATGGAAAATCCAACAGCAGTGAAGAGAGTGGTAAGTAATAAGCAAAGATTTAAAAGTGATAAACTATGTACAAAGCCTTTCACCTGACAGGTGTTCAACCCAACAGGTGTGGCACTCTTCCCTGACATTCACTTACGCCAAGCATGTAAAAAGAAAAATGTTGACAAAGTAACACCAGAAAGCTGGCTTGTCTAAGTTCCACATGTAACAAGATAAGAAATTACATATTCAGCAATTTTTCTAAACTAGAAAGCTAGAGAGATTAGAGGAAGAAAAACAGATAATTCTACTAGACATGTTTATGTATGTTTTTGATCATGCCCAGTAGAAAGTTCTTTGAAGGCAGAGATTGCTTCTTACTCATCTTTGTATCTACAGCAACAGTATATACACAATGTCTTGCCAATAGCATGCTTTCCATAAACACCCACTGATGAATAAATTACTGCTTCAATGAGGCTCCATAATGGAAACTTGAATTGTATTAAATCTGCATTAAATGTACTCAAAATGGAGTTAACTTTAGGGTTTTACTTTAAATGAGAGCCTTGCAAAATACACCAGTAATAAAAGTGTTTTATGTCAGGTGTTATTTTAACCAAAATGGCTTCTTGTGTTTTAAATTTGAAAACTCTCGCAAGCTAATCGCAAGATGAGCAACTCAGTAAATCCAACCACTCCTGTGGCAAAGCAAGTCTTTATCAGCTGGATCTGTTAGTAGAAAGCTGAACTGCTGCAAAGCAAGTGCTAATAACCTCATTACCCACTGGGGGCCATGCAGATAGGATGGTACTGAATCCAAACAAAGGATGCAGAAGACTAGTTTTGCGATTTTAAAACTAAAGCTTCAGAAAAGTAAAATACAATTAAAATACAGTAATATCCTATTAAATACAAACCAGATACATGTGAATATTTTATATATGTGTGCATATATCTGTATATAAATATTTTTTCTCCCCCTCCAGGCAGTGCCACTGTGAATGATATGTAACTTTTGAATCCTTTTCGCCACAAGCCATTAAATTTTGATTTCTTTTTAAACATAGCTTCACATATTATCTCAAGTAAGTAAAGAATATCTTGATCACTAGAAAACATTTCCATATGATCCCTTTCTTTTTCGTTGCTTCGTCATGTTACAGGATCTAAAAGTCACTTAAATCAATGGATTGATTTACCTCTTCACATGAACACTTCCTGAATGATTTTAATAAACCTGTTCTCTTTTGTCTTGAAAACATTAATATTTTTATTTACATTAATATTACACTAATATTACATTAATATTACACCAATAACCTCTCAGTAAACCAATGAAAGCATCAAAATAAGATGTGATAAACAGAGTTTTACCTGACTCACCCATTATCCTACTGAGGGCAGCATTTCTGCTGGGCGATTCATCAAGCCCCTCAATCCCACTGTAGAGGGAATGGGAAATTCTTCGTTCTCTATCATCCAACGCTGTTTCAATGGGCAGCTCAGGTCCAGGGGGGCTCCCAGGTGACTTCAGCTACAGAGTAACAGGTATGGGGGCAAAGAAAAATCAGTACCTGGAGGCCCATTAGCAGCATGGAAGAATTATAACAACTTGCCCGAGGCCTGTATCCAACTGGGTACCAAATGAACTAGAACTTTTCACCCTGTACCAAAATAATTTGTGATGACAGCTCTGCCTAATGACCAACTTTCTGTGCCACTTTATACCATGCCTCCCATGAAGTTCTGTCAGATTTCAACCACTGGAGGAAAAATATGTATATTTAAGGCTTTTTTAAAATCAGAGCTTGTTGTTTATTTTTCCAATTTGACTGTTAGTGTCTGTTTAAGTCAATTTAAGTTACAGTGTAATTCAGAATTCTTTACTAGATGTTACTCTATAAAAGGCACGCTTGATCAGAATGGAAGCTGCAATTTAGCTATAGGTCTTATACTTATGGTATGTAAATACATCTAACAATTAGCACACATTTTTCCATGTGTGCTGGTGGAATTATTACCTACTCTACAAGACCTAAAGATATCAGCTCAGGTGTCTTGAACAACACATTGATTTTAAATTTCTCCTGCTAGAAATTAAGAATAATCATGGTATTATCTTTACTGTAATGTTTAAGTACAAGATAGTAGCTGCAATAATCACTTCAGTAGTGTACAGAACAATATGAAAATCGGGACCAAATATTCTAATAAAGCACACAAAGATAGGAGGATTTCAAAAACATATACAATCTAATAAATAAGCAATGAATGTATGTCAATTTCGATGACAATAAATTAAAATGTATCGGGCATTTCTTAAAACAGCTAGCTCTGTCTAATAAGTCATATTTTACATAAAAATAATATGAGTAAGAAATTCATGTTAGTAAGGTCTTCAAACAAATCTGTTTTAATGAAGAACATTAAACTACAATCCTCATAACACAGACTGTGAGGTTCACCACAAGGACTGGTATCTCATGATGCTTTGGTGTTAGACAGACAGGAAGGGCCAATGTGGGGGAGTGGGCAGGAGGGCAGCATCACACAGCACGGCGGGAGAGAAGGCGCTCTCACACATGAAACCACAACTGTCGCACTTCCTTCAGCTGAACAAATTATTATTTCTGTTAGAAGCTATCATCTGTTTAATATAAATGAGATATTTAATGAAGTTTCGAATTGTAGACTTATCTCTCCCAGTTTGATAAGCACTGGGGAGATTTAATGCATTGAAGGGTCAACACAATTACAATTGGAGGCACGTCAAACTGCAGGAGAATAATAAACTTGCAGCTCTAGTGAATTAGACTCAATAAGGTTTAAACTGTGAAACGAGGATTTGTTTTATTAGGTTTTTTTAAAAAATTGTAGATTACAACTGACAGCTTTACTGAAAAGTAAATTAAATATTCAAGGTCTCTGATGTAAAGAAATAAAAGAACAGTTTCTAAAAGAATGTAATGCCTAAATTCCAAGAGACTCTGGGAAAGTAAAAAAAAAAAAAAAAAAAAAAAAAGCTAATAAAACGAATACTCTATACCATTAAGAACAAGTATGGTTTTTAAATTAACACACACACTAAAAAGTATACCTACATAAAGACTTGCTATACAAGATTCTATAAACAAATTCTGTTTACTGTACAATAATTTATCAAAAGACAGACAACATATCCTCAAGGTTGCCTGAAAAATGTATTTAATTGAACTGTATAATGCTGCAATTTTCTACATGATAAAACCTTTATAAAACTTCTTCTTGAGAAATCCCTAAATATCCCAAAAGGCTATTTTAAAATTTTATAAAGCCAAATAAAAATTCCATTAAAAAGGAGTACATGCAGGTTTTCTAGAGAAAAACAGTTAAGACGTCTGTTCAGAAAAAAACCAAGCACTTGAACATTTTCATAGGAAAGATTCTCCACCTCCCCTACCTCTCTACCCATATTTAATTTGCATCTCAAAAGACAGATTTAAATGAAGACATCAATAGTTGACTACATAAATATTTAACAGAAGATACAATGGCTTTTAATTTCTTTTAAAAAAACTGATTGGGGTTACAGTTTTGTTTTAAATCTTTTGATGATTTTTTGTTGTTGCAAGAACACCAGCTTAGGAAATAGAAATGTGTCAGAGGGGGCAGCAGCGGCACTGAGGAAGAGAGGCAACCCCAGTGGTCCTGGGAGAATGGCTGGCCTCTGCTCCCCCAGCTGCTCTCACGCCCTTGCAGGCTCCTTATATTAAAACCTTATTAAAATTAAGCTTCAGTTGGGCACAGTGGCTCACGCCTGTAATCCCAGCACTTTGGAAGGCCGAGGCGGGTGGATCATGAGGTCAGGAGTTCAAGACCAACATGGTGAAACACCAAATATACTAAAAATACAAAAATTAGCCAGGTGTGGTGGCGGGCACCTGTAATCCCAGCTACTCGGGAGGCTGAGGCAGAGAATTGCTTGAACCCAGGAGGCAGAGGTTGCAGTGAGCCGAGATCACACCACTGCACTCCAGCCTGGGCAACAGAGAGACTCCATCTTGGTGGGGGAGGGGGAAGCTTGGAATTAAGCTTCATTAGAAGAAGAAACCAAAGTAAGCACAACTGCGATTTTCACTTTGTTGTCTATTTGTGGTTTAATGTGCAAAAATTTTCTTGACTCCAACTAAATACAGTCCCCTGTAGCAGTGGCTGTTTAGCCCCTCAGTTCCATCCCAAGGAAAGTCTTTCTACCTATTAAAGAACAAAAATAGCTTTAGGTTGCGGCAAGATAACCCACACTCGGTAGGAGTGTAAAGTGATAGTCTTTTGCTAAAGTAACTTGGAAATATATTACCACAGGGCAAAAAAAAATCTTATTTTTAACTCTTTGAACAGGCCTTTATTTCATGTTGTGGTCACTATCCCAAAGGAAATAATAAGCTAAGTGAATAATGAAAATTCATGTGAATTTATCTGTGGGGTTTAATAACATCTCCGTTTGTTGTGAGTATGCATTAGCAAGGCAAATAGTGTCTTTCACCTAAAGAAAATGTATCCCACCATCTCCACTACAAACACTGAAAAGTTCGTATTGGAATGGCCTTAACCCCCTTCAACAAACCCAAAACTGGATTCTCACTGGTGATTGGCAAGATCATATTATTCAATATTTCATTTTTTTTTTTAGCATATTGTATTTTATCCCCAATGCCTAGCGTAGAGCAGGCACTGGTGGAATAATTAGATTAATAAATTCATTCCTAAAAGTGAGTGAGTCATAATTTCCTTAAAACACACTACATTATGTGGAAATAGGCTGTTAAAACTGAGGACATGCCATGATGTTGATATTAAAAGACATTTAACCTAGATTACAAATATATATTCTGGAAAATATTAGCTTCCAGAGGACAGATGAACATAAAGCAACTAATGAAAAGACAGATTTTAGTTTTGGAGGAGAGTGAAGGAAGATTTAGAGCACAGTTTCACATTCTCTTTTCAAACAGGACCACATTTATTTTCCTTCACATCCCCATGAGGGCAATGGCAAGAACCAGAAATGTGAGGTGAGCTCCTCAAGTCAGCACATGGCAGAACCGGAATTTCACCGATTACATCAGATTGTAAAGCCCATGCTTTTATTGTACACTACTTCCCAACGCAACTGGGATATAAAGTGCCTGAACAACACAATCACAGTCAATTAGATCCACTCACTTGTGTAAGAGAAACAGACATTTTGCTTCTAAATTACTTTGCCACCTATGCTGGCCTTGCAGCCATTAAAGCAAATCATTTGACCTCTTTGCATTTATTTCTTAATACAGAAAATGAAGAGATTCATAAATGATACCTTAGGCCCCTTTCCTATTCTAATATACCTTTCTCATTCTAAGAGGGTTAAGCCTAGAGAAAAAATTCATTTTAAAGAAGTCCTTGATGACTAAATCCCCCAATATGAGGTCTAAGACAGAAAGCTCACCTGGCGATATTCTCTACTGGCACTAAGAAAAAGCTTTACATAAAATCACTTCTAACGTGGATACAATAAAATGCCTGGAAGCTATGTTAAATTATAGTAATTTCTACAAATATTAATGTCCTTAAAATATTTAAAACTCAGCACAATTCTCATATAGAGACTATTTTCAACACTCAAGGAATGATGCCTGGCATTTACTTCCATTCCCCTCCAGTCTCGTTTAAAAGTCTTCAACAGAGTGTCAACAGCTTTCTCCACTGTAAAGTTACTCTTTTTTGCTCCCCTCTCCCCTCTCCCGTCTCCCTCCACTTTCCACGGTCTCCCTCTGATGCCTAGCCTAGGCTGGACTGTACTGCTGCCATCTCGGCTCACTGCAACCTCCCTGCCTGATTCTCCTGCCTCAGCCTGCCGAGTGCCTGGGACTGCAGGCACGCGCCGCCACACCTGACTGGTTTTTGTATTTTTTGGTGGAGACGGGGTTTCGCCATGTTGGCTGGGCTGGTCTCCAGCTCCTGACCGCGAGTGATCTGCCCGCCTGGGCCTCCAGAGGTGCCGGGATTGCAGACGCAGTCTCGCTCACTCAGTGCTCAATCTTGCCCAGGCTGGAGTGCAGTGGCGTGATCTCGGCTCGCTACAACCTCCACCTCCCAGCAGCCTGCCTTGGCCTCCCAAAGTGCCGAGATTGTATCCTCTGCCCGGCCGTGACCCCGTCTGGGAAGTGAGGAGCCTCTCTGCCTGGCCGCCCATTGTCTGGGATGTGAGGAGCCCCTCTGCCCGGCTGCCCAGTCTGGGAAGTGAGGAGCGCCTCTTCCCTGCCGCCATCCCCTCTAGGAAGTGAGAAGCGTCTCTGCCCGGCCGCCCATCGTCTGAGATGTGGGGAGTGCCTCTGCCCCGCCGCCCCGTCTGGGATGTGAGGAGCGCCTCTGCCCGGCCGCAACCCGTCTGGGATCTGAGGAGTGTCTCTGCCCGACCGCCACCCCGTCTGGCAGGTGAGGAGCGTCTCTGCCCGGCCACCTGGTCTGAGAAGTGAGGAGCCCCTCCACCCGGCAGCCGCCCTGTCTGGGAAGTGGGGGGCAGCCCCCTCCTGGCCAGCCGCCCCGTCCGGGAGGGAGGTGGGGGGCACGTCTGCCTGGCCGCCACCCCGTCCGGGAGGTGTACCCAACAGCTCATTGAGAACGGGCCATGATGACGATGGCGGTTTTATCGAGTAGAAAAGGGGGAAATGTGGGGAAAAGAAAGAGAGATCAGATTGTTACTGTGTCTGTGTAGAAAGTAGACATAGGAGACTCCATTTTATTCTGTACTAAGAAAAATTCTTCTGCCTTGGGATGCTGTTAATCTATAACCTTACCCCCAACCCCCTGCTCTCTGAAACATGTGCTGTGTCCACTCAGGGTTAAATGGATTAAGGGCAGTGCAAGATGTGCTTTGTTAAACAGAGGCCTGAAGGCAGCATGCTTGTTAAGAGTCATCACCACTCCCTAATCTCAAGTACCCAGGGCCCCAGGGTCCTCTGCCTAGGAAAACCAGAGACCCTTGTTCACATGTTTATCTGCTGACCTTCCCCCCACTATTGTCCTATGACCCTGCCAAATCCCCCTCTCCGAGAAACACCCAAGAATGATCAATAAATTAAAAAATAAATAAATAAATAAATAAATAAAACAAAATAAAAAAGTCTTCAACAAATGTATCCTTTGAGGTAAGTGAAAACAATTTTTCTCTTCTTACTTTGTGTATTCCAAAACTGAAACGATGGAAAAGAATGCAGGGACTCAGTTTTTCTCTAAAAAAGTGAAACCATCCTTTAAGGGCTTTAAACAATGGGAAGCCATCTCTTTTTCTTTGAAGAAAGAAAAAAGAAAACAAACAATGATGGCTTATACAAAGTTTTTAAGTGTAGTTAGATAAAACCATTAGATCTAAGAAAAGAAGGAAAGCAAAGGAAATAAAAATTACTGCCCTCAAAATCATTTTGTTTGCCTTGTCTGAGGGTGACTTTGGAATTTCAGTTTCTAATACTAACAAGATCTGTCTTTCTTCAAACAAACAAAAAAAAAAAATGCCAGAAGTAGCAGGCACCTGCAGTCCCTGGCAAACACGGTGAAACCCCGTCTCTACTAAAAAATACAAAAAATTAGCTGGGCGTGGTGGTGGGCACCTGTAGTCCCAGCTACTTGGGAGGCTGAGGCAGGAGAATGGCGTGAACCCAGGAGGCGAAGCTTGCAGTGAGCCGAGATCGCGCCACTGCACTCCAGCCTGAGCAACACAGCAAGACTCTGTCTCAAAAAAAAAAAAAAAAAAAAAAAGCCAGACTCTCCAGGGTTGCTCTTCGTCATTCAGCCTGTGCTGATGTGTCAGGCCTGGGTTGGATACCAGCAAAGGATAACACAGGAAAGTGGTAGATGGACCAAGCCCTGGCAGTCTCAGAATCCACAATTCCAGCAAAAGAAAATCAAAGAGGAAACCATTATAGTGTGACAGCTGCTGGGTGAAGGGGAGTACACGGGGCTATAAAAATGCTTTGGAAGAGAAAATGGAAAATGAAAGACTGCGTTAAGTCTTTACTAGGATGAGGGGCAGATAGACTCAAGTGGAAGACCTAGAGGTGTAAAAGAGCATCCCATGTCTGAGAAATTACCAGAAACACTGAGTAGCTATAGCAGAGGTGCTGCAGGGGCTGTAGGGCACCGATGACAATCAGGCATGTCCCAGTGGTCCCCATGATGGAGACTGGTTGATCCTGGAGATGTGGAAAGCCTCTGAAGGGATTTCAGCAGGGACTGACGTGATTAACGTGTTCTGTAGAAAAATCTGCCTGACTGCAGTGCAGAGAATGGATTGAGGGAGAAAGCCTGATTGCAGAGAAACCCCTCAGGGAGCTGCAGCAGTGAGCCTAGTGAGAGGATGAGGTCTGAACTCAGGCAGTGGGAGAGGGGAGAGAGGGGAGCGGCTGAAGGAAGAGAGATTCTAGGCCAGGCGCAGTGGCTCACAGGCGTAATTCCAGCACTTTAGGAAGCTGAGGCCAAAGGATTACTTGAGCCCAGGAGTTTAAAACCAACCTGGGCAACATAGTGAGATCCCATCTTTAAAGAAAAATTAGTTTGGTGTGGTGGTGCATGCCTGTGGTCCCAGCTACTAGGGAGACAGGTGGCAGGACTGCTTGAGCATGGGAAGTCGAGGCTACAGTGAGCCGGGACTATACCACTGCACTCTAGCCTAGGCGACAGAGCGAGAGAGCAAGACTCTGTCTCCAAAAAAGAAAAGAGGGAAATTCTAGAGGTAGAAGCAACAGGCAACAGGGATAGGGACAGCATTTGAGAGTTCAAGGGTGACCCCAGATCTCTGCCTTCTACAACAGAAAGAATGTGGTGCCTTGTGAATTAGGTGCCCATAAGACATACCAGGAAATATTTCCCTAGGCAGGTGGACAGAGGGATCTGGTGCCAGAGTGGACCTGTGAGCTGGAAAGAGGATGATAGTATTCATCCTAACAAGTGGTTTCAGGCAGCAAGGGAGTGGAGATCAGCTAGGGAGCAAAAGCAGAGTAAAAACAAACAGACCTGGTGGGGCGCAGTGGCTCACACCTGTAATTCCAGCACTTTGGGAGGCCAATGTGGGCAGATCACAAGGTCAGGAGTTTGAGACCAGCCTGACCAACATGGTGAAACCCCATCTCTACCAAAAATACAAAAAATTAGCTGGGCATGGCGCACACCTGTAATCTCAGCTACTCAGGAGGCTGAGGCTGGAGAATCACTTGAACCCGGGAGGCGGAGGTTGCAGTGAGCCGAGATCACGCCACTGCACTCCAGCCTAGGTAACAGAGCGACACTCCGTCTCAAAAAAAAAAAACAAACAAAA
Source organism: Gorilla gorilla gorilla (assembly GCF_029281585.2). Taxonomy (NCBI): domain Eukaryota; kingdom Metazoa; phylum Chordata; class Mammalia; order Primates; family Hominidae; genus Gorilla; species Gorilla gorilla. Next base: position 84,741,633 of record NC_073232.2, on the reverse strand, counting down.
AAAACAGACAACAGACCCAGAGGAACTTTGAGAGACAGGAATAATGAAAGAATAGGCAGAAAAGAGGAACCCTTAGAGAAGACCCGGAGTACGGTAGCAGAAAACTAGAGAGAGTACATAGGAGACACTTTGAGAATGACATAGTGCCTGCAGATTCCTGGAAGGCTAAGCAAAATAGGCTAAGAAATAGCTCCCAGAGAATGTCTCCAATGTGCCCTGTCGCGACTAATGTTAGGGAAATACAGGGCTTTAACATACTACCTAGTGAAGGGAGCTGACAAATAAATTTAAAGAAAACATATTGGACCAGGTGAGGTGGCTCATGCCTGAAATCTCAGCACTTTGGCAAGCTGAGGCCAGGAGTTGGAGAACAGCCTGGACAACATAGCAAGACCCTGTCTCTACAAAAATGAAAAATAAAGAAGACATATTAAGATAATATACAGCACTTCCATGTATAAGAGAAAGAAAAATGTGACAAAGAACAAAAGATTTTCTTTTACACATTCTTACCTTCCCTAACTAGAAATTAAATATGCAAACCTTGCATTTAAAGATGAGATAGCAAAATACAGTTTTCTGATTGGCAAAGACTGGACTAGACAGCTGATTAAAAGACCTAGAACAAAAACTCAGCACATTATTTTGGCTTGAGATTTGTTCAGGACAGCATGATGCCCTGTGCTTATATCAACATTTACTGTAACATAATTTACACATACCCTCCCAGTGTGCAAAGGAGAAGGTTTTCCTAAGGTAATGCTGAAAAATCATGTCTTATGCCTTACTGGAAGCTGAATTGAGATCTTCTGTCTTCATGTAATTCTTTAGTTAAACCCTATCAGTACAAAAGGGTTCTTGCTAGTATTACAAAGATAGCACAGCACTCATAAGATTTTTTGATATAATTGCTTTATAAGCTTATGCTGTCCTAAGAAATAGTAATAACCAGCAATGTATGAAAATGATACCATAAGGAATATTGAATATTAAAGTCTATTACTGTCTACTGCAGCTGTTTCCTTACTTAAATCATATTCATTCACAAAAATTCATATGGAGAAGTGAATAAGACACAGAGATATTTCAGGGGGATTCCAATTTCACATCTCTTATAGGACAAGAGGGAATAAAATCAGTGCTTTTATCAAAACATTTTCAGGCAGGTACAGGTTTACTTTGTCAATATTTGGGGGGAACAATAGGGAATAATCTGAATCAGATAAAAGCAGAACACTGATCTTCAGTTCATTTCTGCATTTTAAGTCCTCCTATAGCATTCAATGTTTTCTGTGAAGGAAAACATTGAGAAGGTGTTAAAAATTTTAATTGGTCTCTAAAAGACTAAGGTGATATGTTGGCCAGTAGAATGCATGCCATCTGTCTTATTCACTGCTATGTCCTCAGGATCTAACACATTTTCTGATACACATAAGATGCTCAATAAATATCTGTGGAATGAAAACTGTCCTGTGTAATGGGAAAGTATTCAGGTGGCCAAAATAAAAAGGCCTAAAAGAGAATGATACGTTTTGTAAACTTACAGTTGAGACGTTTTCATATAGTGCTTTGTGGGACTTAAGTTAAAAGATCAGCTAATGATTTTGCAATGAGTAAAAACTATTATTCAATCAGTCCAGGAGGGACGGAAGAGAGAAAAAAATATCAGTCCAGCATCCTACTGTGAGGGATTAGCTTTTATATTTATCTTACATAAATGAATGTTTGTATGTCCCACTCTTCTCCATTCTGAGATTTTTTAGTTAAGGTTATGTTGTTCTCTTGATATCGCAATTAATTTGTTGATTACTGTTAACTCATTCTACATTTGGCAAATAAAAACAACAAAATAATTCAGTGGTCAGTGATCTTTCAGAATACGTCACCTCTACATTGACTACCAACTGAGCTCGAGAGTATATTTTCTTTGTAAAATATGCTTGTATCATAGGTTCAGATGAGTGGTCACTGCAACCTGAAAAGTGTGCTTTATATGTTTATTAAACAGAAGTTTAAAAATTAAGAAAAACTCTTAAACAACTTAGGTATAACTTTCAGTTTGTATTATTTGCTAATCATTTTATCTTAGTTGATTTGATCTTAAAATGTGGGAATCTGAACATTGATTTAAGAAAAACTTCACATTTTCAACAGCTCATTTTGCACATGGGCAAGTCTGACCTATTTTCTACAGTTGGCACATAATTTATAATGGATCCATGAAATTTAGCTTTTTTCAAGCTCCAATATTATCAAGGCAACATGTAATTTATTTTTAACTTTCAAATGTCCTATTATATAACAAAGTATGTTTTTCCATATTTGGGAAAATAGATGATCCTACCCTTCAAGAGAGGATGCCCTGTGTCCTCCTCACCCCTAATTCCAAACTGCAACATACATTTAGAACAAGCAGAGTATAAGACAATACAGATCACTGAAAAAGGAGGCATTCTAAGAGAACAGACTCAATCCCATAGAGAAAGAGAAAATGGGGACTGAGGAAAGAGAGGGAGGTATACGCTATTGATAATCTCACAAGAGAACACCATCATCTAAGAAAGCCAGACTGTGGGCCAGGTGCTATGGCGCGTGCCTGTAATCCCAGGACTTTGGCAGACTGAGGCAGGAGAATCCCCTGAGCCCAGAAGATGGAGGCTGCAGCAAGCTGTGACCACAACACTGAACTCCAGCATGGTCAACACAGTGAGATCCTGTCTCAAATAAAAAAGAAAGGACAGGGAAGGAAAGACTGTTCCCTACTAGGGGCTTTGTAAGAGGCATCCCATTTTAGATAAACAAATGAATAACCAACTGTTTCTCTGCATGATTCACCTCCCAGGTATAACTCTGCCAACTAGAAGAGAAACTGTTGGCTCTGAGAAGGAAGATGTGACCCTGATTTCAAGAAAAAATTCAGCTAAAGGGGCTTTTGAGATCCCAGTGTTTCCTGCTGAGTTGGCAATAGGAGTATTAATGTCCACTTTGGAATATGTTGATCACAAGAATTAAGAACACAAACCACAGTCCACCTACAAAATAATAAAACTACAATAAGCAAAGATAATTTATGGTCTTTTGATGTAAGGTCCTGGAACCTAATACCCTTTGCCCAAAATTAGGACAGAAATGTAGTTTATTTACAATTTTAGATACTAGCGCTTTTTTGCATTTCTTACCTCATTGCACTTGCTTATTCTCCTTGCAACAATAAGCTGGATCATTCCTCGTTTATTGCCTTCAGTAGACATAGACCTTCTTAGGGTTTCCATGGCATCTTGGTTTGTCTTGCCCAACAGGGATTCTCCATTTACTGCTATCAGTTGATCATTCACCCGAAGCCTTCCATCCTGGGAAGAAAACAGGTAAAAATAAGTGCTATTAAACAGACTGCTATAAAAGAAGTAGCTTTTCCTTTGGTTAATAAATAAAATAAAAACAAAGCAAAAAAAAAAAAAAGTGGGGAGCTTTAATCCTAATGGATTATGCCCAATTGAACGCTGGCATAATAACGTCTAAGCAGCTATTGTAGCCTGTGTCTATTTCAATCATTTATACATTTGTAAATCAAGTCATTATCATAATCTGTTTACCAAAATAGCATACTAATTCAAAGGACACAAAGTGATTACTTTCTTGCTTCCAGAAACACCCATAGAGGTTATTTAGAAACCAAGACATGTAAAAGCTCAAGGCTATTAGACAGTTGCAGAGAACTGTCCCCTTAACAAATGGCCAGGAAATTTTCTCTAGGCTGAGAAATAGAGTAAGTGACCCACAAACAGGGGAGGGGAGGGGAAAGATTAACGTCTACTATACGCCCATTCTGTGACAGGACCTATGCCAAGTCTTTGCACTGATTAACTTCATTTAACTAGCATGTCAATGGGTTGTATGTTCTGTGAGAGAAAAAATGAAAGGTTGAAGTTATGGACTCCATCCCCACGTGACACATCACTGATACATCTCCTAGTTGTTTGATTGTGAATGTGGGTACCATGAAGAAATGAGAAAACTTCTGTTAACTGTATATGTTTTCAAAATAGGAACAGGGTTGAAATTAAAATTTTTATTAATAGGCATACGCATGGTAAAGTTGACACTCACTTTAGATGCTGCTCCTCCATTAATAATGGACTTGACAAAGATTCCCAAATCTGCGTGGTTCTCTTTTGACCGGTTACCTTTGACACTGACACCAAGGCCGGCAGATCCTGAATCATTAAGTGGGACTTCAAATGTCAGAAATTCCCTGGTGCCATCAGGTGTAAGAACAATATCCTCATCTTCTGCTTTCTAATAGGGAACAAAATTGCACAGCACATTATAGTCCAATGTTTCTTTCTCAAAGTTATTTTTAAAGACTGCTAATGAGCAGTTCCTTAATCATAAGAGGCAAAATATTTCCATGAAGGTTCCACAGCAAGATCCATGAAAACACTACATCTGCACCCACTCCAGAAGATTCTTGGAACCAGCTGTTAATATTTTTATGTAGCAATTATTCAATATTGAACCAAACTTAAATCGGATTTGAGAAAGATAGAGGGAAAATGTAGTGGAAGGACTAAAGACTCGTAGATTTCTAGAGTTCGGGATTTTTTTGGTCTAATTATATATTCTAAACGACAACAAAAACAGTAACAATGGGAGTAAAAATAAATAAATATAATTCATTTATCTCCCTTTTTATGAGAAAATTCTGAAGTTATCAATATATTTAATGTTCACTAATGGTGTTTATTCACAAAAAATAACAAATCCTGATCATACAAAATCAGCAGAAAAAGGTATATGGGTTCAGAGAGCCTCTAAAGAATTCTAACATCAACATCTGTGAGACAAAGTAGAGATATACAACATCACAGAAAACTTTTCCACAATATTGTAGCATACATAATATAGCTGGTAAATATTATTCAGGTAATCTTGTTTAATTAGTTAAGATTTAACTTCATAGTCACCAAGTATAGAAGGAAGACTTTTTAAAATAAAAAACATTTAGGATATACAAATTATTGTTCACCTCCCTTAAAACAGAGGAAGAAATGAAAGCTTAATGTAGAACTGAATAAAATGCATTAAGATGACAGCCTATCATTAAGAAAGGCTACACTCCAGAAGAGGAAGCACTCAGCCTTCTGAGCTCCTCCTCCTCAGCAATCCCGCCCATGACCAAGATTTCCACCATCTGTATACTGGTCATGTCCAAATCAGTAAGGCCAGGACGCTTGTTCAAGCACAAACTCTTGCTCCAACCACATAACAGACATGTGGCACAGGCTCTTCAAGTAAAAACTGAATGGCACATCTAGTCCTACAACCTATTTCTCCTCCTCTTTTCCCATGTTTGAAATATTTCTCCAGCACCTGTTTAGTCATTCAAGCTTGACTTATCAAATTATAATTGAAGAATAAGAAATACAATGGTATACAGATATGTAGGAATATATACTTTAAACAGATTGTGCTTTTACAGAATGTTCAATAACACAAAAAAAGTAGGTGACTGCATCCTACCAAATTTTTGAAATGTCCTAATAAGAATAAAAATCAACCCAAGGAATTTGGAATTCAAGGAAATTTGGAATGCAAGGAATTTGGGGCATAAACATGCAATCTCAGATGTCTCAATTAGATAAAATACATTTTGAGAGTACACTATCTGTAAGTGAATTTTTTAGATCATCATAAAATAAGCAATATGCTATTTATAAATCTTTAGACCCATAGTAATGTGATGTTTCTAATTTACAAATATGTAAAGTTAACATTTTATGGTAGGACATCTTTGTGCTATCTCAAAGGATGGCCTGATAGTTTTTAAAGACAAGTAACACTTCAATTACAATAAACTTGCTAACGGGTTAAAAAAAAAATTAAAACTTATATAATGAAGAACTCAAAATAAGAATCTGAAAAAATACAGAGTAATAGTCATGTTAACTATGCAAAGTAAATACATTTATGATCAAAGTCCAAATAAAGCCTTAAGCCTGCTCATCATAAAAACTAGATTTAAAATATTCCCAGGCTGGGCGTGGCGGCTCACGCCCGTAATCCCAGCACTTTGGGAGGCCGACGCAGGTGGATCACGAGGTTGAGGCAGGTGGATCACGAGGTCAGGAGATCGAGACCATCCTGGCTAACATGGTGAAACCCCATCTCTACTAAAAATACAAAAAATTAGCCAGGCGTGGTGGCGGGCACCTGTAGTCCCAGCTACTTGGGAGGCTGAGGCAGGAGAATGGCGTGAACCTGGGAGGTGGACCTTGCAGTGAGTGGAGACCATGCCACTGCACTCCAGCCTGGGCGACAGAGCAAGACTCCGTCCCATAACAAAAAATAAAATAAAATATTCCCAGAGAACAATTTTAGCTCAAATAAAACCAATGTATTGTGGGCAAAAAAGATCAAATATATCAAATACTTTGATACAAAAGTATCTTTATATACATGCTTTGCTCTATAAACATGAATATTCAATACACTTTTTATTTTGGTCCATGTAGCTCAAAACAAGTGTTTTTGTTGTTTTTTTGAAACAGTCTCACTCTGTCACCCAAGCTGGAATGTAGTGGTACAATCACTACTCACTACACCTCTGACCTCCCCAGGCTCAGGTGATCCTCCCACTGCAGCCTCCAGAGTAGCTGGGACTACAGGCACATGTCATCAAACCGGGCGAATTTTTGTATTTCTTTAGAGATGGGGTTTACACCACGTCGGCCAGGCTGGTTTCAGACTCCTGGGCTCAAGCAATCCGCCCGCTTTGGCTTCCCAAAGTATTGGGCTTACGTGCCCAGCCCCTTGAAACATTTACAGAGTACGAAATAATGACTATGTGTGAATGAACTGTACTACCTCAATATAAAATCTGTTACAAGAATATAAAGTATGGTAAATTTTGATGTTTAAAATACAAAACAACATCAATACACATCATAGTTCCCCTTGACTTTAAATTTGGAGGTTACTGAAATAAAAAATTATTCTGTCAATCAGTACTTATAAGCATGGAAAAGCTACATTTGAAAAAATGGAAAACAAGAATATTCTTTCTATGGACACACCTAAGTCTCATCATTCACTATGCTTACTTGCTTCAACTCTGGAAGGTTCTTAATTGTTACTTTCTGATTTGAATCTTCAGTTGCCTTTTCAGTATTTACTGAGTTTTACATTTCCATAACATTTTACCAAGGCTTACAATTCTCATATTTTTCCTACTTGAAAGATCAGGATAAGGAGCTGGCTGCATATATGAAGAAAAATTTTAATCAGGTTGCAATATTTTCTGATTGCCGAACTCTGAACCTGTTTTAAAAAAGAGCATATTCTCCAGGGGATAGTTTCATTTATTATACCAACTGCAGAATGGGAGTAATCTTTTTCAGCTTTCTTACCGAGTCTTAAGTCATTATTATCATTAAGAACACTGATGTGAAACATTGTATGTTTCATGTGATATTCCATTATTAATCCATTTGGCTTTTGACATAGACAGAAATTAATGCCAGCTTTTAGAACTTAGTTCTCTGGCAGAAAAATGTTTTTTAAAAACTGTGCTCTTCAAAAATCATTTGAAATGCTGTATTACTGAGAACGTTCATAAAGTCAGATAGTATAGGAATCTCCATATTCTGATGTAAAATAGAAACTTTCTATCACCTTGCTATTCCGTCCAAATTCTGCACCTTATCAACTGTTTCTCGAATTAAGATCTTTCTACAGAAATGCAAAAAATGTCTTTTCTTTAACTTGCTCCTCATGTCATCTGGGCACAGTCATGTCACTCAAGCACACCTGCCTCACGCACATACATGTGTGTATACCTCAAGTGATTGTTTTCAGCAATAAAGCCTGTCAGTTCTTCCTTTGCCCATTTCTCCATTACCATTTGTTGTCTTTAAATGCCCAGAATAAAAGGGCACCTTTGCTAAGGAACCTGCTGAATGGGTATTGTGAAAGCTACTTACTATCCCACCCTCCAGAGAACAGCAGAAAAGATGTACATTTCTATCTGCAGTGAGACAAAGAGTCACAAGTGGGCACCATCATGGCCCCCTTTTCCTTCTTCCCCAAATAACAGTCCAAAAAACTGAGCATAGAGCTGGCCTATAGGCCGAAATCCACAGTTAATCTGCAGCAAAGGTATTATCTATAAAAAAGGAAGTAAGAGTTGATTGTGTTAAGCAACAGAAAAACAATCATGGGAAGGGTAATCTCTGAGCCGCAACAAACGAAAATTTGGATGAGAATGTACAAAATATTGTGAAGAGAGGCAAAAGAAACATGGTCTGTGCACAAATGATAGAAGACCATAAAATTATAGGAGTGAGCTCAATAGCCGATTTTTGGCTTTGTAACAAAATACGTGACTCAGCAAAAGTTTTATCACTCCACTATAAATCATTAATTTCTCTCTCTCAAGATCCGCCCTTATCTACAGAATTATCTTTTTTTTTTTTTTTTAAAGACAGGTTCTTGCTCTGTCATCCAGGCTGGAGTGCAGTGGCATGATCATAGCTCTCCATAACCTTGAACTCCTGGACTCAAGTGATTCTCCCGCCCTCAGCCTCCCAAGTAGCTAGCTGGGACCCCAGGGCACACCACCAAGCCTGACTAACTTTTTCTCTTTTTTGCAGAGACAGGGTCTTGCTATGTTGCCCATGCTGGTCTCAAACTCCTGGGCTCAAGCAATCCTCCCACCTTGGCCTCCCAATATGCTGGGATTATAGGCAAGAGCCACCATGCCCAGCTGACTTATTAGCAAATAGCTAGTAAATTAATGCAAAAATCCCTAGTAAATTAATAACAAAAAGATAAGCAGTCTGCATCAAACAGGAAAAGGATGTAAACAAGCCATTCACTAAAGAAAGATGAGCAAACCAATAAATCAACCTCCAAGTACAAGGTTCAATCTTACTCGCAAATCAATCAAAGGTTATCAAATTGCTCCATATATTTTCTTCAAATTAATGATATCCAACAAATACTGCTTTGCCATAGAACACTAAAAAATAAATAAAAATAATGATATTTAATAATGATATTTAATACTGGTGTGGTGAAATGCGCATGTTCTTGCACTGCTGGTGAATGTAAAAAAATGGTACAATATTTATGGAAACCAATCTGACAATGCTTACCTAAACCCTCTACAGTTTGCCATTTTCTTAAGCTAGAAATATTACTTTTAGTGATATGGCCTACAAAAATAGTTGTGATCATGTACCAAGTTTTAACTGTGAGGATATTGTTTTAATTACAATAGCTAAAAATTGACATGCATGAAAGTCAGGAAAATTAAGATATATCTACACAATGGAATGCCATTCAGCTAATAAAGTGTCTTAGCAAAATAATATGTAAGACAAGAAAGTATTTGTGACTAAGAAATTGAGTTTTACCCTTTGGACTTCCATAACTTCCAGTACGCCCATCAAAAACCTCCATAACATATTTTTATGAATTAATGTCTGCCTTCAAAGATCACTAGAAGCTTCACAAGGTAGGAATTTATGTCAGTCTTCACTCGTGCCTGGGGCGTGACATTTATTAACAATAATAGGATATGTGGCTGGGACATGATACATATTAGTTAAATAGGTAGACAAGAACATCTTTTTACTTATTTATTTTTTCTGAGATGGAGTCTCGCTCTGTTGCCCAGGCTGAAGTGCAGTGGTATGATCTCAACTCACTGCAATCTCGCTTCCCGGGTTCAAGCAATTGTCCTGCCTCAGCCTCCCAAGCAGTTGGGACTAAAGGCGTGAGCCACTACGCCTGGCTAATTTTTATGTTTTTAGTAGAGACAGGGTTTCGCCATGTTGGTCAGGCTGGTCTGCAACTCCTGACCTCAGGTGACCCGCCCGCCTTGGCCTCCCAAAGTGCTGGGATGACAGGCATGAGCCACCAAGCCAGAACGAGAAAATCATTTAAAAAAATACATTATCTTTGGCTACGCTCACAGACACAAATATATATATAAAAAAATACATTAAAATGATGATACTGAAGTCACAGAATTACAAGTGATTTTAATTTTCTTCTACACATGACTGAATTTTCTACAGTTGATATGCATTATTTTTACAATACAAAAAATCCATTGTATACCACTTCTTTAATTCTGCTTCCTCAAAAAAACACTGCATGGGGGAGGAGAAATTGATAGAGGGTTATACAGATGGTCCACAACTTACAATGTTTCGACTTAATGATTTTTCCACTTTTGACAGTGCCCATGAAACCATTCTGTTGTTCACTTTCAGTACAGTATCCCACAAATTAGATAAGATATTCAACACTTTATTGTAAAATAACTTTGTGTTAATTATTTTGCCCAACTGAAGGCTAAGGTAAACCTTCTGAGCACATGAGGTAGGGTAGGCTGGGTTACAGCGTTGTAGGTTAGGTGTATAAATGCATTTTCATCATAACAATATTTTCAACATACAGTGGGTTTACTGACAAATTTATGGGGAAATAACCCCATCATAAATTGAGGGGCACCTGGATATGATGGGCAGGGGCTGCTGCTGGGGACAAAGATGGGTTATGAATGAGCACCTTAGGACAGCTCTAAAAAAAACCATGCCATGACAGCAGACCATCATAGCGTCACGCAGAATAGAAATTTTCATAGACATTAAAGAGAGAATATACTTATTCAACAAACAGAGATTAAATAATATGCAGGTAGGTATCTGAGACAATATGAACAACCATTTATATTTTTAACTAAGAGAAAGATTTTTTAAATGGAGAAATTATCATGGTTTTTAAATTTTTCTTAAATTTTTCTTAAATTTAAGAACCATGATAAACCTCTTAATAAAAGAATAACCCTCCAAAGAGACTCCAAAATTTCCTTAAGTTCCCCATTTTAATTTATCCCATATGTGAGATGAACATTTCTGTATGTTATTTGTGTTGATATTATAAAGTTCATTATTCTTATCAGTAAAGTTCAAATGTCATATCTGGCTTTATAATGCTCTTTTCTAATTCGAATGGTAGATGCCAAATACATTTTGAAAGACTTTTAAATTTTTTGCTTGGTAAAATTCTGCTGAGGAAAAAATGTTTTGCACAATTATTAATCTCTAATGTTAACTCCCAAAATACTCATCCAATCAAAGAAACATCAGACAAACTCAAATTGAGGGACATTCTCAAAGTAATCTGCCCCTTCAAAAATTAAAAATTTGCCTGGAGTAATTTGTTCTTGAGAAAATATTAACAAAGGTAATAGGTAAAAGGAGATTAAAGAGCCATGAGAACTTAGTGCCATACATGATCCTGAATTGGAAACAGGACCAAATTCTATTCATACTTGTATTTCATTCATTCTCTCACTCACTTATGATATAAAGAACATTAATTGGGACAAATGATAATACAATCGATTTAATCATTTTCGTAACTATAACACAGTTACATAAGAAAATGTCCTCCTTCTGGCCAGGCGCAGTGGCTCATGCCTGTAATCCCGGCACTTTGGGAGGCAGAGGCGGGCAGATCACGAGGTCAGGAGATCAAGACCATCCTGGCCAACATGGTGAAACCCCGTCTCTACTAAAAATACAAAAATTAGCTGTGTGTGTTGGCACGTGCCTGTAATCCCAGCTACTCAGGAGGCTGAGGCAGGAGAATTGCTTGAGCCTGGGCGAGAAGGTTGCAGTGAGCCGAGATCGAGCCTGGGCACTCCAACACTCCAGCCTGGGCAACAGAGTGAGACTTGGTCACACACACACATACACACACACAAACAATATGGCAGCCTACACTTGATCTATTAAGTATTAGCAAAATAAACCTAATAAGGCCCATGCTTAATTTCTAGCTCATTAAATTTCTAACTTGAGACTCAAACCTTTCTGAAGTTAGCCTATCAAGATGGCTTCTGACCTTCAAAAAAGTTCCTAAAGAATCCCCAATGTATCCCTGTGGTTTCTGTAGGGAAAGCCCACTAACTTTCTAGAATGCATTTTGAATTCTTGAAAGTTAAGCATGTGGCTGGGCGCAGTGGCTCAAACCTGTAATCTCAGCACTTTGGAAGGTCATGGTGGGTGGATCGCTGAAGGTCAGCTCGAGACCAGCCTGGCCAACATGGCGAAACCCCGTTCTACTAAAAATACAAACAATTAGCCGGGCTTGGTGGCGCATGCCTGTAATCCCAACTACTCAAAAGACTGAGAAAAAGAATCGCTTGAACCCAGGAGGCGGAGGCTCCAGTGAGCCGACATCAGTGAACTTTGTTAATAAAGCAAGACAAATGCATTCTACAAATAAAAACGGACAAAGACAAATATGATAAAGAATTACAAAATGGGAGAGAACACTAGTTCCAGTTAGGGTAAGCCTCATGAGATAGGTAGAAGTCAGTAGGATTAGAAGTTGGCGTCCGTATGGACAGGCAAAGAAGGTGAGAGCAGGCCAGGCACGGTGGCTCACGCGTGTAATTCCAGCACTTTGGGAGGCCGAGGCAGGTGGATCATGAGGTCAGGAGATTGAGACCATCCTGGCTAACATGGTGAAACCCTGTCTCTACTAAAAATACAAAAAATTAGCCAGGCATGGTGGCGGGCACCTGTAGTCCCAGCTACGGTGGGGTGGGGTGAGGGGGGAGGGATAGCATTGGGAGATATACCTAATGCTAGATGACGAGTTAGTGGGTGCAGCGCACCAGCATGGCACATGTATACATATGTAACTAACCTGCACAATGAGCACATGTACCCTAAAACTTAAAGTATAATAAAAAAATAAATAAATAAATAAATAAAATAAATAAAAAGAAAAAAAAAAAAAGAAATAAAATATTTTCTAGGCCAAGCATGGTGACTCATGCCTATAATCCTAGGAATTTGGGAGGCGGAGCCAAGAGGATCATTTGATCCCAGGAGTTCAAGACCAGCCTGAACAACATAGTGAGATGCCATGTCTGTAAAAAATAAATAAATAAAAGATAAATAAAATAAAAAAAAAAAAAAAAAGAAGGTGGGAGCAGCCCAAGTCAGGAGAAAGTATTTGCAAAACTGGTCACTGGGCTGGGAAAGGACAGAAGTGTCCATTCAGTAGTTAATGGAAATCAATGGTACTAAACACGTGTTCTAGGAAAGCCTATGTATCAATCCATGAACAATGTAAAAAAAAAAAAAAAAAAAACAAGATCTCTTCCCACTATCTTGACTAATGAGATGGCATCTAACCCTGGATTTCTTTATTACTTGTTTAAAAAAAATTCAGTCGTAGTTTATCAGCCTCCAACATGGAACTCATACTGTATTACCTGAAACTATATATGTAGCTTAGCTTTTTTTTTCCCCCCCTCAACATACTAAGTCACATTAAGGAGAAATAAAATCTGCCCTGCAGATTCTGGTGTCAGACAACCTGAGTTTATGGCTGGCTCCAAGATTTGGAGTGTCTTAAGGTTAATCCTTCGTTCCTCCCCTTTCAATAGGATAATATCACCAACTAAGTCAAGCTTGTCCAACCTGAGATCTGTGGGCCGCATGTGGTCCAGGATGGCTTTGAATGTGGCCTAACACAAATTCCTACCTAAGCTTTCTTAAAACATTATGAGATTTCTGTGATTGATTGATTGATTGATTGATTGGCTTATCTGCTATCGTTAGTGTTAGTGTATTTTATGTGTGGCCCAAGACAATTCTTCTTCCAATGTGGCCCAGGGAAGCCAAGATATTGGATGTGCCTGAACTAAGTCATGGACATTGTAAAGATTAAATAAGATAATCCACATAAAGAGTTTCACACAATAACTGATGAATAAATGCCAGTCATAGATAGGACTGCAACGTTATAAGCAATGTTAAGCATTAGAGGTGAAAGAAACTGTCTTCTATTTTTTGTAAGCCTGTATAAATCACATATAGTTCCTGACAGAAGTAATATATCTCCTGCAGGAAAAGAAAAAGAATCATAACTGTATGCACAGGTACCATTCCTGTGGTTTAAAGTTGATATACCATGGTTTGCTCCAAAATCAACCCTGAGAAAGCCCAAAATGAAAGTGAGCATTGGACTTGGATTTGTGGTGAAATCATTAGTGCTCCCCTCCTCCCCATTTCTAGGCATTGACAAAATAGATAATCAAAGATTTCACAGACCTAGAACCTAAAACAAGTCATTAAGAAACACTAATAAAAAGAGCAAAAGCCTATCATGGAGTTTTCCTTGAGCAATACTATGTGCCAAGAACTAGCAATATTCAAAAAGCCTAAAACAGATCCTTGGCCATCAAAAGGTAGAAAGGCAGAGACTGTGCCCCTGTCAATTTCTTAAATTATCATGTTAATATTAAGCCTTTTACAACTCAAAATGATACCACATACCTGGAACACAAAGAGAGGCACAGATGTGAGAGCACGTATAAAAAATTAAGAAACAAATAATATTTCAAACTAAACTATACTTTTAACTTTGTTTGGGAAACTCGTATTAGAAAAAAAAAGTCCAAGTGTAACTAGAAGTCAGACACATGTAAAAGTATATATGACTTCCTTTTTTAAGGTGACTCCCAGTCACCATGTCATGCTACCATAAACACACAGCTTGTGAACTGAAATGCACCTTGCATTTCTTAACAGAATACCACATCAAAAGACGCTTCTTTCCCTCTGGTGACTGAGGAATTCACAGCCGATCATCAGTTTCCTCAACACGACTGACGCATGGTTTTTGTTGTTGTTTATTTTTAACTTTTTGGTAGAGATGAGGTCTCGCTATGTTGCCCAGACTGGTCTTAATCTCCTGGGCTCAAGTGATCCTCCCAAAGTGCTAGGATTACAGGTGTGAGCCACTGCACCTGGCCCTGACTACATGTTTTGAAAGAACATCCCTCTCTTTACTACTTAAAGCATCATTTTCCATCTCAGATTGTCTCAGACATTAATAGATTAGTTTGTGTGCAAAGTCATTGTGTTTTCCAAAATATTCTATGATACTTATCCTAAACCATAAAGGAATAGCTCTTCCCCTAAGGATCACATTGTAAATACTTCCTCCTTTTGCATTTATTCTATAACTATTTCATGGTACAGATACAAAAGGTGTGTGTGTGTGTGTGTGTGTGTGTGTGTGTGTGTGTGTGTGTGTGTAAATGACCGTGGATCTATTTTGTTTTATAGATCTTTTCCATTTGAGATATGGTGAGAAAAAGCTAACTTTTCTAAGTAAATGGGCAATTGTTATAAACACTACGTAAACTATCCTTTTAAAGCTACTAATTTGAAGTGCCATCTTTAACATACATGCACATACCTATACACATCATGTCAGTTTTTGTAACCCTTAATCTGTTTAAATGATCTATTTGTTTACCCCTATAACAATGCCATGCTGTTTTAGGTATTGTAGCTTTACATTATACTCTGCCACAATTATTGTCTTTTCAAAGAGTAGTATAAATTGCTATTGTACCCCATTTTATTATTTAGAATCAATTTGTCCAATTTCCCCTTATCTAACCTACCCCAACACATAAATATCAGTGTGATTTTGATTAGATATAATTGCCCTATTTATTTTATAAGCCAAAAATTAAAGCTAGGAATTGTCTACAACACACACTTATTAATGTGGAATATTCTCAAGGTTGTTTACTGATTTTCCTCCAAGATGTAATTTGTCACCTGTTTTTAGAATTGTGGAATATTTATAGGAGGATCACTTGAGCTCAGGAGGTCAAGGCTGCAGTGAGCCATGAAATATGGTGAGATTCTAGACTCAAAAAAAAAAAAAAAAAAAAAAAGAAAGAAAACGAAGGAATATTTGAAAAATAACATTAGTTCAAAGTTGCCTGTTTATAAAGCTGTACAGAAAATGAAACCTGTTTATTATGTTATTTAAATTCATTATATTTTTTCTTTAGTCAACAATGTAAAAATTTTTGGAAAGGGACATACTGACATTACCTACTATGGAAATGACTTTGCTAAATTTTCCATTTACAATAGTTTGAGAATGAATGTTTTTGTGCTATGTTGTTTGATGTAAAAAGGAAAAAAGATCCTGATTGTTAGAATTTCTACCATGTCAATATAAAATGCCCTTTTTACTCCCATATAGCGCATCATCACAGAGACTGATAGAGCAATCCTTCCTTTTATTGTGTTAGTTCTGCCTGCTGGAACTAAGCTTACTGTTTTATCCCCAGTCTGTCTCAGGACTTGTTTTCTTAACAGGATGCGACTATGTTTGCATTTTAATGTGAGCTGTGAGTCCTTAACTTTTGTTAAATTATCTCTTTTACAGTTATTCTAACAACTATGCTTAGCCTAATACTGACACATCACTTTAATTTTCCTGTGTATACTTTTTTTACTGTATTCTCTTAGCCCTCCCTTTTCTTCCATGACTGAATCAAGTTTTTTAACTTTTCTTTCCATTTTGTGGCCACTTATAATTTAGCATTTCACAACTCATGAAATACTTTGCATATATGCCAAACAACTAAGCTTTGGTCCTCATTTTGCAAGTGAATAGGAAGTCTCTCTCTTTTTTGCGTCTATCTGACCAAAATTAATCACAAAATATGCTCCATTTGGGGTGGTAACAGTAAGTCACCTTAAAATAAGACCACTTTGGCATTTAATAAACCCATGTATTAAATATTATGAGCCAGGAAAAGGCAGGACAAGTAACTTCATATTAAATTAGTAAGAAGTTAGTTCCATGTATCTTTCCAACATCTCTGCATCCTTCAAAAGACAAAGCTCTTACCGTTTCTTTTGGAATCTGCATCTGGCTTGGCTCTGCATTCTAGAAGAATTGAAGAAAAACATAAATACAGACTGACCAAAGCCATCTTCAACACACAGGGACGCAATGATTTATTTTAAAGAAAATTTTGTTGATTCTTAAAATCCACAAAATATATAAAGGGTAATTATATGATGGCTGACATAATGCTCTGTCTTCCAAACTTTTGCTGATGTGTGTGTTTATGTGTGTGTTTTAAGAAATTTTTCTAGATATACATTTTTACTTGCTCATTCACAGTACATCATGAATTTATTATCTGGAGGAAAACAAGTCTCACCAAACTGCTTTCCTAATCATGGCACTGTTTCTAATTTTGCTTTAAAATTTTCCCAATCAAATCAAAGTTTTAAGGTATAGAATCATTTGATAGCTAGACCAGATAATAACAGTTTGAACCACAGTCTGAACCACAGCTTTATACTTTAAAATGTTGCACAGGAAATAAACAAGATTTTTTTTTTCATATAATGTTGATTTGCCTTAATTACCTAGGAACTTACAAGGATGATTTATAAAAAAAGGCACCGATTGATAAAAGTATTTAGATTTAGACACACAGAATTTAAACACAGACACCCCAAACAGAGGAAAATAGTTACGTCTACTGGATTCAAGATTATTTTTAAATGCCCCCTCCCTTTAAATTTTCAGGATTTTATTCTCTTAAATTTTGAAAAGCAGCTGCAACATGCATAATAGACTGACGGCCTACTGGCGTACTCCTTAATGAAAAGCTCACAAGCAATAAATTACATAACCAAGAAAAAAAAAAGTAGGTAGCAGAAGGGAAAAACAGAAGCCTGGAAGATCAAAATTGGACAAGAAGAACCTGAATAACCTTAAGCTGGCTATATGCTGGCACTAACTCTGGAAAAGGCTGCTTAAGAGCAGTGTCTAAGCTTTGGCAATCTAATAATGCTAACTAGTGCACTCCGAGACACTGAGGAAGAATTAAAGCAAATCACATGGAAAGCTAGTTGTTTTTTTTTTTAAGTGCTCATTTACAATTTAATAGAGACATCTCCAGATTTAGGATCAGGTGGCATTTTAAGCACAAAATTGGATAACAGTGGGGGGAAAATGAAAAACTGAATTTAAATTGAGAAATAATGCATTAAACATTTTTAAATATAAAGAAGTTTTCATAATTTATTCAAAATCTACTTAAAACAAAAGTGTTCACTTTTCAACCTTATCACTGTCTGAAATTTCCATAAAATCCACATTAAGTTTTAAGACCTGTGTGTAACCAGGGGATAAGATATTATGACTAAAATTTTTTCATTTATAATATTTATAGAAATAGTTTATAAAGAGAATAAAATATAGTTATTGTATTTATAATAAAATATAAATTTTATCATAACACATCCATACTTGAAGACACAAGAGAATTTGGGCTATATGATAAATTTGGAAACCTCGTTTCTAAAACCTTGTCACTCTGGATTATACAAATTAATTTTTGTTTAGAGCTAAGAGCTAGATGAAAAGGATGTATTCCAAAATGATCCAAGTAGAATCTGTTTTGAAATATTTAAAATACCACTTGTACTTGAAATAAAACAATTTTCTTACCACATCAAAAGACAAAGGCAACTCCTCCAATTATGTCATTTTTATATATAAATGAAACCTAGCACTTTTGCAGAAAACCACTCAGAACTATGTACATTTAAGACACTTATTTCATTCACACCAATACCATGTAAATACTCATATGTATTAATGTATGTATGGAAAGTGAAGGAGATAGGTTGCAAAAGTTGTAAATGCCTTTTCATTTCCTTCATTTATGTCATCCTAAGTAACATGACCTATATTTGTATAATTAATAGCCATGAGGCTTATTGCCACTTAGGTCTTTTTATTTTTAATAATAATTTTTTTAAAAAGGTATTCCTTTTCATACAACAGTAAGGAAGCAAGCATCTATTTGGCTTACTGACATGTACTATGAAAATGTGAAGTATGAAAATTTGTCATATGCAGTGTGGAAGATGGCAAGCTTTCAGCGACAGTCTGTGGAGTGACAGTTCTGAAATAATCGGCGTCTCTGTATTCAGTCAGTCCATCTGAGGGTGTACAGTGATGAACATTTGATGCCCTTGAAAATATCCCTACAGTCTGATGTTTAAGTACCCCTCCATTCATTACTGAGGATATCCATTTCTGAAACTAAGGGAGTATTAGAGAAAAGAATGTTTGTATTCAGTGAGGGCTGAAAGAAATATAAGATCTAGAAACTCCTCAGAAAATGTCTCAATAAACATTTGCCATCAGGCAACTAACCCAGACCCCTGGCTGCTGCATATCAGAAATCTTTCATCTACTCTAAATTTACACACCAGTTCCCTCGGGTGGAAGGCGTCTTCCTGGCGAAAGACCAGAAGGCTCACAGTTCCTTCCATCTTGGTGCTTCTCAACAGGGAAACAACTTCCTCTTGGGATTTGCCCACTAAATCTACTCCATTTACCTAAAACAAAACAAAACAAAAGTTTTCAGCTGTAATCCTGTGGAAACAACAGGAAAACACACACACACACACACACACTCTAGGACTAGCCATATCTGCTATGGAACATAACTCATTTCATGCACAATTCTGCCATGATCTGGGAACCACTAAGGTTTTGTGACTAATAAAGAAACTAAGACCAGATATCTAGAAGTAAGAGAGGAAGTGGTCAATCTTTTAGTGTTCATCATTAAACCCAAAGTGACAATCACCAGGGCATTGACAAGTACCAAGCAATAAATATTTCAAAAATGTCAAGTTAACACAAAACTTACTGGCTTAGAACAGAGATATTTTGATAGCCTTGTGCATCATAGGTTTTCTTATACCAAAATAAAAAGGTGTTGCTCCTATAAAGGGTAATAAAAACACACCAAAAATATTTTGGTACAGTATTTTCACTTTCAATGAAATTTTACTGATAAATATAAATAAAACACTTTACCTCTAAAAGGTAAACATTAAAGAAACTACAAAACAATATTTTTTAGCAGGGAAGCAATATTTCAGCTGAAATTTTTTCAATGTTACGAGAGAATTCAAGCAGGAAAAAAATTTAAAACAACTTGTTCTTAGGGAATCTTTTATCTAACAGGAAGTATAACATCATTATCAGAAAGCACTATATACTCCACAGAAATGAGAGCATATGTTTCCTTTAAAAGGTATTCTACATTTTTCTTTTTAGACAAAAAAGACATTTTGTCCAAGGCAAATAAGTTTATAACTTAAATTACAGTATCAAAATTTTCCTGTAGTTAAAATATATTTCAGAACATTTCCCCTTCTGAAAAAAATCAACCTCATATACCTCAAAGTACTACTATTAAGGAATTGCAGACAGAAGGACTGAATTCAAGTTCCAGTGGAGACTCTTACAAAATAAAACAAGCTACGACTGCACACATGGGCTAACATACCACTCAATTTATACCCCAAGGACAAGCGGCCTTTTCATGAAGCAGAACCCTAAACATAATTTGTACTCAAACAAAAGAAAGTGAAAAAAAATCTAGACAATTAAGTCACTTGATCCTTTTTTCTTTGTATGATTCTAATTATCTGGACACTCAGAGAAAATGCACATAAGTATCAATATTGTATAGCTACAACTGTAGATACTAGAAGGTTGGGCTTAAAGCATGAAAAAATGAAGTTTCCATTTTAAGACAAAGATGACAGCTATGGAAATAAAGCCTAACTCGAAAGACATACAGGTTGCAGGTCTTTCTCACTGCTTTAAAATAAAAAGGTTTTTCTGATATGTTGAAAGTAAAGCGATTATGTGATAAAAGAAAAAAGTGACTCAATAATAAAGCAATTATCTTTAGAAAGAAAGACGGAGAGAGCCAGAAAAGGACAGATATTTTTTTGGACTCAGAAGACAGGAGGACTGAATTCAAGTCCCAGCGGAGACTCTTACAAATAAAACAAGCTATGACTGCAGACGTGGGCTAACGTACCACTCAATTTATACCCCCAGGACAAGTGGCTTTTTCAGGAAGCAGGACCCTAAACATAATTTGTACTCAAACATCTGTTATTTAGCTTCTAACAGTGCCTATTTAACATACGTTGTCACACGCACAGGACCAAAACAGTGGGAATAAAATTTAAGGGATCTAGGCTCCAAATGTAGACATGGAAAAAAATACAGACGGTATCCCTCTCCTCCCCTACTTTACAAAAATTCTTTAGGAGAACGCAATCTGGAGAGATAGAAACCATATATGAAACTATAAGAAAAAAGGATAGTGCGGTAAAAGTTTACCTTAGCATTAATATTTGAATACTAGTTAATTAGGAAATGCAGTATCTGCTAATAAAAATACAGACTATATTTTCTTTAAAAAAAACTAAGAAAAATGGTTTAAAACATATTTTTCAATTTTCTCTTTTATGTGCAAACCATCACACAAACACAAATTATGTAATGTTAATCTATTTCCAAGGCAGCTTCAAATACCAATGAACCCAAACTCATAAGACATAGAAAAAAAATTCAAAAACGATTTTTCTTTTCTTTCCTGACATTTGACTCTTATGACTCAATTTATTCTCCATGCTGCCACTTGAAGATTTCCTTGCTCCTCTTATCAAGAAACACTGTTTTCATTTATTTCATCTGTCTCTGTTCTGAATACATTTCCACATTGCCAGACATAAATATAAAGCCATTTAGAAACGTAACCTTACAGACATTTTATATGACAAAATGTTACCTCATAAACCAAATGTCTGAGTAACTAAAAATTTATAACTAAACTAAATGGGGCTGGGCATGATGGCTAACGTCTGTAATCCCAGCATTTTGGGAGGCCAAGGCAGGAGTTCAAGGCCAGCCTGGCCAATGTGGTGAAACCCTGTCTCTATGAAAAATACAAAAATTAGCCAGGCATGGTGGTGCACGCCTGTAGTCCCAGCTACCAGGGGGGCTGAGGCAGGAGAATCACTTGAATCCAGAAGGTGGAGGCTGCAGTAAGCTGAGATTGTGCCACTGCACTCCAGCCTGGGCGACAGAGCGAGACTCCATGTCATAAAAAATAAATAAATAAATAAATAAATGGAAAGATAATTTCCCATCAGATAACATGGAAAAAAGAGCTGGGCACGATGGCTCACACCTGTAATCCCAGCACACTGGGAGGCAGGAGATCGCCTGAGGCCAGCAATTCAAGACCAGCTGGGGCAACATAGCAAGACTCTGCCGCTACAAAAAATTTTAACAATTAAAAATATATATATAAAAAATAACATGGAAAATCTAAATATAAAACAGAAACACATTTTGTGACGCATACTTCCGCTAAAATGTATATAACTGAATTTCATATTTTATGAAAATGTTTTTAAAAGTTGGCTCCTGGAAATGGAACATTTCAAGAATTAGGGAACATCCTGCTGGGGAAGTCACTTACCTCTATAAGTCTGTCTCCTGCCTTAAGTCGGCCATCCTGAATGGCCGCCCCCCGGGGGAGAATGTTTTTCACATAGATTGGAGCTGAGCCACCTATTGTTACATCTCTGGAAGTGATGCTGAATCCCAAACCTTCTGTACCTAGGTATGTGAAGGAGAAGAAAAGTAAATAAAATGAGATATCTTGAATTTTACAGGTGTATGGCACTAGTATACTCAACCTCAACTTGACATTTTGTAACTTTCACAATGGTCCACATTTCTTCTAATACTTTAAAAGTTGTAATAAATTTTTCAAAATAGACTAAATTGTGGAAGGTTTAAATGGTTTACATATCAACAGTTATTAATCTAAGAAGAAACAGCAATCTTCTCAAAGACAGATGAAAGCTAATATGTAAATATGACTGCTAAAAGTTTTTAAATCAATGTAAATCTTTGAATAGGAAATTCACTACAAGAAGAAAGAAAAAAACTTCTGTTAAGACCCACAGTACCTCAAAACTCAAGTATTATTGTGCAATAATGACATCCAAATTTTAAGGGTAGGAGGTATGAGCAAGGGAAACAAAAATGTCCAGGGAGATGGAAAAGAATAGTGAAATGAGAGATATCTCTAGATAGAGGTAATGGAACCTCCCAAAATCATAATTATTCAAAGCAGTTTACTAAGAGGATAAACCATGAACCAAATTATCTTTGCCTAGTTCACTTCTAATTCACCTAAACCTTACCATGTATATTTCCTTCACCACCCCCCACTCCCAAACAAGGCAAATTACTCAGTGAAGACTCCATCTCAGATCATGGCTACCAAATCTGGGGATCATATTATGCTTAAAGGAACTAAATTAATGATGCATTTATAAATTACTCTGATGATTCACAGAATTTAAATTCTCATTTCTTTGGCAGCTTTCTTGACAGACAGTCTTACATGCTCAATACAAAGGCAAAGCAGAAAAGCATTTATATGTCACTAGAATCAACACGCAAGAAGCCAACATGTGCCCAGGAAAAACTGGGAAGATAATGATACATTTGTAATGAATCACAACATTTTTACAATAATGATTTCTACCTAAGCTTTTTAAAAAAGTTACTTCTTAAGATATTAGTTTCCATTTCAGTTAAAATATTGTTAAGGCAAATGCTTGCTCATTATGGGAAGAATAAAGAGATCTGTAAAGGTGAAAAATCTAGAAAAGCACATTAATCTGATACATCACTCAGTATAAAACTGTAATGAAAAGTATAAAATATAAGTGAACAAAAAAGGGTGAATAAAAATGTAGATTAAAGAAACATTAAAGGAGAAATAAAGAAAACACTCCATAATTATTCCTGTAGCAAAACCTACCATAGTTATTCTCAACATCAAACAAAGCATTCATTTACTTCTAGTCTGAAGTCACTTTAGGGTGCCTGGACTATTAATATTTCTGATGTCTTCCATGCTGAACACCTGAATGGCATATTGTCTATATGAAATGTTTGTAATTGCTCTGGGGAGATTTTTCCATATGTCTCTGCTTTCATGAAACTCTAATGACTTGCAATAACATTTATTAAGAAAGAATTCTTAATTACTCTCCTTTTGCAATACTAATTTTTTTGAACTATGAATGCTGACTGTTGTAGGAACCTCAATACTATTAAAATATCAGCAATAACCCCTAAATCTCTAAGCTAAAAGTTCAGGCAATGACCTTTCAAGGAAAGATAAGTAGATATCAATTTTCATTTAACAAAGCCAACAAAACATTCGGCACTGACTGAAACAGATTACTGACCTTCTCCTCTGACTTTATTAAAAAGCTAATTTCTACAAAAGAGCAGGGTATTTGAGAATACCAAAATGGCAATAAATATTAAGAAATCATAATTATGGAAGCAAGTACACTGAGGCTATTCTGTTGTCATGTTATATAATATAGCTCCAAAATTAGGCCAAAGAATAATTATACTGACATCTTTTTTTGTACTAAGAGTTGATTCCAGTTTTTGAAGAACTGCTGCCACTCAAAGCACATTAGCTCACTTTGAACTGAATCTGAAGTTTAACACTGACACACCCTATGTTTTTAATGTACTTCACTAACAAATGTAATAACTTGTAAGAAAAAAATCTGCTAGCTACAAGGAAAGCCTGTTCAATTCTCCTACGTTCATTATTATTAAAATATATGCATTTAGTCCTAATCAAAGATAATCAGCATTCTTCCCCACATTTATAGTAAACATAATTTTTATATAAAATATTTGTAAGTATTGGCAGCATGCACAAGCAGCATGTGCTTTTTGTCATACATTCTCACAGCTGGTAAATTAAAATCAAGATAGATCTATGGGACTCTATATCATTAAGATTACTCAAGGTCTGAAAAACACTTAAAACCACTGCTTCTCCTTTCAGTGATTAAGCATAGTCTTTCTAAATTAGCTTGTGTAAATGCAATCATATTTTTCATTAAATGCTATTAAAATAATCTGTATTCAAAACAATGGTACTATTTTTGTAAGTAAAATGTATCAATTTGATTTATTTATAACTTCAGACTTACTATAACATAAAAATTAGATATACTCATTATTTTCCTTTTCTTGCAGAATCTGTATTCTGTTTAATACTTTACCTTTATCTTCTCACTTCAGATTTCCTTTGTATTTCTCATTCTTTCATTAGCAAAACAATGGTACTTTTAATGGCAAATCACCTCATTTAAAAAGTTCATGTTATATCATGATTTGTCAAATATCCTAATTTTTGAAAAACCATAATTAACTAAATGAATATTGCTGTATCAGTGTAAAAAGGAAAAGATATTTATGAACCAGTATCTTTATGACAATGGTGAAGCAAAATACTGTACCTTTGTTTAGAGATATCAAGCAGAATTTTATTTTTTATACGATTCTAGTTGTAGTTCTTGATATGTTTTTGGTTAAAAACAAGGGCCTGTCATTTAAGTAGAGCAAAAGGAGGAAAGAGGATGTGATATTTCTCTCATTTAGGAATTGACAGAGCTAAAGGGGTTTCTGTTGATATGACTCTGTGTTTGCAACGAGGCAAGCTGTCAACTCCTGATCATGTCAACCAAGTATTTAGAGCTTAAAAACCAGTAACCAGAAATAAGAAACTTGAGGTTCACATAAAGTTCATTGAAAGAATACGAGTTAGAAAGGAAACAGCAGTCTCAGAGTTTACAACCTTGTAAATGCTACCCCAAATGTAAAGAAGAATGGTCTGAATATCCGGATATGGAAAACATTCTAGTAAGAATCTGTGGCCAACAGCCACATGACCTGAGGAAATAATGAACCTCTCTTGGAATCATTTCCATCCAACTATAAGAGTTGATGGTTGAGCCTATAAAAAAAAAAATTCTTTATAATAATACCATTTTGAAAGACATGATTTAAAAATATATCAAAATGCTCAGCTAAAATGGATCAGGAACAGTAAAAGTGTATCTTGGTGCCTGGACGAAACATTGGGTGAAAATCATAAAGTCAAGTCCAATAGTTTGCACTCAACTTTGAAGGAGGCAAACTGCAAGAACATGCTCTCTATACAGAGATCCACTGTATACAGGAAGGGTACTAAAATACATAATGTATGGAAGATGTATGAAGAATCGGCAATCGCCATCATGACTTCCACATCACCATAAGAAAGAGAAGCAGGCCTGGACATGGTGGCTCACTTCCATAATCCCAGCACTTTGGGAAGCCGAGGTAGAAGGACTACTTGAGGCCAGGAGTTCCAGATCAACCTGGGCAACATGGCAAGACTCCAACACAACAAAAAATATGTAAATGAGATGGGCATGGCGGCACGTGCCTCTAGTCACAGCACTTGGAAGGCTGACATGGGGTGTTGCGGGCTATGGTGAGCTATGACTGCACCACTGCACTGTAGCCTGGGCAACAAAGAAAGGCCCTGTCTCAAAAAAAAAAACAAAAACAAAAAAAAAGAAAGAAAGAAAAAGAAAAGAGAGGAAAAGAAAAGAAAAAAAAGAAAGGGAAGTAATGCAGTAATACAAGAAAACAAAAGACAAGATCAATGGCCTGGCTTCTCAGCAACCTACTATAAACTCCTGATAGCCTCAAACAAATTGGTCCCTCCCCACATCAAATACTGAGATTGACGTGCACTACCTCTAAAGTCCCCCTTGAGGGCTGGACTTATACAGTAAATGGGGCAGTCAAAATGGTCAAATCCTTACTATTGTTCTGCATTTGATATTAATGTCCTGAAGCCATTTTCTTTCACAATCAAAAATTTTACTACAGTAACTGCTATCTTCTTCTCATAGACATAGTCTTATTCTCTGTACTTTTACATTTTAATTTCTACAGAGCAAAATAAACCTGAGACATATAAGAAATACAATTTGAAATATGTTAAAAGGTAAGTAACTTTAAAAAATCTATCAGTTCTTTCACAAAATAATTAGATAAGACTCAGGGTGCTTTGGGTTAGTAGGTTGACTTTTAAAATAAATTCCATTTCCACCCTTGTGTGTTGCTACTAAGAAAAGAAATTACACAAAACAAAAACAGGATAGGTCGTACCTTTCTTAAGCTGGATATTAAGCCTCTTGCCTATTTTTTTGGTGTTATAACCACTGCTTACAGTCGTACTAAATACATTCTGAGGTGCCGAGGCTGGAGCGGATGGTGGTTTTCCCGAGGGGTGTGCGCTATGAGGTAGTCTTGAGTGAGAGTCTATCTGCTCAGGCGGGTGGTTCAGTCGGGGTGCTCTCTGCACCGTGTGAAGCCCTGCACTGTTCACACTCCTGTTGTCAATATACTGGCTGTCAG
Organism: Gorilla gorilla gorilla; assembly: GCF_029281585.2. NCBI lineage: Eukaryota > Metazoa > Chordata > Mammalia > Primates > Hominidae > Gorilla > Gorilla gorilla. Next base: position 84,714,573 of record NC_073232.2, on the reverse strand, counting down.
GGCTAAAACGGCTTGAATAGTAATTGTTCTTCTCACTTTGGGATAGTTGTTCATACTGCTCTTTATTTGCTGCAGGAACCACATGGAACCAAATGATGGGTGTACGCATGGCTTGGCGAAACATATGTTGTGCTCTGGGTTTGAGAAAGAATAGAAAATTAGCAAATTAAGACTGGCAGACTAGAAGATATTATGAGCTTAATTAAGTTTACTAATTAAGCAATAAGAACTGACAGGCTGTTGAAATTGAAAAGCAAAATTCTAATAACCCATTTATCAATCAAGTTTGCAGCTCTGATCTATGAATAGCTGTTTCTTCAAATATAAATTTCTCATTCTCTCAATAAAAATAGAAAAATTATCTACAACTACAGATAAAATTCTGTCCTCTCAACTGTAAATCATTAAACATGTTTTAAGTATAACAGAAGTATTATAATTTCAATAATAGAAACCAAATGGAACATTCTCTCTACAACATTGTCTAATACAACTTGTAGACATTACAAAATACTTCAATTTAAGTTTTCAAAGAAAGAGCTTTATAACTATATTTAGAATATTGGATTGGGTTAGATGTGTATTTAAAATTTTTAAAATACACACACACACACACACACACACACTTAGAAGACTATAGAAAGTAACTATTAATTATTTATTAAGTTGGTATATGTAAAAATCTCAAGAACAGCAATCCAGGCTCAATAATTCAAAATGTTGACAGCTGTGGGTCACAGTGCACCCATACAACCAGCCTGGGAAGCAGCTCTTTCTCATGCTAGTTCCCTGGTCAGGACCTCAAGTTCTTAAGAGTTCTGTTTGCTCCTGCCTTGTTTTATAAGAACTGGCCAACTGTTATGTTTTTCATTGACTAAGGGCCTGAATCAAGATAAAGTGTATCTGAATACAACCCAATATTGTATCTGAATACAACCCAAGATAAAGTGTATCTGAATACAACCTCAAGCAGATACAAACAGCTTTATCTGCTTGTTTGTATCTAGAGAAACTGTGTGCAGCAAAGGTGGACGGGTGAGTTAAAGTATGATAAAAATGGGCACACTGTCAATTTTCCAAAAGGAGAGGAACCAGCAAAATTGTAAAGTTGAAATGGGGGACATAATACTTAAGAAGAGCTATATCCATCAGAGGACATTTTGAAATATAGTCTAATGGTATTAATTACTGAGTATGTTTAAATTTTTAAAAGCTAATGGCAGAAAATATTCCTCTCCAGTATACAGACTGAGATCACAGACATGTTTGAAGCATTTCAACTGACTGCACTCTGTCATGCCTAATGCAAGTTAGAACAGAAGTGCAGCGAGCACACACTTACTGTTCAAATCTTCTATTTCGAAGGTCGCCATCATTAATCCTGACAATGCAATCATTCTCACGAAAAAGATTTTCATGTTCAGCTTTACCACCTTTCTCCAATCGTTTTACTAATAACCCCAGGGTTCTGGAACATTAAGAATGCAAATGATTACACATGTAATATCTCCACCATGCACACTGCCTTACCACTTTAATGCTGTTATTATATTTACAAAGATGTCCTTACAAAGGAGCATGTTAAAATCACTATTCATACACTTTTAAATGACAGACAAAAACCACAACAGTTAAAATGACATGTAAAAATGCATCCCTTCCATAAATGTAAAAAATCATTTTCTGGCTGGTCAGTATTATGTTTCGAGAACAAGCTATAACACTCTCTCTGTTTACAAATGCCCCAAACAGAGCCCGCCTAATGGTTGAGTGGGTATTGCAGTGTGGAGGATGGATAAGCATGTATTTTTGAATGGCTTGGGCAATTTTCTGTTTTAAGCCAGCTGGCACGCTAGCTTAAAAGACGACTACAACTCCCACCTTTCTGTGAAAGTAAAGGTAATGAGGAAAAGCTAACCTCATTGCACTGCAGGTTTGAGAATGATAATAGGAAAGATTTCAGGAATAAAGGAGTTTCCGTGCTTTGCATTTGAATTTGATAGTGCTTAGTATTGTGAATTTCAAAACCTGTTAGGCCTCCCAAAAGTAAGTCATTTATTGTCAATATTCCCATTTGGAAAAACAAATGACCCAACAGAAAAACGTCAGTGAGAGGTTCAAATAATGCCAATCACCATTCATCTCTTCCACATATGTACTCACTCAGGTTGAAAGAAAAGTGTGAATGACCTTTGAGAGACCCCCTACTTGCTCTAGAACACTAACTTCATAACTGACAGGACATTCTATACAGACTGGGACAAATAAGAAATACTTCTTTAAATCACAGTATAAGCAACAGGGGTCTTAACCTAGCTCTGATTGCTGTTATTTTTATTTTTTTAGTCTTATTTTATTCTTTTTTGAGATGGAGTTTCGTTCTTGTCATCCAGGCTGTAGTGCAATAGCATGATCTTGGTTCATTGCAACCTCCACCTCCTGGATTCAAGCGATTCTCCTGCCTCAGCCTCCTGAGTAACTGGGATCACAGGCATGCGCCACCATGCCCACCTAATTTTTTTGTATTTTTAGTAGAGCTGGGGTTTCACCATGTTGGCTAGGCTGGTCTCAAACTCCTGACCTCAGGTAATCCACCCGCCTCAGCCTCCCAAAGTGCTGGGATTACAGGCATGAGCCACTGCGCCCGGCCTGACTGCTGTTAATTACTTGATAGCTGGCATAAATTTTGTATCATGATATTAAAATTTTTATATGAACTTAGTCTTTTTACTTCCAAAATCTGTATTTTCTTTCATAATCCTAATAAAGAGACAAAAATGCCTACACAGGCACTACAATTGAGAATCCAGTATAAATTAAAATTGAAGACACCCTAATTTTCAAATAATGTCTAAATGATTTCCAAGAGAATTACAACTTGCAGTCATCTGTGTATGTTTTCCAGTAGAAATATACCAAAGTAGATAGCTGCTGCTTCTATACTTTTCCAGTAATTGTTGTATCTGTTCCACGGGCATTTATCATATTCTTCTGTTATATACATACCTTATCTCTATTAGTGGACTGTAAGCTCCTAGCAGACAGACAACATAAGATTCAGCAGTTCAAGCACTGAACTAGTAGTAAGGTCTTGATAAATGACAACTGAATGAAGGCATGATTGAGGTTAGCTGAGGCAAACAAGTCTATTTCTATAAGCTTTTTGCAAAATAGAATACAAGTGAACAGAATTTAGATTCAGATCCTTTCTTCATGAAAGTATCATTTCTACTAAAGATATGATGAAACTGAAATAAATTAAACTCAGACAAAAGTCCTATTTCACTTGTAATTTTGCAGTTTAACATTTTTACGATATTAGTAAGGTCACTAATTAATTTCATTCTAATTTTTATTAATAAATATAAGGTGGCATTATACTAGAGTCCAGCCTATCAGCTTGCAAGAATTGTAATTTTAGCAGTTGAGAATCAGCACCTACTAGTGTATGAGTCTAAAAATATTAGTGACTAGTAAAAACAATATTATGTAGATATTTAGTTACTTATTATCATTTATTGCAGCTATATAAAGACATAAAATTATCTCAACTCAAAGGTAAGAATAAAGTACACTGATTTATCTTCAGGAGCAACTTAACTCTCAGTTCATATTTGGGAGAAAGAGATTCCATAATATGCCAAACCAAAAATTAAGTTATTGTTTAAATGTGATCATGTCCATAATTTATCTCCCTAGGATTCCCTATTGTTTGTTTCTATCTGCAACTGAACAAAGTGTTCTATCATAGGAATCAAAGGAATTATTGGCCGGGCACAGTGGTTCACGCCTGTAATCCCAGCACTTTGGAAGGCCGAGGCAGGCAGATCACCTGAGGACAGGAGTTCAATACCAGATGGACCAATATGGAGAAACCCCCTCTCTACTAAAAGTATAAAATTAGCTTGGCATGGTGGCGGGCACCTGTAATCCCAGCTACTTGGGAGGCTGAGGCAGGAGAATCGCTTGAACCCAGGAGGCAGAGGTTGCGGTGAGCCGAGATCGCGCCACTGCACTCCAGCCTGGGCAACGCGAAACTCCGTCCAAAAAAAAAAAAAAAAGGAATTATTAAGATATATCTATGATTCCGATGAATGAGGAAGATTAATACAAGAAATTAAATTAAATCACAGTTACTGGTACCACTAGAACATGCAGAAGATATCTGACCACTTCACTTTCAAAGAACATCTTGAAGGAAACAATGTCTCAGTCACCCACAGGTAATCATAACAGAACCACATGTGAGGTGCCACAGCTGTAGTTAAAAGCCACCACTATAAACCAAACACACTTTGGAATGTGTATGCTTTCAGTCCTTGCAATAAAAATATGCCCTACCAAGACTCACTCCAGTTAATGAGTTTTTAATTGGTGAAATCATAAGCGATTTCCCAATATGACTACAATATTACTGCAATATAAGTGACTAACAATTAGTATGTTTTCATGTATTATATTTTGTGTAATCTAAAATAGTCCATAGAAAATTTTTACAAAAAATATATATATAAACAGTCTTCAATGGAAATTACTTAGCAGTTAATTAGCACCGATCATTTATTTAAATTTATGAAACTATCTTGGATACATCCTTTCAGTATTTATGACAACTTAAAACAGTGTAACTTATAAATCCTTTCACTTTAATTTTTTTTGAGACAGAATCTTGCTCCGTCACCCAGGCTGGAGGTATACTGGGCTCAATCACAGCTCCCTGCAAGCTCAAAGCCCTGGGCTCAAGCAATCCTCCTGCCTCAGCCTCCTGAGTAGCTGGGATTAGAGGTGTGTGCCACGACCCCTGGCTAGTTTGTTTGTTTTGTAGAGTTGGGTTCTTACTATGTTGCCCAGGCTGGTCTAGAACTTCTGGACTTGGCCTCCCAAAAGTATTGGGATTACAGGCTTGAGCCACTGTGCCAGCTGAAATCTGCTCTCTAATTCTAGAAGTAACATCAATAATTTTTTTCAGATAAGTAGATGAACAGATTTATATTCATCTCATAATTTTTCAGTTTTAAACCTATGTGTTTTTTTCTGGTAATCATTCTAGACTAATAATCCAAAGTAGAAAAGCATGTAATGTTCCATTTCTTGAATGGTTGTCTTTCTAAGTAAGTCCTCATCAATGGCCAAATGCATTAGTAATCCTAACATACAGTAGAAATTCTACAAATCATAAATACACCACACACATATAGAAACTATAATGGAAATTTATTAACTGAGGCTTTAGCAACCAACATTGTTATAAGTCATGAAAATCTCTTATACTGATTCCTTTTACTCAGTACGAGACCTGATGGGGGGCTGGGAGATAGAGGGTGGAAGAAGACTGCGGAAGAGAAAGAACATCACCCTGACTGACACAGCAAGAGATCAGGGAATCAAGGGAACAGACTGAATTAAGGTGAAGTTAGTAGCCTGCTGATTTCTAAGTACTTAACCACACTATTAGAATCATTCTCTCAAAAAGAATGGATTAATTTAAAAGGAAAGTGGTACAATCTGCAAAATTATCTCATTTACTCCACTAGGTGAAAATGATTGCAAAGGAATGGGAATGAACTATCAAAAGAAAAAAAAGTCACAAGAAAATCGAACTGATAAGAGCTAGACTGAGAATGAAAAGAACCTCTGAAGGAAATCAAAAGTAGTAAGAAGAGACACTTTCCTGAAAAATGTGTGCTCGCAAGCAGATACATTTCCACAGCCCTCATTTGCAACTTAAAGCTGTATCAAACAATATAATTAAAAACAAATTTTAGGGATATATTTTGCAAACTCAACTAGAAATCAGAATTTGTTCTAAAGTAATAAAGAACCAACTGCCTATGGTATGGCTGCTGCAACAGTTTTATTAGAGAAAGTAATCAAAGCAAATGAAGTTCTAAACATTTTGGCATGTCAGTGTGCTGGTAGAGAGAACAGTGTTCCTTCTTGGCAGCTAATACCAGAATTCCGTATTGGGTCAACCATGTTCCATCCTAAGAAGAAACCACTTTGCAAAAAATGAAAGAGGTAGGTGTCAGGAAAGGAGGCATTGGAGTAAGCTCTGTTTGGGGAATGGTTCCAAGAGCAGAACAACCCCAGATTGGTTATGCTAGGACAAAAGACATAAGAGAAAAGAGCTGGGCATTTATTAGTGGGGTGGCGCATATTTAAGAAGAAATGATTATAGGGTTTAGGGTTATGTGAAACAGAACCTCCTCTACCTTCCTTATGAATCTAAGATAAACCCTACTTGGCTTTATGCTTTTCAAGCAAATGGATTTTTCCTGATGGAGCTGAAACATCCCCAAATCTATTCCTCTTCTAGTTTCCTATATTTTCTTCAAAATTTGAAAAGAAGAAAACACTAGACCCGCTGCATACAAATATGACTTCTGAATAATTTTCCTAATACAAAAGTATGTTACACGCATATTTCTTTCAAGACTTCGTTTTTGAACAATGTTTCTTAAAAAAAAAAAAAAAAAAAAAAAGACAAGCAAGGGTACAGTAGCACAAAGCGAGCCATTGAAATGCTGCATCTTTGTACATGATTTTGGATGCATAATTAGAATTTAACTACTTAGATTATATTAAGGATTGCACCACTACATTTTTACAAGGTTCATTAGCCTAATTATACACTTAATTAAAACAAACGCAGTCACACATGTTAACATTTTCAATTCTAAGTATAAATTACAACAAATGATAAAACTGAAAATAAGTAACAAATGTTTTATTGACATCCAAATTGGCTGAGTAAGTCTGAGTTTTGCGTTGATAATGTAAACTACCACAACTGCCACCCAGCTGTATGGAAATGATTATAATTCATCTTAATAAAGGTTGACACAGTATAAACATCACAACGGTAGGGAAGGCAGAATATGAGTGGGCAGAATAGGGTCTCATCAACAAGAACCGCTCAGCTCCCTGAGTACAGCCCATGGGGGGCCAGCAACTACCTACATGAGCCCAGAAAGTACTGCCACTGAAAGCATGGACACCAAAAGGAGTAAGTTTAAAGGAATGCCAAGTTAAAACTTTAAATCTTAATTTTTTTTTTCAGAAAAACTTCAATGAATGAGATAAATCAGGCCAAAAAGGTAAATAAAAATGGAGAATTCCTTTAGATTACAGCAGAAATCACAGATGTCATATTGCTATATATAAAGAGACATGATTCATGTAAGTGTAAACTGCAACTTTTCTCTCTAAAACCAATGCGTATGTTATAGTTCTTTATTATAACAAATGAGTCTGCGGCTGAGAATGCACAATTGAAAACTTTCAGACAAAAGACTATTGATTCAGCAAATAAAGTTAAATTGTGTTTTTTTCAAAAGTAATTAAATTAAAATTGAGTACTCAAAAGTTCAAGAGCATATTTATTCTCAGCTAGTTTGTGAAGCTGAAATTGACTGTAATTCTTCATTAGCATATGTACCCAATTAACTAAACAAATGTGCATTGGGATTCTCAATTTTATGATATAATAGTAAATTTTCTCCCAGATTCATGATATAAGAGGAAAATGATCACTTTCTCTGATTGGGTAGACTAATCACTACCTACCTAGAATACCAAGCACCAGAATACCAAGCACCACTGGAGGGAATTTCAAGGCACATAACAAAAGATAAATTGAGTATAAAATCTCTTCTCATGATTTGATCATTCTTATTAGCTGCCACTGCCAAGGACCTTGCTAAATGATTTACATATATTTTCTTATTTAAACCATACAAAAGTCATGATTCCTATCCTTCATATGTAAGGAGTAGGGCTAAGTGAGGCTAACTTGCCCAAGGCCACACTACGTAAAAAATACTGAGCAAGGTATCCTTCCCCAGTCCTGACAATCCCCGTGCCAATAAAACGAGGACAACATAAGGTCAAGTCAGTCACTGACTGACACAGAGAGGTAATACAAAATTCCCAACTCCAAATCTGGGGAAAATAAGTTGTGTTTTCAATACATAATAGAGCAAAAAATGATAAAGAGTATCTTAGATGAACAAAAGGGTATAACAAACAATATAATTTTTTTGTGTGTGTGTACACAGTTTTATTGTAACAAAGCAACTTGTACACTTTTAACGTTTAAAACTGAGCATCATCTTTCCTTTCCAGCGAAAGAAAAAGAAAATTTAAAAATATACAGGAACAAAATTACAATAGAGAATGTCAATTCCGAATAAGATCCTACAGGTTCTGCTGACTCCCCCATTGAGTGGCAGGGCTCAAGTCATCATTAGGACAGAATTTATTTTAAAAGTGTCATCTTAAACTGCAAGGATGTCTGTCAAATATCACAATTAAACATGCCAAAGGAGAAGCCATGTTGTCAAAATGCCCACTTAACCCACCCAAACATCTCAAACCCACCCTTTGCTGACCTTCTATAACCTCATTTTTTTTTAGTTTTTTTTTCTTCTTTTAAACAAGAGAAAGTAGACAGATACATGTTGGTAAATGCTAACTGTCCATATTCACATAGAGACACTGTACTCTCTGAGCCCAATATACAGAGAAAGGAGGAAAAAAGCTAGAATTCTATGCACTACTGCACAGGGGCCTAGCGCCCTCCAGCTTCCAGCAGAGCGAAGGGAGAAGGTTTTTCTTTTTTCCCACAGAGCTCGGTGGTATTGATTCCATACAGATTTTGTTCAGACAGGAAGGGATAAAAATGACAAACAATATAATTATAATCATGTAAATCTTAGTTGAGGGGAGAGTGAAGCTCAGATTCTGCTGAATTAAATGGATGAGTATGGTATGTCTCAAGACCATCCAAAGATGTTTGACTACTAGTCTTGTAGACAGAGAAACATCAGTTTATACTTGAGGGGGAAATTATTCAAGACATGAATGCAGGATGTAAGAAACAAACTTTTATATTTCAGTGATTTTCTGAATATAGATTAATTACAAAATACAATCTGCATATAGATTATTTTAACCACCTTCTAATTAATCTATATTCAGGTTAAAATAGAATGCAAATAATAATACTTATGAAATACATATTTTCCAACAGGGTCACTTTTATTTCAACTCAAAAACGCAAAACATTAAAATATTCTCCTAGTGGCCAGGAGTGATGGCTCACACATGTAATCCCAGCACTTCGGGAGGCCGAGGTGGGTGGATCACTTGAGCTCAGGAGTTCCAGATCAGCCTAGGCAACATGGGGAGACCCCACCTTTACCAAAAATACAAAAAATTAGCCAGGCACAGTGGTGTGTGCCTGTGGTCCCAGCTACTAGGGAGGCTGAGGTGGGAGGATCACTTGAGCCTGGAGATCCTGCTACCGTACTCCAGCCTGGGTGACAGAGTGAGACCCTGTCTCAAAAAATATAAAGAAAGAAAGAAAGTAAAAAAAAGAATAAATCAACTTTAAAAACAAAAAATATTCTCTTAGAGATGTGATTTCATTTTTCAGCTTCATGATGGAATTTATGGACAATAATGTAACTAAGCAAATAAATAAAGAGGGGAAAAGTCATAAAAATAAACTTTAACACAGAAATTGAAGAAGCTTTTTCCAAAGGATGTTGACACTTCACCTGATATTCTGAATATTGTATTGAAGATAAACAGATGAAAAAAAATTATTTGGGATAAAAATCAAAGTTAATCAGACAAATCAAATGATGGCAAATCTGTAAAAAGTAAGTTGAGAATAAATTAATAAATAAGATATCTGCCAACATGAGTCAGTAGCAGAAAGCCAGACCCACACCCAGAGTCCCTTCATTTCCCTTACCACCATCTTCACAGGGCCTGATTTTCTAACTGTGAAACTTTAGATTTTTCCTTAAGTCTTATGATTGACAAGTAGATGTTAAGAAGGATTGTTCTGTGAGTACATACTACTAATGAGAGTATGGTAAATGGGCTTATATGGTTTTTTTCAACTTCCCTTCTTCCTGAGAATCAAGGACATGCACTGCTGGGAATTAATATGTAGTTACAACAAAAGAGGCTTTCTTATCAAACAGTAAGTGGAAATCAAAATTCTGTACACTCTTGTCCCCCAAAGATATGAATAGAAAACAGAGGTGAAGAAGTTTTAGACATGAAAAATACTAGAATGTAAAACCATCATGGCAGCCATTTTTATTTGTTTGGTTCCCTAGGGCAAGGGATGACAACTGCAGCCTATGAGTCAATTCAGCCAGCAATCTGTTTTTGTAAATGAAGCGTTGTTTATATCTTGTCAATGGTTGCTTTCATGCTACAACGGCAGATTTTCTGGGCCATGATGCCTAAAATACTGATTATCTGACCCTTTACAGAAAGTTTGCGAATCTTTGATCTGAGATATCAAAGGCGCCAAAAATGCTAACTAGTAGATACTAGATCTTAAAAAAAAAAATAAAAGTGTATATAAACACCAACATACAATTACTGTTTTCACAAGGAAAAGTAATGTGAAACAAATTTAAGTGCCACAGACTTAAGAATAAAGGTAGATGTAAATAAGTGAGAAATGTCCATTATAGAAAAGATCCGGGCCAGGCAAGGTGGCTCATGCCCGTAATCCATGCACTTTGGGAGGACAAAGCTGGCAGATCACTTGAGCCCAAGAGTTTGAGACGAGACTGGGCAACATTGGGAAACCCCATGTCCACAAAAAATATAAAAAATTAGCCGGGCATGGAGGCACTTGCCTGTAGTCCCAGCTGCTTGGGAGGCTGAGGTGGAAAAATCACCTAAGCCCGGCAGGTTGAAGCGGCAGTGAGCCACTACTCTCCAGTCCGGGCAACAGAGTGAGAAGCTGTCTCAAAAGGAAAAAAACAAAGATCCAGAGAAGAAAACTTTAGGCCGGGTACAGCCGCTCACACCTGTAATCCCAGCACTATGGGAGGCCAGGGTAGCAGGATCACTTGAGGCCAAGAGTTTGAGACCAGCCTAGGCAACAAAGCGAGACCCAGTTTCTACTTAATTAATTAATTTAAAATGTTTTAGCCATAATTGTTTTCCATAGGGGAAAAGAGTTAGAGTATCTACTTTAAGTTAGACTATGAAGCCCAAGGAAGAATAGTAGTAATTTTTTTTTTTTTTTTTTTTTTGAGACAGAGTCTTGCTCTGTCATCTGGGCTAGAGTGCAGTGGCGCGATCTCAGCTCACTGCAACCTCCACCTCCTGGGTTCAAGCAATTCTCCTGCCTCAGCCTTCTGAGTGGCTGGGATTACAGGCGCACACCACCACGCCCAGCTAATTTTTGTATTTTTAGTAAAGACGGGGCTTCACCATGTTGACCAGGATGGACTCGATCTCTTGACTTCATGATCCGCCCGCCTCAGCCTCCCAAAGTGCTAGGATTAAGGTGTGAGCCACCGCGCCTGGCCTATGCCTCAGCCTCCAGAGTAGGTGGGACTACAGGTACCCATCACCACACCTGGCTAATGTTTGTATTTTTAGTATACATAGGGTTTCACCATGTTGGCCAGGCTGGTCTTGCACTCCTGACCTCAGGTGATCTGCCCACCTTGGCCTCCCAAAGGTCTGGGATTACAGGCATGAGCCACCATGCCCAGCCTTATTTTGTTTTTGTTTGTTTAAGACAGGCTCTCACTCTGCCATGCCAAGCTGGAGTACAGTGGCATGATCATGGCTCACTGCAGCCCCAAACTCCCAGATTCAAGTGATCCTCCCACCTCAGCCTCCCAAGTGGCTGGGATCATAGGTGTGTGCCAGCACACTCGGCTAACTTTTGTATTTTTTGCAGAGAAAAGGTTTTGCCATGTTGCCAAGACTGGACTTGAACTCCTGGCTTCAAGTGATCCTTCCACTTCAGCCTCCAAAAGTACTGGGATTACATGAATGAGCCATCATGTCCAGCCTCAAACACAAAATCTTATCATTTCATAGGTCCAGTCCCTATTTTAGCACACAATTTTATATGTTGCTTTTTATATACTTAACATTATATCATAATCATATATCTATTTCATGAGAAAGTGTCAGAAATACTTCTTAACCACCATCCAGGCCAGGATGTATCATTACCGTTTCTTTGTTAATATAGTAACACCATACCTAATATGGATAGTCTTGGGTTCATTTGCTCCTGTGCTGATTACGCTTCAGTAAGCAGTACCTATGGTCCTGTAGACCAATACCTACAACCAGGTTCTAGAAATATTAGAAAAGAAAAAAAAAAAAAAAAAAGCAAGGTTCTTCTGCCAAAGGTAATCACAATTATTTGGCATAACCTTCCTGAAAATAATGGCATTTGTGGTTTAAATAAAGAGATTATGTTTCCTATTTGTTTCTGAGACAGAGTCTCACTCTGTCACCTAGGCTGGAGTGCAGTGGCGTGATCTCGGCTCACTGCAAACTCTATCTCCTGGGTTCAAGCAATCCTCATGCCTCAGCCTCCCATGTAGCTGGGATTACAGGCACCTGCCACAATGCCCAGCTAATTTTTGTATTTTTCATAGAGATGGGGTTTCATCATGTTGGCCAGGCTGGTCTTGAACTCTTGACCTGAAGTGCTCCACCTGCCTAGACCTCCCAAAGTGCTAGGATTACAGGCGTGAGCCACTGCGCTCAGCCGATGGTTCTCATTTAAATCAGGAGGAAATGAAATGATATGGATGAAATAAAAATTGATTCCAAGGTAATGAAACATTTTAGGTAAATGTTTTTCTACTAAGAAAATAATTTAAAAAAAGAAATCACCGAAGTAATGAAACCGTGAATGAATAGTTATAGATGAGGATCAGTTAACTTTATTTTTGAATAACATATACAAGGAAATAACTCAAGAAAAACATCATCATGGGGAAGATAATATTGTCTCTCTACCTATTTGTCTCTATTTCTAAATATCAGCAGGTAGTCAACTAAGACAGGGGTTGGAGGATGAGCTAATTGTCATTAATGCCCCTGATTGAAAAACATTCATCCTAGTCTAGAAAATAGCTTTGAAAGTAAGCAGTGCAAGATTCTTATTTTAAAATACTTAAGCCAGCCATGGTGGCTCACGTCTGTAATCCCAGCACTTTGGGAGGCTGAGGCGGGTGGATCACTTGAGATCAAGTGTTCCAGATCAACCTGGCCAACGTGGTGAAACCCTGTCTCTGCTAAAAATTCAAAAACTAGCCAGGCATGGTAGCACATGCCTGTAGTCCCAGCTTCTAGGAAGGCTGATGCAGGAGAATTGCTTGAACCCGGGATGTGGAGGTTGCAGTGAGCCAGCATCTCCAGCCTGTGTGACAGAGTGAGACTCCATCTCAAAAAAAACCAAAAAACAAACACAAAAAAACCAACAACAACAACAAAAAATTCATCACACATCAGGTCACAATAAGATCTAAATGGCTGTAAAAATCTCTCTAACATTAACTTCACAAGCTTACATTACTATTTTCCTTAATGACATTTGATATTTGAGGTGGTCTGGGTTGTGTTCCTTCTCTTCAAAATATACAATTGGTATTCTGCATTATTCGTTAGACGCTCTGACTTTGAAAATCTAAATGAGAAAGCAATACTGACATGTATTTGTCACTTTTATAAAAGTAAGTATTCAGTAACTGTTATTCAATTAGTTATCCTCCAAAATTGAGAAGGCCCAAGAATGACTGGAATTTTATATAAGGGAAGTTATCTTGGAAATTTCTACTTACATATCATGAATATATATTATTGTATTCCTACTAGATATATGTGCAATTTCTTAACTTCACTTAATTTCTTCCTTCCTGCTACACTACATTGCTTAATTTACTCTTGCACAAGCCACCATGAAGTTGACACAGCTACCTTTACAAGCTGTCATCACATTTAAAATCATCTTCCTCAACAAGCCATTTTCAGTTGCCTAATTCAGACCATTCTTCCCCTATCAGCTCACAGAGCACCTATTATATAACTATATCAACATTTATCACATAATTATAATTGTGTGATTTCTTGGCTATCACTCCATCTAGACTGCAAATCTCTGGAGGAAGAACATATTCCGTTCATCTTTGTTTCCTAGCACCTAACACAGGGATTGTCACAACAGAAATGCTTGGAAAGGTTTCCTATGAAGTAACAGGAATCCATTTCTGAGCATTTCTGAGAATGAGGAAGGTGGGGATCTCTGGGTTCTTGGAGATTTGTATCTGTCAATCTGAACAGACCACCTACTTCTTCTCTCCCATTGTTAACCCATCTGTGAGGAACCATGACTATCAATTCCACAAAGAAGCTTAACCATGTAACACAGGTATTAGAGAATCACAAACTATTTCTGTTCTGCTTCCATATGAAAATTGGTGATGCCTAAGAAGAGGTTATAAAGAATCTGTTTTTCTTAAATCTCTTTGTCTCTTTGAAAATCTCTGTGCACGACTTTCTTCATTAAGTGCCAAACTAATAGGGCTTAAAAATGATTCAGCTATAAAAGAACTTCTAGTTCTGCAAAGACATACTTGTTTTCTTGAATCTGTTTGGTGTATCAAAACTAAATGCCATGGTAACCAGAAACTGTGGTGGATTTTGTGAAATGCCTTCCTTTGACTTAATCTAGATAGTAAGTTTATTTTTCCATCTTACTCTCCATTTGCTTTAGGCTTTTCATCTGTTCACTTTACCCTAATATCCTTTCACAGTGAGGTAGAAAATACGCAATAAACGACAGAAAATATAGTAACATGTAATTGAAATGCTGGCTCAAAGCTGGTACAGACACAATTAAATCTCATTTGTGATGAGTTATGTTTCACAGGCATTTTAAGGCATATGCATACTGGGAAGCTATAATCCATGCATTTTACCTTATCTTTTTTTTCCTACTCCGGAAAGAAATGAAAACAAAATTTAACTTTTGAGGTAATTTAGAACTCAATTTCTTACACGAAATAAAGGCAAGGCCATGTTGAAAATAATATTGTTTAACTATAAGTTATTTGAAGAAATTTTAATGCTTCTCTAAAGTTAAAAAAAAAGAATTTTAAAGAGAATTAAAAAGTAAAAGCAGCCACAACTCTGTGAATATAACACCACTTGAAAATTCATGGTGAATTTTATACCTTGTTATGTAACACTACCATTCAAGCCTCATTCATACTCCAGCAGAGTACTAAGTCAAGTTTCAGCTTTAGAACATTGCATGAACCATGAGAGATGAAATCTGAACTCACCACAGTTACTTACACGTAACAAGAAAGTACTACCATTGTTCAAATACTCATTTTAAAAAATAAAATGCATAGTTTAATCCCACACATCTATCTTCTACAACACCCTAGATGCCTGTAATTACTTGACAACATTTAAACTATGTTTTACGGTCTCAGTCACTGCTATAAGTCTACCCTCCAACTTCCCCACTTTTTCTCACCATGTAAAGAAAGTTAAAATAAAAAGAAAAAAAATAAGGTGACAGCAATAAAAGAAATAAGTTAAAAATTAAAAAGCCAAAATAGTTCATTAGAGAGCAAGTAAGAGAAGATGCAATTAAATTAAACAAGTTAAACATGCACAAGTTCAGACTCATGGGAAAGGATGCGGTGCACCTCACTTGTCTGTGACAGAGGTCTGCCAAGCCTTTGTTGGAAAATCAATTCATACTATTTGAATACATTAAAACCAAAAATATCACAACAGTCCTTTCACACATAAAAAGGAATAGAATCAAGGAAACTGACATAACATTTGAAGTTTTTAAGGATGCATGTTCTGTAAAGTAATGAAGTTGAGATTAACAAACAGTACATGATTTTTAGACTCAATGTTCAGAAATCTATGGCTTGCCTAATTTTTTAAAATTTCATATTAAAGGTTTTTAACAATAAAAAACTCATAAAATTGAAGAACTAAATAAACACAAATTGAAAACTTAAATCAAATTTAAGTCATCTAGATAATTTTTATTGCATTAAGCTTTCCCAAAAAAACTGCTTTTAAGCTCTCCTTAACGTTGCAAATCTATCTGGAGTTCTGACTTGAAAGTCCATCATCAATTTACAGCACAGTAAAATGTTTGCTTGAGTGTGATGAACAATAAATTTATTAGGATAATTCAAATGCAGTTTCTTCACGTTCCTGCAAAACCTCTCTTCATCAGGCTAAGTGCTGTCTGTGATTATGACATATATATAGGAATGAAGGAGCAGTTGCCTCCAAATGAGAATGTTTCCTAATAAGCATATGCTAAGTCAACACCACTCTCTATCTGAGCATAAATGAAGATAAAACACTCTACATTATGATTCAATTAAAAACCTCCAAGATACGTTACCTGCCGCCTCGAGCACTGAAAGGCACTACATGGATTCCCAGAGGCCCTCCATCGTTGGGGACTTCTACGAGCTTTACCATATCACTGTGAGACAATGATGAATGAGGGAGCATGAACGTGTACTGTAAACAAACCAAAACCAAAACAAAACAAAACAAAAAACTGCAACAACACAGACACACAATAAACAACAAAAGAGAACAGAACAAAAATCCCACCAAGTGCACAGGCATATATATACATATTCTGGAATATAAGCATGGTGATGAAGGCAACATTAAACACTACATACCTGAACACTAGTCTGATGGCATGGAGGGAGAGCAATCATCAGAGATAACTACATTAAAATGACACAGAACATTTCTCTTGGACCGACCCTATTCTTCTGTGTAATACAAGTTTATGTCTTTCAAGTCAAATCTTTAGACTTACACTGAAACTCTTCCATCCCAACACTCACGTCAAGGACTCTAAAGATTAACTGAATAAAGATGTTGCAGCTACCAAGGACTCTAAAGATTAACTGAATAAAGATTTTGCAGCTACAGAACACTTTCTAATTTACAAAGTGCTCTTTTATATGTCACATCATTAATCCTTCCAATAATCCAGTGAGACCAAAGTTTTCACTCCTGTAAGTGACAGTCCAAGGGAGATCACCGTTGTCCTTACTGCTCACTACTTCATGACAATTCAAAGTCACTATTTCCTAAACCGCTATAAGAGTGCTCCAAGTGCAGCTTACAAAACTCCGTTCTCAAAGCCAACAGGCATCTACTACAAATCAAATAATTTTCATAAAATTGCTTGAAATTAATTTTCTTTTTAGAAAGGGAGTCTTGCTGTGTTGCTCAGGCTGGCCTAGAACTCTTGTGCTCAAGCAATCTTCTTACCCCAGTATTCTGAGTAGCTGGAACTACAGCTATGAAGCTATTTATATTATATGACATAACATGAAGTCACTTCTATTACAAAACTATTCTGCATAAGGAACATAACCTTACATAATGTATGGATTTGTCAAGTCTATGAATCTTTACTATTAATAAAATAAAGCCTGAGTTTAATGAAAATTCGTATAGACAATGTAATTTTCTAAACTATTTAAATGAGATTTTGCTTTCTTTGTAGATTTTTTCATATATACATATTACATCAGAGGTCTAAGCAGTATTTACCTAACAACCAATATTTGGAAACAGTACTTCAATTAAACATCTATTTTAAGCCAGCTGGAAAACAATCAATTATTACCAATGAATTTCACAAATATCACAATATAATTTTATGTGATGGAAAATGCCAATTTTTCAATTATGTTTCTAATATAAAAACCTGAAGTTATCCTATGTACTATGAATGTCCTGCATAAAGACAGGAATATCAAGCAAATCAAAATTGAAAATATGTGCACAGATTTAATCACATGCAGTAATTAAGACAACATAAAAATTCTGCCATACTGCCAAATGGTTAAATGGATTTTTTATTACTTTTATTTTTTTTACCAAATTTCATAAAATTCTATTTTGGATACTGATTATCCCATTTGAACACCTATCTAATCATTGGTTTGTAAGCTAAGAATAGCATAACTTCAATAAACTGATTTTATCCCACAGTCTAAACAGAACTATGGCATGGCAAGTACTTTACTAAATGTAAATACTCAGCGTGCTGGCTGCCATACATTCAAACAGTATCTGACTCTAGTGCCTGCTTAATCTCACTTCTCTTGGAAGACCAAGAGAAGACAGAATTAAGTACATAAATGTCAATGTCTATATCCCCAACTTTTGCCCAAAGTCAAAGAAAAAAATCCAAAATGACTGCCCTCCCTGCTCTAAGCTACCAAGGAAAGAAGTCCTGAGAATGCCTACCATTTACACACGTCAATATTTAAAATAATCAGAACACTGTGGAACAAACAGGAAATTTTTCTTTGTCCTTTTACACTTAAAATCATTTACAAGGTCCCTAACCTAGGACCTCCCTTTTTCATTAAATATCTTCAGAGATTCTATTTCTTCAAACAACAATAAATACATATATATACACGCACTATAATAATTAATGCTAACATGATCTAACTAGTTTTACAAGTATGTCCGCAAATTTTTTTAATTTAGCAAAGTGAAGAACAAACACATGATCAAAATATTGACACACAAAGCAATCTGAAAAGAGTTACGGTGTTTACAGTGTTGTTAACATGACAAAAATCTTCAATCAAATACTATTTTATATTATAATTCAATAGTATTTGCCAGGGCATGAAACTCAGGACAGGTACACATGAACTTCCATGCTATACTGCTTACATTACATAATTAACTCAAGAGATGAAAGATGTTCTTTAGAAAAACAAATCAATGCACGGCATGTTTTTAACTAAGCACAAACATTCCTCATGCCATATGCTTTCAGAATACTTGTTGCAATTAATGATGCTACATGTATACTGCAAATTTAGTTGAAACCATCAGTAACTTACTCCAGAGAAAAGTTGGGTATATGCTCCAAACCCGTGTCAGCATGTCCAACAGGTTCAACACGACTGTTATCCTCTTCTGTCCCATCCTCATCCTAGAGGCAGCCAACACAAAGAAAAGTACATTCTGTGTTAGGTTTCTTGCTACAATGTGAAAGGAAACTGGATAAAATGGGAGTCTAATAGGCATTATGATCTTGGTAACTGTTTCCTCTAAGAAGGATGACCTTTAATGATAGGATCAGTGTGTGTTGTAAAAAGCTAAAATTGAAAACAAGAGTCTCATGAGATAGTGTATCCCAGAAGGTGAATAAGATATACTACTGCGATAAGGAAAGAAAACAAAAAAACAAAGAAAAAACTTATCTTTATGCTAATTTTCTTATCTGGTCATTTTTCATTTCTTTTCATGTATATTTTAGGAAGTAATTACATATTACTCCATTGTTACAATGTATTGATAAACAAATATACATGACATTGGAAATGCATGTCTGAAAACAGCTTCCTACTCAAAACAGTTAAAACGATTATAAACCATAACCATTACCAAAAGCTTCAGTCATATTTCTCAGTTCTTGATTCCTGCTAACACAGCTTGTCAAAAGGAACAGGCAGTGGTATAGTTCCAGATTTTACAGCCTTCATCCCGTAAAATTTCACATAAAGTTACCCTAAGCCAATCGACTGATTATTTAGAGGTATCTGTAAAGGTATTAAGGTCTTAGCCATAATGGACCACTTTTGTTTACTTCTGTGCATGAAGGACCAAACAAAAGGACAGGCTAAAGTAACAAAGTACTCAGCCCCCATCCTCCTATGCTTCCTCTGACAAAGGCAATATTTTGTACAAATTGCTCCAATGTGTCGCAGAAATTCAATACGTTTGCTAGTGTTTACACATGTCAGTTTACTGAAGTTATACTACTCTTAGCTTACAAACCAATGATTAGATAGGTGTTCAAATGGGATAATCAGTACTCAAAAAGGTGCATGTGGAATAAACGTGGTAGTTCACAAAAATAAATGAAAAGCCACCCAAGAATCTACCTTCATTTATAATCTCGGCCACTGTCTTTTCATTAAAGAGTTCACTATTATTAATAGTTAAAAGTTGGCTTTTCAAAATCATTTGAATAACGATAAAGATACCTGACTGAGATCAATGGACTTATTAGCCAGATTAGAACTTAAGAGATCCTCAGATTCTCCAAACACAATGATGGAGGCATAGTCTTTGGCACCTAGTGGAAGCTCTGTAAATGTTTTGCTAATTAAAGTAAAATCATGCCTAGGAATCTCTGTGGTAATATGTTCCCCAAATGCAA
Organism: Gorilla gorilla gorilla; assembly: GCF_029281585.2. Taxonomy (NCBI): domain Eukaryota; kingdom Metazoa; phylum Chordata; class Mammalia; order Primates; family Hominidae; genus Gorilla; species Gorilla gorilla. The sequence continues at coordinate 84,694,514 of NC_073232.2, read as the reverse complement.
CTAAGTAAAATGTATTTAATCTATTTCTTAGAGGTTTATATGTATAATTTATGTATACATATAATTTGTTAGGTTGATCTTTTCTATTACATAAATTTGACAATGGTGATTTTATTGTGAACTTTTTTCAACATAATTCATAGGTGCACACATTGGGAATTTACTAAGCCATCTATATTAGGACAGGAAGTCCAACATCGGAGAAAATTTTATATTTTCAATCATGTTATTCGAAAGACTCACAGTAGAAACGTGTATGCCATCAATAGGAACAACAGATAAGCAAGAGTTATAGGTTCAAGATACAATGTCAAACAATATATTAAATCATTGAAGAGATAGTAAGAGAAGGCAAAGCAGGCAGTAAGGTCCAACTGACATTTCCTTTGCGAATCTATGAGAAGTAGAAACTAAGGGCACCAAACTTTTCTGTGAGTCGTAGCTCTGCTCTGTGCTTTGTGGATGGTGGAGCTCTGCATGAAGCCAGGCTATTTGATTGATGATGCTGTGTCTTGAGAGGCTCTAATATGTACTTCTTAGTCATCTATCTCCTTTAAGCACCAGCACATAATACATTTCAAAGGTTAACCAACATCTTGAACCTGCCTGAGAACTGCACTTGGAATGTAAACATGAACTCCCAAAATTATGCTTTTCCAATGGGAGTGGGTGCAGGAAGGAGAGCAAATGTGATTTGTTTATAAACCAGATGTAGGACACAAAAATAATCTTACACATTACAGACCTTTTTTTCAGGATTCATTAATAATTTAAGGACTACTGAAATGCCACCAAGATGTATCACCACTTGAAACACCTATGTTGCACTATGAAACAGCCACATAAATGAAATGCCCCAAACTACAATGATAAAACAGTCACTGGTAATTCACACACTGTTCCCACAGTGGCCATTATCAGGCACCTAAGAGCATGGAGAATATTATTTCATGAAGCTACATACGGTGTCCAGTTTGGATGGCAACATTCACTGCCCTGAGGCTGAGCTGCAGTTGCTGTGGAACCTCAACTTAGATTTTCCCGATGTTTGGATGTGTAAATTATCAGCTCCTGTATGGTTTTATTCTGTTGTCTGGTACTTTTTTTTCAAGCTGTGACTGAATGTAGTTACTTTTAGCAAGAACTATACACTGAATTCCATTATAACTACAGTAAACAAAGCTGTTATTATGTATGTCAAATCAATATTTAAGAACTATAAAGTACTGGCCGGGCGAGGTGGCTTACGCCTCTAATCCCAGCATTTTCAGAGGCTGAGGTGGGAGGACCACTTGAACCCAGGATTTCAAGACCAGTGTGGGCAACATGGTGAGATCCCGCCTCTATTTTTTTCTTAAAGTAAGAAAAAAATAGAACTATATAGTATCAATTTAAACTAAACCGTGCCAAAGAACTTTCAGATATGAGACAATACAGCCATTTGTTTTTTTTTTTTCTTTTTCCGTTCCTTACTCTCCATTTCATAGCAGAGTACAGACATTAAGAGCTTGGGTTCAAGAGTTAAACAGACCTGGGAGTGAATAGCAATTCTATCATTTGCCAATTTTATAACCTTATGCAAGTTATGTACCTTTCCATGTTTCTATCCCTTCTTCTATAAAATGTGAACAATAAAAACATCTTCCTTGGCTGGGCTTAGTGGCTCACACCTGTAACCCCAGCACTTTAGAAGGCTGAGGCAGAGAATGGCTTAACACCAGGAGTTCAAGACCAGCCTGGGCAACGTAGCAAGACTCAGTGTCTACAAAAAACCAGGTGAGATAGTGCGCGCCTGTAGTCCCAACTACTGGGAAGGCTGAAGCAAGAAGCTTGAGCCCAGGAGTTCAAGGCTGCAGTAAGCTATGACCATGCCACTGCACTCCAGCCTGGGCGACAGAGTGAGACCCCATTACAAACACACACACACACACACACATTAAAAACTCTTCCTCTTAGGACTACTGAAAGAATCAGTACGAAAATCCTCCATATCACAAGCATCACATGGTGCCTGACACATAGTACTTACCCAACAAATGGTAATTTTATAAACATTATTGAAGACAGAAATAGATAACACATAATATAGAAAACATACCTCGATAAATCTTTTAGGGAAATTATGTACAAATATACGACATTTTAAGAGTATATACATGTATTCATCTATTCATACACTGTGCCTTGCAAAACAATTTAATATGAAACATATTACCCACTCGATCAAATAAAAAACATATTATTTATAATTTAGAAACTTGCTGACACCTGATATTTACTGTGCTTTGCTATATACAAAATATTTTCAATGTAGAATGTCTTTAGGATGAGTAAAGAAACCAAGAAAAAGATAAATAAATGCTATATACAATCAAGTACATGGCAAGAAGAAGAAAACTTTATGGGGTGGTGGTTGAAGACATTTTCAGAGAGAAAGTAGATGTAAAAAATGTAGGCGGGGTCTAGGATTTTTACCTTACCTGAAAGCTACAGCTTCATCAATGCTGGCAGAAGGCAGAAGATTCCTGGGTCACAGACAAAGAACTGTTCACAACTCATAGCCACACCGTTAGCCAGAGAGTATCTTCCTTTTATGTAGTGGTTCCTCAGCTAAGATTCTCACAAGGTGATGTGAAGAGGATCCAGGGACACTGGCACACACAGAAGAACCCTAGGCTTAGGGAACCTGAATCTTTTATACAGACAGGGAGTATCCTTGCTTGCTGCTGTCAGAGGAGATCCTATACCTATCTTGCTCTACAAACATCCTTGAAAAGATTGTCCACAATGAAGACATCTGTTCTGTGTGTGTGTGTGTGTGTATATATATATATATATATATATATATATATATATATATATATATATATGACCTCCTCCTCTTAGATGAGTCATCTGTACAAAATGCCAAGAGAACCATGAGGAGTTATCTCCAAACTGCAGAGTTTAATCAAAGGATTGACAAATGATGTGGATGATTGCTAGCAGACTAAAACTAGGAATATTATTAACAAATGATATATGATAACAATGCCTTCTGAATAGCAATATTAAATTCTACAAAAAGTCATATCTTCTACACTGAAAAAACAATTCAGTGTAAAACTACATGCTCAAAAAGATCAAGCATGAAAGATAAAAGAAATTTTGAGACTTGCAAAGAGATCTTTATTTCCTTCACATGAACACTTTCTTATATAAAGCTCTTTTTGGAAGTGCTCCAGCAAAATCCAGAAAACACAGTAAGAAATCAGTCAGAACCCAAGGGAAGTCCTAGAACACGGGAGAAAGGGCAGTTTAAGGAAGCAGAAACCAGTTCAGATAAGAGCAGGAGGATGGAGAGGTCTAGTAAGTACATCTCCATGAGAAAAAAAGAAACTAATAATTGGTCTGATATCGTTCTAAAAGTTCTTTCATTCCCCTTTAGTTTTTCTCTTTTTTTGACATGGGGTCTTGCTATGTTGCCCAGTTCTGACCTCAGACTCCTAGGCTCAAACAATCCTCCAGCCTAGGCCTCCCAAATAGCTGCGACTACAAGTTTGCACCTCCTCCCTGGGCTCAGGTCTGATACTTTTGAATATTTGAAAAATAAAAGGCATCTTGACAGACCTGACACAGAATGCAAGGGGAAAATCAAAAATATATACAGAGAAAACAAAGCAACATGAAAAAAAAAATTGCCCCAGGAGAAAAAAAATCTGTAGAAGAGGAAATATATTCAGAGTATCCATTTGGTTATGCAGTGAGCAATTGTCACATTGCCATGTGCTGTGACACTGGCTATTGACTGAAATTAGACTTTGGATGTAACAGCATTGAAAGGATGGGAACAAGAAACTAGAAGCAGTATAAAAGGAACAACTCTCATCTTCCATATGGCAAGTCAACAGATGTCAGTAACTGGTAATCAGGAAAGAGCAACATAAATATATTATTTAGAAACATGGAAGTAAATATCAGAGCAGACATTTAGGGAGAAAGACGGGAACAGTGGCACAGAGAGGCTGTTCGTTTTTATGATAAGTCTTTTAGCATTATGTCTTTATTTTTATTCTGAAATGCCTGCCAAGGGGGTGGAGGGGCTTCTCGGGTCTAACTAACATGCAGACTGTCAAGGCCCCCACAGACTGGCTGGCATTGGATTGACAGTGCAGGGTGTAAGGCAGGAGACCCCACTTGCCAGCAAGGCTGTATCATGCCTTGTTTTCCAGAGGAGTGTGCACCCAGCAGTCCTCACAGCTGTGCAGGAGCCATTCTCTTGGGGTCTCTAGCAGACAGCGCAGGCGTGGTGACTCACATCAGGAGGTTGCAAGAGCTACCATGGCTGAAAAGCCTCATGCCCCAGAGAAGCCAGTGTCTCTTGGAACAATGCCATAGTCATAAGCTGCTCCTCAGATATTTATAGTTTTTCAAGTCTCAATACGATTTACCAATCAGTGGTTACTTTTGCCTAAAAAGGCAGTTGACATACTACCTTTATTAGGATTCCAGAAAAGGGGGGCCAAAAAATAACTAAAGTTTAACTTCTCATGCAGAAATTGGAAAAGAGCCAGGCATGGTGGCGTGTGCCTGTAGTCTCAGCTACTTGGGAGACTGAGACAGGAGGATCAGTTGAGCCCAGGGAGTTCAAGGCTGCAGTGAGTTATGTTCATACCACTGCATTCCAGCCTGGGCAACAGAGTGAGTCCTTATGCCTAAAAAAAAAAAAAAAAGAAAAAAAAAATCCAAAAACTTAAGTGATCCTACCACAAAAAAAGTACATGACTTGTAACTAGAACACTTGAGACTAGAATCCTGCCTCCATCTCTCACCACAGAAAACAGGAACACAAATGTTTACAAAACAAGAAATATAAACCATACCGTCTAATTCAGAGGAACACTATAAAACTTAATCTAGAAACCAGTCATCTGTATATCTACATTCAAATTCTGAGGTCCAAGAAGTAAATATTTTGGATATTTATCACTTGAAAGAAAAGCCTATATTTACAATTGTTAAAATGTTTTATAAAAACTTAAAATTATACTTCTCTACTTAAATTTCCAAAATATCTATCTTTGATTTTTGTGTTTAGAAAGCACAAAAAAATGAAAATTCTCATGGTACAATTTACAATATTTTCTGTCAAGTGTTTTTAAAAAAAATTATTCATAACAGTAAATAAAATATTTTAATGAGTTCAAATATATTGCTAAAAAAACACTCAACTAAATGTTCTTTTTCATACTTTTTAGAATCCCTCCAAGATTTTCCTGACTTAATGAGAGACATGTTAACTATTAGTGAGCTATGGTATCCTAGAGAAAATATTTATTAGGATGTTGACAGAGTGAATTAAAGCACTTTTTCTTTGGATTACATTTGATGAAAAATAATTCCAAAGGGAATCTGTTTCCAAGTCTCCTAGGTATCACAAATAGGATTCCAGAAGGCATTCGTGTTAATGTCCCAACTACTTGATTAACTGGCTGAAACACTAGGAAAAAGTAATTTCCCATCATATATGGAAAACAATTGAAAACATCTGTAGGAGAGAGGGCTTCACAATACAAAATGATAAATCTATAGCAACCTTCCAAAGAAACAAAGTCAGGAAATGTGTAATACAATTTTAATTCATGATCATTATATTCTGCCAGAATAAAAACATTCATGAAAAAAATGCAAATACTTTTTAGAAAAGACAATACTAGATAAGATATAATATATAGCAAAAATAAGATATTTTAAAATTAAAAATATTCCCTTGTAGAGGGAAATTAACAGCTGTTACAGTTTTAGACAAAGTCCAGTTCCTTATAATATAAACTATGCTCTACTGAACAAAGCTCAACATCAAATTATTTAGGATTCTATGAAGAATTATTCAGCGCCTGTGATGTAATTACTGTATATGAGTGCCATCCCCTCAACCAGATTCCTACTATTCTTACCTCAAGCTAATACTGACCAAATGTAGTATTTAACACAGTCCATGAAATTTCCATTTCCCAGAGAAATGAAATGCCTCCCGTCTTGATACATATACAACATGACTCCATACAACCAAAGGCAAAAGAACAGATGGTGCTGATTTATGAAAGCTATCTAACCACAGAGAACAACAAAAAGTATGTATCTTTCCACCAGTTCCATGCATAATGGAATCTTAAAATTCAGTTCCAATATGTAAGTCTTCTCATTGATTATTAGGATTCCAGAGCATGGAGGAATCTTCTTGGAAGATATTTAGTCCAGCATCCAAAAGTACACTGCAATTTGTCTTCACATTCTTCTCCCATTTTGCCTGTCATCAATGATTCGCATAGGAAGATTTACATATTGATGCTTACTAAAAATCACTGAATCTAATAACTAGTCCCAGCACCTTACCTGCCGTCATCTGCCGCATTCCTATACATATTTATCCCAGATGACCACTCAAGCAGATACCACCATGCCAGGAACACTGGCACCGCTTGTTTTGCACAAAGGGCATCTGCACTGCTCAGGGTTCTCCCACCACACACTAGTGACCAAGTGGCCACCCTCTAGTTGACACGATTTTATTCAGACTAATCAATCTCTTTTCAGAAGTGGCTTGCTTACCAGAGTAACACTTATTTTGCTTTTGAAAATAAAACTCATTAGCTATGTATTTGTTGCATTGTCCTTAATTCCCAGTATGTGATACAAATGTGAAACAAAAATTAAGATATTAAACAAATACAATAATTTAAAGTATTAAACATATTATATTTGATATGGCAGCTGAGCACAGTAATAAAAAAACATGGATTTTGCATGCAGAATCATTTTGACAAGTTACTTAACTTCTCTGTGCCTCAGTTTACTCATTTATAAACTGTGGGAAATAATAGTATCTATCTCAGAGTTTCCATAAAAATCAAATGAGCTAATTGAAGTACTCAGAAAACTGTCTTGTAACTATTAAGGGCTAACTAGGTGCTCAATACCACCCTCTAGATAAATTAAAAAAAGAAAATGGGAATTTGGTAACATATTTGTTTCAAAAAATAAGTGTCCTTCATCTTCTATGGCACAAAAGTTCAGTTAGAGTGATTAAAGAACACCAGGCTCTCCAGGACACTGTTGTACTGATGTGAGATGATTTCTGTCTTTTCCTCTTACCTTTGGTGTTTACTTCCAGTTTTTTTTTTTAGATCATATAGGTTTTTCTTTTCTTACATAGTAATAATAAAATATTAATATTTAATGTATCATTTTATTGCAATCATTAAAGAAACAATTTTTAATGATTCAGTATTCTATCGGGTAAACATATCATCATTTCACAATTCACTCATCAAAGAACACTTCAACTCCAGTAACTGACAGATTTCTAAATAAAAACATTTCAATGTTTAGGATTCACTTCTTTGGAGGAAGTCTATAACATAATGTTTCAAATGGCATGATCATTTTAAGGTAGCCAGTATCAAACTACTTTCTAAAATGACCGAGCCAATTGATATCATTACCAGCCTCTTATTAAACTGTTCATTTAACAACTTTTATTTTCTGTGTTGGGACACAATTCTCCATTTGTCTCTTGCAAATCTGCATGTCTTACAAACAGAGGCACTGATTGCTTCTGTTCTGGACTTGCTTTTCAAAGATACCTGTACAGAGATAAGCTGTGGGAGACAGAGACAGTGTCTCCCTCCAGGGCCAAGGGGAGTGAGTCTTGCTTACTGCCATTATAAAAGATTCATCAGCTCAGAGTCCTGTCCTGTAACATTACCCATAGAGCATGCAGGCATCCATCTGGGCCCAAGGGCATCACTTCCATAGATCTAGGGAGTAAGGAGAACTGAACCAAATATGCTGATGCTTATGTTGCATGTTGTGCTAAGAGTAATACAGTTTCTCATCTCTGACCTAGGAGCCTCAGGTCTTCTGTCAGCAACCATGAAACTGAGGCAGGCTAACTTGTTAGCTTGCAAGTAGGATAAAATCTTAGATCCTTCTCAGTTCTTAGACAGCTGCTCTAACAGACAGAGATGGGGGAGGAGGAAGATAGGGAGACAGACAAAAAGACACACATACCCCTTATTCCCCTTAATCTATCAGCAAAAAGTCTTGCTGCTATTCTAGCTGGAATTTAAAATTGCAAGTGAGATTAAAGATATCATAGTGAAAGTGAAGTATATATGTCAACTTGACGGGGTCCCAGGACATCCAGACATTTGGCCCAACATTATTCTGGGTGTGTCTGCTAGGGTGTTTTTGAAAGAGATTAACATTTAAATCAGTAAACTGAGAAAAGCCCAGTGTCCTCCCTAATGTGGGTGAGCATCATCCAATCATTTGGAGACCTGAATAGAACAAAAAGGCTGAGGAAGAGGAGTCCTGCCTGACTGCTGAGCTGAGATACTGGTCTTTTCTTGCCTTTGGACTGAAGTATCAGATCTTCTGGGGGACTAGAGCTGCAGGCATTTGGGCTGATCCTTACACCATTGGTTCTCCTGGGGGTCCTGCTTGGTGACTGCAGATCTTGGGACTTTTCAGACTTCATAATCACATGAGCCAATTCCTTATAGTAAATGTTATATGTGTGTATATATCTAAAGACATACATATCTAGATAGATAGATAGATAGATAGACAGAATCTCCATTCTACCAGTTCTGTTTCTCTGAAAAACCCTAATACAATCATATTTGTGGAATGATTACATATACTCTTTGCAAGTTTATCTATCAGGAGTTTTTTTTTTTCTATGTATTTTAACAAAATCTTTATAAGCTAGTCATGTGTGTGTGTGTGTGTGTGTGTATGTGTGTATTTCCTCCTTTTTTAAGAGACAGGGTTTCATTCTGTCACCTAGGCTGGAGTACAGTGGTATAATCACAGCTTACTGCAGCCTCAAACTCCTGGGCTCAAGCAATCCTCCTGCCTCAGCCTCCTGAGTGGCTAGGACTAAAGGTGTGCATCATCGCATCTGGCCAATTTTTTAAATATTTGTACAGACTGGGTCTCAGTATGCTGCCCATTTAGGTCTCTAACTCCTGGCCTCAAGCGATCTTCCCACCTTGGCCTCTCAAAGTGCTAGGAATACAGGCATGAACCCCAGCCCCAGCCAAACTAGCCATTAATCCCGTAGATATCATATATATTTTACCAAGCAATGGCATGTTTTCATTTTATGTAAAATGAAGATGCTGATACAAGAGAATAACATTTTTTAAAAAGCGATGTACTCTCTTCATTCCTCTCCTTCCGCTTTAATAAGGACCCCCACTTTACCTCCCGTTCCACCTTCCTTTTCTCCCAGCCCTAGCAGACATCCACTATCTGCATTAAGGTGTAACCTTTAGAAATATTTCTTACCAGAAATGGTCTTGAGAAAAGAACTGTTTAAAAGTGGTGACAACACAGAATGTCCATTTCAAAAGACGTATTTGTTACTAAAATATCTTGAATCAGAGAAATGAATTAAATGCTGGGAAATCATTTCATTAGATTTAATAACCATATCATTTGCTTTTGATTACACAGTTTGGCCCAATTCTGTTAGTACTTTTGATTTCCTCAGGTTCTTCCCTTGGGATATAATTAAATCCAGGATTCATGATTTGCAAATGGACTAAAAGAACTTCAGCTCCTTTTATATGAAACATTTTCATATCAATATTTACCAGAAAGAGATGCCTTCAGAGAAAGAGACATTACAATTTTTAGAAAAATGATTAAACAAATGATACATAGGCCAAATAAGAAATAGAAAATACAGAAGACATTACTTTCATTTACAAAAATAAAAGATTTGAAATATTTGTTGAGGTCACACTGGGGGATCAGAACTGTTTTACTCTTGAAACGTTTACTCTTAAAATGTTCAGATAAAACAGGATCAAGATGACTGCTTATTTGTTCTCCAAATAATAGACTAGGGTGAACTGGGTTACTACTAACAGAAATTTTCTCTCTTGAAAAAACATTAGGCAGTACTTCAGATATATATATATACACACACACACACATATATATATATAAGACTTTGTAACTGATAAGAAACTAAAGTCAATTTTAAAATATAGGACGGTAGGTATATTTTTAAAAACCATAACACCTATGCATTAATACCTGACTCCAGAGCATGGATGTGTTTAATTGTGTGTAGGAACAATGGGCAGTACAGTCACACAAAGACAAAGACAAGGAAAGTGGGTTCAGAAGCCTTTCACACTTTTCCTGGAAAGTCAGCTTGGTCTTTTGTTATTCAGATTAGCATTTCAAGGGCCAGCTCTACCTTTTTTTTTCCACTTATTTGAGAAACCTTTTGAATACCAGATACTATTTCCTATTCAAAACCCTGAATCTGTCATTAGGCAATTTCTAAAATAAGTCTCACAGCCCTTTTATCCAGATTCTTCTTTATCTCTAAGGGTCCCGAGTTACCTGCCTCACAGGTCTCTATCACCACGCTGAGTTTCACAGGCTTAGGTCTGTCCCTTGGACATTAAGTAGGAAACCCACTCCTTACGTGGCCAAATCATTTTGGCTCTGTTCTCCATCATTCTGAAAATCACCCCTATATATGAGGATTTTAAAAAAAATTGGAATTGCAAGGGAAAGGGGGAACAAGTTGATGACTATAAATATTCTTTAGAGTAGCAAGTCAGATATTAGTAAAATTCTACCCTAAAAGAATCATTAAACCATGAGAAAACTTGTGACACTAGTAATAACATTGCAAATGTCAAAGTAGTTGAGTTAAATAATTGACAAGGTCAAAGAGATTAATAGTTAACGATCTCATTTCTTCTGACAGTAAAAGAAATCCCATCTAGCATGGGCAACACAGTGAGACCTTGTCTTTACAACAAAGAAACACACACACAAAAACTGGCTGGGAGTGGTAACACGTGCCTATAGTCTCAGCGACTCAGGAGGCTGAGGTGGGAGGATCACTCGAGCCCCAGAGGTCAACACTGCAGTGAGCTATAATCATGCCGCTGCACTCCAGCCTGGGTGACAGAGCGACTCCAGCCTGGGTGACAGAGCAAGACCCTCGCTCTTAAAAAAAAAAGGGAGGGGGAGAAACAAATATCATCAAGGTACAAAGTACAAATCATATTTAAAAAATAGAAGCATGTCTACTGTACCCACATGCCTAAGAAGAGCACTGCTATGGCTCAGCTGTTTTCTCAAGGCACTTAAAAACCCATGACATTGCTAGGCATAAAACATCCTAAAGGAACACTCAGTCGGCCTTGCAACTTGGATAGGACTGAAAAGTTGGAAAGGATCAGTTTTAAATCACATCCTCGGGTCAAAAACCTAAGGTTTCTATAAAAGCTGAATCTACTGACCACAGTTAACAACAATCTGGCTGGGCGTGGGCTCACACCTGTAATCCCAGCATTTTGGGAGGCCAAGATGGGCCAATCACTTGAGCCCAGGAGTTCAAGACCAGCCTGGGCAACACAGCGAGACCCAGTCTCTATAAAAAAAAAAAAATTAAAAGAAAAAAATAAACAATCTATTATATATTTCAAAATAGAAAGAGAGGACTCGAAACATACCCAAGGTGATAGACATGCCCAGTACTCTGATCATTATATGTTCTATGGATATAACAAAATATCACATGTATAAGTATTATATATTTAGAGAACAAATTAAAAAAATTAAAAAGCAACGTCACTAAGTAAGTACTGGGAAAAGGAAACTGAAAAGACCTCCCAAGTGCCTCTATATCATAACTCTTCCAGGGACTCATGGAGAGAGGAATGGGGGTGGGCAGACCAGACAAGCAGATGCAGACATGCAGATTCATCTGCAGTAACCAGAAGTTTGATCTTACAGGTAAAAGACAAAAATCAATGCAAGGAACAGACTGTTAAAGCCATGATCAGGAAGAAGAACCACCAACTTCTGGAGGAATAACCACCAATGCGCAGGAACTGGTGTGAAGAAATGAGAGAGCCAGGAGCATGCTAATAAACATCTAATAGAATCTCCACAAACAAAAAAAAAAGGGCTGGGGGGGGGGGAAGCCGTATATGTAGTGTTTGTTGATACCTGTTGCACAAACACTCCCACCCTGGCAACCAATATAGTGTCACTGAACACAGAGTTGGGAAGACACATGCACAGTCGGCTCAGGGGAAGGGAAAAGTCAGCCAAGTGAATGAAGTAGTACTTGAGTACCATTAGAAAGAAAAAGAAAGAGTTCGCAGAAGATCAGTAAATAAGCAAAATCAATAATATAAAGTATCAACACTCTGAATGATACTCATAGTTGGCCAGATTATTGCTTTAATATGTATTGTTTTACATTCTAGAAAGCCTATTCATATATCACATGTTTAAACGTTACTTGAACCAACAAATGAAATGCTATCAATCAATGAATTCATAACAAACCAGTCAAACAGCAAAGAACGATTCTTATCTAAAAAGGAACCTGAATTGCATAAAAGACCAGTAGAAAAGGGATTAAACACCATAGTGCCTCTGCTCACGGGTATGGCACCTCAGTGGGATTAAGGAAAGGAGACACTTGGAGGGGACACAGCTTGGGGTGCAGTGTATAGGTGGCATTGCACCCCCAAATCTACCCATCAACAAAGTGGTCCTGAACATAGAATTGCTATTTGATGTTTTACAAGTATACCTATTAAGTGCATACATACTGTCTGGAGAAAGCAGTTTATCTTATGGGTATTATACTTAAATACTAAAAACAACTTTACATGGAGGGCACCCTCAGAGGGTAAAGATGGGTAGGAGGACAGAAGGCATTAACTGAGTGGTCATAGATTTAAAAGCCTTCATGAATCTGCCAGGCACTATACACACGCTGTTCCTATTCTAGGAATAGAGAACTGCTGCTCAGAGTAGTTAGGTAATCCATCTCCTGTCTGTGCTATCAATCCACGAAGTCTACATGTATGTAGGTCTACCCTCCTCAAAAGAGAGCTACTTAAGAATAGGACACACCACTTGTAAACAGAGTGCAAAATACACAGTGCCAAAAATCACAAGATGTAAATGGGAAATAGAGTTTACTGGGGAAGGTGTCACAGGTAGGGAAGGAGCAGAGAGAGCCCCACAATAACCCAAATCTTGTCATGTCACAGTCAGCTATGCTTTGAGCAGACATAACTAGACTAGATGCACTCTTAAAAGACGTCCAGGAGAGTGGCTCATTTCAGTGACACTTCACACCAACATAAGGAGGGCGGGGGGACTTTGCAGAGAACATCACTAACAACAAACATGAGTTTCCTGCTCAAAATGAGACTATGGCAGAAGAAGGCAGCCTGCAGAGATGAGAGGTTCTACAATAACAGTGAGCAAACTCAGCTCTTCATTAAGCACCTATCAGGGCCAGGCTTCCCTCAGGCATCTTTGCACCTACAGCATCTAGCTCAGTCCCTGACTCTAGTGTTTAGTTGTCCAGAATATACTGGATTACTAAGGGAACAACTTGATGTAAAATGAAAATGAAAACCTAGCCAGACACTGCCCAGTATCAACACTGACATCCATTTGCTGGAGACAGAATATGGAAAGTGAGACTATGAACAAATAGAGGTGGCTGCAAATAAAATAGTGTACGAATTTTGTAACTTTAAATACCTTTAAAAAAAATTGTATTACAACATGAACTGCAATGGCCAGACTGAAATGTCTTTGCAAAATTGTAACAATAGGAATCTGACATACTTGACTTCATCTTGCTTCTAACCTCCAAGCTGTCCTTCATCATTCCTGGCCATAGGCCAAGCTACCTTTGGGAGGAATTTAGTTTACAGTTTAACCTTACAGCAAGGATGATAACAGGGGACCCTTTACTCATAACTCAACAGATCCTGTGGTCCCACCCAGAGGCATGAGGAATGGTTCCCACACCCCTATGATTTCATCCCCACCCAATCAGTAGCACCCATTCCCCAGCCCTCTGCCCACCAAATTGTCCATAAAAACCCTAAGCTTCAAGACTTTGGGGAGACTGACTTAAGTTATAACTCCAGTTCTTCAGCATGAACCAGCATTGTGTCAATTAAACTGTCTCTACTGTAATGCTGTGGTCTCGGTGGACTGATTTTGTCTGTGCAACGGGAAGGAAGAATCCATCAGGCAATTACAGTATTCAGGTAAGAATGAATTCACTTTGCAGTTTTTTTTTTTATTATACTTTGTTTTAGGGTACATGTGCACACTGTGCAGGTTAGTTACATATGTATACACGTGCCATGCTGGTGCGCTGCACCCACTAACTCGTCATCTAGCATTAGGTATGTCTCCCAGTGCTATCCCTCCCCACTCCCCCCACCCCACCACAGTCCCCAGAGTGTGATATTCCCCTTCCTGTGTCCATGTGATCTCATTGTTCAATTCCCACCTATGAGTGAGAATATGCAGTGTTTGGTTTTTTGTTCTTGCGATAGTTTACTGAGAATGATGGTTTCCAATTTCATCCATGTCCCTATAAAGGACATGAACTCATCATTTTTTATGGCTGCATAGTATTCCATGGTGTATATGTGCCACATCTTCTTAATCCAGTCTATCATTGTTGGACATTTGGGTTGGTTTCAAGTCTTTGCTATTGTGAATAATGCCGCAATAAACATACGTGTGCATGTGTCTTTATAGCAGAATGATTTATAGTCCTTTGGGTATATACCCAGTAATGGGATGGCTGGGTCAAATGGTATTTCTAGTTCTAGATCCCTGAGGAATCGCCACACTGACTTCCACAATGGTTGAACTAGTTTACAGTCCCACCAACAGTGTAAAAGTGTTCCTATTTCTCCACATCCTCTCCAGCACCTGTTGTTTCCTGACTTTTTAATGATTGCCATTCTAACTGGTGTGAGATGATATCTCATAGTGGTTTTGATTTGCATTTCTCTGATGGCCAGTGATGATGAGCATTTTTTCATGTGTTTTTTGGCTGCATAAATGTCTTCTTTTGAGAAGTGTCTGTTCATGTCCTTCGCCCACTTTTTGATGGGGTTGTTTGTTTTTTTCTTGTAAATTTGTTTGAGTTCATTGTAGATTCTGGATATTAGCCCTTTGTCAGATGAGTAGGTTGCGAAAATTTTCTCCCATTTTGTAGGTTGCCTGTTCACTCTGATGGTAGTTTCTTTTGCTGTGCAGAAGCTCTTTAGTTTAATTAGATCCCATTTGTCAATTTTGGCTTTTGTTGCCATTGCTTTTGGTGTTTTGGACATGAAGTCCTTGCCCACGCCTATGTCCTGAATGGTAATGCCTAGGTTTTCTTCTAGGGTTTTTATGGTTTTAGGTCTAACGTTTAAATCTTTAATCCATCTTGAATTGATTTTTGTATAAGGTGTAAGGAAGGGATCCAGTTTCAGCTTTCTACATATGGCTAGCCAGTTTTCCCAGCACCATTTATTAAATAGGGAATCCTTTCCCCATTGCTTGTTTTTCTCAGGTTTGTCAAAGATCAGATAGTTGTAGGTATGCGGCGTTATTTCTGAGGGCTCTGTTCTGTTCCATTGATCTATATCTCTGTTTTGGTACCAGTACCATGCTGTTTTGGTTACTGTAGCCTTGTAGTATAGTTTGAAGTCAGGTAGTGTGATGCCTCCAGCTTTGTTCTTTTGGCTTAGGATTGACTTGGCAATGTGGGCTCTTTTTTGGTTCCATATGAACTTTAAAGTAGTTTTTTCCAATTCTGTGAAGAAAGTCATTGGTAGCTTGATGGGGATGGCAGTGAATCTGTAAATTACCTTGGGCAGTATGGCCATTTTCACGATATTGATTCTTCCTACCCATGAGCATGGAATGTTCTTCCATTTGTTTGTATCCTCTTTTATTTCCTTGAGCAGTGGTTTGTAGTTCTCCTTGAAGAGGTCCTTCACATCCCTTGTAAGTTGGATTCCTAGGTATTTTATTCTCTTTGAAGCAATTGTGAATGGGAGTTCACTCATGATTTGGCTCTCTGTTTGTCTGTTGTTGGTGTATAAGAATGCTTGTGATTTTTGTACATTGATTTTGTATCCTGAGACTTTGCTGAAGTTGCTTATCAGCTTAAGGAGATTTTGGGCTGAGACAATGGGGTTTTCTAGATAAACAATCATGTCGTCTGCAAACAGGGACAATTTGACTTCCTCTTTTCCTAATTGAATACCCTTTATTTCCTTCTCCTGCCTGATTGCCCTGGCCAGAACTTCCAACACTATGTTGAATAGGAGTGGTGAGAGAGGGCATCCCTGTCTTGTGCCCGTTTTCAAAGGGAATGCTTCCAGTTTTTGCCCATTCAGTATGATATTGGCTGTGGGTTTGTCATAGATAGCTCTTATTATTTTGAAATATGGCCCATCAATACCTAATTTATTGAGAGTTTTTAGCATGAAGGGTTGTTGAATTTTGTCAAAGGCTTTTTCTGCATCTATTGAGATAATCATGTGGTTTTTGTCTTTGGCTCTGTTTATATGCTGGATTACATTTATTGATTTGCGTATATTGAACCAGCCTTGCATCCCAGGGATGAAGCCCACTTGATCATGGTGGATAAGCTTTTTGATGTGCTGCTGGATTCGTTTTGCCAGTATTTTATTGAGGATTTTTGCATCAATGTTCATCAAGGATATTGGTCTAAAATTCTCTTTTTTAGTTGTGTCTCTGCCCGGCTTTGGTATCAGAATGATGCTGGCCTCATAAAATGAGTTAGGGAGGATTCCCTCTTTTTCTATTGATTGGAATAGTTTCAGAGAAGGAATGGTACCACTTCCTCCTTGTACCTCTGGTAGAATTCGGCTGTGAATCCATCTGGTCCTGGACTCTTTTTGGTTGGTAAACTATTAATTATTGCCACAATTTCAGCTCCTGTTATTGGTCTATTCAGAGATTCAACTTCTTCCTGGTTTAGTCTTGGGAGAGTGTATGTGTCGAGGAATGTATCCACTTCTTCTAGATTTTCTAGTTTATTTGCGTAGAGGTGTTTGTAGTATTCTCTGATGGTAATTTGTATTTCTGTGGGATCGGTGGTGATATCCCCTTTATCATTTTTTATTGTGTCTATTTGATTCTTCTCTCTTTTTTTCTTTATTAGTCTTGCTAGCGGTCTATCAATTTTGTTGATCCTTTCAAAAAACCAGCTCCTGGACCTACAAAGAGACTTAGACTCCCACACATTAATAATGGGAGACTTTAACACCCCACTGTCAACATTAGACAGATCAGCGAGACAGAAAGTCAACAAGGATACCCAGGAATTGAACTCAGCTCTGCACCAAGCGGACCTAATAGACATCTACAGAACTCTCCACCCCAAATCAACAGAATATACATTTTTTTCAGCACCACACCACACCTATTCCAAAATTGACCACATACTTGGAAGTAAAGCTCTCCTCAGCAAATGTAAAAGAACAGAAATTATAACAAACTATCTCTCAGACCACAGTGCAATCAAACTAGAACTCAGGATTAAAAATCTCACTCAAAGCCACTCAACTACATGGAAACTGAACAACCTGCTCCTGAATGACTACTGGGTACATAACGAAATGAAGGCAGAAATAAAGATGTTCCTTGAAACCAACGAGAACAAAGACATAACATACCAGAATCTCTGGGACGCATTCAAAGTAGTGTGTAGAGGGAAATTTATAGCACTAAATGCCCACAAGAGAAAGCAGGAGAGATCCAAAATTGACACCCTAACATCACAATTAAAAGAACTAGAAAAGCAAGAGCAAACACATTCAAAAGCTAGCAGAAGGCAAGAAATAACTAAAATCAGAGCAGAACTGAAGGAAATAGAGACACAAAAAACCCTTCAAAAAATCACTTTGCAGTTTTAAAAAGCCACAGAAAAGAACATGGATTACACTGAATTTCCTATGCTCAACATTTTTATTTGGGAAAACTTCAAACTTCAAGAAAATTGAAAGAATATGCTCAACATTATATCCCCTTCACCTATGAAACACCAACACTGTGTCTCCTCTCTAATGATTTTTTCTTATTTTTGAATCATTATGATTAAGTTGCAATAGAAATTCTTAAAGGTGATTTGAAGGTAATGGATTAATTATTTTCAAAATAAAGAAAATAATTTCGATTGTTTGGGTTTATTTTGAACTTGAGGAAATTTTTGAAAGGAAATAATGAGTGCATTTATCTTAATGGTTTTCAATTACCAACTGCATTTACTACTGTTCAGCTTTTCTGACTTTTCACCACAAAAAGGAGAAAATAGGCTGAGCCTAAATTCCACAGGTACTTTTCAATATGGTACAAAGAGAAATACCCTTCCTTAACCAAATTACCAATATGATTTTATAAAAAATTTCCACTGAGTAAAAATGACCAATGACCCATCCAGAAAAAATAAAGTTCCTCTTTCAGAGTCTGGAGAAAGTAGCAAGACAAGTCTAAAATAAAATTTTAGAAATTAAATATACAACATCTTTTTTCAGTAAAAGCATATTCATAAAAACTTAAGTTCATAAAAATAAATCTATTTCAGAGCTATTCATTTTCAACAATTCGTCCTAACTCTGAAAAAGGAGTGTAATTCTATACTCTAGAAGCAAGAATAGTGAACTTCGAAATTTAAAAAGTAAATTTTAAGTGTCTATCAAGACAACTTTTCAAGACAGTAAAGTGCCATGGATGATTATATTATATATTTTTTATTTTTAGATATTTACTGTTTGAGGCGTGGTCTTGTTCTATCGCCCGACTGGAGTGCAGTGGCTTGATCTTAGCTCAATGCATACTCGACCTCCTGGGTTCAAGTGATCCTCCCACCTCAGCCTCCTGAGTAGCTGAGAGTGCAGGCACTCACCACCACACCTGGCTAATTCTTATATTTTTCTAGAGATGGGGTTTCTCCATGTTGCCCAGACTAGTCTTGAACTCCTAGACTCAAGCAATCTGCCCACGTAGGCCTCCCAAAGTGCTGGGACTACAGGTGTGAGTCACCGCACCCAGCATATATTCTTTATTTTGCACATTTACCACATTTCCAATGGGAATGTGAAATAACTGTTACTCTACAAGCCTTAATCTTTTATCTCACAAACATGAGCAAATCAACTACAGGTCTACTTCAATATTCATGATTATTAATCTTTAGAAAATTACCTAAATCTGTTTCAGAAATGTTTAACTCACTAGTTTTTATTGAGTGACTAACTTCAAATCACTGTAGTTGACATAAAAACATTTGTCTAGTATGTTCCATTTTCAGAGGGCAAGTAACTCCAACCTTGTCCCCTGAGAGAGCTTTAGAATTTCTGTATTTTTTGGAGACAGGGTCTTTCTCTGTCACTCAGACTGGAGTGCAGTGGCATAATCACAGCTCACTGCAGCCTCCACCTCTTGGGCTCAAGCAATCTTCCTGCCTCTGCCTCCTGAATAGCTGGAACTACAGGCACATGTCACCATAACAGGCTAATTTTTGTATTTTTTGCAGAGACAAGGTCTCACTATGCTGCCCAGCCCAGGCAGGTCTCAAACTCCTGGGCTCAAGCAATCCAACTGCCTAAGCCTCCCAAAGTGCTGGGATTACAGGCATGAACCACTGCACCTAGCCTAGAATTTTTAATAAAAGACATGTGTTCATAAAATTAAATTTAAAAAACAGAATAACTGTTGAATATTAAAATCTTAAAATTTGTCATCAAGTAAATTATAACTAAGAGCAAAGGTTCAGTGTTGAGGGGAGAATGGATAAGAAGTAATGCAAAGAAACAGGCCAGGTGCGGTGGCTCATGCCTGTAATCCCAGCACTTTGGTAAGCTGAGGCAGGCGATCACCTGAGGTCAGGAGTTCAAGACCAGCCTGACCAATATGGTGAAACCCTGCCTCTACTAAAAATACAAAAATTAGCCAGGCATGGTGGCATGTGCCTGTAGTCGCAGCTACTTTGGAGGCTGAGACAGGAGAATTGCTTGAACCCAGCAGGCGGAGGTTTCAGTGAGCAGAGATTGTGCCACTGCACTCCAGCCTAGGTGACAGAGCAAGACTCCGTCTCAAAAAAAAAAAAGAAAAGAAAAGAAAAGAAAAGAAATAATGTGCAAAGAAACATTATTTAAGGCAAGGAAAACCAATCCATTTCAGTTTGGAGTGTATGTATGTCTATTTAGAAAATGTTTTAAATGTTAGGTAGTTACTAGGCAGTATTTCGCCATTATTAAGTAGTTTCATAAAATATTTAATTAGTGGTAAAGTATATAAAATACAATATTTCACCCTACATTTCTATTCCAACTCTCCCTTCAGAAAGAATTAACCATCATTACAATTTGGAAAACAATTCTCTATTATTTTATATATAGGACATATCCATACACTCAAGTGCAATTTTTCACAAGAATTAAAACATACAAATTACGTAAAACTTGTTCTTTTTACTTAACATGACTTGCAAATATTTCAATACCTAGGAATTTATTTTTACCTCAACTGTATTGACTGATTAATTGATTGATTGAGACAGAGTCTTGCTTAGCTCTGTCAGCCAGGCTGGAGTGCAATGGCACAATCTTGGCATACTGCAGCGTCTGCCTTCTGGGCTCAAGTGATTCTTCCACCTCAGCCTCCAGAGTAGCTAGTACTACA
Organism: Gorilla gorilla gorilla; assembly: GCF_029281585.2. Taxonomy (NCBI): domain Eukaryota; kingdom Metazoa; phylum Chordata; class Mammalia; order Primates; family Hominidae; genus Gorilla; species Gorilla gorilla. The sequence continues at coordinate 84,673,949 of NC_073232.2, read as the reverse complement.
GATGCATGCCACCACACTCATCTGATATTTTTAAAATTTTTGCAGAGATAAAGGCTCACTATATTGCCCAGGCTAAATCAATTTTTTAATAGCTGCAGAGTATCCCCACAGTGCAAATATAAAATCATTGATTTAGTCACTCCTCCATTAATGGACACTTAAGCCTGTTTCTAGCACCCTGTTTTTACTGCTACAATTAGCATCCTTATTCACGTGCAAATATTTCTGTAGCTACGTGAAGAGGGATTTCTTTATTCCTACTTGTTTTAGTAAATTATTCACTCTGATCAACAACATTCAAACTTTTAACAGTCAGTTTATACATAGGAGACAGATGCCCAAGATAAGGGTGTATGATCTTAAAGAGGATGAAACAGTTAAACAAATAACTCAGAGATCATGATCCTGGAATTCAATGCGCCTCACTATGTTTGCATCCACACAAGTGTTCCTGCTTTTAAGTTTACTGAATGTGCAGCTTTATGGGCAACTATTTAATTGACTGATGACAGGAGTCCTCTCTCTTGATGGTCACTGCCTAATCAACTTTATTACATATTTTACATGTACATGTACAATAATTCTTGTAGAAATTAATAAAAACACATCACTTGCATGCACAAATAGAAGACAAAGACTACGATGGCAATCTGCACTGTGTATTTATAACAAATATGTAAGCATTAAATCCCACAGTTCGGTTTCTTTTCTCAAATGGTGACATTCAAAAATATATGCATGTTAACATGTTCAGAACAAAATTTAATAATCTTCAATCCGTAATTTTAAACTGCAAAACAGGCCAGGAGTAGTGACTCATGTCTGTAATCCCAACACTTTGGGAGGCCAAGGTGGGGGGGATTGCTTGAGCCCAGGAGTTTGAGACCAGCCCAGGCAACATTGCAAGGCCTCATCTCTACAAATAAAAAAAATCAGCCAAGCATGGTAGGTGTGCACCCATGGTTCCAGCTACTCAAGAGGCTGAGGTGGAACTGCTTGAGCCTGGGTGGTCAAGGCTGCAGTGAGCCATGATCATTCCACTGCACTCCAGCCTTGGCAACAAAGCAAGATCACATCTCAAAACAAAACAAAAATGAAACGCAAAGTATAATTTATCTTTCCAAAATGATCCCAAGGAAAACTGCAAACTGAACTAGCATTTACTAGTTATTAACATATATAAGTTATTGTACTACTTATTAATAATTATTATAACTAGTTATTTAATAAATTATAATATTTAAAGTAAATATAAAAGTATTTAAATAATTATAATTTGTAATTAGTTATATTAGTTATTAATAATTATACTAGTTATTACATTAATCTACATTAGATTATACATTTCTGTGCATCATATACAACTAAAAATGAGCATCCATTTTTTTTTTTATTCAACTTAAAAGCACAGGAATCACTACCGCTTGAAGTAAACTTTGGGTCCGGTCTGTTAAAGTGAAAATCTGCTAAAAGCCATGAACTCTTTTCCTAGCTGCAAGCTCATTAAACAATGAATCTTATTTGTGAATTCAGAGAGAATTCCCACCCTGAATCATTCACTTATTTATTCAATTATTGAATGCCTATGATATGCTAAGTGCCATCCCAGGTGCTTAGAACAGATGAGTGAACAAAACGGAAAAGATTTCTGCCCTTCTGAAACTCATATTTTAATAGGCAGGGAAAGAAAATACACAATAAATGTAAAGAATTGTATGTATGCTAGTGCTATTAAAAATGAGTAAGGTAAGGAGACCTGGGAATACAGAAATTTGGAGAGGTGGGGACGTTGCAGAGGCAGCAAGATAAAGTTGTAAACAGAGGTCAGAAAAGGTCTCAGTGAGGAGGTGAAATTCAAGTCAAGACTTGAAGGACCCAGGAGAATTAAGCAAGAGGATATCTGGGTAAAGCAATTTCCAGGCAGAGGACCAGACCAAGGGCCCTAAGGAAGGAACAGATTTCACAGACTTCCCACAGCACATCTAGGGACACCCACTCTCACCCCTAGGAATCTCAGTTTATGAATAATCCACCTTTGTCTATGCAGTTATAATTTAGTAGATAATATCATGGATTTTAAAGTTAGAAAGGCTGAGATTTAAAGCCAAGGTATATTTACTGTGTGACCTTTAGCAAATAATATGGCATTCATAACTCAGGTTCCTCAACCAGAAAACTGATGTAATAATGCTAACGTCTACCCCATAGGATCTGTTTAAGAATAATGTATATAAAAAACTTAGCAGGGTAAAATTCAAGACATGCTAGTTCTTGTCAGATATGAACCCAAAGCACAGGTAACAAAAGCAAAAATAGGCAAACAAGATTGCATCAAACTAAACTAAAAAGCTTCCGCATAGCCAAGGAAACAATCAACAGAGTAAAAACACAATGTATGGAATAGAAGAAGTATTTGGAAATTATATATCTGGTAAGAGATTAATATCCAAAATAAATACAAAAAAAAAAACCTCAAGCAACTTAACAAAAAGAAAACAAATAACTCGATTTAAAAATGGGCAAATAATCTGAATAGACATTTCTCAGAAGAAGACATACAAATAGCCAACGGTATATGAAAAATGCTTAACATTACTAATCATCAGGGAATTGCAAATTAAAACCAGAATGACATATCACCTTCCACCTGTTACAATGGGTACTATCAAAAAGATGAATGATAACAAGTACTAAAGAGGATGCGGACAAAGGGAACCCTTGCATTCTGTTGGTGTGAATATAAATTAGTACGGCTATTATGAAAAAGGGTATAGGGGTTCTTCAAAAAGTTAAAAATAGTGCTATTATATGACCTAGCAATCCCACCACTGGGCATGTATCCAAAGAAAATGCAATCAGTATGTTGAAGAGATAGCTGTACTCACATGTTTATTACAGCACTATTTACATTAGCGAAGACATGGAATCAACCTATCTTGTTGTTTATCAACAGTGTTTATCAATAGACCCTGAATAAGAAAAATGTGTAATACACAGATACATACATACACAAGCATACACACACAACAAAATACTACTCTGCCTTTAAAAAGAAAGATATCTATCACTGTAGCAACATGAATGATAGTGGAGGACATTATGTTAAGTGAAATAGGCCAGGGACAGAAAGACAAATACTGTATGATCTCACTTATTGTGGAATCTAAAAACACTGAACTCATCAAAGTAGAGAGTGGAATTGTGGTTACCTGGGGTTAGGGGGATGGTGGGTGGGGATGTGTTGGTAAAAGTATACAAAATTTCCATTAGGAGGAAAAAGTTCAAGAGATCTACTGTACAACATAGTGACCGTAGTTAATAACAATATACTGTATACTTGAAAACTGCTAAGAAAACACATTTTAAGTGTTCTCACCACACAAAATAAACGAAGTACGTGAGGTATTACATGTCTTAATTAGCTCAATTTAGCCATTCCATAATGTATATATTTCAAATCAAGTCGTGCACAATATATACATTTTTGTCAATTAAAACATTTTATAAAATTTGAAAAGGAACAATTCTTGTAATTACTGTTATTAACCAAAAATTACCCTAAATACAGCACACTGATTCACATATACACAAATACATACACAACTGAATTTGGGCATGTTTAAAAAAAGCTAGTAATGTTATTACTATTATCAAAATTGTTTTTAAGAGAACCAGAGTTTCAAGTAGTTACGTCAAATTATGCAACAACTACCTAGGTTTTCCAGACCACCTTAAAATCATAATGGTGTTTTTCAACTCACAGAACCGTTATTAAAGTTCAAATATTAACAAACTGGCAAACTTATAATCACATGGGGAATTGAAAAGAAATCATGAAACTCTGGTCCAATTTTTATCTACTTATTCATAGGAAGTCCCCAAGCAATATTATTCCAGCAAAAGCAACTCACCACAGATTGAAGATTAACCCTTAAATTCCCTTTTATTTTTAAGGTCATAAATATTTCTATATTTGCAAGTGTTGTTATTGTATATTAACATCTTACCTAATATAATATAATACAAACATAATAGAAAAGTCAAAGAGCAGCTAAAAATTGATGAACACTTCCATTCTTTTCTTACATACAGCAATGCATGCAGGGGATGAAAAATAAAATCACCACTCATCATTTTCTCTAACAAACAAACATAAAGAGTTTCTTAGGATGAACAGAGATTTTAGTAGCAGAATCCCCTGGGATAAGAATCAAGACCAATGTTATTTAATACATTCATAATAATCTGTTGGAAGAAATAGGCAACAAGATGTATTCGAGTAACAGAAAACCGTTTAGGTAAGTAGAAACCAGAAAGTCTTTGAAAGACTCCAGAAGGAACTAATCAAATATGCAGCATGATGAAACTGGGCTTAGTAATTCAAGTAATCAAGATTCTAACTTTACATTTTTTATTTATTTATTTATTTATTTTGAGACAGAGTCTTGCTCTGTCACGCAGGCTGGAGTGCAATGGCATGGTCTCAGCTCACTGCAACCTCTGCCTCCCGGGTTCAAGAGATTCTCATTTCTCAGCCTCAGCAGAGGCTGGGACTACAGGCGCGCACCACCACGCCGGACTAATTTTTGTATTTTTAGTAGAGACGGGGTTTCGTCATGTTGCCCAGGCTGGTCTCAAACTCCGGACCTCAGGTGATCCACCCACCTCAGCCTCCCAAAGTGCTGGGATTACAGGGGTGAGCCACCATGCCTGGCCTAACTTTAAATTTTGAGCAAAAAGACCTATTACATGAGCAATGGCTCTCTCCTATCAGCAGCCAACTGGGCAAAAATCTCCTTTACTATTTAAAAAATTAAAACAAAGAAGATTCCTCTATTTCTCTTAGCATTCCACATTTTATACCTCCCATTTTCTTCACAGCCTCCTAGAAACCTGGGGCGTGTCCCTCCATTCTACTGACATTGCTGTGAGCCATTTTTAATGTCTCAATCATATAAAAATTACATCTTAATCATGACCAAGGCCACTTTTTTTTTTATTCTACCTCCTATCTTCCAATTTTTTTCCATCTCTACTGGAATAGCCTGCATTTAGAATATTTTTGCTTACCCTCCTAAACGTTCTCTCATTTGTCTCTCTCTTCTCAAATCCATTTTCATTATACTTTAATGAATGAAACATTCATTTGGAAGCAATGTGACACTCTAGACCCCTTCCTTCACCAACATTGCCTCTTAACGTTATACATTTGGATACTTTCACAACCAGAACCCAATCTAAGTTCTATGCACCCCGGCCACTAACAAACAACTCTCAACACATCAGATTACTCACAAACGAAAATTCCACCAATTTGCTTTTCTTTTCTTTTTTGGAGATAGGGTCTCGCTCTGTGGCACAATCATAGCTCACTGCAGCCTCGAACTCCTGGGCTCAAGGGATCCTCTCACTTCAGCCTTCCTAGCAGCTGGGACTACAGGTGTGCACCACTATGTCTGGCTTTTTTACTCTTTGTAGAGATGGGGGTCTCCCTAGGTTGCTCAGGCTTGTCTTGAACTCCTGGGCTCAAATGATCCTGCTGCCTTGGCCTCCCAAAGTGCTGGGATTACAGGCACATGTCCCTGTGAAAATAGGTGGGGCTGGGCATGGGGACATGCTACTGTAATCCATTTTCACCTAAACTCTGACTTTTTGTCAAGGATTTTAATCCCCTTCTAGTTTAACTCTTACTGGTGCTTCAAAGCCTAAAGTCAATACTATTTATTCACCCAAAGCAGCTTTAGTGTTTTGGGCAGAGTACCCAAATTTCTATTCAACTGTCAAAGTCACTGAAACGTTCACAGATGCTTTACATCCACCTATATTACTTCATCATAAACACAACAATGATTCCAATCTTCTGTGGACCCAATAAACTATCAGGTATCTGAGGACAGAGTTGAATTTTTTTTAATCAATACTGAACACCAAAGCCTAGAGTCAATACTAAAGAAATATTTCACTGAGCAAAAACAAAATGGCAAATTTAGTATTATATTTTCAACCGTACAAGTAATAGGTTTAAAAACCAGAATCAACTGGTTTTTAAATTGTATCTCTATCACTTACTAGGTAGGTAACATGCAAACAGTTTAGTAAAAGGATGAGTTTTCTTACCTTTAAATGGCAATAGTAATGCCTGCTTTATCTACAAGATCATGAACACTGATATTTAGCACAAACCTTGGTACATGGTGAACATTCAGCAAACTGAGTTTCCTCGTTACTCATAGCATTTTCAATATAAATGTTAAACAACTGAAAACACGGTAAACAGAATCCATCCACTTTTTGCATGTGCTTGGTGGCTTACTTTACACTAAAATGTCCTTTTGGAGAATGGTATTTTTTTGTAGAAAAGAGATAAAGAAAAGAGAACCAAAATAGTTACAGTGCTATAGAATCCACTTCTATAATTAAAAAGTAAGATAGGCAACTTAAGAATGAGTAAATACATGATTATTTCAAAAAATTTACTTGTTAAAATATTTCTAAATAATAGTACCATATCGGCTTAAGTTTAAGACTAATATCTAGTGGCAAATATTTGTTCAAATGAATGTCCTTTTTCTTCACAAGTACCTCAGTGTTAAAAATGTAGGAGACCTTCAATAAGTTACAGTTAAAAGATGAGTCACAACCAGAAAAGGAAGTAGAAGAAGAGCAATCCCAGAATCCCAGGCGTGTGGATGTTACAGGAAGTCAGGGACCCCAAACGGAGGGACCAGCTGAAGCCATGGCAGAAGAACATAAATTGTGAAGATTTCATGGACATTTATTAGTTCCCCAAATTAATATTTTTATAATTTCTTACACCTGTCTTTACTGCAATCTCCAAACATAAATTGTGAAGATTTCATGGACATTTATCCCTTCCCCAATCAATACTCTTGTGATTTCCTATGCCCGACTTTACTTTAATCTCTTAATCCTGTCATCTTTGTAAGCTGAGGATGTATGTCGCCTCAGGACCCTGTGATGATTGCATTAACTGCACAAATTGTTTGTAGAGCATGTGTGTTTCAACAATATGAAATCTGGGCACCTTAAGAACAGGATAACCGATTTTCAGGGAACAAGGGAGATAACCTCAAAGTCTGGCTGCCTGTGGGCCGGGCATATTTCTCTTATTACCGAAAACGGGTAAGAGAAATATTGCGGAATTCTTTCCCCAGTAAGGAATATTAATAATTAACAGCCCTGAGAAAAGAATGCATTCCCAGGCGGGGCCTCTCAAATGGCCGCCCTGGGAGTGTCTGCCTTACACAGACGTAGATAGGGATGAAACAGGCCCTAGTCTCCTGCAGTGCCCCCAGGCTTGCTAGGATTAGGAAATTCCAGCCTGGCGAATTCTAGTCAGACCGGTTCTCTGCTCTTGAACCCTGTTAAGATGTTTATCAATGACAATGCATGCACAGCGGGACATGGAAGTTCATTAGTGATTCTAGTTTCGCCCTGACCTTGTGACCTCACCCTGACCTCCTGCCTTGTGACCTTTTGTTGCCCTTAAAGCATGTGATCTCTGTGACCCACACCCTATTCCTACACTCCCTCCCCTTTGAAAATTGCTATTAAAAACTTGCTGGCTTTACCGCTCAGGGGGCATCACGGAACCTGCCGACATGTGATGTCTCCCCCAGCTTTAAAATTTCTCTCTTTTGTACTCTTTCTCTTTATTTCTCAGACTGGCCGACACTTAGGGAAAATATAAAAGAAACTATGTTGAATTATCGGGGACAGGTTCCCCCGATATGTGGAGGCGACGAAGGGGTAGGGGGAAGTGGCAACTACATAGCACAGACACAAAGACACAAACACACCATATCACCATGTAGAGGAATGGGGGAGCTGGACAGTGAGGTGGAATATGTGATGGCAATGGGCAAATGCTACCTGAGAGAGAAGGCAGGTAGACCAAGGCTCTTGCAAGGTGAGCAACTCCCAAAAAACGACAGCATCCCACAACAAACCTCCAGCACTTCCCCCATCTTCAAAATAGGACAACTAACTGAGGAAGAATCTCTCCCGATCAACAAACCTCCAGCATTTCCCCAATCTTCAAGATAGAACAACTAACTGAGGAAGAATCTCTCCCAATTCCCCTGACTCTAATGATAATAAAAATTTTAAAGCAGTATGACTTATAGGATTCTTATGAATAAGCCTAGTCGTAAGAGACAATGCAAAGAGCCCAACGTAACTAAAAGCTCTTCATCTACTCACAAATACCTACCAAAAATTGCTTTATTGCTAAAAATGTCTTAAGCCAGGTGTGGTGGTGTGTGCCTGCAGTTCCAGCTAGTTGGGAGGCTGAGGCAGCAAGATCATTTGAGCCCAGAAACTCAAACCCAGTCTGGGCCTCATAGTGAGATCCCATCTCTAAAAGAAAAAAGAGGCCTAAAATTATATAAATTGTCTTTATTTCAAACATTTAAATTTAGAAAACTCATTTATATTAGTGCACAAATTAATTCTTCAAAATACAGTTGAAAATGATGGGCCAGGCGCGGTGGCTCACGCCTGTAATCCCAGCACTTTGGGAGGCCGAGGCGGGCGGATCACGAGGTCAGGAGATCGAGACCATCCTGGCTAACACAGTGAAACCCCGTCTCTACTAAAAAATACAAAAAAATTACCCGGGCGTGGTGGCGGGCGCCTGTAGTCCCAGCTACGCGGGAGGCTGAGGCAGGAGAATGGCGTGAACCCGGGAGGCGGAGCTTGCAGTGAGCTGAGATCGCGCCACTGCACTCCAGCCTGGGCGACAGAGCGAGACTCCGTCTCAAAAAAAAAAAAAAAAAAAAAAACAGAAAATGATGTAGCCCCCTTCACTGTTCAGAAAGAAGAAGACAATAGCTGTGTTTTCTCTGGAGTAAAGAGGTTAGAGCCCTGCCAATGGGACAAAAGGGCCAGGAAGGATTATAAAGCCAGTGGTTTTGCCAATTCAAATCACTGGTGGGGTGAGAGACTGTAAGAACTATTTTTTTCCTACATTATAAACTAAAGGAAATCATGCAGAAACACTAACGCTAAATTTTATGTAAGCTTGCACAAACACACAAATATATACACACATCCAAAATAAAAGTACGAATCAGTCAAGGTAAATTTGTTAGCAATGCAAAATGGTGCACCAAAGAAAGAAAGAACTCTTGCTCAGACTGGAGGTAGTAAAGAAAAGAATAAACAATAAACAATTATTTTTAAAACCACAGTATGCATATGGAAATTTTTTAGAAGTCATAGTCAGAGTAGAACGCTTATAAATTCAGGTTGTAAATGAATTCACATTGAAAACATCATACAAATTAATTCCTTTTATATTTTAAAGCCAAAAGTAGGTACAGTGCAGAACTTGAAAAAGACTTAGTTTCTATGAGAAGAAAAAGAAAATAAAATCTCAGAAACTGGGAAAATGAATTTTTATATCCCATGTATGCTGGATAAAATATTCATGAAATGAAATGATATTTCATTGTATATATATATTATATAGTCATGAATGAAGGTTTTAGTGACAAAGTTACTTCTGTCTAGACACCTCTTTGAATTTAAGCAAAACTTAACCTAGATGAGAAGCATTAGAACCACAAGTAAATAAAAATCTTTTGTTTTTTTCCTTTTTTTGAGACAGGGTCTCACTGTGTCACCCAGGCTGGAGTACAAGTGGCACGATAATAGGTTACTACAGCCTCCACTTCCTGGGCTCAAGGGATAATCCTGCCTCAGCCTTCCGGGTAGCTAAGAATACAGCCCCACTCTAACTCAGTTTTGTTTTGTTTTAAAACAGAGTCTTGCACTGTTGCCCGCGCTGGAGTGCAATGATGTGATCTCAGTTCACCACAACCCCCGCCTCCTGGGTTCAAGCGATTCTCCTGCCTCAGCCTCCCTAGTAGCTGGGATTACAGGTGCCCGTCAACATGCCCAGCTAATTTTTTGTATTTTTAGTAGAGACACGGTTTCACTATATTGGCCAGGCTGATCTCAAACTCCTGACCTCGTGATCCGCCTGCCTCGGCCTCCCAAAGTGCTGGGATTACAGGCGTGAGCCACTGCGCCCAGCCTAACCCAGTTATTTTTAAATTTTTTTGTAGAGATGGATTCTCATTATGCTGCCCAGGCTGATCTCGAACTCCTAGGCCCAAGCAATCCTCCTGATTTGGTCTCCCAAAGTGCTAAGATTATAGGAATGAGTCACTGCACCTGGCTATAAAAATCTGTTTTATTTATAAAAAGCAGCTTAGCCATAATGCTAGTACTTCTTAGTAAGATATTAAGAAACATCTTATTGAAAGTGTTTACCATTTGAGTACAATCTGAGAATATGCCAACTGGCATGTTCTTGAATTATTGGCTATATGGTATTTTTTCTTTTGTTATCAAAGGATTTTAACCATATGTATGACTACATGAAAAACATAACCATCTAACACATGAGAAATATAAAGATAATACTGATCATACACTCCAAATTTTTTCTAAATTTTAAAAATCCTAACCTAGAATATCTTAGAATAGAATAGACTATTGTACGTAATTTACTTATATTATTCTAACAAGGCTTTCCATCTTAAGCAGCAAGTTGACTTCCTAATGATAGAATATGACTATCAAAAATTTGTAGCAATCACTAGGATTGGATAAGCAGCGAGAAGAAAAATAAATTTTATATTAGGCTTGCACGAACTAGCATACGGTAACTAAAATAACTAACATTGATTAATATTAAACTATATTATTTTACATTATCTTTACTGAAGTCCATGAAATCGGTTCTATCATCTACCATTTTGCAAATAAGAAAACTAAAATAGGAAACAATCAATATTGCCAAAGTCACACAACTAAAAGAAACAGAAATTTTAGCTTTTTCTGGGTCAAGAGCATAAGCTGTCCGCTATGGTATTAAAGCTTCTGAACAACTGCATAAGGAAGAAAGAGGCAATTTCCCCAATTACCCAGATGAGGAAATGGAGGATCACAAGGGTCAGGCTAATGAATGCCTCAGAAAGTCAAATCTAGGCCATCTGATTGTGGGCATATTACACCACTTCCTCACAGGGTGTGACACAGAGGGAGCACCGCAACACCTTTTACTCCACAGAAATGAAGAGGAACATGTAGGTCATGTGATAAAAACTGATTGGCGTTTTCTAGACAGATCATTAACTGAAATAAATGATTTGGATTTCCACAAAATTCTACCACACACTTTCTTTTTTGGATATCAGTTTTCCTTAAGTGACCATTTTAGCCCAGGTTGAGGCCTCTCAAGGAAACTACAGATTAAGTAGCTTACTCCAGATTCCAGTTAATAAGTATGATGCTGAGATCCATCTTGGCTCTGCACATGAATAACACCCCTGATGCTACCCCTTCATTTTCAAGCAGAGTGTCATCTTAGTGTGAGCATCAATACACATGTGATCAAAGACACAATTAAACAATGAATGACACAATGCTGATTCAGAAAGTAGGGGGAGTCTAGCATTGTAGGAATGTCTGAAGTCAGAAAGAACAGAATTGATTTTAAAGGAAGGCACAGCCAGTCCACCAGAGCACAAAATATGCATGAGATCATGGTAGGAGATGATGCCTAAAAAAGTTAAATAGAAATTTGTGCCGGGTGTGGTAGCTCAGGCTGGGTGCAAGGGGCTCACGCCTGTAATCCCAGCACTTTGGGAGGCCAAGGCGGGTGGATCACCTGAGGTCAGGAGTTCAAGACCAGTCTGGCCAACATGGTGAAACCCTGTCTCTTCTAAAAATACAAAATTAGCTAGGCATGGTGGTGTGTGCCTGTAATCCCAGCTACTTGGGAGGCTGAGGCAACAGAATTGCTTGAACCTGGGAGGCAGAAGTTGCAGTGAGCCAAGATCACACCACTGCACTCCAGCTTGGGTGACAGGAGCAAAACTCTGTCTCAAAAAAAAAAAAAAAAAAAAATGCTGGGTGTGGTGGCTCATGCCTGTAATCCCAGCAGTTTGGGAGGCCGAGGCGGGTGGATCATGAGGTCAGAAGATCGAGACCATCCTGGCTAACACGGTGAAACCCCGTCTCTACTAAAAAAAATTAGCTGGGCGTGGTGGCAGGCACCTGTAGTCCCAGCTACTCGGGAGGCTGAGGCAGGAGAATGGCGTGAACCTGAGAGGCAGAGCTTGCAGTGAGCCGAGATCACGCCACTGCACTCTAGCCTGGGCTACAGAGTGAGACTCTGTCTCAAAAAAAAAAAAAAAAAAGAATGCAGAGAACCCAGAATATCAAGATAATAAATTTGATTTAACTTAAGTCAAAATACAGTAGGGAGTTTTTTGCATGCTTTTAAACTTGCAGGTGAGGAAATCCAAGTGGCAATTTGGAAGACTAAGCAAATAGGAAAACGCAGAATTGATTTTAAAAACGAACAGATGGAGAGGGAGACAAATATTACATAGGTCTAGTCAAAAGGAATATGGCTGAAATGAGAACAGGTGCTGTGAAAATAGAAAGATATACACGTGCACATACACACACACACACACACAGAGGAGTAAAGGTATAATATATAGTACCTGGCACTAGGTAAGACATAAAAAATTAGAGAGAAGATAATAAGAGAGTAAGTTTGAAGCCTGGGAGACACAGAGCAAAATTAAAAGAAACAAGAAAAGAATGGCCAATCATAGAATTTTCTGGGTGTAGGAAACACCAGAAATTAACTACTCATGATTTCACAGGGGTAAGGTAATTCTGAACACATAGGTTGCTATATATGGCCCAGATCCATGGACAATGAGGTTCCGAACTGGCAGTTTCAAGTCACATTGCCCTTTTTATTAGGGACCACTTCCCATCTCAGGGAAAACATAAAGATGGTTTACCTTCACCCATGTTGAATCTGAGTGATCAAAAAGATATCTAGACAGTAGTGACCAGCCCGTCCTTGCAGGTAAGCACAAGTCTGAAGGAGTAGGAAGAGGAAGTAAAGTAACATAAAAGTTCACCAAGGAAGAGCATGCAAAAACCCATCCAGAGAAATGACCAGCACTCATGGAGGTAGAGCAAAAAGAAGAAATTTCTATAAATAATATGAATGAGCTTAGAAACAGAATGTCAGAGGAGTAAAGAGGAAAGCTTCTCCAGGGTGCCACAGATCCAAAGTGCTATTTCAGCCATTTACTAACAGCAGGGGGAAAACTGCACATGTACCTTAAAGTACATTTAAAGTACCTTAAATAAAACGTTTACTTTCAATAAAAAATTTCTCTGCATATTTTACCATTTCAAATATATTTAAGGAACTAAGACACAGGATTCTACCTTTTATTAAAATCTACAACCAAAGGAGTAACAGTTAACTGTTCTGTAATAATGTGTAATCTAACATAACTTACTCCCAAGTCAAAAGCAAAAACTTAAAAATTCAAATAGTCATTATATTGAGCCACAGAAAATACACCAAGTCACTGCCTAAGTCATGTCCAATATTAGACAACTAAATTACCAAAAAGTTTCACAGATTGCTCAATGGAAAAACCTTTTAAAAATAACAAATACATTATTTTATTTGAATCAAGACCTATTTTTCTTGGCCAACCTACAAAAATATGTTTCTCTTTCTAAGAGTTCAGGACATTAATACCAAAGTCTCAGCCAAAAGTTTATGAAAGTATTACTGAACTGGATCTGTTTATGATTATAATACAAAGTTCTCAGGAAAATTAGTCCCCCAAGGGACTTAAGATATGAGTAATTCAAAAAGCCCAGATTTCTGCTGATATAATCAAACTAACATTCCTTGCCCTCCCCTCAAACTTTCTCCAATTTAATCTAGAGGAGATTCTTGAAAAGTTAAACATTCAATGTAAGAAAATATATACTATCTATGGAGTAAGATTTTTTTATCAAAATGGTTGCTGTAAAAATGTTTTAAGAGAAGAACATTTCCAGATATACAAATTACAAGCAGAAAGCCCTTTATAATAACAAATGTATTCAATAAAAGCATGGTTACGCTAGGCTGCAAACGTATGTGACAGAGACCCAATGCCTCCACATATTGAGTCATGTCTCCCTCGAAAACAAAGCAAATTAAAAACTCAGAGGAACAGATATGGGTCCTGCCCTCTTTAAAAAGAAAGACATAATTAAAATGAAATTTGGAAAGTGCAAGGATGGGAAAGAATAAGACACTATTATGTGTGCCTCCCATTGGTTTTGGCAGGGATCAGGTATGGCTAAGAATAATGAGCTGAAGGAGGCAGGTGGCAGGAGATCAGAACAGCAGACCCTAGGCAGGAAAAAGGGAAGAGTTGGCCAGCATGTTCAAAGACCCAGAGATGCAAGAACAGGGTAGATCTGGAGACTAGAGTGAGTTCAGCAGGGCTGCCTAACCTGGGAATGCACCCTGGAAGCAGCTGCGATCCACATGGTGAAGGAACATCAGGAAGACTCAAAAAGGACAAAAACCCCAATATCAGCCCTCACACTTATAGAGTATTTCATGTGTTTTAGCTACTGTCTTAAGAGCTTTCCATGACTCATCTTATCTCATCCTCACAATCCTCTGAAATATATCACAATAGATTATGAAGCTTGCTCTGACACTTAGAAAGTTCAGCAGCTTGGTCAGCATAAGACATGCTGTGCAATTCCAATCCAGGTTGCTGCAACTTCAAGCAGCTGTTAACCACTTCGCCCATGGTGTTCCTGGGTATGGTCAGAGCCCCAGAGTGTGTCAAGCAGTGCTCCTGACCACACATCAGTCTAGCCACAGTGGACAAAGAGATGTAAACAGGGAGGAGGGCTGCAGTGTTGTGTAGTGACCCAGGTGAGAGCTGTTGACAGCTTGGACTTTGGAAGTAGTAATGAAGATGCAGAGGGATGAATGAATTTAAAAAGACAATTGCCAAGATTAGAGGCATACAGAAAAGAGGAGGAAAAAGTAAAGAACACCCTAAATATCAATGGCTGATAAAAGGTGCAATATCAGGATCCTGGACTGTCTTTTCCTTAGTGAAAATAGCCTCAAAATAACATCATAACTATCACATTCACACACCAGCACATATTCACATTCACACGAGGCTTTGCTATGAGCTGCACAAATTCTGTATTTATTTTGATCAAGCATAAAATTAATTTAATTAATTAGGACAAGTTGACATATAAGAGATAGAAAACCAAAATAAATAAAGGTATCAGGGAATGGTAAAAGACATTTAAACATTCTGTCATTCTAAACACTTACATGCAATTTCAGAAATTCCACATTTGATATCTAATATTAATTTAATACTTATTTATCCTGTGTATATGTGTGCATAGCTATTTCTGGTTTACATTTTGATATTACAAATAACAGGGAAAAAAAAGGAAGTCACTGTGGCTATCTCTGGTACTTTTGTTGTAATTGCAGATGGCAACACTTCATCATCTCAACTTCTTAAACATCAGAAAGGGAAAAGTTTGGAAACATCAAGAACAATCTAAAATCAGTTGCTTCCTAGAGTCAACTAATCAATATATCCAAAGACACAGAATTCTTACCAGCCAGGACTTCCAAATACTCATTTAAGCCAATAAATGATGGAACAATGAAAGAAAGAGAAAGACTGCCAGATCCAAATAGGCAGTAAAATAATGAGAATACAAATTGCCAACAACCTTTCATGGAATGAGAAAGGTTACAAATGAGACACTAATATCTGTTGACTAAGCCCCCAAATAGACCAATCCCATCAACAGAAATCTTGTATCTTAAGGTGTGCTTTCTTCAGTGAACCTGAGCAATCGAGAAAAACATAGTATGTTTACGTTTGGCAAGAAGACCACATTCATTCACAAAAGTTTAAATATTTCACATAGGTGGCTTCTATACTATCATATAACATACAGTCTAAGACATAACAGGAAAAAAGTTAACACAGAAGTAAATTACAAAGCACCCCACTTTGGGATATACTAAGGGAAGAAAACACTATTGATTCTGTTCAGACAGAATTTATGGGCAAAAGTTACTGTTAAGAACACAGCATAAAACTCTTACTTTTCAAGAAGCACTTAGTGAACTACCCATCTTAAAAAAAGAAAATCTTGTCCTTTTTCTGTCCCCGTCATTCTACTCATTTTCATTCTAGCAAAGTATGCAAAAACAACAACTATCAAATAGGAGATAGGAATGCTCAGGGGTAATAACTCAATTCCAGTTGATAATATAAAAATATGAATCAAATACGAGATTTAGAATATGAAAAGAATACACAAGTTATGCCAAAGGTAAGAACTTTCAGAAAGTCTCATTTGATTTATGTGCATTTCAGAGTGACTGACATCTGAGCAAATGCTAAAGAATTGAACTCCATGCTCTAACAGAGCAACAAGAACTCAACTCCCACCCCAAGACGTCCTTTTCCTTAACTGTTGTTTATTTGTTGGAGGAAAGGGGAAGGTTTTGAATGGTCTGTGCTCCTAAACAGTATAGGAAGCCCACTTGCAGCCTGTATGTTGGCCAACTCCATCAACAGCCTTCTGCTTTAGAGAATGTGTAAAGGGAGATATTTTAAAGGTATAACTGATCAAGTCAGTTTAATAGACTGCATACAACATCATGTCACAATGTGAGGTGATAGAGTGAACAGGGTCTCTTGGGCATTGCTAGTGGAGCGCAACATGGTACGATGTCTACTGAGGTCAGGTTGACAACATCTATCAAAGTTACAAATGTATATAATATTCCTGTACAATGTGTAAACATACAATTTCATTTTTAGGCATACATCTGCGAGAAACTCAATACAAAATGACTTATCTATAACAGGTTATTTACTGCAGTATATTTATGCAATAGCAAAGGATAGTAAATAACCTTAATGCCCATCAATAAACACTGGCCCAGCTATACAAAGGAAAATTATCAAAGTGTTTCAAAAATGGACACCTTTTATGTGTCAGTCTATAAGGATTGCCAAGCTATATTAAGAAAAAAAAAATCAAAGCACAGGATACTGTAGTAGTATTTATATAAAAAGGTGAAAAGAGAATATGTTTTCATATTTGCTCATAAAAGCATGGTACCATTTGAAAGGAGCCACAAGAAACAAATAACTGTGGCTGCATACGGGGAGGAGAGCTAGCTAATAGACAGTTGGGGGAGGGAGACTACTATTTTGCATCTCTATGTATAACATTTGATTTTGGAACTATGAATATATCACCTTTGCAAAATTCAAATAAATATTTTAAAAATTAAAAAAAGAATGTTATCAAATTAATCCCCCTATAGTCCGAAGAGTTATACTGTATCCCATGGGAAGAGGGAAGATTAAAATCCTGTGTCTCATACAGACGTCTAATGAACCCTAATGATCATAAGGAATAGGGACACCTATCATCATCAACTCAAAAAAACAAAAAATCCTCTATAGCCTGTATGGGGTATCCTCACACCAGGATACACTCCAGTGACTAAGAAACTTTTTATGCAATACCATAATGAAGAATATTTCCTCTGCATTTGAAAATGATTTCCAAAACTCAAAATAATTCTCATATCAAATGTCAATTTCTACCAAATACCCATGTACAAAAAAAGCTTTACTCAGAGAACTGAGGAAAATACTCCCCAAAAGCCATATACTAGGTATTACATATTAATGGTAGATCAGAATTTGTAACATCCATGTTTTATATATTGAACATGTAAGCAAACATCCATTGTTCCTAGAATAAGAAAAAAATTCAACTCCAAGAAAAAAATTTTGCCAGTTTGGGGTCTTAAATTAACAGTATAATTTATTCTCATTTGAATAAAAATGAAAAACCCCTGGACTCTCTGAAGAAAAAAATTTTAAACAGCTAAAATCAGCTCGCAAACAAATAAAATACGTAATATTTTATGGAGGGAATATTTAACTATGTTATGTTCAAATCAATTGCTTATAAATTATTCAATATAATCAAATGGTTTGTTCAAATATTGTTTTTCCAATTTAACAGAAAACTTATGTCACTTTAGTTATATAAACATGAAGAGTTATTTAATATTTCCTGATAATTAAACATCTTAAATATTTAATTAAATATTTTTAGAGCTAATAGAGTTGACGACTATCTTGGGCCTATAAGAACACTTTTTTGGCTTTTCCTTTTGTCCCACAAAAATCTCACATAAGTAGCTCATAGCAGCTCTTACCCTCTGCCCCCTCACTCCCTCTACAAAGCCTCTGGAGAGCCAGGTGGCTTTCCCAAGGCTAGTGTGATCAGCGGTGATACAGCAGACACCACTGGACACAGGCCAGCAGGGACAGACTGAGCGGGCTTATCTTCTAACACTGAATCCATGCTCAACTACAAGACATTCTTGAAGAAAGTTCACAAACGATTAAACTTATGCACAAGAAAGGCTGTGCTCTCCATCATATCAAGATTTAAAAAAATAGGAACATTGCATTACTTTAAGAGAACTTACATTTCCCTCCATTTCTTGGTCCTTTAGTTTATAATCATTTTTTTCTTTTTGTCATATGCAGATGCTAAGTTATAAGCAATAATGTCATCAAAATAGTACAACTATTTATGAGGTTTACAAATGTACATGTCTTCATCAAGTTTTCATTTATTTACCTATAATCTACAGTTTATAGCCCATAATTAATGAAAATCAACAATATCACATTATATGGCACTATAAAAGAGTCAATATAGTTCACCCAACAAAGATCCACCCATAATAAATGATGTCAGAAAAAGTAGGGACATTATGAACTTTTTCCTTTCAATTTATTGAAAGACTATTTACCCAAAAGTATCTAGGGTTCACTAGGAGCTACAGTAAACAAGACAATGCCTGGGCCATTTTAGGACAGCAAAACAGACAGAAAGATAAAAAATAAAAAAGAAACAAAAGACAAATTTAGATTCATAAATATCACAGAGAAAAGGATGGTGAGCAAAGAGACAATAACGGAAGGCTGCAGGGATATCACCCGCCATCAAATGGGGGGATGGAGGAAGGTCCCTGAGGGGAAGACATGTGACTGCATGAAAGCTAAGTGGGAACCAAGTGTGTGAACTGTGAGGGAGTGCAAGCCAGGCTGGTGCCACAATGAGACAGGGGTTTGCCAGGGAGGACTGGGGTTGGTTGAGTCTATCTGCTGATAGGAAAGTTCTAGAAGAGAGAGAGAAAAACAAGAGACATTCACGACTGCGAAGACAGGAGATTATGTGCATGACTCCGTAGACAGGAGATTAATACAAAAGTAACGTCCTAATACTGGGAAGGGTTGGGAGACAGGATGAGAGTGAAAACTTTGATGTTTGAGAGGTCAGGGAAGCTTCTGCATGCGAGGAAGGGCAGGGCTGTAAAAATGGTGGTGGGAACCACGCTTTCACTTTTTCAATGGAATAAAAAGCTAGGTCAGAATAGTTAATGAATTACTTCGGAGAATTAAAGGGCTTACTAAAGGTAGGAAAAGAGGTGGTGCTTCTCAAAGGGTTAAACTTAATTCCAACACATATCAAGACTGCAATTCCATCTTACAATTTGGAAATGACAGTAACTTGCAGAAAAAAAAAAAAAGCTCAGTCTTCCAACCTTGTGAAGTTATGTATTAAAAATAAAAACATTTTTTAATTTTTTTTTCTTTTCTTGAGAGAGAGTTTCACTCTGTTGCCCAGGCTGGAGTGCAGTGGTGCAATCTTGGCTTACTGCAACCTCTGCCTCCCACGTTCAAATGATTATCCTGCCTCAGCCATCTGAGTAGTTGGGATTACTGCGTGTGCCACCACATCCAGCTAATTTTTTTATTTTTAGTAGAGACAGGGTTTCATCATGTTGGCAAGGCTGGTCTCAAACGCCTGACCTCAAGTAATCCACCTGCCTCAGCCTCCCAAAGTGCTGAGATTACTAAAAATAATAACATGTCAAAAGTATTACGTGCCTACTATAAAGGACAGTAATAATATTGACACATGAAATGAGACCCAAAAGCCTACGCCAACCCTACCCCAATACCGTACTTTAATTTCTTTATAATTTGTTCAGCTATTTAAAAAGATAATCCACAATCTCCTACCGCCATTAGAGCACAGGAAAAAAAAATTTTAAAATAAAGGAAAAACATGGCTCATATATCTACAGAAGTCACAAAAATACTATAGGGCACATATACCCAGGCCTCAGTGGTAGGAAGAAAACATACAACCACTGGGCAAAATGTTTGAACACTGAAGACGGGAATTTTTTAGGGCCATTTCAAGACCATGTTGAAGGTAACTGGGAAAGTCCTGGATAGAAATAGATTAAATAGCTAGATCATAAAATTCCAAAATTAAAAATGACTTGTAAAAGTGATTCAATTTCTAAAAGCAGGCTTGTAGGACACAGGCAGTGAAAACAACACATTGTAGGCTGAAAATGTTAATGCAATTTCATAACCAGTATTTTTTAAATAGCAGTTGCACAGCTCATGGAACGTAGATGGAACGTAGAAATAAAGAACAAAATTTCAAAAGCAAATGACGTACAGATGGGTGGGAATAAAGAGAGTTATAGTATAAAGCATGTATTCCTTCCATTGTCGTATTTAATCACACAGCTCACAACAAAAATCTTTAAGACTGCCTGCAGTGAAAATATGCAAAGGCACCTGAAGGTCAAAGTTAAAAATGAAAATGTATCTTTCTCTGTAGTGCAAGCTCTAAATGTCTAGTTCTAGCAGTAGTATTCACAGGTAAGAAAACCATCAGCTCCTAACGGACTTCCCCTGAAGGTTAATCCACACACCACCAAAGATTTTTCACTCAGTAAAATTTCTAACTTACCTCCCCGCTGCTTGCAGGCTTTTAGCTCCATAGGCCAAAGAAGCAATAAATAAAGACAGTTGTAAAATTTGTTTTAAAGGAGAAATTGATGAGTACCCCCATTCAACTGCATACCCCAGGTCCAAAAGCAAATGAGTGATGCTGTGCCCTCCAAACTCCATTCATATCACGAAGGGACCCAGATGCTTAGCAAGTGGCCAAGCAGAAGCTCTCATAAAGATACTTAGCATTCTTAATGGTATCCTTACATTTAATCTTATTAAAACTACACACGCCCGCCAAAAACAAAAGAGAATATAAGGAATGGAAGCAGACATACAGATTAACACTGATGTCATTTTTGTGTCAGATTATGTTCTTCAGAAAAGAACCAGAGATGATTTTAAAAGGTTAAATTTTATTCTAATTCTGATAAGATGCCACAGAAGCAAAAATCAAATTGCGAAATGACGATGGGGGCATTAGAAATACACCAGGGATGAAAATAAACCACCCCAGCATACCTAATGGTACTTCCAATATGCAAGGAGAAAAATAAAATTTAAGAAAACGAGATACCCAATACATGAGGGAGTTGTTGAGGTATAACCAATAAACCTAATGTTACCTAAAAAGATATGAAAGAAAACATCTTATGAGTGTCTTTAATATACAAGAAACTGGGTCTGCACTGGAATGTGTGCTGTGTCACTTCAGCTTTGCCCACAAAGTTAACATCTGCCAAATGGGTATGATTTTCCCCATTTTGTATACAATGAAAATGAAGTTTGCATAGTTTATCTTTCTTTGATTATTTCTATATAACCAGTCTTAGGAGTCAGAAAACAGGACACACTCATTGGAGGGACAGGTTTCCAACCCTGAAACACGCTTCCCAGATTTACTATGTCTTTCGTTGTTAAATATATGGAAAAGTAGAATGCCATCTGGTACTCCTAAAAGTAACCCTGCACATGACTGGAAGCTCCCCAGAAAATGTGTGTGTCCTTCTAAGAAGAACATCCACCAGAGCCCCACACCCCGGTCCTGTCCTTCCACTGTGGTTTCTAGTCCAGAATTCTTGGATAATAAAAGCAGAAAATATGTAGGGATCATGGAAAATAATGTGTCCCATACATATAGGGTGTTTTGATCATTGTTTTTTAAAAAAATAATTTTAACACATGTGTTAGAATACCAGGGATTCTATTATCAAAGCACAACAAAATAATCTGCTACTGGCGTTAATATATCCAGGTAACAAGTCTCTTAAAAGGTTGTTTTGGTTTTATTTTGGGTGTTATTGGGGACATAACAGATTTATCTTATAAAACAGAAGTTCTGGTATTTTATAATGAAAAGTAAGTTTAATTTTAAAACAATCTTGATGTTTTTAGTTTCTACATTTGGTGTTGCTAGAGATAAACACGACTATTTTGCTTCTCTACAAATTTTATGAAGGTTTGCCAACTGGTAAATAATAATAAATCCCTTCCTTTCCACAGAACTTTTAGAATTTGGAGGCAAAGGGCTTAGTTTATTTTTAACCAAATAATATGAACAGTCATTTGGATCCTCATTGACTTCAGGCTACAGAATTAACAAACCCAAAAAACCCACATATTAATTACTATCTGGCAGCATCAGAATCTATCCTTAAGTCTCACCAATGATGGCAGATACCATGAAGCCCTATCTATTCCTATATCAGAATTTCTATAGCTCTTCCACGGTGTAATGCTGTGACCCCTCAGTCATTTTCCTGACCCATCTGAAGTTGTTGTAATCAGATTGCTGAATAAACCACCTCCTACTGTAATTAAGAAAATATAGGCACTGGGGGAGCCCCGGTGGCTCAGGCCAGTTGTCCTGGCGCACAAGGAGGCGAGGCTACGCATTCGAGGCCAACCTGGGCAACATTTAAAAGGCCTCACATTCGTTAAAAAAAGAAAGAAAGAAAGAAAATACAGGCATCATGGCTCACACCTGCAATCCCAGTACTTTGGGAGGCTAAAGCAGGAGAACCACTTGAAGCCAGGAGTTTGAGACCAGTCTGGGAAACACAGCGGGACCCCACCTGTACAAAAAATTTTTTTTAATTAGCCAGGGGTGATGGTGCACATCAGTAGTCCCAGCTGCTCAGAAGGCTAAAGCAGGACGATTGCTTGAGCACAGAAGTTTAAAGCTGAAGTGAGCTATGACTGCACCACTGCACCCCAGTCTGGGCAACAGAGCAAGAACCCAGCCTCTTAAAGATTAAAACAGAAAAAAGATAAGAAAACATTATCATTTCATACTCCGGAAAACATCTTCTTTATGTCATCTGGATAGTTCTAGATCTCAGGGAAATGAGATTTTTTTTTTTTTTTTTTTCACTTAGAAAAGGCTAGTAAGCACTTGGGCAAAGAAGGGGATTTTCTTCTATGCAGGCAGATCAGTGGAAAAAAAACAACTCTGGTAAGTCGTGTGGACACAGGAACCACAGGTTGATCATCCCAGACACCCACCATTTTATAAGAACAAGTTAAAACCTAGGCAAAACTTGCTTCCACAATTATATTGACTAGCCTGGAGAAAAACACATTTTTAAAAAACTGCCTCCATAAAACCTGGATATGCTGAAAAATGTTTCTTCACTAGTTTTTAAATTTACTTTTGCCCTCAATCTTCAAGAATTTGGCTGTAAATTATAATGAAAACAAAAAATTAAACTCACAGAAACTTACCTTCTCAAATAATTTGTGAATATAACTTATATATTGTGTATTGTATTAGTCCGTTCTCATGCTGCTGATAAATACATACCTGAGACTGGGCAATTTACAAAAGGAAGAGGTTTAATGGACATGTTACAGTTCCATGCGGCTAGGGAGGCCTCACAATCATTGTGGAAGGCAGGGAGGAGAAAGTCACATCTTACATGGATGGCGGCAGGCAAAGAAAGAGTTCGAGCAGGGAAATTCCCATTTTTAAAACCATCAGAGTTCATGAGACTTACTATCATGAGAACAGCATGGGAAAGACCTGCCCCCATGATTCAATTACCTCCCACCAGGACCCTCCCACAATACGTGGAAATTGTGGGAGTTACAATTCAAGATGAGATTTGGGTGGGGACACAGCCAAACCATACCATGTATCATGTGAATATTGTTTATAATGCATAAATATTCTGAAAAGTATAAAGAAAAAGCATCACAGCTGCAGAAAGTGACAAAGGTATATAAAATAAAAAGGAAAAAAGGTATCATCATTGCTCCCAAAACTCTGGCCTCTGAGACTTTGAGACTTGACACTGGATGGTGGGATTCTTTTGTAGCTGCCAAAGGTATGAAAATGATGTACACATTGGCATTTTGTCTTCATCAACAAACATTTAAGTCAGTTTTCCCTCCAGTTTGCCTCAGTTTGTATAATCTCCAATTAAATGATGTTTTTCTTGATGGAGAGAGCCCTAAAACATGGAAAAAACATGAATTTTGCTCTAAAGGTCAGGGCAGTCATTCCCCTATAACAGAGCTTAAGCAGCGGCTGGAACGTGCCTTGTGCCTCTCTGCTGTTTCTGCTAATTGGGCTCAGGCCTATTCATCAAGAGAAGGTTGTGAAAATGGCAGGCTCCCAATTAGCTTATGTTTTCCTTAAGGTCCCTCTACCTTCTGGTCCTAAATTCTTCCAATCATGTATCACAAAGTTCCTGCTGCCTCTTCTGTGGAATTTATTAGTTACAATAAAGTGTGGGGATATAAGAACAAAGTCAGCTTATGATCTATTATCTGCCAATATCAAACTATATTCTATGCTGAGTCAGGGAAACAGTTACCATTAAAAAGGAATTTGAACTTCTTAAAACACTGTCAAACATCAAAACTAAAAGTGCTGTTGTTTTTTTGTTCATTTGTTTCTTGAGTGTCAGAGTCAAAATTTCAGAAGCATAACTTGTGAGATGACTCTGATATAGGATTCAGCTATGGGCTATTCTGAACAAGGTGATTAGTCACTGAAAATCCCGGCTACTCTTTTTGGAAATCATACTGTGCTTGCTGCTACAGACTTCTAATAAGACATACAACCTATCTTTTCTTATTGAAGTAAAACTAACCAATATTCTTACAGAAAGAAGATTCACTATCCCCGTAAGTAGGACCAATGCCACCCAAAGAATAAGACACCCCAGACTTCAAGAGGGGCCGGCTAGCTTAGCACTTTAAAGCACTCTTTTGCCTTTCCATTCCTTCTGCTTATTCCCACTGGAAAAGCTGATAAGGTCATAACTGCCTTCAGAAACAGATAATGAGAGATAAGCATTAAGTAGAAAACAGAGCAAAAACAAAACCACTGGAGGCACATAAAATCTAAAACTCTGCTGACCTCGCTCCAGACCACACAACTAAAGGAAGATGGCCATCAGTTCTACCCTGGCGTTCCCAAATTGGAAAGGCAGAGGATTTTTTTTTTAAGCATACAAAATATTTTTTCATGTACATGATGCAATCCTCTTTATTATATGTTTAATAGCAAAAACTAAAGAGAAAAAGAAAGCCTCAGAAGAGACATCAGGTCATTAAAGTCAGATGACTTTCTGGGAATGGTTAACAGAATAAATCCATAATTAAATGGGAATAATTGGAATAGATTTCTAGTATATAAAGCATAACCTAAGATTCCTCTTCTGCACAAACAATAGTGCTTACTTTTGAAAAAATTTGAGAGGGAGTTTTGTTTTGTTTCTGTGGTTCTTGTCCTCTTCAATAGATTTTAGTTTAATTAATTATTCTGCTGGATGTGAAAACATCAATGGCTTCTACTCTTCTAGTATACAGTTTCACTCAAATCAAATTTCAGGAATGGAACATCATTTTTTTACACTTATGCCAAAGAAGATGTTTTTAGACTTACGTACCCTCTCAGTCCACATAGACAACTAACTCAAATAACTTCAACAGAAGCAAATCAAAGCTCGGTCTTTGGTGTGTGTGGCTTCTCAATGCCATCCCTTTTGCTTAAAAATAAACTATTTTATAACAAAATTACAAAGAATATACTACTTCCTTAAAAACAGGTCTACAATGACAATAGAAACATAAAAGTTATATCTTTATGATATAATTAAGCTGTATCATATTTTAGAAGCTCTGGGCTACCAATCTTTTTCTACCAATTTTGCAGTATTAAAAAAAAAAAAAAAGTCCTATTTAGCTTACTCAACCAACTTCTGGTCGTCACTCCCCATCCCTGCCCACATATCCCTTGCTTTACAGATCTGACTGTGTGCAGTGATGGGAAACTGTGTTTCAGGGAACGTAAAGAAGGGAGCTCCCACCGCAGCCCCAGCTCCAGGGGTCAAGCTCTATCCATCAAAACCTATACTGGTGCTTTTACTCCCTTTGATTTTGATATGGGCAGAAGAGTAGGGCAATTCCAGCCAACAAACATGATCAGGGATCTGTCAGGAGGTTATTAGGAAAAATGTATTTGCTTTTACAAAGAGCCACAAAAAGAAGACAAAGGCCCTGTTCCCCTTCCTCTGTGCAAGGATGTGGCTCTGAAAGAAAAGGACAAGCTAGAGCACAGAGCTAAGGTGGCCTTCAGGAAGGCTCCCTGAAAAAATGTGAGTGAGGTTGCTAAGCTACAGAGTTAACTCCCACATATTCCCTAGCTCCAGACTTCCTGCTACATATATGCCAAACATTTCCTCATTCTAGATTCCAGGTTGTCTGTTACCTGTCCTATTATATTAATGCGTTGAGTATTTCTAGGTACCAGGCCTGATTCTAAGCCTTTGGCGGGTGTTGTATCACTTGACACGGCAACCCCTGAGACAAGTTCTACAATTATCCCTATTTGCTGGATGAGTAAACTGATGTATGGACAAGTAGAGTAATGTGCCCAAATCTCATATATGGTAAACAGCTAGTAACCAGTCAGTCTGACTTCTGGGTCCATGAGAAACTATCTAAATCTTAAAAACATTTATTTCAAAGTAACAATAAGATACTAATATCAATTAGTTTAAAAATCTGAATTATGTTGAGAAAATTATGTTTCCTTCATAGAACTGCCATGGCTGTTTTATTATTTAAAATTATTTCCATCACACAATGTTTGTATGCTAACACTTAATATATGACAAAATTAGGACATTTCCTGTGCCATCACGGTGTGCAAGGCAAGCTGTCCCTTTTTGCTGTTTCATATTTTAAGACCCTACATCCACGAAGTTACTTTAGGATCTTTATACCATAAAACATAGGCTGAGATGAAATATGTAAAACATTTATGATTTCTTTCTACAGCTGTCATTAATCTAAATTGAAAAACAATTTATTCCAGCATTTAGTCAACAAAATCATTAATAATTTTAAAAGTTAATAAAGCAACTAAACTCTGAGTACCCACCTTGTTTTCTATCCATATAAACTTTTTAAAGAAAATAAGTGACCAACTAAACAAACACGTGGCTTTTTATTAAAAGCACTGAAAAATGATCAGCATCACTCATCACCAGGGAAATGTAAATCAAAAGCAAGGTAGGACATCACCTCACACTGGTAGGATGGCTGTTATCAAACATCAAAATACGGCCGGGTAGAGTGGCTCATGCCTGAAATCAGCACTTTGGGAGGCTGAGGCAGGTGTATCACTTGAGGTCAGCAGTTTGAGGCCACCCTGGCCAACATGGTGAAACCCCATCTGTACTAAAAACACAAAAAATTAACTGGGCATGGTGGTGTGTGCCTGTAATCCCAGTTACTTTGGAGACTGAGACAGGAGAACTGCTTGAACCCAAGAGGTAGAAGCTGCAGTAAGCTGAGATTGTGCCACTGCACTCTAGCCTGGGCAACAGAGCAAGACTCCATCTCAAAAAAAAAAAAAAAAAAGGGCCAGGTGCTGTGGCTCACACCTGCAATCCCAGCACTTTGAAAAGCTGAGGCGGGCAGATCATGAGGTCAATAGATCAAGACCACCTTGACCAACATGATGAAACCCCATCTCTACTAAAAATACAAAAAAAATTAGCTGGGCGTGGTGGGCACCTGTAATCCCAGCTACCCAGGAGGCTGAGGCAGGGGAATTGCTTGAACCCAGGAGGCAGAGGTTGTGGTGAACCGAGATCGCACCACTGCACTCCAGCCTGAGCGACACAGCAAGACTCTATCTCAAAAAAAAAAAAAGAAAGAAGAAGAAAGAAAAAAAAAGAAGTCAAAATGAAAGTGATAACAAGGATGCAAAGAGAAGGAAACCCTGGTATACTGCTGGTGGTAATGTAAATTAGGACAGCCTCTATGAAACAGTATGAAGTCTCCTCAAAAACTTAAAAAAATAGAACTACCATATGATCCAGCAATTCTGCTTCTGCATATATATCCATGATAAATAAAATCACTATATCAAAGACATATTTGCAATTCCATGTACACAGAAGCATAAATTCACAATAGCCAAGATATGGAAACAACCTAAGTGACCTGCAACCGATGAATGGATAAAGAAAATGTAATATACACTGCGTGTGTGTGTGTGTGTGTGTATGTGTACACATAAATGTATAAAATGGAATATTATTCAGCCTTTAATAAAAAAGGACATTCTGACATTTGTGACAACATGGATGAACCTAACGGGCATTATGCTAAAAGAAATAAGCCAAACACAGAAAGACAAAATCTGTATGATTTTACTTATAAGTGGAATCTTGGGGAAAAAAAAAAATGAACTCATGCTAACAGAGTACAATGGCAGTTACCACAGGGAGTGGGGTGTGGAAAAAGGAAAAATATTGGCCATAGGGTAAAAACTTTCAATTGTAAGACGAATGAACTCTGGAGACCTAATATATAGCATTAGGTGAGTCTAATAAACATATTTTATACTTGAAATTTGCTAAGAAGCTAGGCACAGTGGCTGATGCCTATAACCATGACACTTTGGGAGGCCAAGACAGTAGGATTGTTTGAGGCCAGGAGTTCAAGACTAGCCTGGATAGCAAAGTGAGACCGTCTCCACAAAATAAAACATTTTTTTTAATTAGCTGGGCATGGTGGTGTACACATATAGTCCTAGCTACCAGGGAGGATGAGGTAAGAGGAACACTTGAGCCTAGAAGTTCGAGGCTGCAGTGAGCTATGGTTGCACCACTGCACTCCAGCCTGGGTGACAGAGCAAGACCCTATCTCAAAAAAATTAAATTAAATTTTAAAAAATTTGCCAACAGAATACATCTCAAGTGTTTTCACCACACATACACACAAAATTATATCTATGTAATGTGATGGATAAATTATCTTTTTTTTTTTTGAGAGAGAGAGAGTCTCACTTTGTCGCCCAGGCTAGAGTGCAGTGGCGTGATCTTGGCTCACTGCAAGCTCCGCCTCCCGGGTTCACGCCATTCTCCTGCCTCAGCCTCCCCAGTAGCTGGAACTACAGGTGCCCGCCACCACGCCCGGCTAATTTTTTGTATTTTTAGTTGAGACAGGGTTTCACCGTGTTAGCCAGGATGGTCTCGATCTCCTGACCTCGTGATCTGCCCACCTCGGCCTCCCAAAGTGCTGGGATTACAGAAGTGAGCCACCGCACCCAGCAGATAAATTATCTTGATTGTGGTAATCATTGTATTAATATATACATATATAAAAACCTCATACTGTACCCTTTAAATATATACTATTTTTATCTGTCAATTATACTTCAATAAAGCTGGAAGAAAGCACAATTAAAATTATAAAACACTGGGATTCCCTACTACAAAAAACCCATTGTGAGTCAATAATAAACAACTGAAGCATTAAAAAAAAACACTGAAATAATTAACTCATCGGAGGTGGGGGGAGGGGGGAGGGAAAGCATTAGGAGATATACCTAACGCTAAATGACGAGTTAATGGGTGCAGCACACCAACATGGCACATGTATACATATGTAACAAATCTGCACATTGTGCACATGTACCCTAAAACTTAAAGTATAAAAAAAAAAGTGGGAAAAAAAAAGTAACTCATCAGATACATTCTGAGTCTTCATATGAAAGGAGGACTCTTCTAACACTGATGCAACAACTTTGTAAAAGTCATTCTTTCCAAGGCAGAAAATAATTATTTCTGAGTGGTAAACAATTCTGATTTCACGAATTGTAGGTGGCTGCACTGCACAGTGAAACAGATAACTCTAAAGACTGATAAACCTAAAATAGGTCCTTGAAATTTATGAAGGGATAAGTGCCCAAACATGACAAAACACTGTAATCTAAATTCTAAAACAACACCATAGGATATATTTCTCTCATACAGTGAAGTTAGGTACAACAGAAAGTTTTAATTTGCGTCTTCAGATCCTTGGACTTATTGCCTATTAAACAAGAGAAGAGTCTTGAAAGTCTACTCACTAACAGCATGATTCACTGCCAAACATCTGTGCCTCTGCAGCATTACAAACTCTAAAGCCCTGAACCTTCAGAATCTACTGCAAATATTCATAACTGCTCACAATAAATCTGTGATCAGAGACCAGCCAGAAATATCCTGCATTTATGTTAGATAAACTCTGACATAGAGATTGGTACTTAACTAAAGTTTGTTAGAATAATTAACTTTTAATCATCACCAGTGATTGAGATGGGAGAAACATCTTTGGGGTATGGGACAGGATGTTACAGCAATGACGCACATATAAGGATTTGTCATGTTACCTGTTCTTGTTTCTCCAGCCACTTGCCCACCATTGGGTGACTGGCACTCAGAGACGAGCGAGCATTGTCTCTCTGAAATTGGTTAGACCAGTTACTAGTATCCCGTGGGAGGCTTCTGTAGTTTTCATCTTTCTATTCAAAAAGAAACAAAAAGGTGTCTTGTAAAAAACCAGACCTTGCAAATCAGTAATGCACCTGGTTTTTCAAAAGTAGCAGAAAAATGATTCTACATATTTAAAACATCTTCCCAATCCTATACAAAATAGCTGATTGAGGACGTTCCACCCAGATTAGACCTCGGAATTATAACCATGTGCCGAGGACAGGCAAGTCTAATAATTACAGCAGGAAGGGTGGCACACACACACGGCACACAACAGACAAAACACTACACTTTGCACTCCTATCCAAATCAATCACCTAAACCAAGTACGTACACCAAAAAGTGAAAAGTACTTCTATACGAGACTTTCACTCTCTCTCAACTGTGGCATTTTCTCTTCTTTCCAGTCTCATAATTAAATTATGAGGTACCATCTTAATTCATCAGAAATGCTAAAAATAAGGAAGATTAATAAATTTGCCCTTTCTTCAAAGCCTTATGGTTTTGTGATTTTTGGATAAGAGATTTAGATTATTCAGGCTGTTTCTATTACCTACTTCACAAGATAGTAGTCAGCATTAACTCAAATATCAGGGGAAAAAAACTGGCCTATCACTATTATTTGTTACATAACAGATACGTAATTGTTCACTGTGACATGGATATGACAAGCGATGTCTTTACATAAATAAATATTTATCAACTAAGTTTTTAATACTCCCCAGAACAACCAAATGTTACTTGATATTTCTTTCAAATAAAAAATTATACTAACTTCCTTTGGCTTATGAGCTGTAAAACCTCATTTCAATGTTCTGAAAAGAAATGAGAAAGCTAGGATAAACTAGGGGAGTCAAACTTTTTAGTTCAACGATGAAATCTAAATCATCTCCTATAAGAACAAAGTAAAATATTACCTTCAGTTGGATCCACTTAACTCAGTACACCAAGTTAGAAGAAGTACTGGCATATTATCCTTAGTAACACTGTTAAGAGTAATCTGGCTATAAGTATTACATGCGTGATTGATACTTACTCTTCATGTGCTGAACTATATGAACACCCAATACAAACACAGAAACAAAAAAGTGCAATATAATAGGTTTGCAATGTATAAAACTTAGTTATAGATCAGGATACTATTTGCTCTTCCTTCATGAGTTTCATCAGGGAATAAAACTTAAAAATGAATTGATAGTATTGGGTTTATGTAAATATTGGGACATATGTTCAAACAAAAGGAAACTGATAAACATTTACCAACATAAACTTTGACATGAAACTTCATAAACTTTAAGAATTAACCTGCAAGAAATAAAATCTTTAAAAACTCAGTAGTAAGATGAAACTTTAGCAGCAAGTTTTTTTTTTTTTTTTTAATAGAAATGGTAAGGAGAAGACATGGACAAAAACTAACTAAGGAAGCAAACTAGAAACTAAGGTTCACCATATCTCAAGATACTAAGAGTCTCTCCTTAAAACTTAAGCTTCAGAAAAAAGGAAAGGAAATACCGTTTCATATGACAGTCCATAGATACACTGATAAGCTTATTCTGTAAGACTTTCTTATACTAATAAGAAATTCAGATAAGTCATAAAGGGTAAACTTGTTAATGACAGAACTTTATTTATTAGTGACAGAACCTTATGTGTCTACAAAGAGAAGGAGGAATTAAAGTACACTGAAATGCAAGTATAATTTTTATGTCAAAAACAAAAATTGAGGCTATCATTGACTAGGGACCAGGCTTTCATACTCATTTCCCACCATTTGAGGTGATTATTACACCAACTGCTTACTTAGAGAATGAATAATTAACCCAAAAGTATTTTTAAAAATCTGCCCTCTCTTTTCAGTAGGAACTGTATTTCAGAGAAATCAACAGTACCAGTTCATGAGGGGAAACTCGTCTTTTCAGAAGAATGCCAAATAATGGAAATAGAACTAATAACAGAATTAGAAATACGACCATTTTCAACTCCTCATGAAATAATTCAGGCAAAGATAATCATACTAAAACTATTATGTTAAGAGTTGATAGATAACTGGATATTTGCATAGTGACAAAATATCACTTGAAAAGAAAAAGAGTCCACTTTTGAAATGAAGAGATCAGGCCCCACACAATTCTCACCTTTCGGTGTCTGGAGTCCAGTATGCTACTGGTACCCACCCCTCTGCTCCTTCCTGAATCTATGCCATTCTTCCTCTTCCCATAGATGGTCTTGTTGGCTCTATGGACTGCTGATTATTATCTCTCTGGACAAGCTCAAAAAGTGCACAATTTCACCACGTCCTACCCTGACAACTTTTAAGCACAAGTCACGAAAACGAAACTGTTTCCTGAATTCATGATCTCAGTTTCCAACAAGAGGTCCCAAAGATACCTCGAAACTGAGCTCCCTATTTTGACTCGGGCACCATTCCCTAAAATATTTAGAATTAGCTTTACTCTCTTTCCTCCCTCTTTGATCTCCACAGCTTCTAAGTCTTATTGATACAACATTTTTGCTGATTTTGGTCCTCGGCCATAAACCTAGTTCAGGATCAACTTGTCTCTTACCTGAAATTTTAACAGTGGCCTTCTAACTGGACACAGGCTCTGGCCATATCCTCTCTAACAATGTTCTGCACCACTTTCTGGCACAGGAGTTTCCTAAAACATATGCTGGATCACATCAAACCTCCAGCAAACACTATAGGTAGACCAGAGGGAATTTCAGACAATGGTGCTTACTGTACCACACAAACTTCTTCACCTTCATTCTTGCTTTCTTTGAGACCTGTACTTCCAACATCATTTCTTCTATAGAAATACTGAACATTCTTCAAAGCCCAGTTCAAATGCTACTTTCTAAGAAGCATTCCCTGATTCTCAATTGAACTAATCATGCCATGCTTTTTGTTACCACTCTGTTCTAATTTTACTTTAATTATGGTTCTAACTTATAATTTAGCTAATTTTAAAAATTGCTATTTCTAATCTTACAGGGAAGCCTGGGCAGATCATCATTCACCTTTAAACCCAAGCACTCAGCACAGTGGCTTACACCAATGTGGATGACTTTTTCATGAATATTTTTTAGGTTCCCTATTTCACATGGTTTCAGAATCCTGGAATTTTAAAAGAACATTTTGATAAGTTGTTTTAAAAATTGTTTAGGGAATGCTTCAAAGAGGCATTAAGATAAACTTTAGTAAAATGTATTTTCAGTGAAATGTAATCACTGTATTTTTAGATTTATACTAAAAGATGTATACCACTGTTATATGCCTATTTCAACTTCATGTCACACCTACAGCATATGATGTCTGTGGCAAATGTGATTATTTCCAAATGCACAGAAAAAACAGTACACTGTTTCTCCATGTAAGTCAATTATGACATGCAGTACCTGCAGCACAGCAACATACAACAATCAGACTAAGAGAAAGAATGGCGGAAGATGGCAAGGTCTGCACTTTTCCACTGCACTTGAAGAATTCTACAATTTTATATTTGTGGAATCAACTTTGAGTTCATGGATAATAAAACTAAAACTAACGTTCACTCTCATAACAAAGGAATTTTCCTAATTCATGTAAAATCAATAATGAATCCATATATTGACTTACGTATAATGTATGAAAACTGCAGTTATTTACAGCAATCTTGAATTATTATCAATCAGTTGAAGAATTTTTAAAATACATTATTAATTCCTATCAACATATTTGTTATATTTTTGACAGCATCATGCAGGTCCTACTAGCATTTCAGTCATGTTTCTTCCTCCCAGTCCTGAAGTCTGGCCACAAATCTAGTTCACTGTCTACTGCATACAATGTGTATCAAGTGCATACAAGGACTGTAGGCCTGTAAAGCTGTGTTTCTGTATTTATGATGGAGAGATATCCATAAACATCGCAGCATACAATGTATTAAATATTTTCTACAACACAATTTATACTAGATACCACTGTCCACTGAAATATACATCATGCACTCTATTTTCAATTTGAAAGTATTTGCTTTAGCATAAATTAATTGTTAAAATACGGCAGTTGTAACCAATCTATTCAAGACTATATACGCTCACTTATGAATCAAATTATAACTATAAATCAAAAATTTTAAATCAAATATACATAATTCTAATGATTATAAAACTTACTAATGGCATAAATTAATTTGTTAGAGTTATTACTTTATCTAAAAGATTATACCAAAAAAATGCCATAAGGAATTACTCTCCCGTTTTTAAATTATAACTTTAATCCTCCACTTATGAGGCTGCCCCAAATAGCTGCTCAGCTTTGTGCTAGGTGGGAAATTTTCCTTCTTGCCAGGGAAAAACAGATGTTCCTGCTGCGATCAGGGATTTTCCTTATCATCTAAATGTACCGCCACAGCATCAGGTGTCAAAAAGCCACTCCAGCTGGGAAATGCATATTAATTTGCTGCTCCCTGGTTCCGGTATCCTGGCTATGGAGAAAATCTCTTTCAGGGTAAGGAAAGTAAGTGTCTTCTCCCACCTTAGCCCTCCCCAAGCTTATTACAATTCAGGAAAACCATACAGAGCCCACCCAATGCCTTGAGACAGAAGCTCATTCTCGGCATACTAAGCTGCAACTCCAAGCTTTATCTCCCAGAAACAGCTATTTAGCTGATGGTCAGATTTCTTGGCAAGACTATATCCCTCTGTTGCAGAAGTCAGAACTGGGATTTCATGAGCATTATAGAAGTCATAAACATTTCTGTGTTGGCACAGGAAACCCAACTATGTTTCCACCTCGTTTCAGTGCAAAAATCTCATTTTTTTTTAAGAATTATGAGAAATCATAGCATATTTTGAAATACAAAATACTCAATGCATATACATTTCATTCAGAACCTCTATGCATCATATGGCTTCAAATATTCCCGTGTGATGTTAAGATTTTACATTTCCCACATTTTTCAACTCTGCAATTATGGTAAAAGAGAATTCAATGTTCTGCTTAATTATTTCTCCAGGAAATGATACACAAAAAACAAAGGGAACTATTTTCAGGATATCTAATCTGAAATTAGGAGACTGAAGTAAAATTAATAATGATGGCTTAGAATAATTTTTTTTTTGAGACAGAGTCTCGCTCTGTTGCCGAGGCTGGAGTGCAGTGGCGCAATCTCAGCTCACTGCAAGCTCTGCCTCCTGTGTTCACGCCATTCTCCTGCCTCAGCCTCCCGAGTAGCTGGGACTACAGGTGCCCGCCACCACACCCGGCTAATTTTCTGTATTTTTAGTAGAGATGGGGTTTCACCATGTTAGCCAGGATGGTCTCGATCTCCTGACCTCGTGATCCACCCGCCTCGGCCTCCCAAAGTGCTGGGATTACAGGTGTGAGCCACCGCACCCAGCCAGAATAATTTTAATTACATGAAGCTTGCTAAAATTATCAGCAATCATATTATTGATTTAATGTAGCAGACTCCTTACTGCATTTGGGGCAGGAGTTTATCTTTTGTACCTCCTTATGGCTACACCAGAGCGTGACCTTGGAAGCAATGCCATAGCTAAAGTGTATGAGAAGATAACAACCAGAAGGTGATCTGTAAATATGGTCTGTACTTTCTGACCATCATTCATTCATCTTCTAAAAAATAAATAATAACAGAAAAAAAGAGACAGATAAGGGTGAAGTAAAATGACTCACACACACAAAACGCAGGCTTAATCACCAACTTGTAAATGAAGGCAGAAAATTTGGCAGTTCCTATTGGTTTAAATAAACTAAATGCCTATTAAGACTTTTTTTTAAATAAGGAAACCTAGAATTTTATTCCAAACACAGTATTCATTATCATTTACCCTAGGTGCATGTCTATTCCTAAGTATAATGAACCAACTAAAAAGCAATATTTGAAATCCATGCAAACCAACTTCCTATGTGTAATGCCTAATGTTGTGGAACTGAGGCCAGGTAATCTGTTCCTATATTATCTGTAATTCCTAAGCCAGTATCCAGCACATAATCAGCACTGGTACATGTATACATCTTACTTTTCCTTTTTGCTAACAGGTTTCCCCCACATTCTTAATAACTATTAATGAGAGGTATGGAAAAGACAAATGAAAGAGTATGTGTTTATAAAGTTTTTATAACAGAACTATGGCAAGACAAAGAGGAAACTCAAACAACCATACATTTTTGTCAAAACAACCACATCGGGATCATTAGTAATAATTAATAGTTTGCTAAACCATGGTGGAGTTTGCAACCAGAAACACTGGTCAGAATCCAGAGATTTTGAATGCCAAAAGACGTATTGTAGCACCTCTTTAGCTCAAATTACTTAAGTAATTTTTCATGTTTAAATGTCAATTTTCTTTTTTTTCGGAGACGAAGTTTTGCTCTTGTGGCCCCAGGCTGGAGTGCAGTGGCTCAATCTCGGCTCACCACAACCTCCGTCTCCCTGGTTCAAGCGATTCTCCTGCCTCAGCCTCCTGAGTAGCTGGGATTACAGGCACCCACCATCATGCCTGGCTAATTTTTTGTATTTTTAG
This sequence comes from Gorilla gorilla gorilla, assembly GCF_029281585.2. Taxonomy (NCBI): domain Eukaryota; kingdom Metazoa; phylum Chordata; class Mammalia; order Primates; family Hominidae; genus Gorilla; species Gorilla gorilla. The sequence goes on along the minus strand of NC_073232.2, from coordinate 84,636,862 downwards.
TAGAGACAGGGTTTCACCATGTTCGGCAGACTGGTCTTGAACTCCTGACCTCAGGCGATCCGCTCGCCTCGGCCTTCCAAAGTGCTAGGATTACAGGCATAAGCCACCATGCCCGGCCAATTTTCCTTTTCAACTGAGTTAAAGTTTTGAACAGGAGTAAGTAAAAAAATTTGAAAATAATTTTTCCAAGCAAATTAACTATCCAACAAATTAATAATATACAAAATAAAATAACCTAATATATATATCAAATTTTTACTAGGATTTTTCCTTTGAAATGTTAAAGGTATTATCCATAGTTCTTAAAACTCATTCTGACTTGAAAAATGACCTATATCATTCTTCACATTTGATAATATCTTTTCCAGTCATTCTGATACATACTCAGTATCTTCTAGATAATAAAATTCACTTAATTTGGTGAGGAACTCAAGAATTCTGAATATGCCAAAAATTTTCATGGTGGAATTCTAATATAGAAGAATTTCTATATTAGAAACAATTTGAAAATTACAACTAAGTTTCCAAATACAATTCCTGTCATGGCAGCAAACCCTTCAAGTTGATACACTGACAAAATCAGAAGCATGACATTTTAGTTTTAAGTCATAACCTATAACTGGCCAGTATCTTGTTAACGGTCTTATCAAACAAGAAAAATAATCACAGGAGTATGGATCTGTATCAGGCTATGAACATAAAGGGATCCAATATGAAAAAGGATTGGTCAAAAATCTCTCCTGGAGATGCAGGTCTGATCAAACTAAAACGGGCGCGGATTTCTCTGAAGCCACCGGATCTGTCCAGAGAGCCAACCAGGGAATCCAAGGAGAAGAGAAAGATCAGCAAAACTCAACCACATCCAGGGTGCTTGTTTGAACCAATTTTCTCAGCTGTTCCTAATCCACTTTGACAGAGAAGGAAGCCATGAAAAATTTTGGATACAGCATTTTAAAGCTGGAAGGAACAAGCTAGACAACAGCTAGGTTAACCTCTTACTGACTGAAAGAAGAAACAGGGAACTGGAGAAGTGATAACAAATAAATTGTGGAGATGAGGATGACAACCCATTCTCATGGTTACACCTACCCACCTCAATGCCCAAATTCTACTCACTCAATTTCCTTTTTCTTTTTTTGAGAGAGGTTCTCACTCTGTCGTCCAGGTTGGAGAGCAATGGCACAATCTTGGCTCACTGCAACCTCCACCTCCCGGGCTCAAGCGATCCTCCCACCTCAGACTCCCAAGTACCTAAGACTACAGGTGCAAGCCAACACACTCAGCTAATTTTTTAACTTTTTGGAGAGACAAAGTCTCACTATATTGCCGAGGCTGGTCTTAAACTCCTGAGTTCAAATGATCCTCCTGCCTAAGCCTCCCAAAGTATGGAATTATAGGTATGCACCACCAGCCTAGCCTCTACTCAATCCTGAGTAATAAAATTTCCAACTTCTCATTCTTAATCTAACATGGAACCATAGTTTAGGTGGCTAATGACAAAAATTTCTGATATCTAGTCACAGCTACACAAGCATCCCATCACATGGGAAGGTAGTTCTTGAATTCAAAATGATGATATATTTGATCACAAATTATATTTTCACAGAGATGGTTGGTTCACTAAGAAATACTATACAGTGTTAAGAATAACCATACGTAAAATGTTGGCTTTAAAACTGTCTCATTTCATTCTTAAAATAATTTTTTAATTTTGTTTTAATTTTTTTTTTATTTTTTTGGGAGACAGGGTCTCACTCTGTCACCCAGGCTGGAGTGCAGAGGCACAATCATAGCTCACTGAAGCCTCAACCTCCCCAGCTCAAGTGATCCTCCCACCTCAGCCTTCCGAATAGCTGAGACTATAGGCACACATCACCACACATGGCTAATTTTTTAATTTTTTGTAGAGACTGAGTCTTACTATGTTGCTCAGGCTGGTCTCAAGCTCCTGGCCTCAAGAAATCCTCCCATCTTGGCCTCCCAAAGTGCTGAGATTACAGGTGTGAGCCACTGTGCCCAGCCTCAAATTATTTTACAACACAAAGATCTGATTAATTCCAGGAGCTTGAGACTGTAGTGAGCAACAGCTGGACCACTGCAATCCAGTCTGGGCAACAGAGAGAGATCCTCTCTCAAAACAAGAGAAAATCTCTTTCCAGGTATAACTTAGATTATCTTCTTTATCCTAGGAAAACATGCAGAAAGAAGTGAGGAGGAAATAGATGAGGGAAGTTTAACGTTTATAAAAAATTACAAAAATGTTGTCTACTCTTAGACTCTGAGGAACTGAAGGACAGAGCCTAAAGGAAAGCCGCATGAACCATAGCTCCACTTGCTTTCCTGCACAGTATTTCATAAGGGCCAACATGGCCCCTGAATTCCCCTAGAGCCACCAGCATTCCACTGTCAGCAGTGGGCAGGAATGGAGAACACGGGACCACCACTTTTGACCTATACTCCTTAAAACAAGAAGGGTGAGTGTGTGAAAGAATAAATAAATAAATATTTCAGGTTCAATTAAATCTTGAAGATCTTGACTCACTTTCTTACACTACACTAAACATGAGCAACATTTGACTAAAAGCTGCTTAACTCTGAAAAACAAATTTATACTGAAACAATTTAAAAACATTTTAGAAAGTGCTTAACTTTGAAGGCAAGAAATACGCAACAACATTTCATTTTCTTTCTTTTTTTTTTTTTTGAGATGGAGTCTCGCTCTGTGGCCCAGGCTGGAGTGCAGTGGCGTGATCTCGGCTCACTGCAAGCACCGCCTCCCGGGTTCACGCCATCCTCCAGCCTCAGCCTCCGGCACAGCTGGGACTACAGGCGCCCGCCACCACGACCTCCTGACCTCGTGATCCGCCCGCCTCGGCCTCCCAAAGTGCTGGGATTACAGGCGTGAGCCACCGCACCCGGCCCTTTTCTTTCAAAAATGCTCAACTCTAAATATGTATGCTCCAAAACTAAAATTATAAGTAACAATAGCATTTTGCATCAAGAGTACTATGCACAATACAGAAAGAAGGGAACAGATGCTAGACAGAGGGAGAGATAGTAAAATACTTATAGTGGTTGCCTAATTCCAAAATACCTACAGTCTTATACATTATTTAGATGTGCATCATAAATATTTTATATTTTTCTAAATATTTTTCGTCTGAATTCAAAAACGAATGTATATATACATATATATTTAAATAAATTACTACAATTTGAAAATGAAGAGAGTTACATCACATATAGCTAGTCTGACAATGTAAGATAATTACCACTTTCTTCCATTTTTCAGCCCACAATCCAAACTCCAATGAACTGGATGGATGCGTAGAAGAATTGGGTAATTTCTGTGAAAGTCCCTAGGTACAGTCTACCTTAGCTTTCCCCTTAATTGTGAAGGTGCCTCCTCAGGTACACTGTCTCCACAGATACTTTTTATCTTAATGTAGAAAGTGCTTATTTTCATTTATCATAATCTTATCCTACATACTGTTTCTCATAAGTAATGACTTTTGTGGAGAATTACATTGCCACATGGGAAGCATTTAGAGTAAAGAAATGGATGGCACAAACTTCTAAAGAACTGAGTTCCTCTCTACAATCCCATTAGCAGAAAAAGCATGTTCTCTAAAAAGGATATTAATATTCAAGGAAACTATTTCTGTCCTCCATTCATGGCTAAAAACTACAATTTTAGAAAATGTGATTCAGGGAATTTGAGTAACGTCTATTGAAACCTTACTCTCCCCTTTCCCCCAAAAAAACATAATCTAACTAAAGTCAAAATAAAACAGATATTGCAACAAGATGCCCCAATAAAAATTAAATACAAAAGTGCAAGTACCCAGCCAAGAGAATTCAGCACATTTATATCACAACTTTATCATTTAACAGCTGGTTGAACTATTAGGTGAGCTATTTAAACTCTCCAGGGCTCTACTTGCTCACCAATAAAATGGGTACAAGGCCGGGTGCGGGGGTTCACACCTGTAATCCCAGCACTTTGGGAGGCCGAGGCGGGTGGATAACGAGGTCAGGAGATCAAGACCATCCTGACTAACACGGTGAAACCCCGTCTCTACTAAAAATACAAAAAAATTAGCCGGGTGTGGTGGCAGGCACCTGTAGTCCCAGCTACTCGTGAGGCTGAGGCAGGAGAATGGCATGAACCTGGGAGGCAGAGCTTGCAGTGAGCCGAGATCACGCCACTGCACTCCAGCTTGGGCAACACAGCCAGACTCCGTCTCAAAAAAATAAAAATAAAAATAAAAATAAAATGGGTACAGCAACAGTACCTACACTTCTGGTATAGGTATAATTAAATGATATATAACATGTAACATACCAAGCATGCCATAATGCCTAGGAATAGCAAGTATTCAAAAACAACTTTGTTATCATTAGTGAAAATATTAAAACCAAGAAAACAGATATGGCTTATAGGTAAAATAGATGGAAACCACTTCTACTACCAAATTTCGAGAAACGCTGACTGGAACACATTTCTCCAAAGGCAGCCCAGATCATAACAGGAGCAGGAATATATGCAAAATTAAAAGAAAGGATGTTTAAAGTCCTTAGAATGCAAACAGGTGCTCCAGTCGCAGCAATCCATCTGATACTCTTCTTGTTAATAACAGGACCTGAAGGGACTAGATCTAACTTCACAACTCAAAATAGGTAGGCTTATAAGCTGAGTTATAAAAAATTAAAAATAGAAACTAGCTTAAAAAGATGAAGCCAGGCACGGTGGCTGATGCCTGTAATCCCAGCACTGTGGGAGGCCGAGGCGGGTGGATCACCTGAAGTCAGGAGTTCAAGACCAGCCTGGCCAACACGGTGAAACCCTGGCTCTACTAAAAATACAAAAAATTAGCCAGGTGTGGTAGTGGGCGCCTGTAATCCCAGCTACTGGGGAGGCTGAGGCAGGAGTTTCGCTTGAACCCAGGAGGCAGAGGTTGCAGTGAACTGAGATCACACCATTGCATTCCAGCCTGGGCGACAGAGTGAGACTCCATCTCAAGAAAAATAAATAAATAAATAAATAAAAAGATGAAATGAAATCAAATGAGATTAAAATATTTTTTCAATGTATATAGACTATGCAAAATTTTGTTCCATATAATTTAATCAATGATAGTTCCTGGTCCTCTCCCCTAAGTCAAGACAATCAGGTATAACATATTCATTTCCCTCTGTGATGTATGTAACTTTAAGGGCACACAAGAAGGCTTCTGACTTTATTCAGGATTTATACTCCTGCAGTGGTTTGTGAACTCTAAAAATATCGCATCCAAGCTCCAAAATTTTATCAATAACACCTTAGGACTTTATCACTTTGAACACAAAATATTTAAAGCATATGAAGGCAGACTGTATTCCTAATGTAGCATAGAAAAAGATGAGACTAGGTTATCAATAACTCAGTGAGCCCAGCCTATTGTAGAAATGATTATAACCATACTGACTGAAAGTTCAAAAATGTGCTGCATTCAAATAAGATATTTTAATATGCAAAATAGAAGGGTAAAATTTATAGTTATAGAGACCTCTAATAGGAAATACAAATGTTGCAGCAGAATAGTTTCAAGTCTATTCTCAGCTGGATCTCTCTTGAAACTAATGCCGCAGAAAATTAAAGAGAGCTACAGGTCTGTCACAGAGGACATGTGATTCTAAAGAACTATCTCAGCTCATCCTTTAAGCTTTTGGATGGTTACCACAATGCTGGAAGCTATGCTTGGCTCACAACCAAACGATAAACAACTTCTTCTCAGCAGCCAACTGGTCAAGTGTATTTTGTGGTTTAAAATAATCTTCTTCAAATCCAACAGAACATAAAGGGAAAAAAATAAACAAAATAAACTTTTAAAAACGTAATTTAGAAATAAAATAGTGTTTTCAAATTTACTAATATGACAGTTGGCCTTGTAAATTAGAAAGAATGAATGAGGAGAAGCAGAAATCAAGAAGTCAAACTGGTGCAGGCGCAGTGGCTCAGGCCTGTAATCCAAACACATTGGGAGGCCAAGATGGGAGGATCACTTGAGCCCAGGAGTTCAAGATCAGCCTGGGCAACATAGTGAGACCCCATCTCTTAAAAAAAAAATAGCTGGGTGGGGTGGCCCATGCTTGTAGTCCAAGCTAATTCATGGGCTGAGATGGGAGGATCACTTGAACCCATAAAGTTGAAACTGCGGTAAGCCATGCACTGAACTCCAGCCTGGGCAATAGAGCAGAGCCAGACAGTGGCAAAAGAAAAAGAAAAGGAAAAGGGAAGGGGAAGAGGAAGGAGAAGGGGAAGGGAAAGGGGAAAGGGAGGAGAAAGGGGGAGAGGAGGGGAGAGGGGAGGGAATGGGAGGGAAGGGGAGAGGGAAGAGAGGGGGGAAGGGAGAAGCAGGGAAGGGGAAGGGGAGGAAAGAGAATGGGGAGGGGAAGGGTAGGAAAGGGAACGAGGAGGGGAAGGGGAGGAAAGGGAAGGGGGAGGGGAAGGTGAGGGAAGGGGAAGGGAAGAGGAAAGGAATGGGAAAGGGAGGGGGAAGGGAAAGGAAGGGAAAAGGGAAAGAGAAGGGGAAGGGGAAGGGGAAGGGGAGGAAGGAAAAGGGAAAGGAAAGAGAAGGGGAAGGAAAGGGGAGGGGAAAGAAAAGGGGAAGGGGAAGGGGAAAGGAAGGGAAAGGGAAGAGGAAGGGGAACGGAACAAGAAACGGGAGGGGAAAGGGAAGGGGAAGGGGAAAGGGAAAGGAATGGGAAGGGGAAGGGGAGGGGAGGGGATGGGAAGGGGAAAAGGAAGGGAAGGAAAAGAAACAAAGGGGTTTTGAAAGGAATGAAGGAGCACACAGAAACAGTAGACAGAAACATTGTTTTCATTAAGGCTTCTATCTAGAAAAATATTTCCAGTTCTACTTTTGTACTGATAGTCAACATCCAATATTAAATGAGTTGTAGGACTTTTAAAATACTCAAAATTAATTTTTCATTTGAAAATGATAAATTTGTGCAATCTAAGTATGAGAGGAAGTGAAATGTCACAAACCCAAATACAGCAAACGTACTAGATTCTATTCTGCATTGGCTTAAAGAAAAGATATCTTAAAAAAAACCATTATACAGTCATGCACCCCATAACAACGTCAATGGACCACATATATAATGGTGATCACATAAGATTAAAATCCTGTATTTTTACTGTACTTCTTCTATGTTTAGATATGTTGGACATAAATATCTAAATATGAATGCATTGTGTCCCAGCTACCTATTCAGTATAGCTACATGCTATATAGGTTTCCAGCCTAGAAGAACAGGATATACCATGTAACCTAGGTGTGTTGTAGGCTACACCATCTAGGTTTGTGTAAGTGCACTCTATGATGTTCACACAAGGATGAAATCGCCTAACAATGCAGTTCTCAGGATGTATCTCTGTCATTAAGCGAGGCATGACTATATTCCTATTTCCTCTCCCTTAAAATGTAACCATACTTTGTTTTCAGCTAGACCCGAGGTCCTGCAGGAAAAAAAAAAAAAAAAAAAGACCGAGCCCTGAAAACCACAGAAGAGCTTTAAGGAAGCACACAAATTTTCTGGAGTGGGTAAAGGAATCTGTTGGTGTGAGTAATGCCTGTGTTTCAGCTCTTGGAAGTCTACAGGTAATTCTGATGCACACCCATGTAGAACCTTTAAGCTATCTAGTAAGACAGTAAGTTCTGGAACTCAGGAGTACCAGCTGCTAGTTTCCTTCACCACCACCCTCAAGCCTCACTCCTATCCTATTTATCTAGGACTTCTCAGAGCATTTTATACATCCTAACTACTTCATACTTTATTAGCCTAGAATTTATGTGAAACAATTACTAATAGCTTTAAAAATGTTCATCTCCTTACCAAATAAGTCTATTTGAGGAATCTAGTCAAAGAAAATAATCAGCGATGCCAACATAAATTGATAAATAAGGACATTCTCTGAAGGGTACTTCTAAAGGTTACTTATAAAAGCAAACAAAATTGGCAAAAATATAAATGTCATACAACAGAAAAAACCATCAAATAAAGTTAAACATTAACTATAAGAACTCAACACATAATATAACATTATGTAAACTATCCATATTTATGAGGCATAGGAAAATTCTCTCAATACAGCAGAAATTGGAAACATTGCAGGAAATTAAACTATACTTGGATGGTTCCCCCTGGTAATAAGAATAGCCAACATCTGTATAGAGCCATGCTCCACAGAAGTCCTGAAGTTAATACATTAAAATGTCATTACTACTCATCTTCAAAATTTCAAATTACAATCATCCCTCAGTATCCATGGGGGACTGGTTCCAGAACCCCTTGCAGATACCAAAATCCACAGATGCTGAAGTCTCTTACATAAAATGGTGGACTACTGCACATAACCCATGCACATCCTCCCATATAGTTTAAATGATCTCTAGATGACTTACATGACCTACTACAAAGAAAATGCTTCGTGTAAATAGTTGTTATTCTGCATTATATAGGAAATTAGGACAAAGAAAAGTTTCTACGTGTTCAGTACAGACACAACCATTCTTTTTTTGTTGTTGTTCCAAATATTTTCAATCTAATCTTGGTTGAATCCATGGATGCGGAACCCATGGACACAGAAGCCTGATGGCATTTCCCTGTTTCTATATACCCTTCATTACCGTACATATGCAAAGAGCAAGCTGTATTACTATCAGGGAAAAAAAGGGGGTTGGGGAACCTTGAAAAATACTTCAAAAATGTTTATAAAAATAATTTCCTAAACTTAGACAAAACATCTCACCCTTCTAATAGAAAGAAAAGCGAGATGACAAAGACATAACTAAGAAAGCATCTCTTACAAGTGGTTGTGTGTATCGGGGGATTGGATTGTGTGTATTGGTTGTGTGTATTGGAAAGATAACAAACATGCTAAGCAACTAAACCAAACAGAAATAATAAACCCAAGGGGTAAGAAACATTTCAAGGTCTCCATTTAAAAAATCAAAAGAAAAGGAAGCTAATGATGCCAATGCAATAGGTTCCCTTTATTACTTTCTTCCCCTTTCCCTAATCAGGTGAGAATCTCTTTTGGAAACTTGTCCAGACCTGGTTTTTATACTAAGTCTACCTATGTTAATTGTTTAGGGGGAAATATAATTTACAAAAACAATGCCACTCATTATTTAGAGGGAAGGAACAATGGCTTGTAGCAACTGCACAGTGAAATAGTCCACAGTCCTTATCCCCGGCACTGCATGGAAAGCAGATTCTTCTAAGAGCTCATTACATCTTTCTTGATGGGATAAATCGCATGCTCTCCACAGACTAGCTGGCCTCTTTATTCACAGCAACACTGACTTAATAAGGAAGACCAAAGAGGTGGTAAGATGATTTAAGTATTCACACCGATTGAAATACTCTTCCTCAGGATAAAACATTAACCACATGTTTAACTCTCAAACGAAAATACAGCCTCTAGCAAGAAACTTTCCACACAAAGTATGAGCAAAATGTTCCCTAAAACAGCTGGAAAAGGCAGTCAGCCACAAAATACTGGACACAAAGGTGAGTATTTCAAATAACTTTGAAAAAAGCCACAACTCCCTTACCCTCTCCATCTCACTTCCAGATGAAAGCATGAAATATTTTAAGAAATTCAGAAGCCTATGGGACCCTCGGCCTCTTCAGGCCCTCAAGCAACTGAGTATCATCATCATCTGTACACCCTGCCCACTAAGCCTAATAGTGGAATGAGATTATGACCACTATTTCAACAAGGAAGACTCCACCTCTTGTTTGTGATTTTGAACCAAAGGAGAGAGTTTGACATGATGGTGCTCTAACGTATCAGAATACAACTTTCCTGCTTAGAAACAAGATTTTAATTGATTGGTAATATTATTCTAAAATAATTTACTCTGCTCATTTAACTTGGAAGAATATAAACCACTTAACTATGTAGATGAGTTATTTAAGAATGTTAACTTATTTTAACCACTAGAGATCACTAAATCAGAGGGCTATGAATGCACAACTAATTTATTTCTACAATTTTATACAGAAAACCTGAACCACTACAGACTCATAAGAATTTATAACATCTTAAAGCATGAGAGCATAGGTAAGCTCTCATGGGCTTAACAGAAATAAATAAATTGAATGCTTTGTACCTAAGCAGCAAGTATGCTTTCCTTCCTTCTGAATATTGAAAAGATGAGGAGGCTTTTTATAACTGAAAATAAAATGCCATTTTATCATATTTATATATGAGCTCTCAGACTAAAATACAAACAGCATAAAACGCAGACAGCAAGATTACTATTTGAAGAGTAAAGCCAATGAAAATTCAAAATACTAATTCATTACACATTACTATTCAAGTATATCATATGCGAATATCACTTCATCTAGAAATATATATGTAGATGAAGGCTTTTCCTATGGGAAAGTATGGGCATCTGGCTACATTAAATACTGCTCCATGGAAGTAAAAAGATTGCTGAATATTTAACAATTTTTAAGATAAATATTATATTTAAGGATGTCTCACAACACTGATACTTAAAATGTGAAAAAAAGAGAAAGAGCATGGATGTCCAAAATTGAGAGAAAACAGAATACAATCTACAATGAAATGTTTTACACTCATTAAAATATTGATAATAAAATTCACACCAGGGAAAATCCCTATTGTATGAAAAATAATGTTGAAATAATCAGGATGCAAATATGTGAACATAGCATGACTCCAACTTGTGTGTGTGTGTGTGTGTGTGTGTGTGTGAATACTGGTTGTTGCTGGGTTCTGGAGTTATGAATAATTTTATTTTGTTCTATTCTATAAGTTTGCCAAATTTTCTACAATGATAGAAGCATGTTATTTAAAACAACAGGCGGGCATGGTGGCTCATGTCTGTAATTCCAGCCTTTGGGAGGCTGAGATGGGAGGATCACCCAAGTCCAAAAGTTTGAGACCAGCCTGGGCAACATAGCAAGACCCCGTTTCTAAAAAAATTAAACAATCAGCCAGGTGTGATGGCTAGTGCCAGTAGACCCAGCTACTTGGGAGGCTGAGGCAGGAGAATGCTTGAACCTGGGAGGTAGAAGTTGTAGTGAGCTGAGATTGCACCACTGCACTCCAGCCTGGGTGACAAAGCAAGACCCCATCTCAAAATAAATAAATAAATAAATATTTAAAAATGAAACTGCGTCAGCTAGGTGGATGTGGTTAATTGGCAGTGAGAGTCTCAGTGCTCTCCTAACATGTGTTCCTGTGCTGCAGAGGTTTTAAGGCTAATGTTCTACTTCCCAGGCTCTTCTGCAGAGAAGGGTCTAGATACAAACTGAACTCCACCTACTCAGATTCAGTAGCATGAGATTTTAATAGTGGTTTGAAACAGAATTTTCCTGGGCTGTTATGACTGGCAGCATTTCTAGGGTGGGTCTCCAGCTTCACAAGTGACAGAAGCAAGTTGAGTACACCTGGAGGCAGGGCGGTGTGTAGTGTGTAGCAGGCAGGCTCCGGTGGGAGGAGTTCAGGCCCCTGGACTGCAGCACCTCCTTCACCACAAAAGCAGAGAGGGTAGCTCCACAGGCAAGCCACATGTTTGTTACTGCATAGTTTTAAAGGTTCTCCAGGACCACCTAGGACTTGCTCTGCAAACCCTTCCAGTGATTTTGTGAGAAAAACATTCTAAGTGATAAATTCCTTTTGTTCAAAAATGTTTTATGATAAAAACAGGTTCTGTTTGCTGCAACTGAAACGGACTCACACATCCAAGATGTTGAATGACTTGAAAAGAAACTTCAGTATGCTTCAAACAGTTGAAAACCTAGTTAAAAAAATTTTTTTAACTGCCAACTTGACTTGTTTACACATTTGTGAATATCCATGTAAATTAAATTAGGTCTATTCTAAAAAAAGATTAACTGCCACGAGACCCACTGATAAACTGGATTCTGCTTCTTTGGATAGTCTACTGCAAGATAAAGTCCTCAAAACTTTCAAGCTAATCTTAATGAGAAGATCTTCCAATATGGCTCCTCAACACATCTATAAAAACAAAGTATTTCAGGAGACTAAGCCTAACAGTTAAGTTCATAATTCAAAAAAATCAGAAACTAAATATACTCTTTTTTTCAAGTAGATTCTTCTCAGTTTAAACCTATGTTTTCCATGTTCTTTTTTTGTCACTAGAATTACTACAGAGAGGAGTGTGCTGAAATGCAAACCAAAGTTGAAAGAAATATTTAAAACAGATATTTGTATACCTATGCAAAGAATAAATCAAGCAAATATCAAGCTACATCTTTTTCATCTTATGTGATTAGTATTATTTTGACATTTCTCAACATATACTGTGCTAACTTACTGGCTGCACTGAAAAAATGTTTATTAATTCTTTCAACAGAAGTTTATTGAGCATCTACAGATTCAAAAGTGAAAATGACAGATTCAGCAAAAAGCACATTAAATAAGAGGTGAGAAGTGTGACAAAAAGGAACAATAAGGGTTCTGACAAAGAGCATCAACATTTTTGTTGTTGTTGAGATGGAGTCTCATTCTGTCACCCAGGCTAGAGTGCAGTGGCGTGATCTCGGCTCACTGCAACTTCCGCCTCCTGGGTTCAAGCGATTATTGTGCCTCAGCATCCTGAGTAGTTAGGATTACAGGTGCAGGCCAGCACACCTGGCTAATTTTTGTATTTTTAGTGGAGATGGGGTTTTGCTATGTTGGCCAGGCAGGCCTTGACCTCCTGGCCAGTAGTTCCACCTGCCTTGGACTCCCAAAGTGCTGAGATTATAGGTGGGAGCCACCACGCCCAGCCAACAAATTTTTTAAAACAGACAAAACAGGCTAAAATAAAGTTTCTTTATTCAGATTAAATAAATTAGGTCAAGGACTAAAATAAATTAGGTCAGAGAAGAAAGTATTATGAAGACTAGACAACACACTTCCATTTACAAGGAGATTAGGATAAAACGATCAACTGTGTAATCAAACTAAATTACCATGAAGTCCACTTTCATCCTTAAAAGTTCATAATGTTCTAAGTTCCTTAATGTACCTCATGAACCAATATAAATATTTGCTTATAAATGTGTCAAATATCCCTGTAAGAACATAGAAAAAGCAAATAAAGAGGCTGCCTGTGAGGAGAAATGGGAGAGGAGACCAGGAGACACAGCAAGAAAGGGACTTTATATGGCACACAATGTGTTGAATGTTTTCATTTTTAACGATATGAAATGGAATCTATTCAAAAAATGGATATATTAATAAGTGCACACCATACCTGGCACTGATTTTCATCAGAAAATCCAAGTGTGACATAAAATACGAGACTATCTGAACTTTGATATGAAAGTTGGTACCACGCTCACAAAAGGCCATCATGAAGATGCCCTGGAATCCAATGGTTTACCCAAGACACGACACTCATCACGGACACCAAGAAGTCAGGAGGGGCAAGAGACAGCAGCAAACAAGCAGAGGTGGTTACCTTCCTGTCGCAGGTTTTAGGACTCCCAGCAGTGTTCTGCTTGAGGAAGCCAGCTGTTGTTGACCAGCGTGTGGGATTTTTCCTTGAAGGCTCTTCAGAGGAAAAATTATTATCACTGACAGAAGTGGAGAGGCCAATTAGAGCTGGGTCACTACTGCGTCGAACATGAAGAGGCATATCTGTAAACACAAAAGCACTATGCTGAAAAATAAGATACTAATGTTGGTAAACTACATGTTAGGAGAACGTAGGGAAATCCTAAAGATTAAGGAACAGAATTACACTTTCGTAAAAGGGGACAAGTGGGTCAGTATTCTAAACACAAATTCCTTTAGGTCCTTTAAAATACTACACGGTGAAAGAGATGCGGTCAAGTGTCAGCTCCGAGCAAAACGGCCCAGGTTTGTACTTGGACTTCACTCCTTGTTATCTACGTGGCCCTGGCCAGGCTGCCTAACTGTTCTCTGCCTCTAGTCCTTTCCAACTCAAATGAAAATAAAACAGTACCTCTTTCATCAGGGTAATGTAAGGACTAAATAATATAAAGGGGTTAAACAGTGCTAGACATATAGTGTGTACTCAGTAGAGAGTAATATAATAACCATTACTGTGATCATTACCCCAATATTTCTAAATAATCATCACAGATATCATTTAAAAAATAATGAATCTAAGCAAGTAAACAAATTTCACCTACCTTTTAATCATATCTACTGGAATAAAAACACAGAATCTATATAGTTAACAAATAATTTATTGTATATTTCAAAGTAGCTAGAAGAGAGGATCTGAAATGTTTCCAATATAAAAAGATAAATAATTGAGGTGTGAATATCCTAATTACCTAGATTTGACCATTACACATGGTATGCATGTATCAAAACATCACATATTCTCCGTAAATACATAAAATTATGTATCAATTTTTAAAAATCTATAGAATCTAGACATTTGGCTGCTCTACTGAAAAATTTTGTTGAATAAAATGTTTCTTTTGTTCAATAAAGTATTGTCAGAAAGTGTAGTGCCCAAATATATTATTTATACGTAAGACAGAAAATACTCAAAGTAATATGTTAATCTGCAGGTAGTTTCTTTCATATACTCACATATACAATTACACGAAAGGTAGTATTTTAGCAAATGTATTTGCATAGAAGAGCTTGCTTGCAATTGCTATAACAATATCAATAATACACTCAGATGAACACTTGTATCATTATCAGTAACAATGAGAACAGCCTGGCAAATATGATCACTGTCACAGCAGAGAAGAAACAGAATTAAAAATGCAAAGTGAAGAAGAAAAGAGTCTGCAATAGCTGCAATCAGAACTAAAAGTTCCACTCAGCAACTGAGTGAAATCACTCAAAAACATAAGACAAAATTTAAATTATGTTTAGAGTACTCTGTTTTTAAAAACTAGGATGTAAGTATTTGTTTTAAAGCCTCTAACAATACAGTTTTACTGACTGATTGACTGGTTGAGACAGAGTCTGGCTCTGTCACCCAGGCTGGAATGCAGTGGCACAATCTCGGCTCACAGCAAACTCCGCCTCCTGGGTTCAAGTGATTCACCTGCCTCAGCCTCCCGAGTAGCTACAGGCCACTAGAAGTGTGCACCACCATGATAAGCTAGTTTTTGTGTTTTTAGTAGAGACGGGGTTTCACCATGTTAGCCAGCTGGTCTTGAACTCCTGACCTCAGGTTATCCACCCGCCTCGGCCCCAAAAAGTGCTGGGATTACAGGCGTGAGCCACCACGTCCGGTCTAATGACATAGCTTTAACCATGAAGCAGTAAACTCATCATTTATTCTAGGAGGGATATTTTTGAAACACTGGTGCACTGGTCAATGGTAAAGATATGGAAACCTTGAGGATACCAAACTAAAGACAGGGTATTTATATACAGTGAAAGCTATATTTAAACCACTGTCAATCCAATAGCCTCCAATGTGAAAGCAAATTAGAACTTATCAGAGCAAACAGAAGCATATGAAACATAGTAATAACAAATTTAACATGGACTTCTACATCATGAGGATTCAATAATAACAACACAGTCTGAGCAACGTTACTAGAGCAAAAATTTAGTCAACTCCTAATTTAATACTTTGGTGGCTATCTTAATGTGCTGAGAGAAACATAAACATGAGGATTTTAATAATCTGGATTTTAGTGTCTGTAAACATTCATGACAACCTTTGCTGCTTATTAATTTACACCCCCCAAAATAAAAATAAACACCAATAAGAACTATATAGTCACTCTTAGAACAAGGTCACAAAAATACATATCTAAAAATGGATATGCATTAATATTACAATGCCCTTACTATAAGGAAAGTTCTCTACCAAGAGGAAGCAAAATTTCCAGAATCATCAAATTAAAAACTGTAAGCAAAAAAGCAACAAAATGGGGAGAGGTGGGCAGGAAAAATCTAAAAACTTTTAGACAATGTTATTACTTAGACACAGATTCTGTTGCTTTCCAATTACAGGGTTAGTTATTCAGTTGTTAGGTACCTCTGTACACCTCAATTTCTCTCTCTCTTCTGTCACCCATCTGTATGTAAGTCCACAAGAGGCACTATTAACTCAGAAGAGGAGGCCTTTAAAAAATAGCACAAACATAGGACCAAAAGCAGTACCCAATATCTATAGTAAAATAATCAAAGAAAAGTATATTCTAACCCCCCAATAAATTCAAGGACTGAATTAGCTTGGACACAATAAAACTGCTTGCCCTACTTGTGTTGGAAATTTTCCTCAGGAGAATACATTGCATACATGATTTTGATTAAATAATTAAGATCATCTTCTTAAGATTAGACACAAACATTGTGTTAATGTGTTAGTCTGCAACAGACAGACAAAAATAATTAGCATTTATCTCTATATACCTATAGCTCTCGAAATAAAATATGGACTGGGGGAAAGGGGATTTGAGAAGAGGAAGATAACAGAGGGAGCTCCATGCCCTGTGGGATGTCTCTTATGGTGGGTGATGGAGCTCATGGATAGGGTGGTGTTTGCATAAACTGCAATGTGAAGGCTGCTACAGCGAATGCTCTATCATGCAGCCCTTCTTGTTAGTTCTTCCAACATTAAACTTTTTGTTTGCATTTCAGCAATATTTATAAAATAAATTAAAATAAATACAGTCTGGATCTTCTATTTGCACTACCTCATCACTGAGTACTCCCACGCAATTTCAGGTGCCACGTTTACATTTATGTCCACTGTCAAATTCAGGAAGGAGTCCTAGATTTGATTACCACGCTGATGAGAAAGAACAAAACCCAATAAAAGAAGTCAACAAGGCCAGGTGCAATGGCTCACACCTATAATCCCAGCACCTTGGGAGGCCAAAGTGGGAGAATTGCTTGAGGTCAGGAGTTCAAGACCAACTTGGGTAACACAGTGAGATCTTGTCTCTACAAAAAATAAAAAAAAATAGACAACTGTGGTAGCACTTTCCTATAGTCCTAGTGTAGGAGGCAGGACTTGACTGCAGAGGCAGGGCTTGGACACCAGACCAAACTGAGGACTGGCTAAAACAGGGCTGGGACAGAAGCAGTTTTCCATCAAACACACTCACCAGCTGTCATGTCAGTTTACTACTGCCATGGCAACACCTAGGTGTTACCTACTGTTTCCGTGGTAATAACCTAATGTCCCAGTTACTACTCCTTTCCTAAAAATTTCTGTATAAACTTCCCCTTAATCTGCATGTAATTAAAAGTGAGTATAAATATGATTGCAAAACTGCCCTGGGCTGCTACTCTCTGCCCATAGAGTACCTGCTCTGCAGAAGCAGTCACAGAGCTGCGACACTGTTGCTTCAACAAAGCTGTTTTCTTCTAGCCCCAGCTTGCCCCTGAATTCCTTCCTGGGCAAAGACAAGGACCCTTATGGGCTAAGCCCCACTGTGGGGCTCACACGTCCTGCATCAGTCCCAGCTACTCAGGAGTCTTAGGTGGGAAGATCACTTGAGCCCAGGAGTTTGAGGCTGCAGTGAGCCGTGATTATACTACTGCACTCCAGCCTGGGCAACAGAGCAAGGCCCTGTCAGTCAGTCAGTCACTCAACAGCATTTTCTCATCAAAGGATGGCCAAATGACATCACAATGATGTTGAAATCAAGGTTTTCTTACAGTTGGAAGTGCTGTAAGACCTGAGTCATCACAGTACATAAAGGCAGCATAACCCAGGTCCAAATAAATAGACCCCATGCCACCCCGGGGCAGGTATAGGTTCATACAGCCTACAATTTAGACTCAGCAAGACTTCTTCGTCTCTCACAATGATGTGCTTCTATCTGATGGATCTCTGTTACACATCTGGATGTGTATTGGTTTATGATTTCTTCTTGGTTTTATGATTGCATGAAAATTATAAGGCATTTTTATGGAGTTTTCACACACACATACACACACGTGCACAAAGTTTAGTAACATTGTACTAGAACCCACCACTTAAACGGAGGGATCTGAAATTTTTTTATTTAAATAAGGCACTACATTAGACACATGGAAAAACATGCGACCCACGTCACAGATGAGTAAGCTGAGGCTCAGAGAGATGACATGAAAAGTCAGTTTTCCAGCCAAGACTTCAGGCTCCTGAGCCAGTGCTCAATCACAAATCACAAATTATGAAATCAAATCTATTAAGTTCCATTCCTAGCTACCTGTGGATACAAATGTTGGTTTGTTTTTTAAAAGAGAAGAATTTTCTTGTTTTCCTAGTAGAATTATGCACTGAAAAATCATATCCTGATTTTAATTCATAGCACAATTTCATTTTGGGAAGAGGAAGAAACGTTACATTAGCCATAAACATATATTGTAAAAGACATCCAAATTTCAGAAATGTTAAGATAGGAAAAGGAAAACAATCTATTATTAAATGGAGGAAGTACTACATATAAAATAGGAAAGCATGCCTGCAAGGAAACAGGACTAGATTCAGTGATTCCCAAACTCTGATCTCAGGGCCCTTTCACACTCTAAAAATTGATGACCTCAAAGAGTTTTTGTTGATGGGAGGGTAGAGCTAGTGATATTTACCATTTTAGGAGTGAAAATGAGAACAACTTTAAAATATGTATTAATTCACTTTAATAATAATAAAACCCATCACACGTTAACACAACTCAATTTTATGAAAATTGTATTTTATAAAACAAAGCACATTTAGTGGAAAGAGCAGCAATGTTTTACATTTTGCTTAATAGAAGACATCTGGATTCTCATATCTGCTTCTGCATTCTCAGCTGCCATATGAAAAAGTATATAAAGGAAAAACAGAACTTCACAAATATGTAGCTGGAAGAGGGAATAATATCTTAATAGCTTTTCCAGAAAGTTTTAGATTTTCTTCTATGATACCACACCATAACTCGACCAGTGGTGGTTTCTCAAAGGTCAGCTACAATGTGAATGTGAAGTTTTCTTTCTTTGTTACATTAAAATCTATTTGTCTCACATTTTGAATTAAACTTCTACCCACAAGAAATTCCATAACATTAGTCATTTGGAAAATATCAGTTACTGAGTTATGCCAATCTTCCAAATGTTGATACATTTCTTTATTTCAGAAAATCACGTTAATATCTCTGCCAATTTAATCAGAAATATCTTTATGTACTGGGAAGCAGTCATGCTCACAGTGGGACATAAGTTTTCCAAAACCTAATTTTACCTAGAAAGTTTGAATTTTATCTTTAGCAACAAATATTGCCCATTTTTTGCCTTATAGCGACAGGCTTGTGTCACTCATTTTTAATAAACTCTCTGCCAGACACTCAGGTCTGAATAACCAGTTTTTCTGTCCGTATTTCAAATGAAAACGCTGTTCCATGAGAAAACCTCACCATGTAAATCAAGCCTTCGCATAAAAGTATTTCTCAAGACAACCACTGAGAAGCTGGACGCAGTGGCTCACGAATGTAACACTAGCTACTGAAGGAGGCTGAAGCAGAAGGATCACTTGAGCCCAGGAGTTCAAGGCCAAGCTGGGCAACACAGTGAGACCTTACCTCAACAAAAATAAAATTACATTAAAATTTAAAAAGGAACCACTGAGCTTCCATATGCTGGAGAAGTGTTTTATGCCGACATCATCACACAAAATGTTAAATTGTATATTAAAGAGTCAGGTTTTAAGTAATTAATTTTGTTTCTTCATCAAAAACAGTAGGTGAAAACAGTGGGTGGCTTTTAAAAACACTGTGAGTATGTGGGGTAAAGAATACATTTGGTGCCACCGTCTTGATTTGTGCCAAGTGATCTCTACATTTTTGCCCCTCAGGGCCTGGGCACCACTGATGTAGATGTCAACTCAGTGAACAACACAAAATCGGGTTTCATAATACTCTGAAAACAGTACTGCACTTATGGCCTTCCTGAAATGATCTTAGTGATCCCTTAGGGCCCAGAGACCACATGCTAAGAACCACTGGCCTAGACCTGTGATACCGGCACATCAGTCACCTCTCTGGGCCTCCATCCCTAATTTATAAATTCAGAGGCTGCATTGCTGGGTTTAGAAGTTCCCTTTAATACCAAAAAGGTGCGAGTACACATATGTTCATATACCCCCAACCAGTGATCATCCACCAAACCTCATCCTGACAGAATAACAATTTATGAAAAATGTACTAGAAAAAAACATAAAAGCACTGCAAAGCAGTCTCAGCAGCCATGCTCAGGGTAGCTCCCAACAGGTCAAAGCATGACAAGCAACACAGAGTTCTAGAGAATGGTGCAGTAGTAGCCACAAATGGCATGAGGTCTTTTCACGAGTTTCACCTTATTTTAAGGGAAGACATTCGTATAAATATGTGGCCTTATCAACAAGATGAATCATGAAACACAACTGCCTGATTCATCTAAAAGTTCACCTAAAAGGTTCCCCACCTCTAACTGCCCTGACTAATAGAACATTGCATAAAGAAGGTAATTTTGCTTTGGCCTCAGATGAATAAAACATGATCTTCTCACCTATGATTTGCTACGTTTCTGGGGCCCATGGCCTATTTCAGCATTATTAATAATCTGATGTAATTTGTGTTCATTATAGTAATTAGAAATAATAGGAGCTTCTCATTTAAGGTAATTTGGCCACATTATGGCCACTCCTTATCTCAAATTTTAGCAAAACTGATGCATTTTAAAATATGATAAAACTTTCTAATCCCATAATCTTCTGATTTATTTAATATATAGATTTTCAAAGTATATCCTCTGAAATATTAAAAAGAAAATTCAAAGACAAGGATCTTCAATAATTAAGCTGCTGCATGAAGCACAGAGCGACTGGTGCGATGTCACTGGGTCCAGAACGAGGGTGGAGACTGTTTGATGTGTACACTGCTTTGAAGAGGGGATAAAACAGCAATAAACCCTCATCACAAGATCTGAAATTCTCCATGGCACTAATGCACTGTAAATATTGATGTCTCTCTCTAGGTAAGGTGCCTTTTAAATAAGTGGAAGAAATGGTGATCTAATTATGAATTAGAGCAAATACCAAAGGGCAGACATATACATTTTTAACTGTTAAATATCCCACACTTTCTTCTCATCAACTTGCCCAATGTCTCTCTTCCTTCATTCTTCAAGTCGTTTTTCAACTATTTAACCACTTAAGGCAATGAATAAAACTCTGCCAAGAAGACAGGCATAAATCATCAAGGTATTTAATCGAATCTAAATATAATATGCAGTTACATGTGTGCTTTTAGAACTTATGATACAAACAGCAAAATTACTCTTCATGCAAAATGAAAACTGTCTCTCTCCCATCTTCAGGGCAATTATACATTTCCTAAAGAGACATCTAACCATGGGAAGAACCAAGTTATTATCACATGCTGTGGGGATACAAACCTGTCATCACGATTGCAAAATCAACCTTCAGATATGTGTTACTCCTTTTCATAAAGGTATTTATCCATATTTCACTTATTTCCTAGAATCTTTGGAAGAAATTTGTGGAAGGCAGGGCAAGAAATAAGCTTTGAAAAGCAACAAATGACTCAGAGAGAAGGATATAAAAATGAATCTTATCACCTTGTTATTAAATTTTTTTTCTATATAAGCAATAAATACAGGATACTATGGTTGGAAGATGCTTAGTGATAAACTGAAATATTACATTTTACAGATAAGTGCAATGAGCACCACAAACATAGTTTAAGGGCTAGGTCAATCACTATACTCCAAGAAGACCCAGCTGCATCGGGAGTACTTGGTAATTGACTCTGTGCAATTCAGATCTGATCACATTGCTATCCAGACAAAAATAAAACATATCAAAAGTACAAGATGCCTATATGTTGCACTTGAAACAACAGGTGATTTAATGGTAAGTTTAAGATACAGTTCTGTGGATAACAGGATGTTTTCAATGGTTGCACTGAATCCAACACACATAAGGAGGGAAAATAAAGTCAAGGGGAAAAAAATATATGCAATTTTCTTTCGAGACGGAGTTTCACTCTAGTTGCCCAGGCTGGAGTGTAATGGTGCGATCTCGGCTCACTGCAACCTCCGCCTCCCAGGTTTAAATAATTATCCTGCCTCAGCCTCCCGAGTAGCTGGGATTACAGGCATGTGCCACCACGCCCAGCTAATTTTGTATATTTAGTAGAGACAGGTTTTCTCCATGTTGGTCAGGCTGGTCTCAAACTCCCGACCTCAGGTGATCCACCCACCTGGGCCTCCCAAAGTGCTGGGATTACAGGCGTGAATATATGCAATTTTCTAATGACATATTAATGTTTCCATCCAAAAGCCAAGCATTTTTCTGAGGCATATTAATACTATACCATTACAATTCTCACTCTGAAACTGACAATATAACCACTCTGATCAAAAATCTTCTAAACACTCACCTGAGTACAAGAGAAAATCTGAATAAGATTGTATACATTTTATATAAAGGCTGTATATTAATCTTATATAAATGTTAATATTGTGGTTGTGACAGAACAGGAACTTTTCTCAAAATCTTATCACTGAAATGAATCTCTCTGTATCATTTCTTATACCTGCATGAGATTCTATGATTAGCACAAATTTAATTTTTTTTTTTTTTTTTTTTTTTTTTTTGAGACAGAGTCTCGCCCTGTCGCCCAGGCTGGAGTGCAGTGGCACAATCTTGGCTTACTGCAAGCTCCACCTCCCGGGTTCACGCCATTCTCCTGCCTCAGCCTCCCGAGTAGCTGGGACTACAGGCGCCTGCCACCACGCCCGGCTAATTTTTTGTATTTTTAGTAGAGACGGGGTTTCACTGTGTTAGCCAGGATGGTCTCTATCTCCTGACCTCGTGATCCGCCCACCTCGGCCTCCCAAAGTCCTGGGATTACAGGCGTGAGCCACGGCGCCCAGCCTTTAAATTTTTTTTAAAGCACAAAGAGTTCAACAAAATCCCAGTTGCAAATTCTCAATGTCAAGGCCTGCCACAATCGAGACTTAGGGTACCTTCCTAACATTATTTCCGATAATATTCTTCTTATCACCCAATGTTTAGCGCCTACAGCCACTGCCGGTGCCCTGTCGCCTGTCCACACAGACAGCTCCCTGAACATGCACCACAGTAGACAACTGCATGGCGCACCAGTGCTGCAACTTCCATTATCAGGAACCTTTGCCCTCCTCTCCACCCACTTCAGTGTGTCCTGTACTCTACAAGTCCTCCTCAAATGACAGCACCTCCTCCAACCCATCAGATCTAGTATTTGTGTCCTGGCACCAAGTGTTTTGCGGACTCAGAGAAGGGTCTTTGAGGACAGTTTAGCAGAAAGACTGTTTCTAATATATGGCAGGATTAAGGAATGACAACAAAGGGTATAGTGCCCTCTGCTCACATGAGGCAAGGGGAGCTGTGACATTCCCCAGAGGGCCACAGCTACACAAAAGCCACAGTCAGGAAGGCTGAATAAGCCTGCCTTTTCCATCTTTCCACTTCTGTCAATGCCCTGCTGCTGCAGTCCTTGCAGGCACAAGGCAGACGGCATAGAGCCTGGACAGTCAGTGTGAGGGGCTGGCCTCTTGGCATACGGAGCAGAGCACACAGATAGGTGTGGAGGATCAAAGGAAACAATCCAGCTCAGACGTACTAGTAAAATTCCTCTGCCTCTTTCTCCTACTGCATCTTGCTTCTCCTTTTTTGTTTTTTTAGAGACAAGGTCTTGCTCTGTCACCCAGGCTGGAGTGCAGTGCAAGATCACAGCTCACTGCAGCCTGGAACTCCTGGGCTTAGTGCTCCTCCAGCCTCAGCTGCACCAGTAACTGAGACTACAGGTGGACACCACTACTCCCGGTTAATTAATTTTTTATTTTTTGTAAAAACAGGATTTCACAGTGTGGCCCAGGCTGGTCACAAACTCCTGGCCTCAAAGTGAAACTCCCATCTCAGCCTCCTAAAGCCTTGAGATTACCAGCATGAACCACCTCGCCCAACCTGTTTCTACTTTTAATAGCATCGGCCAGTTATTCAACTAGAGGACAAGTATTGACTCTATTCATTTTTACAACTCATCCACTCTAGACACACACCCCAACAAAGTAGGAACAAAATGTTTTAAAGTTGGCTAAGATATATCAATCAGGAACAAAAATACTTCCCAATTCGTTTTTTAAATAGATGTATTCCAATATTTTATTTTTATTTTAAACTTTTAGCTACAGGGGTACATCTGCAGGTTTCTTTTTCTTTCTTTCTTTCTTTTTGAGATGGAGTCTTGCTCTGTCACCAGCTGGAGTGCAGTGGCGCGATCTCGGCTCACTGCAACCTCTGCTTCCCAGGTTCAAGCTCTTCTCCTGCCTCTGTCACCAGCCTGGAGTGCAGTGGCGCAATCTCGGCTCACTGCAACCTCCGCTCCCCAGGTTCAAGCTCTTCTCCTGCCTCATCCTCCCAAGTAGCTGGGATTACAGGTGCCTGCCACCACACCTGGATAATTTTTGTAATTTTAATAGAGATGGGGTTTCACCATGTTGACCAGGCTGGTCTCAAACTCCTGACCTCAGGTGATCCACCCGCCTCAGCCTCCCAAAGTGCTGGGGTTACAGGTGTGAGCCACCACGCCCAGCCCCTGCAGGTTTCTAATACAGGTAAATTTTGTGTCACAGGTTTGGTGTACAGCTTATTTCACCACCCAAGTAATAAGCATAGTATCCAAGAGTTGTTTTATTTATTTATTTATTTATTTATTTATTTTTATCATCACCCTCCTCCCTTTCCCTCTCCCTCTCCCTCTCTCCACCCTCATGTAGGCCCCAGTGTGTGTTCAGGGACTCCTTTCCTTTCATCCCCAGGGTAGAACAGAGTGGTTAAGGGGCATAAGAAATGGACATCAGAGGTGAAAAGCCTTTGACTTCTCTCTTCCTGCCTCTCAGGCGAGAGTGAAGGACCTGGCCTGAGGCAACGATGTAAATGACCAGCTACTTATCAAAACAGGCATTGGCTACTGAATCCCGTGCATAAAAACGTGGTATCCCCAGGTCCTTTGCTAAGCCAGTACAGTTCAGGGGAAAAGTTAGTTGAGCCCCTGCCAGACACATCAGGGAGTGATCTGGCCACCTAGAGAGCAAACGGAAAGCAGCAGTTCACAACAATGACTTTTCCTCTTTTATATATATTTTGGTGTCCCTATTTTGCTATGGTAGAGATACCATCCGGCTACTTCAACCAATACATATTTGATTAGCATCTAACTAGACATCATTATCCTAGTGATTTTCAAAACTAATAAATATGCGGCCAAGATGTTGAGAGTCATTTACTGTAGAAAAGTAGAAAAAAAAAATCACTCTAAAGTGAATCCCATTCTGACCATTCATTCATTTATTTGAGACAGGGTCTTGCTCTGTCTCCCAAATGGGAGTAGACTGGTACAATCATAGCTCACTGCAGCCTTAACTCCTGGGCTCAAGAGATCCACCTGCCACAGCCTCCTATGTAGCTGGGACCACAGGTGCCCCCCACCATGCTCAGCTACAGGCACACACCACTGTGCCCTGCTAATTTTTCTTATCTTTTTTTTTTTTTTTTTGAAACAGCATCTTACTCTGCCTCCCAGAGTGGACTGCAGTGGCACCATCATTGCTCACTGCATCCTTGAGCTCCTGAGCTCAGGGAATCCTCCTGCCTCAGCCTCCCATGTAGCTGGACCCACAGGTGCCCCCCACCATGCCCAGCTAATTTTTTTATGTTCTGTAGAGACAGGGTCTCACTTTGTTATCTAAGCTGGTCTTGAACTCCTGGCCTCAAGTTATCCTCCTGCCTCAGCCTACCAAAGTGCTGGTACAGGCATGAGTCATCATGCCCGACCTGGCTAATGTTTCTATTTTTTAAATTAATGGGTCTCGCTATATTACCAAGGCTGGTCTCAAACTCCTGGCCTCAAGCAGTCCTGCTGTCTCGGTCTCCCAAAGCGCTGGGATTACAGGTGTGAGCCCCTGCCCCAGGCCTCTGACCATTCAAAAAGGAACAAATCCTCTAACAGATTGCTACTCCCCAGCGATTGGCTCAGGACAGGTAAAAGGCAAATGTTAGTAAATGTCCAACAGGGACAGTTAGAAGAGTACTAAATACGATGAGAAGCCCAGATGAAAATAGCTAAAGGTATTTACACACCTGGTACCAGAGACTTTCACTGAGAGAATATTATGGAATTATTTTTCTAGATTCTTTTTGTACTTTCAGAAACATACCTTAATGAGCAATGAGGAGATTGAAGCTGAGACCAGGGGAATATAAGGTGGAAAGAAACTGAGAGAAGAAAAAAGCAGCAAGTTAGAGGGAGGATAGAGGGGCATGTGAACAGGTAAGAGTGAGCTATTTTCCTTAAAATTAAAAAAAAAAAAAAATGCAAGGTGCAGTGGCTCACGCCTGTAATCCCAGCACTTTGGGAGGCCAAGGCAGGCAGATCACCTGAGGTCGGGAGTTCAAGACCATCCTGACCAACATGGAGAAACCCTGTCTCTACTAAAAATACAAAAAAAAAAAATAGCCAGGTGTGGTGGTGCATGCCTGTAATCCCAGCTATTCAGGAGGCTGAGGCAGGAGAATAGCTTGAATCTGGGAGGCAGAGGTTTCGGTGAGCCAAGATCGCGCCATTGCACCCCAGCCTGGGCAAGAAGAGCAAAACTCCATCTCAGAAAACAAACAAACAAAAATGTGTTTCTCTTGCAGATGATAAACAAAAATGAACAAAACATGAGAAAGAAAAAAGACACTTTGGGAGGCTGAGGCAGGTGGATCACTTGAGCCCAGGAGTTTGAGACCTGCCTAGGCAACATAGTGAGACCTCGTCTCTACAAAAAATACAAACATTAGCTAGGCACAGTGGCACGCATCTGTGATCCCAGCTACTCTGGAAGATGAGGCAGGATAATTGCTTGAGCCTGGGAGGTCATGGCTGCAGTGAGCCCATTTCATGCCACTGCACTCAAGCCTGGACAAGAGAGTGAGACTCTGTCACCAAAAAAAAAAAAGAGAGAGAGAGAAAAAAAAAAAACAGAAAAAAGGGGGGAAGCTTATGTTATTGTTATTTATAATATTGTTTTTCCTCATATATGTGCTGAGCAGGAGATGTGCTACCTTTCTATTTCCATATGGCCAACAGCCCCAGCTAGAATGTAAGACCCACAAGGGGATTGAACGTATCTTTCTTCCTCACTGTCTCACCCTCAGTGCCCAAAACAGTGCCTGGAAAACTAAATACAGTTGATTCTAGTTTTGCACAATAGTTATGTTATATAAAGTAACTGTAAACATTGAATTAGCAAATACTCAACCACTGCTCCTAGGAGAACTACAAGGTTAGGTGGAGCCTCTGACCACAACCCTATTGTTCACCATTCAATACAGAGCCTTGCCTTAGGTGTGATCTGTATAAAGACATCTTAATTAATATATATTGCTGATTAAACTCACGGCCAACAGGACTATAACTCATACCTGAACAAAACTTACCTAATACATATATTTTCTCCAGAAGGTGTATCACAGACTAACTGTGCTTAGGAATGCTAGACAGCATGTTGGTATTATGCTTGGGTGCCATTTTAACAGCAAAATCACCAGCAAAAAACACGAAAAAGATGGCACCAAATAGCCCATGAAAAGGACACTTTTTAAAAATATGAAAACCAGAACAAGAAGGCAGTTTCCCATTCTTCAGCCTCAACTGGAAACATATTAGTCCAGTGACTCAAACTGTTTGCCATCCAACACATGTTCATGAATGAGCACAAAGGTGCCCCGAGTATTAATTTAGGAGCTACAAATAAATTTTAGCAAACAGCTAAAATCACAAATATGGACTTCACAAAGCATGAGAATTTTAGGTAAATGTTTGCTAAATGAACGACTCTCATAAATCTTTAAAGGAACTATACCACTCCCTCTGTCAGATTCCATTCCAGATACTGTTCTTGTGCTTATTTTCCTCATAGGCAGTCTTTTGACAGGAGTGTGCTGTTTCATTGCTCCTCTCCAGTACTCAACTAACATAGTTTTTGTTGTTGTTGTTTGTTGTTGTTGTTGTTTTGCCAAGAGTGCCATAAATGTCTTTCCCTTTATCAACCCATATTTTTGAGCCCCATGTCCCTAGGATCTCATAGTATACAACATAGACCTGGTCTCTGCCCTCGTGAAGTTTTCAGTGCCCTGGAGAAGGTAGACGTGATCCTGCTGCTTCATAAGTACACAGCACTACAGGAACATCTAAGAGAGGCACTGTCTTTAAGAGCTTTAGCAAAGACTTCAAGTGAAAAATAACTGCTAAATTTTACCTATGAACCTTTTGCATTCTCCTGCAGGCCACCTCTTGTGGAAAGCCTCTGACCACTCCTCCACAAGCTCCTTTCATGGCTGCCAGATCGTGTCATTGTGTTTGCCACGCTGCCCTCCTAGGTTTTAGGACCTTCCTCCTCATTGGCAACCCACTCCTAGACAACCTCACCTTTCACTGTCATATCCACATATCCTTAAAAGTATCTGAGACAAGTCTCAATCAATTTAGAAGTTTAGGCTGGGCACAGTGGCACACATCTGTAATCCCAACACTTTGGGAGGCCAAGGCAGGCGGATCACCTTAGGTCAGGAGTTCGAAACCAGTGTGACCAACATGGTGCAACCCCATCTCTACTAGAAATACAAAAATTAGCCGGGTGTGGTGGTGCGCACCTGTAACCCCAGCTACTCGGGAGCCTGAGGCACAAGAATCCCTTGAACCTGGGAGGCAGAGGCGGCAGTGAGCCAAGATCATGCCACTGCACTCCAGCCTGGGAGACAGAGCAAGACTCTGTCTCAAAAAAAAAAAAAAGTTTATTTTTGCCAAGGTTAAAGATATGCCCCCAACACAGCCTCAGGAGATCCTGAGAACGATTGCCCAAGGTGATTTGTTACAGCTTGATTTTATACATTTTAGGGGACAGAAGTTATAAGCAGACATCAATCAATACATGTAAGGTGTACACTGGTTTAGTTTGGAAAGGTAGGACAATGAAGCAAGGGATTCCGGGTCATAGATTCAGAGCTTTTTGACTGTCAATTGGTTGAAAGAGTTAAGTTATTATCTAAAGATCTGGAATAAACAGAAAGGAGTATCTGGGTTAATATAAGGGGTTGTGGAGCCCAAGGTTCTTACTATGCAGATGAAACCTCCAGGTAGCAGGCTTCAGGGAGAATAGATGGTAAATGATTTTTAATCAGACTTAAAAAGGTGTCAGACTCCTTGCGAGAGAGATTTGCAGAGCCATTTCAAAATACATCAAAGAAATATATTTTGGGGTAAAATACTTTGATTTCTTTAAGGTCCAGCTACCTGTCATTTTGTTATATATTTTATT
This sequence comes from Gorilla gorilla gorilla, assembly GCF_029281585.2. NCBI lineage: Eukaryota > Metazoa > Chordata > Mammalia > Primates > Hominidae > Gorilla > Gorilla gorilla. Next base: position 84,607,491 of record NC_073232.2, on the reverse strand, counting down.
GCTACAAAGAGACTATAATGTGGCTGTTTAAACGTTTTGGGTTTTTTTTTTTTTTTTTTTTTGAGACAGGGTTTTACTTTGTCACCCAGGCTGGAGAGCAGTGTCACGATCGTAGATCACTGCATCCTTGAACTCCCAGGCTCACACGATCCTCCTGCCTCAGCTTACCAAGCAGCTGGGACTACAGGTGTGTGCCACGATGAGTGGCTAATTTTCTTATTTTTGTAGATACAGTGTCATGCTGCCCAGGCTGGTCTCAAAATCCTGGGCTCAAGTGATCCTCCTGCCATGACCTCCCAAAGTGTTGGGATTAGAGGCACGAGCCAGCCTGTTTTAATGTTAATGCTGGTCAGTAATACCTGAATTCCAAAGGGAGGAGGGTATAAAAAGGTACATCCAATCCCCCTTTCCCATCATGGCCTGAACTAGTTTTCAGGTTTACATTGGTATGTTCTTGGCCAAGAATGGGTCCATTCAGTTGGTTAGGGGTCTTAAAATTTTATTTTTTGTTTACAGTCTGTTTTGGTTTTGTTTCAGGGCAATGGTGGTGGTGCCTGGCCAGATGAATGGGGCAGAAGGAAGAGAATACATGAGCAGAGAAAACTGCAGGTGCAAAAGCCAGACACTGAAATTCAAGAGAATTAAAGAAACTACAAGAAATTCGGTATGGCTGTACCAGATGTGATTGGAAACAATGTGATTAGAAGGTGACAAAGCAAGCAAGGTAGCTCTGGATGAGGCAACTCAGTGCCTTCTAAGTCAGAGACTGTCAAAGGTTGATGTGCACAGAAACCACCTAGGAATCTTGTTAAAGAGCTTCAGTAGGTCTGGAATGGGTAGGATCTGAAATTCTGCATTTCAATGTCCTGGTGACATCAGTGCTGCTGGTCTGAGTGACCATTACCCTTTTATGACTCTGAGCAGCAGGGCTATATCATGCTATATACATATAATTGCTATATATAAAATAAATATATTATATATGTACACATATATAATTCAGCTGTGATTTTTAAAAAATGTGAACTTCATACTGGCAGTCATGGATCCTCATCATTTCTCAGCTTGATTTATTCTATCTCTCCAGGCTTGGCCGTCTCCAAGTCATCCTCTACAAAGCACTCATGATACCTTTCGTAAACCACAAATCAGACGTCATAACTCAGAATTTTCGGTCTGCTTGGGGCACAAGACCATTTTTGTACCCTCTGTGAGCTGAACAATGTCTCTGCACTCTTACACTCAACTGGAACACTCTGCAACTACAGAAGGCCAAAGAGGCTTCCCAGTTCTCTCTTCTGGGCCTCTTCTCACTCACTCACTTCTCTAAGGTCGGCCGGGCAGGCATTGCCATCTCTGAGAAGTTTAAAAGGTTTCTACAGCCTAAGTGAAATCATGCTTGACTTCACTTGTTAGGTCTGGTACTTTCTCATCTGTCTGCCTCATTAAATTTTGTGATTCTACCCCCAGTTTTTAATCCAGCAAAGGACACTGAGAAAATGTTTGTTAAAGTGTTACTGTATAAATAAATCAAGAAAATGAATGATTTCCATCTTGAGATACAGGACTTCCATCTATCTCTGTCCTTTTCACATTGATTGTCTCAAGTATTGAAAGGGCAATCTCTGTAGCAAAGAAACAATTACAGATGTTGGAAGGCCCCAGAGAACAAAAAAAAAGGGTTTTCTACCAGGTAAAGGACAAAGAATTGCCGCTTCAAATACTGGTGATAAACTCCCTGGCTAGAAATCCCATCCAGGTTTTACTTTTTTTTTTTTTAAACTATTAATTTTGCACTATGGTCCTTCATGCAGTGCTGACTCCCTTATGAGAATATCTGAGTGGGAGTCAATCTAAATTAATTCTTCACATACAATTTTATAGGTATATCTGCACCAAATTCCTCATATCACTTCCATTTTACCAATTTAGTTCAACAATCATGTAATTAAATTTTAAAATTATAACTTCATCTAACAAGTAATTTGTCTTTCAAAAATTGACATTGACTATTGATTGCATTGCAGATATTCTCTAAATGCTCAATGCCCTCTCCTTTGACATTTGTCTTCTATTATTTTATTAAGGATTCAAATACAGCAGTAACTGTCAAGCATTATTTCCTCCATTTCTTTATTATTATAACCTTTACTCCACAATACTATATAAAAGCATAATCTCTTTCTCTTACCTGGGGACTAGCAATTTGCCAATTTCATTTGCCAGTTTTCTGTCACCTCAGGATGTGCGTTTGAAGCTCCTGCACTTTACAAGATTTTATAATTATCCCAGTGTATGTTGACCATCAACAATTACTTCACAGCAGCAAGCCTCTCTACAACTATGAGGTGTTAAACTTCCACTGTAATCTCCGTACTTCATTTTTATCAGAGCTGGGCTTTTCATCTTGCACATGAATTTTTTATTTTTATTTTATTTATTTATTTTTATTTATTTATTTATTTTTTGAGACAGAGTCTCGTTCTGTCACCCAGGCTGGAGTGCAGTGATGCAATCTGGGCTCACTGCAGCCTCAACCTCCCAGGCTGAAGGGATCCTCCCACCCCTGCCTCCTAAGCAGCTGGGACCACAGGCACTGGGATGCACATGAATCTTCATGGTACTAAAACCCTTTTTTTTTTTGCCCCCGACATCTAAATCTCTTTTACTGGGGGAAGTGGGCCTCTCATGGACACGCAGAGTGCCCTCTGTGCACGGCTTGCTCGTGAGCACTGCTTCCTGTGTCCTGGGGCTTCCTAACCATGGGATGTGCAGGGCCTCAAGGCCGTCGTCCGCCTGGAAGCCCAGCACCGCTGTGGCCGGGGCTGTGGCCGTGCACTCTGGCTGGTGAAGCTACACTCGCCCAGCGTCTTGCCAACATCCAAGAGCTGGTCATCCCTGTACATCTGCTGAGGATGCCCTCGACGATGCACTTCAACTCAAACACCATGCTAGACACCCTGGCATCTGTGAAGATGGTGATGCAGTGGTGCCTGATCATGAGGAACACGCTATCTCTGTGGCCACCTCTCCCTTCAGCACACATGCGCAGCCATGTTCCGCCGGGTTCCCAGCAGCCAGCGCCCACAGCCCAGCATGCCATGCGCATGGCCCCGCCGCTTGCCCGCCCCACTAAAAGCTTTCTAAGGAGGTTTAAAAAGTCTTTCTTTCAAAGACAAATATCTACAGCTGGGCGCAATGGTTCAAGCCTGTAATCTCAGAACTTTGGGAGGCTGAAGTGGGAAGATCATGTGATGTCAGGAGTTCTAGACCAGCCTGGCCAAGATGGTGAAACCCTGTCTCTACTAAAAATACAAAAATTAGTTGGGCGTGGTGGTGCATGCCTGTAGTCTCAGCTACTAGGGAGGCTGAGGCAGGAGGCAGAAGAATCGTTTGAACTGGAAGGCCAATAATCCCTCCAGGATGTTCCATTCTGGTGAGGACAGGACAAAGCATACACATGTGAACACAGACTACGCCACGAAGAGATCAGTGCTAGGAACAAAAACGAAGTAAAGGATCGGATGCTGCCGGAAGTTGAAAAGCTTTATTTTCTACAGGGGGAGTATGACGGAAGCACTTTAAAAACATTCAAATGGCTCATTATCCACTTCTCTGTCTTAACTGTTCCAGTTTCAAATTAATTCCTTACCACACAACCCTGTACACACTGGCGATTAATAAAGCCATTTGGCACCAACTGGTTGCTCCAAGGCGGCAATAAGACTTCATGGCTCTGAAACATATGGCTGCGTGTCTGTTTATATTACCTTCAAAGTGCAGAGATCTTTCATAGCTAATCTAAATCATTCATTCTCCTCCTTAAGAGTAATGTAAAAGTAAACATGCCTTGATCATTTATAATAAGCCAATTAAGTCTGTAATCACTAACATTTGTTGAGCATTTACTATGGGTTATGTATATGCTAAGAACCTTAATGTCATGACTGATCCAATCCTCAGAATAAGGCTATAAAATAGGTTATATTATTATTCCCATTTTATAGGTATTCCTATTTTACAGGTATGAAGACTTGGTGTTACAGAGATAAGATATCCTGGCAAAAGTTAATCTAACAATAATTAGTGGAAATAAAAATCCAAGCCTCAGTCGTCAAGCCACAGAAAACATGTTCCTATCCAGTATGCATGAAATCCAGGAACACCAAGAACTGAAAGAAAGACTCTCTGGTTTATTTGCACCTTTCTCACCTACATCTACCATCACTGCCATCACACGGTAGGAGTGCAGTAAATGCACATTAGCTGAACTCAACCACACCGCAAGTCAGAGCTGGAAGAAAAGACACTATTCATTAGACAATGACTCATCTCGTGCTTGGATCTTGTAATCGTTCTTCACAGAGAAAAAGAAAGACCATGAAAAACATTTTAAGAATGAAATAAGTTCCCTTTAGCTAAGACGAGCAAACAGAAAATTCATCACAATTTATTTTATTATTAGGGGATTTGTGAGAAGAAATGGGAGTGGTACATTGAAGGAAGGGCACATTACAGAGAGAGAGAGAGAGACAGAGAGAGAGGGTGTGTGTACACAAAACAAAATAATCGTGCTTCATATCTATGTCAGGAACATTTACTGGGATTAACAGAAATGCGTTGGGTGCCCTTAATCTATACATTCACAAAGTATGTCACTAACATCTTTGCCTCCCGAAAGTGCTGGGATTACAGGCATGAGCCACCACGCCCAGCCTGTCAATACAGTCTTGTTTATTTTCACCAAAAGAGTCTTCCCAGTCAAATGTTTAGTCAATTTAAGATAATATACTTAGCACTCAGTACAGACTAACTCTTTCTTACATATACTGCTCCTATACTAACCTCAACAAAGTGGAAAATCCAGGGCAGTACTTAAGACCTCCCCATCCAAACGTCACACTTGTTTGTATACTCTGAGTTATATATGTGGTTCTAACACTTCACCAGTCATTAAAATGATGTGGGAATACTCTGTAAAATGCTGGTTCCAGGATCCCCATCAGAAATACTGAAAATTTGGTCTAGGAAGAAGCCCAGGAATTACTTTCACAAGCTCTTCAGGACATTGTAACATGCAGCCAAGACTGCTCTAGAAGAGAATTATTGCTCTAGAAGAGACAGCATTGCATATCAGCCCTAAGGGACCTCATGAAAAATACAGATTCTGAATGAATAGGTCTGGATGGGGTCCGAGACTCTGCATTTCCATCAAGTCCCCAGATGATGGAGTCACTAGCCACACTGGCTATTTAGATTCAGCTCCTCAGTTACCCTTGCCTCATTTCAAGGGCTCTACAGCTTCATGGAGTCAGTGGTCACAGGATCATCCAAAAACACATCTCTCTGAAATTTTTTTAGTATTAAGCAATGTAATTAATTTTTTAGTATTAAGCAAGGACATTGAATTTAGCTAAAGTATAATTAAATAACCATTAATTATGTACTCTCAGTTCTATTAACTTAATCACTCAGAAAAGATCTGAGGGATTTCCACTACTTCTTTCTAACTTTAATTTGAAAAAGTTATATAGAAATAATTGTTTTTCTACTTATCAAACAGGGCAAAATAATCTGCATTTTCTAACACCTCTTTGAATTTTTTCATGAAATATGTTTATGTTTGTCCCTCTTGGGAATGATAACACATGCACATGACTCCCCAAGGAAGTAAACAAATTTACAGAAGCATTTTTTTATTAAAGTGCTATATTTAGAACTAGCTCACTGTGACAATTCAAATCCTATTGCAAATTTGTATACAAAACAGGAAATTTCAATAATAAGGAAAACAATAATTCTCTATTTAGCATTTTAAGAAAACCAAACAAACGCTTGGCTGCTTTTTAATTGAGGAGATAAAGCACTTTAATATTGATAAAACGTTTCTGTTATTTAAATAGCACTTTTACAACTCTAAAGCCAAGAACTTTATCCATAACTCTGCCAGTCTGTCAGACAACCAGGCAAACAGAATTCAACCCAGTCGTGGTTTCCTAGGCAACAAGCACAGATAGAACCACTGGAAAAAAAAAAAAAATGAAAACAAGAGAAAGCATCGCAGCATTTCCAGTAGGCTTAAGAAATGCATTTTAATTGTCAAAATGTCACAGACAACAATATTGAAAATCATTTCCTTGGAAATGATTCAAAGCAGAATGCCATTTTCATTAAAGCAAACGAGGTGTGGAAAAATAGAAAAATTAGATTCCCTTCCTTTGCTCTGAATTAAGTAGGGATGGTGATCAATCTTATTTGATTTTACAAAATGTATCTACATTAGTACCGATTTCTAATATGCCTCGTTAGTTTTCTCTGCAAATATTACCATACACTGAATCAACATAAAAAGAAGAGTCATCCAGGATGACGGGCTAGCATAGGATGAAGCATGTGGCTGAAGATCATCTGCCGCAAAGACAGGCTCGCACCTGCTCAGGTCTTAATTCACATGGTAAACCACACATTTCAAAACACAGATTCAAACAGAACAAGGCTGTCCATATTCACGCGTGGCTCTAGTTTCCTCATCTATAACAAACAGGGCTTACCTTCTATCTTAAAAACTTCTGTCCCTAACAGCTTTTGATGTTTAGAAATAAAATATAGAAGGGCTGTTCTGTCTAGAAAGATTGCTTACGAAATAAATACTATATTCTAAAGCATTTTAAAACTTTTTCTTTATAGGACCTAAATATTGACAGTTAACCTTTAGAAACTAATATTTGAAATGTCCTACCACATGGCTATTAAAATGTCTAAATTTTACACCAGCTTTTGTAACCCTGATGGCATTTACTCTTATATCCTTGTCAGAAACATTTACTTGGATTAACAGAAATGTGTTGGGTACCCTTAATCTACACTTTCACACAATATGTCACTATAATCTTGTGAAATCATCTGTATTTTCTTCCAAAGAATCTTTTCAGTCAAACACTTAGTCAATTTAGAAACTTAGGTCGAATTGATAAAGTAATTCAGTCAAAACTACCAATTTAGTAGCTGCAGGCAAATATCGCTAAAGCGTTTTTCTAATAATTCACCTCTCAATGATTGGTAAATGAGGGAATGAATAGCAAAATGGGAATTCCAAGAAAGAAAGTGTTTACCATTTTTTCTGTCTACCTTGTATATCCACAAAGCAAGATTAATGTATTATAATTCATTTTTCCGAGCCAACCACCTGCCATTGAACTTCATTAGATCAATGTTAATGCCTTAGTCAATCAGTTGCACTACTGGAGTGGTGTTGAGTATCTGGCTGCATTTGTGCATATTTCCCTTTGTGATACATACTTCTCCTCATATAAAAGCTAGTACAATGCAAGACATGCAAGTTATAAAAGAATAAATTGATAATGCAAAGTAAATGCCCAAAAATGGAAGCAGATGCATACATTACCTTATTCCAATGTCTTCAATCAATTCAAAAAAATGTGACCTGTCTGCGTGTGGCACAGGGGATCTCTACTCCTGGCTCATACCATTGCATGAGAGAGAATTATTAAATTTTCAGGAATTTCTGAGAGTTGATGGTTAAATAAAATTATTAAAAATTATAATACAGGCCAGGCATGGTGGCTCACGCCTGTAATCTCAGCATTTTGGGAGGCCACGGCAGGCGGATCACCTGAGGTCAGGAGTTCCAGACCAGCCTGGCTAACACGGTAAAACCCCATCTCTACTAAAAATACAAAAATTAGCTGGGTGTGGTGACAGGCACCTGTAATTCCAGCTACTCGGGAGACTGAAGCAGTAGAATCACTTGAACCTGGGAGGCGGAGACTGCAGTGATCCAAGATAGTGCCATTGCACTCTAACCTGGGCAACAAAAGCGAAACTCTGCCTCAAAAAAAAAAAAAAGAAAAAAAAGAAAAGAAAATTATAGTACATAAACTTCCAACTAAACTATATTAAAACAAAGATAATATTCAAAACTCTTCATGTTCTAATTATTTTACTATATTTTATTAGTATCTACACACATGATGCATATTCTCCATCCATTATCATGGAAATACCATATTACGGTTTGCTACCATGCATCTCATCCCAACTCAACATTCAGTGACATCAATCTGGTAGCCTGAATCTGGCCATAATACTCATATTTACACCATGGAAATGGGAAAATGTGACAAAGCCAGGATTCTGCGGTTCTCAGAGAGCCGGCTATTAAACATTTCCCAACACAGCAGTGGATCTAGAGAACCCACACAAATTCCCTACTCTCCCGTAGTCACCAAAAATACACGGCGCTACAGGATTATGTAGCAACTCTATGGAATCCGGAAACACCTACTGAAGAAACTGTTACTTGACCAGATGCCTATGGCATAAGTAAGGTTAGACAGGAGAGCACCAAAGAGAAGTTTTACCAGACAAAGGGAAAAGAGAGTGCCTAGAGTTAAGCAGGAAGAAGACTCATCCAAGAAATTCAGAGGCCCAGCGTGCTAGTCATGAGGTAGAAGAGACAAGGCTGCAAAGACACAAAACAATTCTTATACACTTGAACAAAACATACCAGTATTCTTAACTGTACTGGGAAGCTACTGAAGGTTTTTAAGCATGGAGGTAGAAGACAGATGTGAATTATTAAACGAACACACTTGACTAAACTGGAGAATGGATCAAAAGACTGCCCAAGAAAAGATGCAGAAAAAGTGACCAGAAAGCAGGTCCAGTGCCTCCAAACTTTCCTGATAACATAGCCCTGTTAGGAAAATCTTTCTGAGCATGCAGCTGTATAGGACTTTTATTTAATGATCATTTAAATGCTCAACTCCACTAATAAAAACATTATTAAACATATACAAGGAATAGGAAATTTTACAATGTGAGATAATAAAATACAGATATGTTAAGTCCTGATATGTTTTTAATAATTGTTGTTCCCCTAATTCCCATGTTGATCAAAGGTCCCCATTCGTTTTCCATGCCTCAATGGTTGTGTGTCACACTTCAGAGATCACTGATGAAGCCAGCTTTGGGAGATGAAATGTAGGATGCACTGGTAACAGGATTGATAAGGTCTGCAAAGCTGGAGCCGATTCCACTGTCAGGGAAGACCAAGCTCATGCTCAGACATTCCACACTAGAAAAACCTCTTCAAAACTTAGCACCATGACTGTGACCAATTTCCAGCCCCCCAACCCAATTTGCCTACTGAAGACAACACAATGGTTGAGCCCAATTTCCTGGCACTCAATTTCGCCAGGGGCAAAAGAAAATGTTAAACTCATTGAGATGCCATTGCTTCCTAACTATTTGTACTCATAAACAAAAAAAGCAAAAACAAAAAACAAACAAAAACCCACAACTCAACACAAGCACAGTGGTCACTGTGTTCTGGCATCCTACTGCAGACAAGCAGATCTGCCCATCATTGCTTCTGACACCTGCCAAGTAAGACCTCATCCAACACACAGTCACAGTGCCCACAGAAACGTCAGGCTACAGTTCTGTAAGAAGTTCATCAGAGTCCAAATAAAGGAAAATCTGAATTGGCAAGGAGAACCCACATTTATTGGTACCCTTGGAAAGATTCATCACTCGGATAATCAAGGGTAGACTCACTATATTTTCAGACATAGCTGTGAAAACTGAATTTAGAGCCAGGGTGCTCTTGATGTTAACTTACTTTTAAGCGTTTGCAAAACAAAAGCAATAATTCCAAATAGTGGTCTCTGAATACCCTTTCCCATTAATAGGGGCAAGGCTACTTTGAGAAATGACTGATTCCAGGTATGGGGCAGAAAATATGTTAGAAGAGCACGAAACACACTGTCACAGCAGAAAGTGAGGATGCTGCTACCAACAGCTCTCAGGAGTCAGCTTAGAGGGGTCTGGCTATTCAAATGTGGGGCAACTGAAACATCAGCAAGAAGAATAATGCAACCGGCTGCAGTAATAACTATGTTGATGTTTGTGAGTTCTTAATGATACCTTTTAAAAAGAAAAAAAAAACAGTAAACATGAACTGTGAGGATGCGGCCCTAGAAAACCAACTTATTTTTTCTGAAACCAATAAAGGAAGAGGCCATGGCTCATGCCTGTAATACCAGCACTTTGGGAAACTAAGGTGGGTGGATCACTTGAGCTCAGGAGTTTGAGACCAGCCTGGGCAACATGGCAAAACCCTGTCTCTACAAAAATATAAAAATTAGCTGGGCATGGTGGTGTGCACCTGTAGTCCCAGCTACTTGTCTTGGCAGTGAGCCAAGATTGCATCACTGCACTGGGTGTCCAGCCTAGGTGACAGAGTAAAACCATGTCTCAAAAGGGAAGAAGAAAAAAAAAAAAGAAACAAAAACAAAACTGATAAAGAAACAGATGAAATTAAGCATTTGGCCTACACTTTCCATATGAACTGTATACCTCAGAGTAACTGGCAAGAATAGCTGAGAAGGAAAAGTTTCTGTTTATAGAAATATTCCCCTAATAAATAAATGAATTACAGTAATAACAGGTAGACAGATAAAAGATCCAGGTAATAATTACCAGGGGCTGCTCACAAAATGATGAACAACCACACTGTCCCCATCTGCTGATGGAACCATACAACAATGCCTGGAGATAATATTATTACAAATTCAAATCAGAGTTAATATTATTAAGACTCTACATCCACCTATCAGTTTAAAAGAAACACCGAGGTTATAGAACATGGTAGATACCACAGGGATGGATTCAGCGAAGTCAAGACAGGAGGAAGCTGCAGGAGAAAGCAAACCCAATTTCAATGAAGAAACTGAAACACATGCACAGGGGTCAGGCAGGAGGAACAACCTATAGACTAAAAGAATCCGAAGAGATATATCAATCAAATGTAAGGTGTGGATTTCGTGTGGATTCTAAACAAGCCAAATATAAAGCAACATTTACAAAACATTCAGATATTTTAGTAACACTATTACATATAGCTTAAGTATTTTTGTTATTAAACAGTACTATTTTTAACATTTCATGTTTTTAAAATGTATACTAAAACATTTTCAGAAGAAGTGACATGAGGTCTGAAATATGTTTCAAAATAATCCTATTTGGATGAGTTCGTAGGAGTATAGATGCAGCAAGATTAGCCATAAATTAATAATTGTTAGAGCTGATAGTTGAGCTGTATGTTTAAAATTTTCTGTAATAAAAAATGAAATAATGTGATCCAGCAATGCAGAAGATTATAAAGACTAGTGAAAAATATCCAATGTAGTAACACTAAATACCACTGGTCTTCCTATCTGTTGGTTCCACATTCATGGATTCAAACTGAATTCACAGATTGAATCTCAACAGATTGAAAATACTTGAAAAAGAAAATAACAAATAATGCAAAAATGAAAAATAATGCAAATAAAAACAATATAGTATAACAACTATTTATATAGCATTTACATTGTGTTCGGCCTTATAAGTAATCTAGAGATGATTTAAAGTGTACAAGAGGATGTGTGCAGGTTATATGCAAACTATTACACGATTTTAAATAAGAAACAGCATCTTCAGATTTTGGTATCTGCAGGAGTTCCTGGAACCAACCCCCAAGCGATACTGAGGGATGACAGTGAGACCTTTTCCCCACAATTAAGGTTATATTTTTTTTAAAGAAAAGCTGCCTAAAGTCACAGGTTCACCATAATAATTTCTACAATATTTTCTGCACTACAGTGTAATAAATCTCTTTGGAACAGGTTGTGCTGACTTTATACAACATTCATTGAGAAGAGGTATGGTTTTACTGAAAAGAATTGCTAAATCAAGCCTCCTAAAATGCTGTTCCTCACAAGTTAAATGAGCTAGGAAGCAACATGAAATTTAACAAGATGATCAGTGGGTCAAGATGTGGCCTCAACTCAATTTACTTAGATGTGCTTTGACTATGAAAAGAAGTAACAAATACTACTGTAGTGTGATTTTTTCCATCTTTAAAAAAGATGAAACACATTTAATTATAATAAAGTTACACATGTAAAACAGTTGCATTTTACCCACACATACCTAGATCTTGGAAAATAATTCAAGGGGCAATGAAGCAATATACAAAAACCGTGACAAAGAAATGTAAAGAAGTGCTTTTTCCCCCCTCTCCTACCTCCTCAAAGAACTTCTTATATTATTTTGATTTCCATAAGATATATTACTATAAGATGTTCAAAAAGATTATATTTACCAATAAGATTGTAGGTAAGTAGGCAGAAAAAAAACAAAAATTTCAAATACGAGTAGCATAGAATCGAGAAGCTTGAAACCCATAGGAACTGACAGCAAATTATAAGAAGCAGTCAGATGTAGAAAGAGACACTTCAGTATTTCTCAGCTTCATTTGATTAATAATTCTTTTAAAAGTCTGAGGGAGATGCATAAGTGTGGTATGTAGGTATTCATTTCAAAGACAGTGTTTAGGAAAATAAATCTAGAAAATAATCCATGGAATATAACATTTCATTTATTTAAGACATATTAGTCACTGTCCCATGAGTTTTATACACATCATTCTCATTTCATACATGCCATTTATGTCATGCTTTATTCCTGCTATGAATACTTGAAGTAAAAAGGCCACTATCCCCTGGGCACAGTGTTGCTCACACCTGTAATTTCAGCACTTTGGGAGGCCAAGGCAGGAGGATTGCGTGAGGCCAGGAGTTCAACACCAGCCTGGCCAACACGGCAAAACCCTGTCTCTACTAAAAATACAAAAATTAGCCAAGTGTGGTGGTGCACGCCTGTAATCCCAGCTACCTGAGAAGCTGAGACACAATAATCTCTTGAATCCAGGAGGCGGAGGTTGCAGTAAGCTAAGATTGCACCACTGCACTCCAGCCTGAGCAAAAGAGCAAGACTCTGCCTCAAAAAGAAATAAAAAATAAACAAAAATTAAAAAGCCTACATTAATACTCAATTTCCAGCCAATAAATAAGGATAATCACTTACGTGTGAACATAGAAAAATAAAGGTAATGAATCACTGCAACACATACACACTCCTACCTTTTTTAGACACTTAGAATAGCACTGAAGTAATAGCCTTGACTCTTGCATAAGAAAGTATAACACACATATCACCATTTTCATTACCAATAGATGGTGAAACATCATTTACTGTAGATGAGTCCAGAGGAAGACATACAGCAGCCAAGTTCCTGAGAATAAAAGTACGCCCCCAATGGTTATTCAATTTGTTTAGCTCAAGATTTTTTTCTCTAAGTACATGTTCTTTTTTTTTAAGTTGATAAGGAATAATATAACTACAAAATTATAGCCAAATCATCCTCTTAAGCAATAAAGCTTTGTTCTTAGATTTTAACAAAATGCAGCAGTCTAGAATACTTTGACAATAAAAAGAGTATGTGAAGATGGATGATAAATTAAAAACCAAATAGTTATCGTTTCAGATGTGCTTTCAGTAGCTATGTTTTCTAATCAAGGGTATCTCCATTTTCTACGATGATAGACTATTGCTCTGGACACTCAGCAAGCATATACCAGGTGAGGATATAGACACAAAAAGTTATTTGTGAGGTTTCCATATAAACTTACAACCTTGGAGAATGTATACAAATTGAAACAGATTTTTTAAATTGCATCCAGTGGAAAATAGTGTGAAATATTTCCTCAGTGTAAAAAAAAAAAAAAAAAATCCCATTAAAGGAATCTAAGACATGAAGTACACATTTAAACATGGATCTGTTGAAATTTTATATTTATAACATATGAATAGTCTTTTATCATGCTGCATTATCTAGAACCTGAAATGAATTAAGCATACTCTCTATTTCTCTAAGCCAACTCTGCCCAAGACCCTGCGGCCCTTCCTTTTGATGTCACTGCTAGTTTGACAGGGCTGAGAAGAAAGGAGAGTCCAGCCATCTCTCAGTGTCTGTGGGAGATTGGTCCCAGATGCCTGAGAATGCTCCAGTCCCGGATATGATATAGCATAGTATTTGCATATAACCTACACACACCATCCAGGACACATTAAATCATCTCTACGTTATTTATAATACCTAATACAATGTAACTGCTATGTAAATAGTTGTTATACTGTATCATTTAGGGAACATCGACAAGAAAAAAAGTCTGTACATGTTCAGTACAGATGCAATTTTTTCGAACATTTTCAATCCATGTTGGTTGAAGCCATGGGTATAGAACACACAGGCACAGAGGGCTGACTACATACTTGTGAATGCAAAGCATCAAACCCGTGCTACACACACACAGGGATGATGAAGATGTGCTTCTGACTTTATAAAATCTTATGTGCTACAGAGGTCTGGAAGTAGCTACAAAATAAAGCAGAATGTAGGACACACACAAAACTAGAAAAGGGTGCTATGCTTAAGAAAATTTTAATTATCTAAAAGATTAGTAAATGCCCAAGAATGCACTTTTTCACAATCGAAAGAAGAAAGTAAGTTGTAAAACAAAAATGGCCTTTAGGTCAATGTGCTCATTCATGACCAATTCATGCTCATTAGAACCAATCTTCCACCATTTTTAAAGTTTCTGTCCAAAACAGAATTATTAAAAATGTCTAAAATAGGCCAGGCACGGTGGCTCACACCTGTAATCCCAGCACTTTGGGAGGTCAAGGCAGGCAGATTACCTGGGGTCAGGAGTTTGAGACCAGCCTGGCCAACATGGCGAAACCTCATCTCTACAAAAATACAAAAATTAGCTGGGTGTGGTGGCTCATGCCTGTAATCCTAGCTTACTCAGGAGGCTGAGGTGGGAGAACAGCTTGGACCCAGGGCATGGAGGCTGCAGTGAGCCAAGATCACACTACTGCACTCCAGTCTGTTATGTTCCAATAACAAAAGTTACATAAAATAACATAAATTATAATAACATAAAATGAATACAGTAACATAACTTGTGTTACAATAATTTAATGCCTAAAAGTAAAATAAGTCATACAGAAGCGAAGAGGAGAGCTTGAACAAGAGAGAGTACCAGTGAAAGAATGAAACTTCCTAACATGCACAATATTCACAACCTGTACATAATTTTTCTCATCAAAATTTCCCATCTACAGCACTAAAAAATTACAATATTACTTTTAATTGTGCAAAAGAGTTAAAAATAACTAATTTGTTACCACAGATTTTTGTTTTTTATCAAGCAACCACAATTATATAATGGCTAGAGTTTTATTTGTACAAATATTGCCCCATATGGCTCACCTAAATAAAAAATGGTCTCAAAGAAATACTCACTGATATGGCTTGGATACTTGCCCCCTGCCCAAATTTCATGTTGAACTGTAATCCCCAATGCTGGAGGTGGGGCCTGGTGGGAGGTGTCTGAATCCTGGGGACGATTCCTTCATGGTTTGGTGCTGTCTTCATGACAATGAGTTCTCAGGATATCTGATCATTTAAAAGTGTGTGTGTGGCACCCCCCTCTGCCCGACTTGCTCCTGCTTTCGTCATGTGACATGCCTCCTCCTCCTTCAACTTTCACCATGATTGTAAGCTTCCAGAGGCTTCCCTAGATGCCAAGCAGATGCCAATGGCATGCTTCCTAGAAAGCCTGCAGAACAGTGAGCCAATGAAAGTTACCCCAGTCCCAGGTATTTCTTTATAGCAATGTAAGAATGGGTGAATACACTCACTAGATCATTACTGTTTATTACTTTCCTTCCCAAAATACTGAAATCAAAATGATCAGCCCATTAATATCACTAGGTCAGATGCTCATTTCATATTATCATGGAAGACGATGTATTTGTAAAGTGCGTTATTTTCACACTACCGTAAATATTTAAATGCATGTAAAATGTGGTAGGCAAAATAATGCCCTCCCACCCTCCTCCCCACCAAAAAAAAAAAAAAAAAGATGTCTACATCTTAATCCCTCGAACCTGCCATGTTACCTTACATCATACATGTGATTAAGGTAAAGACCTTGGCATCAGGACATTACCCTAGTGGTATGGAATGAATGTTGTGTCTACCAAAACTCAAGAGTGGAAATCCTAATCCCCAAGGTGATGGTATAGGATGTGGGGCCTTGTGGGAAGCTGTGTCCTCATGACTTGGATTAGTGCCCTTATTAAAATGACCCAATAGAGCTTGTTTGCTCCTCCCACCATGTAAAGACATATTGAGAAGTAAAGATCTATGAGAAGGCAAGCCTTCACTAGACACCAAAACTGCTGGCACCTTGATCTTGCACTCGCAGCCTGTAGGACGTGAGAAATGAGGTTTGGTTGTTTATCAGCCACCCAGTCTAAGGTATTCTGTTGAAGCAGCCTGAATGGACTTAGACAGTGGGCTCATTTAGAGGATCCTGAGTCTCACTCAATTCAAGACTATGTAGTCACATGAGTCTTAAACGTGGAAGAGAAGGTCAGAACGGAAGAGTCAGAGAGAGATGTAACCATAGAAGAAGGGTCCACAAGGTACAAGGTTGATAATGCTAGAGATGGAGGAAGGGCCATACACGAAGGAAGGCAAGTGGACTCCAGAATCTGAAGAAGGCAAGAAAACAGATTCTCACCTAGAGCCTCCCGCAGGAAGGCAGCACTGCCAACCCTGGATTTCAGCCCAGTGAGATCCACACCAGACTCTGACATGAAGGACTGTAATAAACTCTTAAGCCCTAACATGGTAATGATTTGTTATAGCAAGAATAGACTAGTACTAATTGTGTGTGTGGTGATATACAGACACACACACACACACACTCAGAACTACATATAACCTGCTTTCCAAAATTGGAAAAAATAAACTATACATTAGACTTGGCTAGGTGTGGTGGTGACTACCTATAGTCCCAGCTACTGGGGAGGCTCAGAGAGAGGATTACTTGAATATGGGCAACATAGCAGGATCTCATCTCAAAAAAAAAAAAAAAAACAAAAAACAACAACTTTGATTAAACTAATTTCCCACTTTTGAAGAAAAGAGAAGGACAGATCTTAGACAAGGGGGAGAAGTGAGGAAGGCAGAGCTGGTGACTTCTTTTCTGGCAGAAGCACAGACACAGGCCCATGCATATCCCTGCCCAGCTGGCTTTCCTCCCCCTCCTCATAAGGGATCCAACTGAACCATGGATCACAGACCCATACTCGGAATTAAATTCAGTTTTATGCCTCAGTGTCCTTGTTTCTGCCTCCCATTCCCAACTCCCTTATTCTGGTTATTAAAAAAAATTGGCTATTATCAAATATTAGTAGATACTCATGTACTACTTAGACAAACTGATCACCAGCTGGTTTTTCTTGTTCTAAGCCACAAATCATTAGGCTATAACATCTCTGCCAAGCAATACAATATTCTTTTCCAATTCATTAACACAAATTCTGTATTTAAAATAAATACTTCTCAAGCTGTTTTAAATAACAAATTAACGAATGAGTCAGCCATGGCTCAAAATGACATTTTAATTAAATGTGATGATAGGTTGAGTACCCTAGCAGTTCGCTAAAATGCCCTTTGCTTACACTTTTTCCATATTATGGTTGGACAGGGGCATCCCTAACTGATCTAACTGTAATTTCTCATCTTAAACATGGGATCTATCTTTAAAAGATAATTTATTCTTAAATTACATGCTATTGCTATAATCCTTCCATATATAACCTCACTAAATATCAGCTCTGTGTGTGCCTACGTATATATATATTTGTATATACAGACATTACATACTTTTTAAAAAAATTACTACTGAAGTACTACTAAAAAGACAAGAAAAAGAGGCTTTGTGTGATATGGTAGAAACACACCGCAGGATAGACAACAGGCTGCTGGGATGGCTATTACATATTCACCCTTTCCTCTGTGAGGAGGAGTGGGAAAGTGATTTATAGCAGCTGTTTAATCCCTAGGGTAGAAAATTTAAGGTGCAGAAAACTTTCCACAAGTTTTAGAGAGAACATAGGTAGAAAGGCACTCTATGCTGGGAATACACAGTGTGCCAGTACACAAGAATAAACAGGTTGATGGTTTGGATTTATGAGAACAAGAAAGGAGAAATAGTAGATGATGTCATAATGCTCCTTTTATAGAGTTATGAAAATCATTCATTTCATATATGGTTAACTGCTTTCAAATGCCAGTGAGAAAAGTAGTTAAAGCAGGGATCAGTTCTGAGACATGGAGATTTCATAAAAACGAGCTTTACTCTGGGAAAGTGCTATCATCAACCCATTCTTGAGCAAAACTATGCTCACTGCACTTCCACATTCACAAGCCATGCAGTATACACACTGGAGCCCCCAGATTTTTTTTTTTAAGAGATGGGGTCTCACTGTGCCACCTAGGCTACAATGCAGTGGTATGATCACAGCTCACTGCAGCCCGAACTCCTTGGTTCAAACAAGCCACTTGCCTTGGCCTCCTGAGTAGCTGTGAGCCACCAGGTACAGCTATTTTTATTTTTTACTCTTTTTGTAGAGACTGGATCTTACTATGGTGCCCATGCTGGTCTTGAACTCCTGGCCTCAAGTGGTCCTCCCACGTCTGCCTCCCACAGTGCTGAGATTACAGGCTGAGCCAATGTGCCTGTCCCCAAGATTTTAAAAAAAAAAAAAAAAGAAAAGTATCTGTTGATATGTAGGCAATAAATTGACAAATAATAGTTTGTAAATTACTAATTTACCAATCAATATAAATAAATTGAGTAAACACAAAATAACACCATGAATTAATAAACTGATTTAGACTTCTTTTTTTCCTTTAAAATGTAGCCCAGAGAGAGACTACTAGCTGTCCATTCCATGGAAAAGTTAGAGGTGAGAATCTCAGAGGCACACTTATCAGCACCTTGCTGGCTTGTGGGCAGCTTTCTCTTAGTCACTGAAAAAGAAAGGAGTCACTGATTGGGAGTGACTCAGAAATTCTGAGATATGAGGCACCTCTCCAGCTGGGTAGAGGAGCCAGGCAGGAGCAAACACAACTGGGGACACAAAGCCACTGCTGACACTAAAAGCAACGAACAAATAAATAAGCAAACGTATTATCAAGAAGTAAAGGAGAGATCTATATCAAGTGCAGCGAGAAGAGGGGAAAGGATTGTATCTGCCAGGCTTTCATGCTGACAAAATAATCCACAATATGGGTCTCTGTGTGACATGCACCAACAGAAAAACGAACCCAAGTACCTGGTTGGATTGAAAGATAAAAACAAAACAAAAAAAGAACTCTTGTTTATTGACCAGCGTACAATCTAATCTTGGCAAATGCAACAAACACTTTCAGGCAATTATTTTCTCCATGTAACACACGTCTTACTACCATTTGGAAATGGGATTTCTTGCTTTGATTTAAATAGGCTTTCTTAACATATTCACAGCTACATCCCCATTACAAATTTTCAAGTGTAAGTAACTATTTCTGCTTCCGATAAACAGGTAACATAATTAGGCAAATAAGGCTTATTCCCATGCAAAGGTAAGAGTACCAGGCAAGACCTCAGAATCAAGTCAAATATAATAGTCAAGGGTAAAAGGAAGTGAAGAGGGAAGAATTGGGCAGTGGGTAAATCTTTTGTGTGGGAAAAAATGAATGTGTAAACCTGTTCTTCCCTAAGATTTCATCAGGTTTTGAATGATACAGAGAGCTTTGTGCACAGGGGGTCCAGTAGCACATGGTTTGGGTCTAATTTCAAAGGCAAATTCTGGTGAAATCTGTGACTCACGCCATCCTAACGGGCCACGTGTCAAGGCTCTGTGGATACCCTACAGGCAGCCCTGTGGACCCCCAACAGGCAAGCCTTTCCAGATGAACGCCAGGCCAATCTCTACATCTGATGACATGGGGCAGAATATCTCTAAAAAATAATACTTCCCTGGCCAATGGACTGCGCCAGTTACTGTTATAAAGTGTAAAATATTATATTACATATGTGTAACGATTTTTAATTTCAGGCATCACAGAGATGCAATTAAATATATGGGCCAAATGTTTATTCTGCTTAAAGACAACTTAGAAATACTGATGCCAGGCTGCATGTGGTAGCTCACGCTTATAATCCCAGCACTTTGGGAAGCTGAGGCAGGCTTGAGGTCAGGAGTTCGAGGCCAGCCTAGCCAACATCATGAAAGCCCATCGCTACTAAAAATACAAAAATCAGCCGGGAATTGTGGCAGGTGCCTGTAATCCCAGCTACTTGAGAGGGTGAGGCAGGAGAATCACCTGAACCCAGGAGGTGGAAGTCGCAGTGAGCCGAGATGGCACCACTGCACTCCAGCCTGGGCAACAGAGGGAGACTCCATCAAAAAGGAAAAAAAAAAAGAAAAGAAAAAAGAAATACTGATGACATAACAGATAGGAACTGCAAAGATGTTTGGGCCCCACCAAAGTCAGGAGTCTGGAAATGCCACAGATCTTGAGGGGTAATAAGCACTCATACATTTTCAGCAATACCTCTGCTTGTCTTGAATTTGGAGACCTGAGCTTCAGTTATGCCATGAGTACAGAATATGTTATTATTTTACATCGAGCCTCAATTTCCAAATGGTAAACATCAGGAAGGTGAACTGGGAAGTTTCCTAAGGAGCTGTTGCACCCAACAGATTTATGAAAATCTTTTCCAAATCTCTCCTATACAATATATTGATGGCCTCAATGGGGAGAAGCCATGCACATGTCTCAATTTTCATGAGCCCAATGGGAGCAAAGAATTCCTGGGCAACGCAAGCAGATATAAATGACATGATACACTGAAGAGAGTATAATGTTATCTAAGTCTGCTCCACTGTCAAGTCCACAGATGAAATGTTTCAGTCCACCGAGGTGATCACTTATATGTTATTAATGTGTTAGAAAACCTAATATTACTTATGTCTCTATGTATGGAAAATATATCTTGTTCATGTTTTATGGATGAAAAATGTCAACAGGCAAATTAAAAAATAATTTTACAACAAAAATCACCATGTTAATGGCCATTTAATTGGAAATCTGAAGGATAAAATAAATTTCATTGTGATTGCAAATATCAGTGAAAAAGAAGATTTTATTTGTGTTATTTAAATATAGTTCTCTGGCACACACAAGTTGATTCACAGCGCGCCTGCTGCTGCACTGCCGTCGCCTGACAGCCTGTCTTATCTGCCAAATTGCTCATTAGGTTTGGCAATTTTCACCTGCGCCTCCAGTTTATAGTTCAGCAGGGAATACACATCAGTCTGCTTTTACCATCTTCTGCAGTGAGCTTCCAACACCCCCACAGTAGCACAGTGTCCCTGATCTGCAACCCTCCAAATACATCTTGCATATACACCATTATTTTTAAATGCCAATACAGCTCCCAGTTTTCTAACCAAAACTACGGGAGAATATGCAAAGTAAGCCCTGTATTACAAATACTAAGATGACCAATAATTTACTTAATTTTTTAATGCAAAAAAGAACACATAAACCATATAAACTTAATTTCTTAAATGCTCATCTTAAGAGAGTATTTCTGAGTGGGGCGCAGGGGACAAGAGGGCAGAGGATCCTCTTCCAATTGGCTCTGACCCCTCCAACCTTTGTTACAGGTCGGAAAAAAGAGTACACCAATTTATAAAATAAACAATAGAGGTAACGTGGCAACGGGAACAAAGAGGTAGCTGAGAGTACTACTCAGCTCTCTGCCTGTGCCTGATTTTGCCGATCCCTGCCAATGAGCACAGTGACATTCAGATCGATTTAAAAAAAAAAAAAAAAAAAAAGGAGATACTTTGTGGGCAAAAAGCACCAAAGATATAAAACAAAATGTCTGAAACCCCATAAAACAACTTCTGATGGAATACTGTTTTTCATTTTGCAGAAGTAAAATATTCACCACCAACCCTGCAATTAGCTAGAAAATTACAATAATTACAGCAATTTTGTATCCCATCTCCAATCCAATTAATAGATATATGACCTTGTCAACATGTAATAATCAGATTGCATCTACGACAAAACTGGATGGGTTTTATATGCTGAATAGAACTTGCACAGTAAGAAGGTAATTATTTGAAATACTGAGAATACCACTTGTATGCCATGCTCCACTTCACAAGTTAAAAGGAAATACAATAGGAATATTATTTCTATTTGCAATATGTATTTAAATCAGATCCAGAAAATAGTACTCTGATACCAGCAAATGTTAGGAGGACAGATCTCTATACCAAAGGTGTTGGATATTCTAGAAAGACAAAATCAATCTGTATATGCTTGCTAAGAAAAAAAATTAAGAAATCAAGAAGTGGGAGGGGGCACTAACTTAGGTACAAGCTTCCTATAACAATTATTGATATTTCTTTAAGGTCTAAATGTTAGGAACATAGTAAAATCTTATCAGTTAATTAAATACCATCATTTCAGACAAATTTCCCAAGTAATGGATAAAAATTAACTAAAATTAACATAGCTAATAAAAGGTTAAAATGACAAAAGATTTAAAAGGCAGCAAAAAAAGAAATGAAATAAATCAGATACTTTGTTTCCCCAAATTTTTATAGCAATACCATTTCCAGAAATTTCACCATTCCTCGGGCTTACATCATTTTCAAAGGAAACTTCGTTCTTCAGTCTAGATCTTCCAGAGGAGATATTTAAAAATTTGAATTGTGAGGTAAAAGGAATCTAGCCATGACCTAAACCTGGGCTACCCTCAAATATCTGACTTCTACAAAAAGTCCTCGGGAATTGAAGAAAAAAAAAAAATCATAGAGTGAAAAAGTCATACACAAAATATCACCAGCCTTGGACTCAATGATTTGCACCTGAACTGTGTGACCCTGAAAGCTTTAGATCTAAGCCTGATTTGTTAATATTGAAAATAAAGACAGTTAAATGTATATCACAGACATGGTTCCAATTTGACTCTGTAAAAGTTCCACTCCATCTACCTAAGGGGCCAGTAGTGTCCCATTCCAGAATACATGTCCTAGTTACTTGGGCTGAGTAACATCTCAACCCCTTTACACATCCCCAGGAAGTGGATCTGCACTCAGGAGACATGATCATGCACACCATTCCACAACTATCTGTTAGTCTAGTGCTTCTCCTGTGTCACAGGCTGCATTAGAACTGTGAACATTATCTCATTACTATACAAAACCATCCTGAGGCAGGTACTCAAAGAGGCGACCAGTGTAATTACCTACTAACCTTGCCCAGTGTCCAAGATGGTGTGACTCTCTTTCCTGTACTCTTTCTGAAATCTAAACACTCTATATTACAAAGGAGTATCTGCATAACAAGCTCATGTTGAAAGCATAAGTAAAATATACTCCCATAAAGTATAATATACACTCAAACTTATCAAAATCTGGGTGGGGGAAAAAACCCCAACAGTTATGTAGAGTATCTAGCAACCAGTTTCCTTTAGAGCAGAACATGCATCTACCTGGGAGCATGCAAAGATCTTCCGAGAGATACATTTTAAGGTATCCCATGTTAAGCTCTTCGTGTTCAATATGCATCATTCCCTAAAAAGGTTCCACGAGCCTGAAAACAAGGGGGTCAAGGTGTAATGCGGTTTCTTCCCACCCAATTCTCCATGGTCAACAGCCCCAAAGCCAGTATGTCCATGAGGCAGTGGCCAGGGCCACAATAAGTTTAGAAGCCCAGGATAGTGTTTTATTTTCCTTTAAAATCAAAAGAGAAAAACAAATTTTTAGAGTCAAAGAAAATGTTTTCACTTTTTTCTCACATCAGAAGAAAATGATACTCTTAGGGACCATGAAAATCAATTCAATGATGCATAAAATGGAAAAAGTACAATATTGAAATATTTAAAGCTAAATAAAATATAATTTCATGACTGATATTACTATGGTGAGGGCGGCCCATGATGGCCAAAGTGCCCAGAGTCCAGGAAAGTCATGATGGTGTCCTGAATAGCTCTTCTGCTTTGCAAAATTTAAAAAACAAACAACAAACACACGCATTGAAAAAATGACAAAACAACAACAAAAAAAGCGTCACCTGTCCTGAATCTTACAATTGATGTACAACTGTGCATAAAAACTTCCAGGATGACAAAGCACAGTTTAATACAGCAGCCTCAAGGCTGAGAACATAAATGCCTCTGGATAACAAACACTTTTGCCACTCAACTAGTTTCTAGATCCCTCCTTTCAACAAAAAAGAAGGATATCATAAGCCAGTTTTCAGCTCATTGATATATCTATAAAAATAATTTCTGACAAAGGATCACTAATTGGTGTTTAGCATTTAACTTGGAGGGAATTAGAAGAATTGAGTAATACTGATGTAACAAAACTCTATTTACTCCCTAAGTTCTGACTCTCCTTCCAACGTAGGAACAACCAGAGAAAGCCAAATATGAAATTCTAAACAATCACACCATATATGCCCCTATTCTAGGTAGCCCACCTGCAGCTACCTCATGCCAGCAGTTTCCAATCAGAGCACACCCAAGCCTTCCCATTCCTCCATGCAAAAGCATTCCCACTCCTCAGCCTGCCTGGGAGCCTCCGTCAAAGGCAAGCCATGATAGCTGCCCCCTAACTATGGCAAGCTCTGAATAAATAGCCTTCACCTGTTCTCATTTGGATGGTCTTCACTTATTTCCACATTAAAAAGCAAAACGTTACATATTTGTATATTTGTGCTATTTTGATCTATTATATATTAATAATCACATAGTACTATATTTAAAATTTTAATGTACTTTGTTTGTTGCAAAGAAATAAGATGACCAACAAAAATATTCAAGCCTAAAAAAGATTAGGTTAAAATTCAGTGCTATATGGAGTGGGGGAAAAAAGTTCAAAGAGAAAAGTAATTAAATAAACCTTCATACTACTAAGAAGTGCCTTGAGTGTGTGTTTCCTTTATTTTTTTTTAAAAGTACCTTTATTAAGGATAATTTTGAACCAACATATAAAAGTAGACAGAATAGTATACTGAATCTTTAGGTAACCCATCCCCTAGCCTGTACTATTCTGAAGAAAATTCTAGAGATATTATATTAATCATAAATAACTCATTACATACTACTAAAAGGTAAAGGTTCTTTTAAAAATAATTTCAATAACCTTATTGCATCTAAATAATTCCTTACTATTAAATGCCCAATTTGTGTTTTATTCATCAGCATACAAATGTCATTCTTTGTATTAAGCTTCATTTAAATCAGGATTTAAATAAGATCCAGACATTATGATTGGATGTTACATCTCTTACAAGTTTCTAATAACTTATAAATTCCCTCTCCATCTCTTTCTGCCCCTACAGTTGATTTTATTGAAGAACGTGGGCCATTTGTCTTACACAGTTTCCCACCATCTTGACTAGGCTGACTGCACCCCTATCGTGTTCACATGCTTCTCAGGGTTCTGTATTTCCTGTAAATAGGCACTTGGATTTAGAAGTCTGATCAGATTCATGATTAATTTCTTTTGTCAAGACTACCTCATAGGAGATGTTGTGTTTTTTTCATCAGGAGGCATACAATGTTTGGTTGTCTCTCCTTGATTATTATTTTTTAATGGTGACTGTCTTAGTTCATTTTGTCCTGCTCTAACAGAGTACCTGACACTGGTAATTTATAAAGAACAGAAATGTACTCTCTCACAGTCCCGGAGCCCAAGAAGTCCAAGATCAAGGGGCTGGCATCTGGAGAGGACCTTCTTACTGCATCCTCACATGTAGGAAGGTGGAAGGGAAAGAGAATGAATGCAGCATCCTCACATGACAAAGCGACAGAGTAACTCCAGTACTTCAAGCTCTTTTTATACTAAGCTATTTTTATGCTAAACTCTTCTTTTTATACTAAGAAGTAATTTTTAATACATATATACAAAGTGATTTCCTCTTCATCTACTATTTGGTTATACAGTGATACCACTCATACAAAGGATATACAGAATAGATTTCTTTTTTTCTTTGTGACAGACTCTCCCTCTGTCACTCAGTCTGGTGTGCAGTGGACAATCACAGTTCACTGTAGCCTTGATCTCCCAGGCTCAAGAAATCCTCCTGCCTCAGCCTCCCGAGCCACAGCGAGTGCAGTCACACACCACCATGCCCACCTAATATTTTGATTTTTAATAGAGACAAGGTCCTTTATAAATCACCAGCCCGTGCTGTTAATTTAATCTTTCTTTGAACAGTTTTCCAAATAATAAGCAACTTTATGACCTGAACACCTCCCATTAGGCACACCTCCCAACACTGTTGTACTAGGGATTACATTTCCAACATGTAAATTTGGGGGGACACATTAAGAGCCTAGCAATGATCACTACCTAGATCCATTATGTCATCAGAAGTTGCAGAATAGTAATATTCCAATGCTACCACTATGTCTTCATTTATTAGCTGAAATACTTACATAAAAAGCAAGTATTTGGATATCCCGTGAAACCACACTACAAGGAAATGCAGAATAGATGACTTATTCCTGCTTTCCTTTATAAGGTTTCCAAATAATAAGATGGCTCACGGGTAGCCTTCTCCTTGCTTGCTGGCTTCTTTATTATCATCATACACTCATGCATGTATTGCTGTTGCTATCTGTATTGATGCTCCCACTGTCCCGTCTTTGGCCAGCAGGAGCATCATGTTGTCTCCTAGGCCTTCTGGCCCACCCTAGTAATCTTTCATAACTGCCCTATTTTCTGATATGACAGGATGATCCAGGATGATCCCATACATTTCCCGTACAGACTCGCATTCAGGCATTTCTCTAAGAAGCTCTGATCCCCTCAAATGAAAAATGCTATTTCCAGAGCATAGTCTGGATTGAGAAATGCTGAGTCACTGGGTTGGTCATTGATTCTAGACCTTTTCTGTGAATATACACAGGAGTTTTTCTTCCCTCCAGGTTCCTTTTTTAAAAACTAAAACATCAGGAATTAATTATGACATGTCTAAACTGAGGACTATCCATTTTTTGTTCATTCTCCTTTAACTTATATCTGTACACTTTTTCTTCTATACTAAGAATACTCAATGACACCAGGAATGACAAAATTAGAATATTATAATTTCCCATCTCTTTCATCCTGTAATACCCACCCAAAAAATCTAAGATTAACAATACCAACGACAAACAGTTTCAGGGTCCTTGTCATTAGGCAGTTCTTTTTTTCCTTAGGATACATCTCCCTTTGTACAAATTCCTTGGATTTAAAGTTAATTGAAATAGTTACTCTTGTTATGTTTAGGCTACCAACTAAAAATATATTTACGGTCTGATATTTCATACTCATTTTTTGTTTTTAAAATTAAAATTTATTAAGTGTATGAATATTAATATTCATTTGAAATTTTTACTGTAAAAATTAAAAATTGATCATTTTATAATTGTGTAAAAGATGATATAGTTCCAACCTCAAATATACAGAAGGAAATAGTATGCATCTAGTTTCTATTTTACTTCCTCCATCCTATTCTCTCCCTTCTCCATAGGTTGGTTAGTTGGTTTGTTTGGAGCCAGAGTTTCATTCCGTCGCCCAGGCTGGAATGCAAGGGCATGATCTCCGCTCACTGCAACCTCGACCTCCCGGGTTCGAGAGATTCTCCATGCCTCAGCCTTCCGAGTAGCTGGGACTACAGGCGTGTGCCACCACGCCCAGGTAATTTTTTTGTATGTTTGGTAGAGACATGGTTTCACCATGTTGGCCAGGCTGGTCTCGAACTCCTGACATCATGATTCGCCCGCCTTGGCCTCCCAAAGTGCTGGGATTACAGGCGTGAGCCACCGCACCCAGCCTGGATTATCTTACTTAACTTTCTCATTTCTTACATTTTTATTAACTAGTAATCACGTTTGTCTTCTAGTTTAAGAGTGTTATTCAGGATACTGTTCAATATACTGGAATCAACAAAATGTTTCTCAAGTTTTAAGTTAACTGCTATTTTGACTATACAAACAATGATGTATTTAATTCAGGGTTTCTAACCGTGGCACTACTGACATCTGGGCTGCAGAGTTCTCTGATGTGGGACTGTCCTGTGTTTGTAAGGTATGTACCAGTGTCCTTGACCTCTACTCAGTGCCCAACTCCACCAGTTGTCACAACCAAAAATATCATCAGACACTGATAAATGTTCCTTGGGGAGAAAACACTTCTGTGGTTGAGGAGCAATGATTTAACTAAATCAGAGTTCTCTCTGTATTTTCTATAAAAAAAGCTCAAGGCTAAATTAATGACAGCTTCTAGGGAAACATAAAAAGACCTCAAGATGAGAATTCCATCTATGAAAACCATCTAGGCTTTATCTTAATACCCAAACTTCGTATCCATTTTTCTATGGAAAAAAAATACATACTCCATATATTTTTCTCAATTTCCACCAATTCTTTATGGAACAAAGGGGATGAGTGAATTCATTCATTGGAAAACATAGGAAAGTGACCACTCCTTCTTTAAGGCAAAAATTGGAAATTTATTTATCTTAAAAAAAAAAGCCTTTATCAGTCATGTCCCCAACTAGTGTCGATTATCCTTCAATTAAGCAAATCTCTACATATTGTTGACTTCTTTCTTTTCATATCTGTAAATAGTTAGACTACCATTTACTACTAACTATAGCTCCTTGATAGCAAGCGCTAGGCCTTATTAACTCAACCCCAGACTCACCACCTAGCACAAGGCATGGCCAGTACGGACAAATTCATCTTCTATGTCTGAATGAATGTCATTAATGCAGTGGCAAAAATCACCTTGACAGGTGACTCATGTGTGATGCATTACGTTCACATAGTTATGGACCTGTGTATAGTAGATGCTTACTTAACTCAATGCCTGCCAAGATCTGAAAATCTAAACCTTAGCATACCAAAATGAGAACAAGAAAATAAGATTTGCATATTCTCCCACTGGTGGCTGCAAGACAACACATATGCTTCAAATATAACTTCTTTTTCTCAATAAAAACAAGATAAAAAGAGATATTTGGGGTTTAAAACACCATTTAAATTTTAACACATAAGGCCAGTCAAATGTGGATGGTTATGTGTTAGAAATTTTGTTGAGTCCAGAGGAGTCAAAAGGTAAAAATTGATGGAAAGTATGTTAATCAAATTCATAAATCAACATAAAGAAATTAACCTTTCTTCTAATATTTTTTATGGCATGGCTGTATTAAAGCTACAAATTGCTTTAGAAAAGATACAAGTACAACACTACAACAGTAACACAACAGAAAGTTCTGTATTTAAGTATATACATTACAGTGTTATTACTCAAATAAAGACACTATTTTCCAAACTTCTGGTATCTGAATACCTGAACTACTATTTAATTAAAATTTTCCATGAGTCAAATTTAGGCAGTCTACATTGTACACACAGGATCATTCCAAGCAGATATCCACTAAGTCATAGGCTTAATGAGCTAGTAAAAAATCAACCAGGGTAACTAGTGTACCACCTGCACATCATTTTGTATACGCTGTATGGTACATGCCTCACCTTTTGAAAAACACGGCCCAAAGCAAATCTAATGTAAGAATTTTTAAACAGTATATCCTAGTAGTAAACAAAATTATTTTCACAAAATTAGTTTCTTGCATATGTGCATAAATAAAGCTAAATCTCTTGCATATAAAAAATATTCAACTAAAACAACTTATAGGTTCTGTTCCACCCCAAGTATCCTTGGAAACATCTGTCATTGCATCTGAGTCCGATCTTGTCTGGATGATAGAAAGCAATTGTAGGAAGTGGTTAGCACTGGTCTGTAGCTGCACGCAATCCTCTAGAGCATCACTTACATATCCCATCTTGAACTACACCTTCTAAATTCTCTACACTCTGTATGGCGCATTGTCCTGTGGGTTCTGATGGGCTAACAGATCTCTAACTGTTAAACTGCTCTTCTTTCCTTGTTCTCTTTATATACACCTTCAAGGGACAAGAGAAGCAGAAGTAGTTTGTAAACATCTAGAAGCAAATTGCCAAATTACTACAGATTGCTATCAATGCAAAAAACGGGAATTAGGATGCATTTTAGAAGAATAAATTATATATTCTAAATATTATCCACCTATATTCTATATCTTAATTATATATATATTTTATTAACACATATTATTACCCATCTGTTTATAAATATCTACTGAAGACTATCAATCAGTAAAGACACGTAAGACCCAAATTTTCTACCTGAAAAAAACTGAAGTGTTTCCAAATAGATGTACCTAAAAAATAAATAATCCTTTTTTTTTTTTCTCTCACTCTGTTGCCCAGGCTGGAGTGCAGTGGCACAATCTTGGTTCACTGCAACCTCCATGTCCAACCTCCAATCGTTCAAGCAATTCTCCTGTTTCAGCCTCCCAAGTAGCTGGGATTACAGGCAACCGCCACCACGCCTGGCGAATTTTTGTATTTTTAGTAGAGATGGGGTTTCACCATGTTGGCCAGGCTGATCTCAAATTCCTGACCTCAGGTGATCCGCCCACCTCGGCCTCCCAAAGTGCTGGGATTATAGGCATAAGCCACCCCACCCAGCCAAAAAATCTTTTAACCTTATACATTTATTGAAATTGATCTTCTAACTCTTAACAACTGCTCAATTACAAGATTATACAACTATAAACACTAAATATTTGTAGCAAAAATACCTGACTTTTATGAGTACCTTCCAAGAACGGCTAACAGAACTCTTCAGGCAAGTATCCCAGATCTGGAATACCCAGGGTCCTAGGATTCCTCATATAGGACTCACTATGTCCATATATTCCCCTTCCCTAAGGAGGTATTCTAATCACTGCTCTCCCAAATCCCTGAAGATAACTTTGACACGGCGGTCTCTTCTTCCCCAGCTCTTCAGATAAAGTTCAAATAATATAAATGATGGTTGTAACAGAGTTGACTGTAATGAATGATGCTATGTTTTGTTTCAATGCAAAGCTCTTTGGTCATTTCTACTTGTTCTAGCATTCAGATAAACATATGGAAAGGAAAATCCAAATAATTTAATTTGAACTATTGTCCTTATTTACAGTTAGCGGGTCACGGAAAGTCTACTAGTCGAAAGTAAAGAAAGCCTAATCTATTACAATGTAAAGAACTGCCTACTTCTCTTGCAAAGGACATTTGCCTGGGTCCTAAACTTAATTTTTGAAAAAAACAGATAATTAATTCCATTTACAGGGTCATGGATGAATAACAAAAGTTGGTATTCCTGTAAATTAAGACGAAATGGAAGAGAAGAAAGAGCTTTCACTTACTTGCTCGAAGGACTGAAGGTGTGACCTCAATTTCACTTGTTGCTTGGTAAGGCTGAAAGGCTGAGACATTGTTGGTGCCAAGCTCACTACCAAATATCTCTGGGCTCTGGGTACCCGTGGAACTGGCACTGGTGCCATCACCTCCGTGATGTGGATCCTGCTCATCAAACACTGCTACCAGCTAGAAATGAAAGGTAAATGTGCACTTATAAATAAAGGCACTTAATTAACTACCAAAATTTTGTACTATTTTGACATAATTCTATAGTGCAAAAATACTGATATAAATGACCCTAGAATGGTAAGTTTTAGGAAGAAAAACCTCAAAGAAACAGTGTTTCCCTTAATTTTGATGCTTTACTTGTATAATTCTAAGTCGTACATTTCACATTCAAAAGTCTATGGGTGAAAAAATAATAAAATTGTTTGCTATCACAGCATGCTAAGTCAGGGACAGATATAAATCTTCTTAAAAATATAGGATATATATTTAAATGGAAAAGAAAAATGCAAAAGTGTGTATATATATGAGTATACATATATATCTGTGTGTGTGTATACACACATGGTATGAACTACTATTCACATAAAAAGGGGATATTAAAAACTAAACATGTATCTTCTCATTTGTGCATAAGATACATGCTAAAGACAAACCTGTCATACAAATATTCCAGTTAGTAAATTTGTTTCTCTTTAGCAATTCTTACTCTACGACACCCCCCCACACACACACAAACACACACACACCAAGAATGAACAAAAGAGTGCAAATATTTTTGATAATGAAAGCAGATGTTTTCACAGTCAGAAACAGAAGTTACAGAGAAGAAAAAGCTAGAATAAACTGGTGCTCAGAATGGAATCCAGGACATCAGTATGAGCTCAGTTTTTGTTTGTTTGTTTGTTTTGTTTTGTTTTGAGATGGAGACTCACTGAGACGCCAGGCTGGAATGCAATGGCACGATTTCGGCTCACTGCAACCTCCACTTCCTGGGTTCAAGTGATTCTCCTGCCTCAGCCTCCCAAGTAGCGGGGATTACAGGCGTATGCCACCACACCCAGATAATTTTTGTATTTTTGGTAGAGACAGGGTTTCATCATATTGGCCAGGCCAGTCTCAAACTTCTGACCTCAACTGATCTGCCTGCCTCAGCCTCCCAAAGTGCTGGGATTACAGGCGTGAGCCACTGCTCCCGGCCAAACTCACAGTTTTTATAACTACATAGTTAAGTAAATACACTGACAAATGGGTAAGTATATCAATAAATGTTAATGAATGTGTGAGTATAAAGAGTTCCCAGCTCTGTCCACACAGAGATCCTAGAAACAATGGCATCCCCAGTGCCACTGAGCATGCCTGGTACCCAGATTGTGGTTTCTAATACCATTCTCCAGTTAATGAACAAGGGCTCCTTGAAAAATGGTTGATTTCAGGGCTGTGGTCAGGGAAACACATGGTAAGCCTGGAATGCCTTGTGATGTCAAAAAGGGGTACTCAAAAATGATGAAGGCACATCAAAGGGAAGCAGGTGTCAACCTGAAGGGTCTCCCAAGGGACAAAGCTGAGTCAACTTACAAACTAAAGAAATCATACTGGCATTGGATCATTATCCAAAGAATAAACTAAAATCCATGAGTCCATAATGATATAAATAATTGAACAAACAAATGGTAGAGAATAAACAGCTGTTCCCTGCTGTAGCATTCCAAATAATAAATAGAAGGAATGATGGCAACAGAAATCATCATTAGGCAACCTCCACAGTAAAAATTGTTCAGGTAAAATCTACTAATGGATACTAACATTAATGGGTGTGAATATAATAAACAGGATATTTGCATAGCTCAAAATGTCTCCCCAGAAGAGTCATTTTGACTAAAAAGCAAAACAGTAATATCGTTGAAGTGGAGAAACTTGGCAGCCACTGCTGTACCCAGGTTAACGTCATTCATAGTAAGATGCAGCAATATCAAGTACCATCTGATAAAATGCACTGGGAAGTATATAACATTACTTTTGTGGTATTCTTGCCAAAAATGTATAACGTCCATCTAATCGTGAGGAAACATCAGACAAACCCAAACTGAGGGATATTCTGAAACATAAATAAGGCTCTCCAAAAGTATCAAGGGTCATGAAAGTAAAAGAAAGAATAAGGAGAACGAGGAAATTGTGCAAATTGGAGGAGTCTGAGGAAGAATGAGAACTACATGCAGTGGGAGGATAGAAAAAGGGCATTAGTGAAAAAATAGGCAGAATTCTAATGAGATCTGATTAGTTGACAGTACTGACTCAGTGTGAGTTTCTTTCTTTTGATAATTGTTCTATGATTATGTAAAATGTTAACATTAGGGATAGATGAAGTGTATATGGAAATACTCTGTAACTATTATTCCAACTTTTCTGAAGTATAAAATTATTTCAAATTAAAAATTTTAAATGTTATATTTTAAAAAGCTATAAAAATAAAAAAGTACTCTATGTCTTCTTATAACTAATACAGTTCTTAAAATGCTAATATACTTCTTATAAATCCCAAAGCGTAGGCCAGGCGCGGTGGCTCACGCCTGTAATCCCAGCACTTTGGGAGGCCTAGGCGGGTGGATCATTTGAGTTCAGGAGTTCAAGACCAGCCTGGCCAACATGATGAAACCCATCTCTACCAAAAACATAAAAAATTAGCCGAGTGTGGTGGCACGCTTCTGTAATCCCAGCTACTCGGGAGACTGAGGCAGGAGAACTGCTTGAACCCAGAAGGCGGAGGGTGCAGTGAGCCGAGATCCTGCCACTGCACTCCAGCCTGGGAAACAGAGCGAGACTCCATCTCAAAATAAATAACATAACATAACATAACATAACATAACATAACATAACATAACATAACATAACATAAAATAGAAAACAAATCCCAAAGAGTAAAAAACTTCTAAGGATCCACAATGGCTGCCACCTTGGAGATTCACCCTTCAATCCCACACCTAGCAACTCAGCTTAGCCTTCCAAGAAAAGAACCATGACTGGAACCAAAATAAACCCCTCTCCTGCCTCCAATCCAAGCTTTTTCAAGGCCAACACTTGTCTCAGGTCAAAAACAGAAACGCGAATGTACAGAATATGAGTAGGACTCATAATTACAGTCTTCATTTTATAAATGGCTTTGTCGTTTTGAACAAATGCTATTTCCATGAACATTTATATATCATCAATCCATTTATCATCGACACAACAAAGAAAACCATTGTACAGTCACTAAGAGACAGGAAGCTCAGAAACCTGCTGACGTATAAATAGAATCAGCTGATTAAACAATCTGGAAGAACCAGTACCAGGGTTCATAACATACCACGGTAACTGGTATGAAGAAATCACAGTAGGATGAATAATTGGGCCACTCAACCTTATAATGAACAACATAAATCAGAAAAGAAGTCCTTAATAGTTACAAAAAAAATGGAAAGGTATGCATACGTATACACCAAAACATCCATATATAGTAAAATCAGTTTATCTGACAGTGACTTGCAAGTGTCTGTCTGTATTAGAGACACAGACATTCCACTAGATTAGGGGTCAATGGGCAAACTTTTTCGAAAAGAATAAGACAGTAAATATTTTTGGAGCTGTGGTCCATACTGTCTCTTTCATAACTACTCTACTCACTAATTATAGTATGAAACAGCACCCACAGACAATACAAAAACAAATGACTGTGACTACATTTGAATAAAACTTTATTTATAAAATAAACAGGCCAAATTTGGCCCATGGTCCCTAGTTTGACAACCCAGCCCATCTTTCTAGTAACATGCAATTTTAGTTTCAGTTTGAGCAATAAAAATAAAAGTCAAGGTACCTTTGTAGCCCCAAAAAACTAAAATACTCATTTCAAGCTCTGCATGAGGATTTTGGATTGCTATACTTGATTTTAATATCATCATACTTTTCATAAGGTGTGTGGCTTAATATGCATTTTGAAGATATTAAGTTTTGACATTTTGGTGCTTAATTGGAAGCAAATGAAATTCATGTTTTGTTATTAACTTTTCACAATGATGTGTTCTCTCAAGAATCGAGTCCTTTCTGCAAACTGAAAATGCAGATTGAAAATTACAAAGAATGAGTCTTTAAATGCCACATGATGGAAGAGCTTATACTTATATATTAGTTTCAATAATTATCTCCAGCATTTTTAGAAAACATAGAACCACAGTTGGTGATTTGCAATATGCCAATAACATACAATTCCACAGCTTTCTTTTAAACCAAAATTTAAGTGCCAGGTCCCAATATGAAATAATTTTGTGTGAAACTGGGAAAGATATATAATTTTAGAAAATCTACTCTATAAGAATGCATATAGTAACACAGTAAAAAAAAAAAAAAAAGGTGGGGAGAACCTTCACAAAAAAACTGCATATTAAAAATCTCCATCATGCCCTTCAAAAAGTAAAGGAAAAGTCTTTTAAATTTGTGAAATGTTACTTAAATTCTAATTTAACAGATGGAATCTTCACTGCTGTCCACAAAGTAGATCATTTTGAAAGTTCATTTTTTTCCTTGCAATAATTATTAATCTCTCTTCTGTTCCATTCATCTATCAAGTCTCCATGAGAAAAGACAGGCAGAATTTGGATAACACCTACAATAGCCCAAGTAGAAATAAACTCTAAACATTGTCACCCACTTTCCCCTACCTCAGGACAAGTCACTTTAACTATGAAACATCAGAACTCCCCAACAGAAAACCTCTTATAGAAACATCACACAGAAATGCTTATAAAACCCTTGGATCTAGGGAAGTCCCTTTAATAGGTAAAATTAAGACCTGAAAGCCCACAACTGCATGTAGCAAAGTGGCTAACAGCAATATAGAATCAGAGAAAGCTACATTCAAAGCCAGCTCTGACCTTATTTTTTGGGTAGCTGTTGGTAAATCCAGTGGCCTCTCTAACATCTCCAGACCTTACTCTCCTCATTTGGAAAAGAGGATGGTGGTTGTGGGTAGACAGAATAATGGTCCCCCAAAGTTATCCACGTCCAAACTCCTGGAACCAGTGAATGTTACCTTCTATGAAAAAGGGACTTTGCAGACAGGATGGAGGTTAAGAACCTTAAAATGGAAAGATTATCCTTCATTATCCAGGTAGAGCCCCATCTAATTACATAAGTCTGGAAAAATGGAGAGCCATGCCTGGCTGCGGCCAGAGAGAGACGTGATGATGGCCAGAGAAATACTACACTGCCCACCTTGAAGATGAACAAAGGGAGTCATGAGCCAAGGAAAGTGAGCAGCATTTAGAAGGCAAGGACATGGATTCTCCCCTAGAGCCTCGAGAAAGGAGCACAGTTAACACATTGATTTTATGCCATTCTGACCCATGTCAGCCTTCTACCAAGCAGAATTGCCAGGTAATGAATTTGCATTGTTTTCAGCCACGTATGCCTGCTCTGCCAGATGTAGGACAAATAAAGAGATAAGGTATACAACTTCCAGAACACAATAAGCACGTTTACTATGAGCTTTTATTAAATTATATTGTGATGGTTGATAAATACGTTCTACTTTTGTAAATATGAGAATTAGTTTCAAGAGTAAAGAAGACTGATGCAAAGCTCAATCGCTGTGTCTTGGATCTACACAGGAATAGTAAGGGGAAAAAGGACACGGAAAGAGGACAACATGCTAGAAAATGCATGTTCAACATAGATATGGCACAAAATGAAGACCTTCCACAGACGCTCTACATCCTCCTCTAGAGGGCCCCACAGAAACACAAAGTCGTTTTTATTATTTCACTTAACAGGAAGCAAAGCTGAGCCGCAGAGAGATGAATCTGACTAGCATATAAATAAACACAGAATAAATTTGAGATGGGAAATCAAGTCAAAGATCCTATTTTCTCCAAATCTTCCTGCTCTGGAGCATCTAACATATCCACAGCACAGGCCACTGGCAGGCTACAAACTAAGATTATCTGCAGACCTGTGAATAGGATTCTGTTCCTTTTTGATTAATCAAACGTAATAACCTGCCTTTACCAAATTAATGCAATTTTGATGACACCACTTAAAATTTTTCTGAACATATCTAAGGGTAATGAAGATCATCACAGACAATTCATCCTGCTGGTGCCATCACTCAGTCTTAAACAGAGGGCTTAAAAGGATCAAAGAACTTGCAGATTCTACCCTCATACAGGAAAATGAAAGCTGATTTAAGCCAAGTCTAAGTGAAATCTCAAAGACCTCTAGGTTCAAACTCCACACACCTTGAGAAGCCATTTTATTGTGACACCCTGTGAGCAATCTCTCACTTTCCATTGCTTTCTTCATGTATAAGCTAGACATATCCAGGGAAAGTCAATTATGATGGGTGTCATTGGATACTCAATGTCAATATATGGAATCGTTTTCCTATGAAATAAAGACTTTTAATTCTTTTAAAAAGGCATCGTATTTTGGCCCTGGATAAAGTACAAAACATGTTGGAGAATACTAGAAACAAGAATAAACTTGAAGATGCCTCCATGACCCTCTCTTCATCTAAGAAACATGAGCAGCCTCCATGAGTCAAGCCAGATCCAGCGGCTTAGTCAACAAGAAGCACAACACAGAAAGTGCGTGTTTGAGGGACGGCAGGGAGATGTCATGGGCAGATGTGCCCATAAAGAAGAATGTGACAGAAGAGAATAGAAAGAAAATTCAACAGATATGGGAGAACTAGAGCATAATGAAATAAATTTCAAAAACTTAACAATAAAACTAAAGGAGTTGGAGATACATGCATTTTTTAAGTTTGAAGTCAGGCTGTTCCATGATGTATAATTCTAAACTATCACTAATTCAAAAATCACTTTTCCTCTCCATAGTTTATAAATTATAGATTTCTATAATTAGGATCATACCTACCAATACATTTAAATTCTTCTGCCCTTTCACTCAAGGATGTCCAAAAATATTATAAATTAGATCAAGTATTTGAGTTTCTGAATTCCCCTTTTTCTCTTTTTTTTTTAAGATTTCATTTACACTTGTCTCCCATAAAGCACACTTGATAACCTGTGGCACTTACATAAAAGAAAAACTAACCAAACACTAACATGCTTTTGTAGATTATCACAGTGTATTATCCAACATAAGAAAGGGAGCTAAATGAGATCAATCTTTAATAAAGCCATTTCCAGCAAAACATCATGCAGGAGAGGGCAGAACATTCCCGCTGCTTCCTGAACAACTCAGGAGGCCACCACCATCATAAGCTTCTATCTGTCAATTGCCAAAGGGAGACCTGTCCCACAAGAGCTAATGCCATCCTTTAAGAAGAAAGTATTTCTTGAACACTCATGCCTAATAGAGATATTCCACTGCATCTGGAAACCACAGTGAAAGATATTCACCTATGATACTCCCTAGCCCTGATGCTTACATTTCAGAGCTGAAATTTAATTCTGTTGTCCCTCAGGGTGACATAGTCTATCATCCACTGAGCCTTCAGACTAATTAGATTCCCAATTTAAGACTTATGTTCAACTAATAGCCTTGAGTATGTCAACCACAAACCACAATGAAAATATGCAAACTCGTATAGCCATCAGCTAACTGACCCACCTGCCAAATATAATATAAACCCCTCTTGCTCTACTCTCTATCATGAGTGCCACTGTTACACTGGTACCCACCCATGAGGTTACAACTACATTACACTACTGCTTAAGTATTAATAAAAAGTAGGATAGCACAGTAAGACAGAACAAAATAATTCAGAAATGGGCTAATCACATACAGATAGGTTGACTCCAAACTGGAGGAAGTGGCACGAGTTGTGATTTTATCATGAACACATGCAGTGTTCCCTCAAAGAGAACATGGTAAGACTGGCAAATGGGCAAGATGAATAATCTCAGAAGCAAATGTAATGATGTAGTAACTAATTATTATGTAGACACAACAAAAAGGGAACTAAAAATCAATTTGTAAGCTTTCTGATGACTGAATTTACTTTAATGACACAGAGACAATACTAAATCCTTAATCATTCATTCTCTGAGCCTTACTTGCTAGCATGGTTCATTAAAAACTCATTTAAATAGAGCTAGTGTTTAACTGGACGAGTAAACAAAAGGATATATTTGAACCAATGATGTTTTGTAATCATAGTAATACAAACTATACCAATAAAAACTCGCTACAGAACAAGAATCTCAAGCTTGCCATTGGAAAACTTTAAATGTTATGCATGCAAGATTAATTCCACGCTTCATCAGCATTTTAAGAAGGGTATATACTGTCTGATAAAAAAGACCTAAAACTTAGAAAAGAACACTAAAATACCATGAGCACATTAAAGACTAGCGAATGTTCCTACTGGCTAAGCCAAGAATGGCAAAGTGTGGATAGACTTTCTCGTACACAGTACCAGGAAACTCGACCTCAAACCCGTCTCAGGCTCTAGCCCCATGGTTTGTGATATTAGAGCAGTACCTCACCTATGGGTATATGTTCCAGCCTTGCCACTCTGCCAACCTTCCAACATATCTAAGAGGGAGTAACGTGGAAACAGGGGTCAACAGCACAGTGTTCTAATCTGTGAACAATTTAGCTTGACAATTCATATGTTTACGTGTATCCAGAAATGCCTGCACTAACAAATGATAAATAAGAGAATCCCTCAATAGTAACTCTTTAAATTAACAACATAGTCTGAAGTAGGGATTTTGCTTAAAAGAAAAAAAAAAAGATTTTTTTTTTTCTAAGAGGCATGAGCCTCTGTGCCCGGCCAAAATATTTTTATTAATCAAAAGTCCACCAGGCATGGTGGGTCATGCCTGTAATTCCAGCACTTTGGGAGGTAGAGGTAGGTAGATCATGAGGTCAAGAGATGGAGACCATCCTGGCCAACATGGTGAAACCTCGTCTCTACTAAAAATACAAAAATTAGCTGGGCGTGGTGGCACACACCTGTAGTCTCAGCTACTCGGGAGGCTGAGGCAAGGGGAATCGCTTGAACGTGGGAGATGGAGGTTGCGGTGAGCCAAGATCACACCACTGCACTTCAGCCTGGTGGCAGAGAGAGACTCCATATCAAAAAAAAAAAAAAAAAAATCCAACGTCATGTAGGAAATAGATAGGTCTTAACGAGATAAACCAAAATCTCTCTTTCTCTCATACACAGACACACACACAGCCTCTCTAAACTGTACTTAAAAGACAACCACCACCAAAACCCACAGCACCAATCACAATGTTAAACGTTAGTGAGCAAGCAACTGGGGGTGAAATACTTTCCACCTTCTTCCTAATCGCCACTAAACACCACTCCCTTCACTCCCAGGCATAAGTCACATCCTGAAATCTCCCCCAGTCCCTACGCTATAATGGTCCCAGGGCATGAAAAGCTGCCAATGTGAATGCATAACCCAGAAACATAGCAGGACAGTTACGACCAGACAGGAGCATGCCCTGCTCTCCTGCTCCTCTGAATGTCTGCCTCCACTGGTGAGTCCACAAAAACAGAGCTGAGATCCTTAGTGGGAAGGCCCTTCCTTTCTAGTCTTTCAGAGCTGAGATCCTTAGTTAGGAAGGCCCTTTCTTTCTAGTCTTTTTACCTCTTCAGCTAGCTGGATATAGTAAACCAGGGCTTGGTTCCATGGGTGGGGAGCCCTTGTCTCCATACCCACACACCACCCTCAAACCCTCCTCCTGCTGTGCCACCAGCAAGTTACGAATGTTTAGATGCAGGGAAAGCAGGAGTCCCACTTAAGCTACAACTGCCTCCTCCTACCAACTTGTACCATTGAGCTCCCTGCTACAGTTCATATCCAGTGTCGTCAGAAACAAGGATAATTCCGTCTCTACCATCAAGTAACACCATCTCACAGAACCGAGACATTCCCTCGTTGGGCTTCCTTAACCCATCACTCATTCCATTGTTGAACTTGTAAAAAATGACTCATCACTAAAATTCTTGCCATTCAAATCTGGTAAACTTTATACTTTATTTTTTGGCAATCAGTAGTGGAAAACTTTTCATTCTAAAATAGAAACTTGAAGGATCACTTCCTTAGTCCTAAATTTTGCAAATTATATTTAAAATGAGAAGCACTAGAAAAGAAAACTTGGCTGTGGCTTTGGCCAATCAATCAGAACTGGGAAGCAGTTAAGCAATTTGCACAAAGTCATGGAAAACTTCTCCGCACAATGTTAGGTCTACAGATGATGCAGCAGGGGTCAGTCAGCACATCACCAGCCCTGGCATTTAAAGACAAGATGGTATTTCCAACTCTAAGAACTAGCCTTGTTTCCAAGGCAACCTGCCCTTTGTATAGGGGACTCACTTGGGAGTTCATAATCCCTTTACCTGCTGACTTCACAATTTGAACAAGACCCTCAGCGACGACTTAGCTTCCATCTAAAAGCATCACAAGAAAAACAGAGGGCAGTTTAACTACTTTAAAGGAAGAAAGGAATTCAGATGATTCTATTAAGACACGGACTGGAGTGGGGAGGGTAGATAGAGAAGAAAAAAGTGATTCAGAAAAAAAGAAGAAAGTAGAACTAGGAGTTGCTGCTTAACAGTGATTTATTTTCAAATTAAGATATATCAAACCCACCAATTCTGTTCACTTCAAGTTCTGAATGAAAGTCCAGGTGAAAATGACACACAATGAAAACCTCAAATTCATTCTGACAACCACAAACCAATATTAGCAAAAGATCAAAGTTCAATAAATTTATTTTGTAAAATGTAAGGCTAATATTACAGTACAAAATGACTTTCAGTTTAATTTGCATGCAAAAAGGAAGGGTGTGATTTTTAAATATCCACCCAGGGGCACAGATGAAAAACTTCATTTTCTGACTCCTTTTTTGCTACTCTCATTATTTCAACACCTTCTACAAAGGAGAGATAACGGTGTCCTTGACATTAGCCTAAATTATCTTCAGTATGCAATACAATACTGATTGAATTAGGCTCATTTTAATCAACTGGCAGGTTTATTCAAAAAGTAACTAAATAATAAAATTATTTTTATCAACTCTTCATTAGTATAACCTGTTTAGCACTGTTCTTAAAAAACCGAACACAGAATAAATATTGTGTGCCCATCTTTTCACTCCCATATTTGACAGGTAAAAGAAATAACTTGCAAGTTAAATATTTCCCCCAATCCACAAATTGCTTTAATACTGAAATTTAATGCCAATCTTCTGGAAGGTAAATACTAGCGCCATCTAATGGACTTAGTCAAGCACAAAGAGTTTAGAAATTTTAAGTTTTAAAGAAAATCTATTCTAAGGAAAGCCAAAGCCTCTACTTGCCTTCATTTGCTTCCCAAGACAACGTCCACACAAGTGACCCAGAATAATGGAGATGGAGACACTTTATCCTGTGGTTTGCCAGGAATTCCACTCATTCTATTACCACAAGGTTGCTAATCATGAATGAGCTCTCAAGATGAGTCAGCCTCAAACAACTCACCAGCTGCGTGGCCCTAGGTAACTTCTTCACTCCTCTGGGCTCAGTAGTGATAGGTTTTGTTTTGTTTTGTTTTTTCCCCATAAATTTCATTTGATTATGACAAATTGCTTAGGATGTGTCCTGTAAGTAGCAAGTTTTTAAGAAATGTTACTAATATTTGAGAAAGTTTCAAGAGACTGAGGTAATCAAGAGGGAAGATGAAAGACAACTAAGTTAAGCCATATAGACTTTATCCTGAAAACTGCGGGGTGTCATTAACACACAGCAGTTTAATTTGCATTTATTCTGCACGAGGTTTCAAGGGGTATGGAGAAGGACTAGGAGGGTAAACACTCGTAGCTCATTAGTCCAATAATGAAGAAGTCATGAGGGCCAAGGCTAATGGAAAGGTGGTGAAAAGACAATCAGGATGTATAATTATTCAAATGCAGAATGGAGACTTATTTAAAAGGACTTGGTATGTGGTGGATGGGTGCCATTATGAAGGAAAATGACAGATTTTAGGTGTCTAGGTTTGTCATTTGGGTGGTTGGGCAGAGGACAGGCACAAGGACAAACAAAGACAAAAGATGATGCATTCAGTTAGAGGGAAAACTATCACATGCTCTCAGCCAGTTCCTGGGACACAAGTGGAGATGGGAGTCCATGGTACAAAAAAGAGTTCGAGGCTAACTACTTGTAATTGGGTGCCATCCACACTTAGGTACAATTGAAGCCACAGGTTTCATCCAATCTGAACGCGGATCACCCATGGAAATCAGAACTCAAACCTGGGTAACTGCTGAGATTGCAGGTTCCTCTTCCCTTCCTCCAAACTACTTTCAAAGGATTTTGAGAACTGACTAAAGAATATAAATAAAATCAAGGAAACAGGGTTTCACAAAACTAGGGAAAGAAAAGTAGCATGGAATAGTTGGATCGGCAGTACTCAACACCACAAGGAGGCCCATGAGCTCTTTCTCTAACAAGGACACATGTGCATTATCACCCCAGTGCTATTAAACAGGTGACCCTAGAACAATGCAGGGACGCAAACCCCCCACGCAGTCGAAATCTGAGTATAACTTTTGACTCACCAAGAACTTAACTACCAAAGCCTACTGTTGACTGGAAGCCTAGCCACTATCATGAAACAGTTAACACCTATTTTGTGTGTTATATGTATTCCACACTGAATTCTTACAATAAAGTAAACCTAGAGAAATGAAAATGTTATTAAGAAAATCATAAGGCAAAGAATATATTTTTTACTTTACTTTTTTTTTTGAGATGGAGTCTTGTTCTGTCACCCAGGCTGGAGTGCAGTGGTGCAATCTTGGCTCACTGCAACCTCCACCTCCCAGGTTCAAGCCAATTCCCCTGCCTCAGCCTCCTGTGAAGCTGGGATTACAGGTGTGCACCACCAAGCCGGCTAATTTTTGTATTTTTAATAGAGACGGGGTTTCACAGTGTTGACCAGGCTGGTCTCAAACTCCTGACCTCAAGTGATCCTCCTGCCTCAGCCTCCCAAAGTGCTGGGATTATAGGCCTAAGCCACCATGCCTGGCAGAAAATATATTTAGTAATCATTAAGTGGAAGTGGACCATCATAAAGGTCTTCATCGTCATCATCTTCATGAGGAAGAAGAGGAGGGGTTGGTCTTGCTGTCTCAGGGGTGGCAGAAGCAGAAGAGGTGGAGAAGGTGGAAAGGGAGGCAGGAGAGGCAGGCACCACTGTGTCACTTTACAGAAATACATCACAATGTCTGACTTTTTGTGTTTTTTTTTCTCTAAAAATATTTCCATACAATACCAACCCTTCTTCCACTGTTCGATTTAATTACAGTACACATAT
This sequence comes from Gorilla gorilla gorilla, assembly GCF_029281585.2. Lineage (NCBI taxonomy): Eukaryota > Metazoa > Chordata > Mammalia > Primates > Hominidae > Gorilla > Gorilla gorilla. The sequence continues at coordinate 84,563,039 of NC_073232.2, read as the reverse complement.
CACAGAAGGGTCCATATTATAAAAGAAGTCAAAAATAGTCTTGAATAATCAGAACTCTTCCGTCAGATGGTGTAATTTCGGTTTTCTGGCACTGCTTCGTCTCTGTCTTCTTCCTCATGATCAGGCACTGGTTCGGAAATACTCATCTCCATCAAGTTATTTTCTATTAATTCCTAAGCTGTGGTATCTATGAGCTCCTGAATTTCTCTGAGACTGATATCTTGAAGTCCCTCATCCCCCACTTTTTTGGCCATATCCACAATCTCTTTAATGATTTCCTTGACTGGCTTTATTGTCAATTTTGTGAAGTCATTCACAATATCTGGACCCAGTTGTCTCCAGCAAGAATTTGTTATTTGGGATTTACTGGCTTTCACGATATTTCTATCACAAGGAAGGCACCTTCATTGGTAATTCTTCCAGACTTTCATAATAATGTTCTATCAGTGGTCCCTTCCATAGTAACGACCATCCTTTCCAAAGGGTACTGTGTGTAATGAGCCTTACAGGTCTAAATTAGAGCCATTGTGTTTGAGGCAACTAGACTACTTCAACGCCTTGAACTCCTGGGGCTCTGGGTAGCCAGGGGCGTTGGTCAATATCAAAAGAACTTTAAAAGGCGACAGTCCCTTACTGGCAAGGTACTTCCTGTCTTCAGGGACAAAGTATCAATAGAACAATCTGGAAAAGTGTTCCCAGTGTCCAGGCCTTTATGTTATGCAATCAAAAGACTGGCAGCTGGTGTTTATCTTTTCCTTTCAAGGCTCAAGGGTTAGCAGCTTTGTAGATGAGGGCTGTCCTGACTGCCTCTGCTCAATACAATTGAGTTAGCCTATCTCTTCTGGACTTAAATCCTAGTGCTTGATCCTTTTCCTTACTAATAAATATCTTTTGCTGGCATTTTTTCCAGCACTTTTGTCTGCATTAAAACCGTGTTTAGGCAGACACTGTTTCTCCTCAATGCTTGTGCATCTGGAAACTCGTCTGCTGCCTCTTGGTTGGCAGAAGTTATTAATACTTCTGTTAGCTGAACATTTTTTTAAGCCAAGCCTCTTTAAAAAATTATCAAACCATCCTTTGCTGGCATTAAATTCTCCAGCTTTAAATCCTTCAGCTTCTTGTTGCTTTAACTTGCCATGTAATGACATTACTTTTTCTCAAATCATATTAGTCAATAGGTGCTTTTCCTTTAACCATCCTGCATCCACATAAAAGCCGCATTTTCAATATGAGATGAAAAGGTATTTCACAAAAGTACAAGGTTTTTGTGCCTGCTGGCATACCTGCAGCAACGGCTTCAGGAATTTCCTTTCTTGTTTTTTATAATGGTCCCTACACTGGATTCATTTATCTTGACATGGTGGGCAACTGTAGTAGCTGCAGACTTCAATCTATGGTACATATCAACTCTTTGTTGTAATGTCATGACTTTTCTCTCCTTTTTTGGGAGCATTTGCAGCATCACTAGTGGCACTTCACATGGGTCCCTTGGCGTTATTCAAGGTTTACAGTTTCATATTAAACATGATGAAAAATGCATGAGAACCAAGAGGAATTACTTTTTATTGTGATATGCAATTTCCTGGGAAGACAAATTGCTCACAAGGAGATGATGAGCATCACAATGCACTTTAAGCAGACATGCACAACACTCGAGCTCACTGCAAGTAACAACAGGAGGGGGCTATGATATTACTATAGTAGTGCAGTCTGTGCTACAGTTAATTTTATGCAGTTACAATTTAATATTGCTTCTTTATGGTTACTTACATTTCTCTCAACTGTGAATGGCACCACGTATGCTCTGTGTATATGTACGTTTTGATAAATTTTAACTTCTTATAATAGATTTTTGTATATTTTATGGTTGTAAATGACAGGATATCTATATATATTTTACACATTCATGACATATATTTTTAAATTTTTTTCCTTATCTCGCTACATAGTTCATCTAAAATTTTTAATATGCCAAATCTCCAAAAAATTTTCCAATATACTTACTGAAAAAGATCCATGCATATGTACACCCAAGCAGTTCAAACACAAGTTGTTCAAGGGTCAACTATACTTTTTAACTATTATTTCTGAGTAGACAACTTTGCACCAGCTTATAAGGCTGGGCTCATCACGTGTTTTCTTTATATTTATTCTTTTGTTCACATCATGTGCCCGCTATGTGCCACATGGTGTGAACTGTGTGAAGTGCTGCTTATAGAACACTTTGTTAATCTAATAAAGCTACAAATGAACGCTCCATAAAAACATGCACAGAGTTGTTTCGTTCTGGATATACTTTTGGCAGATTCATAGATCCTTGTTCTATGAGAAATTAGAAGAAAAAGTACATTTTCTAACATTCACTTAAATATCAATGAGCATTTCCTCAATTCTATTACATCACTCTGACACTACAAAGTTACATATTAGCAGAGTGTGAATTTCTTCTGAATATCTTCTAACTCTATTTTTACACTGAAAGATCTCTTCCAGTTGTTCTACTCCATTTTTCTACTTTATGATACAGTCATGTCACTTAACGACAGGGATACATTCTGGTTAGGTGATTTCATTGTTGTGTGAACATCATAGAGTATATTACATAAACCTGGAGGTATAGCCTATTACACACCTAAGCTATTATGTTACAGCCTATTTGCTCCTAGGATACAAACCTGTACAAGATGTCACTGTACTGAATGCCCTATGCAACTGAAACACAATGGTAAGTATTTGTATATCTAAACGTATCTAACCAAAGAAAAAGTACAATAAGAATATGGGATTATAATCTTATGGGACCATCATCCTATATGCAATGCAATATTGACCAAAATATTGTTATTCAGTAAATGACCATATAAATGTTCGAAGGCAGAACCTAAAAGTAAACAATGTTTTAAGTACACCTGGACGTAAAGATGGGAACAATAGACACTGAACACTACTAGAAGGGGGAGGAAGGGAAAAGGACATACGCTGAAGAACTACCTACTGGGTACTATGCTCACTACCCGGATTGCGGGATCATCCATACCCCAAACCTCAACATAACGCAATATATCCATGCAACAAACCTGCACATATATCTCCTGTATCCAAAATAAAAGTTGAAAATATTTTTTTAAAAAAGCAATATTCAATCACTCTATATCAACTATAAGAGAATTATAACATGAGAATACCAAAAATATGATTGCAGGCAGGGCGCGGTGGCTCACACCTATAATCCCAGAACTTTGGGGGACCAAGGCAGGCAGATCACTTGAGCTCAGGAGTTTGTGACCAGCCCGGCCAACATGGTGAAACCCCATCTCTACTAAAAAATACAAAAATTAGCCAGGCATGGTGACACATGCCTGTAATCCCAGCTACTCAGGAGGCTGAGAGAAGAATCACTTGAACCTGGGAGGCGGAGGTTACAGTGAGCCAAGATCGCACCACTGCACTCCAGCCTGGGTGACAGAGCAAGACGCCATCTCAAAAAAAAAAAAAACAAAAAAACAAAAAAACAAAAAAAAAAAAACAGACTATTGACCCAAAAGTACACTATTACTCCTTGGATTAACACCATTTGCCCTAAACATCTACATCCACTAGAAATGGCAAAACAGTCCTTTGCAATTCTATCTGTTGGCAAAAATATTTCAGCTCTAGAAAGCATTCAGTACGTCGGCAGGAGACAATAAACACCCCCATTTCCATGAAAGGCTGCACTTCAATTTCCACATAGCCAACGGGTTAACTTTTGGAGGCAGATCTACTTGTAAGGCAACAAGTATCAGTGTGAGGAGGTCTTAAGACCCAGAAGGAAAAAATTAGCCGGGCGTGGTGGTGGGCGCCTGTAGTCCCAGCTACTCGGGAGGCTGAGGCAGGAGAATGGTGTGAACCTGGGAGGCAGAGCTTGCAGTGAGCAGAGATTGTGCCACTGCACTCCAGCCTGGGTGACAGAGCGAGACTCCGTCTCAAAAAAAAAAAAAAATGTGAAGGAATGTGAATGCTGTGGAAATGCAGACAGGAGGAGTCTGTCTGGGTCAAGTCAATGGAAAGAGGTGAGTTCCATTCCAAAGGATGGGTGTGCCTCTCAGGCTGAAGAGCGGCAGGAGAAATTTGAGAGGGCAGCCCTGGAGGTCAGAAGACAAAGATTCAAATCCACACATTTTCACTGACTAGTGGGCTACATTGAATGGGTCACATGAGCTCTCAGTGCCTCAGTTTCTGTTCGTCTAATAAATGAAGAGGGCTACAATGCCAACCACAGGAAGTTGCCATAAACTTCCGAGGTCATTATGAGCAAATGTGCCTGTATATGCAGACAGTGAACAAAATCACAGGCACAAAGCAAGTGAGCCCAAGGTCCAGCGGCTGCAGAACAGTGGGGACAGTGGTTGATGTTGTTGTTGCTATCATTAGAATCATCCTAATTTAGGGCCAGGCATGGTGGCTCACACCTGTAATCCTAGCACTTTGGGAGGCCGAGGTTGGGGGATCACTTGAGGTCAGGAATTCAAGACTAGGCTGGCCAACATGGCAAAACCATGTCCCTACTAAAAAATACAAAAATTAGCCAAGCGTGATGGTGCATGCCTGTAATCTCAGCTTCTCAGGAGGCTGAGGCAGGGGAATTGCTTGAACCTGGGAGGCAGAGGTTGCAGTGGGCCAAGATCATGCCACTGCACTCTAGCCCGGGTGACAGAGCAAGACCTTGTCTCAAAAAATGAATCATCCTATTTTGTCTATTTTGCAGACAAAGTGTAGTCCTGAGCAGGATACCCAGGGTTTAAGAATAATATTAAGTGCAACAAAAAAATTATGTAACAATCTACATAAAACTCTGTATAAGTAGCTGCTTTGAATATTCCTAAGTTTTAATCCCCATATGTCTTGAGGAAGTATATTGGCATGGGTAGAAGCAGGAAGAGATTAGGAGAATGGAAAGAAGAAATTCTTCTAACACATTAGCAAAAAAGTGTTAAGTATTGGGGAAAAGATCAAAGGGCTTATCGCCATCAGAGAACGCTGTCTTGGTGTGACTGAAAATCCCCCATCTAAGACACAAAGGGAAACAGGGAAGTCAAAACAGATACCAGACAGTTCATGCAATGAGACGAGAGTATTTCAGCATCTTCCATGACCAAGAACAGTAACACAAATTAAAACAGAGCAATATTAAAGTAAGACATGTTTTGGGGTTTTGTTTCGTTTTTTGAGACAGTCTCACTCTGTCGCCCAGGCTGGAGTGCAGTGGCGCAATCTTGGCTCACTGCAACCTCCATCTCCCAGGCTCAAGTGATTCTCCCACCTCAGCTGGGATTACAGGCGTGCACCATTACCACCTGGCTAATTTTTGTATTTTTAGTAGAGACAGGGTTTCACCATGTTGGCCAGGCTGGTCTTGAACTCCTGACATCAGGTGGTCCACCAGCCTCAGCCTCCCAAAGTGCTGGGATTACAGGCGTGAGCCACCCTGCCTGGCCAAGACAGTTTTAAATTAATGTTTAACCCACAATTATCTTTAAAAAAAAAATAGGCTTTAAAAAGCCAAATCTGATTATAATTAACTCCATGTCAATGCTCAAAATTTTGTTGGTACAAAAATGCTTTTCCTTCAAAGACAGTAAACCTACTGGACAAACAGCCGAGCTGGTTTTTAGTAATAAATCTAGTCAGTACTGTTATTAATAGTGTTGTTAAAAAAACTGAGAACGAGAGTGTATTCTGTCAATCAAGAGCTGATAAAACATTCCAAAAATAATCCCAAGTTCTTCACCACTGATTCATCACCAATTCAAAACTCTCGTTGAAAGACTTTGGTGTCTCTCCCACCATTCACCTTGACCTCTACTCAACACCTACGCTTCCACACATTGGAGACACTGGTAGGACTTCAGTATAACAAAAAAAAAAAATTTAAATATTCTAAGAGTTTTACTCACTCCCTCAAATATGCATATAAAAAGTACTTAAATCATTTAATGTTGTTATATCTTCAAATCTACAGTGACTACAGTGACTTCACTGAACAGAAGAAAATTTGGAGAAAAACTAAGGCTCCATTAATAATCACCCCAAACATCTATGAAAGAAGTAACAGTGCTAGCAGTACTGCTTTACAATACCAACATGTTTCAAAGACTGTAAATAACATGTCAAGTATCCAAGTGGGAAAAGGCCTAAGCTCTTATCTTTAATCTCTCAGTTTTCTAAAAACACTATTTAAAACCTATATAAAGATATTACAAGGAAACACTATTTAAAACCTATATAAAGATATTACAAGTACTGAATCATTATTTCCCAAAAACCATCACGTTTTCTTGTAGAAGGTCCTGAAAACATCTCACAATCTTTAGTGTGGACAGTGTCCACACCAGAATACAATCACCAGTGTGAAATCTTGAATTATGGTTCTCACCATTCTTGGTTGAACCTTTACAGTGGTACCTCCTGTCCCTTTGGGTTGGCACAGTGGCCTTGACTCATCACCCTGCTCTTCTAAGCAGAAGTCAACACAGTCAACACCTTGGATGGGACATAATTAATTTAAAACATTAAATTTTTGATATTCATGACCAAAAGACTGAAAGAAAAAGTGATGAGGCCCCTAGGTAGGTAACTGAGCGAAAGAAAAATTAGGGCTTCAGTGATAAACTTAATTGGGGTCAAAGTTAGAAATATAACAGGAAGCAACTTCTAAGTTTTGTTTTTCTGTTAAGACACAAGGTCTTGCTCTGTCATCCTGGCTGTAGTGCAATGGGTGTAACTAAGCTCACTGCAACCTCAAACTCCTGGATTCAAACGATCCTCCCACCTCAGCCTCCAGAGTAGCTTTGACTACAGGTGCGTGTCACCACACCTGGCTTATGTTTTAATTTTCTGTAGAGACAGGGTCTCAATGTATTGCCTAGGCTGATCTCAAAATTCCTGACCTCAGGTGATCCTCCCACCTTGGCCTCCCAAAGCACTGGGATGAGCCACCACGTCTGACCCGTATTCTAACTTTTTGATTCCTTCTCTTGAAGACCTAGTCAATTCTGAATTGAGTTATATTCTGGGTAAAGAAAATTAACAAAAAAAAATGAAAAAACAATTTCTGGTGAAGAATGAGAGAGCCAATGACACAGAAGGAAATAAGAGCAGTACTACAAGAGGAGCAACCAGGATGCATCTGCCAAAGCCAAGGAGACACTGGGTGTTCACAGATTCGAAGTCCAACCAACCCAGACCTTGACTACACTGGGGTCCACACTTCCCACTAACAACTTTATCTCTGCAACCACAGAAATTACTGGAAATGTCTTAATGTCCCAGGAACTGGAAGCCACTCAGACAATAAAATCACTTTCATACACCAGTCCCCACAGACCATGGTAATAAGGAGACAAGACAGCAAATACAAAGAAAAGCCATTGCTTAGACATCTAAAATCAGTTTTTATGTCTTTCAATACCAGTCCAAGAAAGAGAAACAGAAACTCAAACACTGACCACATTAGTGTTTATGGTGAAACACAACTCTGATTAGACAATTAACATCCAGGCTGCCTAAAACTAAAAGCAAGCTTCATAAACAAACCACTAATAAGCTGTTGCTTCTTCTTTGGAAAGAGAAGGTTATTTATAAATTGCTGCCACCTAAAAACTGACCTGATTCAGTACTGTCAGACAGCGAAGTACACTTAGGCAAGTGGCAAATGACAAGGGGAAAAAATCACCTCACAAAGTGTCACACCTCATCCTAAGTGTAATAAATGAACAAAACAGAATATTGCACAAGACTGTGAATTGTTTAGCCGAGATGCGCCACTGCACTCCAGCCTGGGTGACAAGAGCGAGACTCCGTCTCAAAAATAAATAAATAAATAAATAAATAAATAAATAAATAAATAAATAAATAAATAAATAAAATGTAATCTTTATAGTTTCCCACTCATAAAAAGTAATACTAAAGAAAAACCTCTGAATTCCGTAAGTTAGGGTTCCTAGCATCAAATATTCCATGTGAGATCTTAAAAACAACAGCAACATCAAGAAATCAGAGCACCTAGCACGTATGACCACTCTGGGAGACACTGGCTCAACTGCCTCTGTCCCTAATGCAAATTTACCAGCTGAAATCCTTCAGAGATACATTCACTGATAAACAGGCTACAATAGGTGTAGAAAGATGTGGGTAATGACTGACTAGATTGCAACCTGTCTGAATCACAGAAATTGAAAGAAAATAAGCTTTGCCAAGACACAGAAGCCAAGATTTCAAGCACTTTGGGACATGCAGTTCCACTGCTGGGATGTGTATTCAGAGGTGGCTGTAAGTTTCACTTCACTCTTTCAAGTATGTGCTCGGGGGCTGCACACCAACTGAGGGAGTGAAAAGAAAAATCAGATCAATCTGGCATGAAGCACTTGGCGAGAGGTGGAGGCCAGACCAGCTGGGCAGAAAGAATGAAGTACAGGAAGAGTCACCGGGACAGGAGCCTTCTAGGAAGAAGAGGCTGCAGAAACGCAGGGGTGAGGCGCCGCTCCGGCAGGGCACCAATGATCCAAGTAGGAGATCATGCTGAGTTGCTTCTCCTTCTCATTGTGAGAAAGCAAACACACAGTTTCTTCTAGACCTGGAACACCAACCTTGACTTGCAAACACAATGACACAGATTCATGATGCCTTGTCCACAATTCCAAAATCAAATGACTCTCAAAATGAAAATTTTTTCATAAGTTTGTTAGAAGTACATTTGGTGGCAAAAGCAACTCTGAACCAATCCAAGATTATTTGTAGTATTTATTTACTCGGTGAATATTCACATTTTGCTACAGAAATACCAAAATTTTGACTACAGGGTCCTGCCTCAGACATCACAGGAGGTGTTACATCTTATGACACATATTCCATATTACCTGCTTAAAATCTCAGTATTCTAACATCCAGCCATAATGATTTTAGGTAAAGTATTGTGGTGCTCCCAGATGCTGGAGCCAGTGAAGACTAGCTCATGAGGACTCTTAAGTTTTCGGGAATTTTGCAAGCCAGTTATTACCACCTTCATCATTTAAAAATTAAGATATATAAACTTACAGTTAAATAAATTAAAAAGCAAAGTAATAAATAAGTAAAACTCAGCCAGGCGCAGTGGCTCACGCCTGTATTCCCAGCACTTTGGGAAACCAAGGCGGGCAGATCACCTAAGGTCAGGAGTTTGAGACCAACATGGCAAAACCCCCTCTCTACTAAAAATACAAAAATTAGCCGGGTGTGGTGGCGGGCACCTGTAATCCCAGCTACTCTGAAGGTTTAGGCAGGGAGAATCGCTTGAACCTGGGAGGCAGAGGTTGCAGTGAGCCGAGATCACTACACTGCACTCCAGTTTCGGTGACACAGCGAGACTCCGTCTCAAAAAGAAAGTAAAACTTCCTATCATCTGTGTTGCATTTTACTACTCTGTGTGGCCTTGGATTGTCCTAGGTCTGTTGTATCTACACAGTGGAAACACTACGTAAAAGTGTATGATGGTGTGTTTTCCAACTCCACACTCAGGGACATCCCATTGGCTTCCTGAAATAGGCCAGGGCGGGAGTGTGTACACCACAGAAATTGGCAAACACTACAGATCAGTCCCCACTCCTTCAGCCTCAGCTGAGAGTGGTTGTGAAACATTTTACTAACACACTGTCACTTTAAGCTTTCTTGAAACCATACGCAACTACCTTCCAGATCTGCCTATTTCGAAAAGGAGTTCCAGAAAACCACACCAAGTGTGGAGGGCGGAATGGGGAGTCAGAGTCCCTGGAACAGAAGCCTCAGGAGCCACCGTGTCCTTTCCCAGGGTCGTGGCCCTCAGCTGCAGGCAGCTCTAAGGCTTCTTCATGCTGCCTGCCTCCTGCTTCCCAGGACATTCAATTACAGGTTATGCTGTCAAACAACAGCATGTATTAGAGCAGGATTGCTCTGCTGCATCCCCAGGACCTAGAACAGTGTCTTGCGCATAGTAGGTACAGAGTAAATATCTATTGAGGGAATGAACAAATCCTCCAAAGCTCCCTGTGGTTCACAACACACTATATTTAAAAAAAAAAAAAAAATGCCAAACATAGTATCTGCTATACCTCGTCTTCTAGCATGAGAATTCATGGAAGGAAGGAAGGTGGATGGCGGGGAGACTACTCCAGTATAAATACAAAGATATAAGTATACAATGTTTCCTTTACTTGGCCAGGCATTGTGGCTCACACCTGTAATCCCAGGACTTCGGGAGGCTGAGCTGCCCGCTCAGCAGATGGCTTGGGCCCGGGAGTTAGGAGACCAGTCTGGACAATACAGCAAGATACTGTCTCTACAAAAACAAACAAACAAACAAAAAAATAGAAATATTAGCCAGGCGTGGTGGCCATTTGCCTGTAGTCTCAACTAGTCGAAAGACTGAGGTGGGAGGATCACCTGAGCCTGGGAAGCTCGAGGCTACAGTGAGCCATGACCATGCCACTGTGTTCCAGACTGGGCAACAGAGTGAGATCCTGTCTCGGAGGGGACCGGGGGTGTAATTTTTTTACTTTCTGATTTAAATAAGTTATTTTTATTGAGTCTGGAATCTATTACTTGCAATATTGTTTCCATGAGAAAATAAAGTTCCAAGTAACAGATTTTACAATGACGTTTTAGAACAATGACCCATTTCTGAATTGGAGACATCAAGCTTAAGTATATAGTCACCATAGCAACTTTTTCAAGATCCAACATCCTTAATTTAAGATATAAGTAAAATTTTAAAGCAAAAACAAAAAGCCATTCAAAAAAATGAAATAATAAAAATATTCCATAAAGCCATACCATGAATAGCAATATAGAAAATTGTGACTGATTTTTAGAAGACAAAGCCACGTTTCTTTTCCAATCTTTTTAATGAGGCACATGGAGGATGGTTTATTTATTCCCTAGGGAGAAACCTTCATCCTGTACATAACTGCAGTATAACTGATATTTCACACATGGTATTTGTATAAGAAACACAAATGCAAAGAGAAGGGAAGGACTTCCAGTGTGCTTAAGAACCGAGAACTATAAATGTTTCCTTTAGAGAAATGAAAATTTAAATCTCTCGAATCTGCAGTATGAGACACATAAAGCCATCTGCCCCAAGATACAATCTATATTCCTGAAGGGACAACAAAACTCTCTCATTCTATATGAATCTTCTGTATACGAATTCTGAATTCACAGGCAGCCTTCCATCTCAACCTTGTACAAAACCCTGAAGCCCAAGAAGGCACAACCTTTTCATGCTAACAGCACAACCTTTGTCTCCTGCTCATGTTTAGACCACACCTCAGAGAATCTGCCTTGTGTGTGATGTGTCAGATTATAGGGAGGAGGCCCCTGGGAAGTGCTGGTGCCTAAACTGCAGCTATTTTTAAGTGTCCACAAATGCAGTGTCCACATCCAAGGAAAACAACATTTATTTAACAACTTTCATTAAAATTAAGCCAATATTTTTATATGTATTCATCAGTACACATCCCATCCACAGAGAACCCAGAATAAGCAGTATTCTTTAATCTTGGTATGCCTCGCTGTAAGCAAACCCACATAGAGTCAAAACAGCTCATCTTTACCCCACATACGTTTTTTGGGTGGGAAGGTGGGACAGGGTCTCACTCTGTGGCCCAGGCTGGAGTGCAGTGGCATGATCATGGCTCCCTGCAGCCTTGAAGTCCTGGGCTCAAGCAGTCCTCCAGCCTCAGCCTCCCGAGTAGCTGAGACACAGGCAAGCAACACCGTCCCTGGCCTATGCACATTTTAAAGTGAAGACTAACTGTCACAGGAACCACCCTATTCAGAAAAATATCCTCACAAACATTTTTAAAGAAAATGATATGGAATGAATAGAACGGAACAAAATAAAATAGGAAATATCAATGTACACTTACAAAGCAGTAAGGTTGTTTGGGGTGTGTGTGTGTGTGTGTGTGTGCATGCGTGCACACACACACACGCTTGCATTTACCCACTGGGCTGCCAAGTGAAATGTATTTTTTACTCTAGGGTAGTGATTCTCAATGAGGGGCAATTTTGCCCCCGGGGACACTGGCAGTGTGTGAGACATATTTGGTTGTCACAACTGGGGTCAATATCATTGACCTCTAAACAGTATAGGTCAGGGAAACTGCAAAACATCCTCAATACACAGGACAGTCCCACACAACAAAGAATAATCCAGTCCAAAATGTCATTTGTGCAGAGGCTGAGAAACCCCATTATAGGAGACAACCAAAAAGTTAAAGGCCACTAACTGACCCTATACTTCATCCCATCTGGTGATCACTCCTGTAGAACATATATGGATTTATATGTGCATTGCCTTAAGCAAAATCTGATAATATTTACAAAGTAAATGTTAACAGTAGCCTCTTAATGGGCATTGTTAAAACATGGTTACAAATAATTTTCTTCTGATTATAAAATATCATAGGTGCTCATTGCAGAGAACTGTAAAACTAAAAAAAAGCATAAAGCATTGTGTCATACAATTTTAAAAAGATGGAACAAGGCATCATCATTTATACATCATTTACCAGAAAGTGATACATTCCTGTGATATACATATTGTGAATAAATTCACTATTTTTCAGAATTTTTGTTTAAACATCACTATTTTCACACAACAACTTTAATGATAAGACAATTCTCACTCAGGCCATCAGAACGTGCTCAAGAGTTAGATGTTAGTATTGACTTAAAAAATTCTAAGATGACATGAAAATGTCCAAATAACTCAACATTTATTTGCATCCATGAACTTGGTTTGGATCCATAAGGAATATTCTGACTTTTTTTAAAGGCTTTCTTTTTTTCCAATTTAGGAAAAAAAAAAGCAATTAGCCAGACATGAGGGTCCCAGCTACTCAGGAGGCTAAGGTGGGAGGAACCCTGGAGCCTAGAAGGTCGAGGCTACCATAAGCCATAATCGTCCCACTGCACTACAGCCTGGGCATCAGAGCAAAACCCTGTCTCCAAAAAATAAAAATTAAAAAACAAAGGATTTTCTCATGTTTCTATTTAACATAAATAAAAGAATAACATTTTGCAAAATCCTAAAATATAAGCTAATAAATGAGAAGAGGACTGAAAACTGAAAAGAAGAAGAAAAAAAGACCAAACCATGAAAAGACAGAAATCTACTTGCTGTTCACCATGCATACTTCAATAAACCAAAACGCAACTTAAAGTTCTTGTTGAACTTTTCTTGTGCAACCTGTTCCCAGGCAAGGCCAATATAATGGAAAACCGGAGAGTGTGCAGAATGGAACATAAGCTCCTCTCTGCTTTTCAAACTATGGAAGATGTGCAACTATACAACAGAAGAACAAACTACAAAGTCTTAAGTTAGAGGTTTTGTCAAAAATATTTTTTTAATCACAGTCTAAATTTTAGCCATTATATTTAAAAGAACCCTAATTACATTCCAAAGAAAAGTGGGTAAGCGCACTGTCACTAATGAGATCTCAGGGCATATGAATAATTTCAGAAGCAGCAGCTAGTATCCTAGGATGCCTTTTGTCATCATTTGCATTAAGCTGAAATTTTATCAGAAGGCCAATTAATAGTCAATGTAATAGCTTTGTGGAAAGAGCACTAAATTAAGTATGTCAACACCATATATTCAGTATCTGCTCCTGTCTGGCACTCATCAAGAAAATTACATGAGTGAAGCTTAATTCTCACAGATGATGGCAGATCACTGGCAACTCACAACAAGACTTGGTTGACAATTCTAGTTATCTTCAACATGTGGTAAAAATCATGACGTTAAAAGGAGCTCAGTTTCTGCAGATCTTTCACAGGGAGCTATAAAATAAATTTAAAAGGCTCCTAGCCTAACTTTTCTTTTTGAATTCTGCATCTATTAACACTTAAAATTTTTGGGAAAAAAATGTTTAAGTGAATAAAATTCACTAGAAACATAAGTAGTGTCCGCATTCAAGGAAAATGTTTATTTAACAACTTTCATTAAAATTAAGCCAATATTATAGGTATATACTTAGATGCTATCAAAATCCTCAAAAATCTAAATCATTCTATTTCTGAAATGACTAGGTCATTCTAGCTCTAAATTTCCTTAATAATAAAAAACAATTCAAATTTAACTGCTTGGGGCATATGGCACTATATAATATCAAGTTTGCCCATCTTAAATGCTATTTACTCAGGGGGTTTAAAAAGAAAGGGTTATATAATGTACTGGCTCAAAATAACACCTGCCTTTATAATACATTAACCTAGAGTTTCTCAAAGTGTGGTCCCTCCCAGTAGCACCAGCATCACCTGGGAACTGTTAGAAATGTAAATATTCAGGCCCCATCAGTCCTGCTGAATCAGAAACTCTGGGGCTGGAGTCCAGAAATCTGTAATACCAACTCAAGTTTGGGAAACTCTGTCCTAACCTTATAGAGATGACAATTTGAGAATAAAGGACAAGAACAAAGAAAAACTACAGTATCTATGAAGACCTGCTGTACCAAGTGACATCCATAAATTCATTCTGTTTAATTCTTACAGTAATGTTAGGATGTAGTAACTACTATTCTCATTTACACTGGAGCACCTCTTGCTTAGTGAAGTTAAGCCACGAAGCAGAGACACTAAAAGGTAATATAAAGCCCACCACTAACCACTACTACAAGCCACAGGCAAGAACACTTTCTGCTCTCATAGTACCTGTACTGAGTTCGTGCACTCAATAAATTGCCAAAGAATTTAAGAAAAAAGGGGTTCGAGACCAGTCTGTGCAACATAGTGAAACCCCGCCTCTACTAAAAATACAAAAAATTAGCCAGGCATGGTGGCGGCCACCTGTAAGCCTAGCTACTTGGGAGGCTGAGGTAGGAGAATCACTTGAACCCAGGAGGCAGAGGTTGCAGCAAGCCGAGACTGCACCACTGCACACCAGCCCGGGCAACAGTGCAAGACTCTGTCTCAAAAAAAAAAAAAGTGGAATTTTGTTGTTGTTGTTGTTGTTTTGAGACCCAAGTCTCACTGTCACCCGGGCTGGCCTAGCAAATTTTAATTTAAATAACTACTGCAAAATACTGAATGTACTAGATGAATACACTTTTATACAAAGAAAAAAAAAGCACTTTGCAGATCATAGCAATTACCAATATCCACCTCATCAATAAGTTCCAGGGTTTCACTGGGTACAAATGTATAGTTTTAATTTTCATTGGAATTAACCGAACTGGCTTTCCTATTATTTCATAAATTTTTTTAGCTATTTAATGTATTCTTTAGGCTAAACACAATGAATGAGCACATTAGAATTTAGGACCATTCTAGAAGGACCCCTAACAGCCAGATAAAACACAGTTATTACTGTCAGAACACAAATGAAATAATCTGAAAAGACAAGGAATTGTTTAGCCCATCAAACACACAAAAGCATTACTTCTTAAATGTTTAGCTCACTCTAACAAGTTATTTTTTATAAAATTTAGTTTCTCAATATTTGATAATAAGAACACAGAAATTTGCCTAGATCACAACGGCTGATGAAACTTAAACCTTCATGCAAATTTATGGATTGTCTGACATTATTGAACAGTTCATCAAAAAGCTAGAGGGATACTCCCTTTGTCAGCCTGTGCCCATTAGCAGGTCAATTCAATGAACATTAGCAATTAACAGCAATTTACAAGAGGAAATACTTAAAAACTGGATTACTTACTGTGGTTAGTTTCTTACAGACATACAAGCATTTAAAAATAGAACACTGGGGTTTCAAAATCACATGCATAGCATTTTTTACAATACATTTTAAACATAAACAATATAAACAATCTGCCAGAATTATGCCACATCATTTTTCCCTTTGGGAAGGCTATAAATGTTACATATACCATATGTATTAAATAATTATGACTAGAGATAATCTTAGCACACATAAAATATGGGCATCACTGCCAAGAACTCGTCGAGATTTATTACATTGAGTTATACAGCTCCTATGCTCTGTAAGGAAATGACATGTTTAACTTTAACATAACATACAAAGGATCACTGAAGGCAGGATAGTGGATAGTAAGTACTTGGGTGAGTTCCCGATAGGACAGGTTATCACTGAGTGCGCTTTCCTTTTCTTCCCATGCCATGACCTGACATCTATTGACCAAGTGGTGACTCCAATTAAAATGCTATTGCTTAATGATGACAAAAAAATGCACTGCGCAGATGGAAAAAAGAAAAAAACATATTTCAGGCAATGATGATGCTTAAAAAATTTAAGCATTAAATTAACCAGCAAATTCTGGCCCTACGTGTTGATAACTACTGAAAAAATAGCCTATATTATGAAGTGTTAACATAAAAAATTCCCCATGATGTCATAAATATTGTTGTACATCAATGGGCTCTAAAAGCTAACCAGATGGTGACAAGCAAATTATACAAAGGTATGGACACCTTCGGGCCACTCATCTTCTACTGATCAAGCACACAGTCTTTCCATTTTATTTTTTTAGGTTATAACAGTTAGGCTATACTTCAAACATTGTAAGCAATAACATTAATTAATCTAGGAAACTCCATTTTCTGTAGGTCATAGGCAGGCTCTTTCTCTCTTCATTTGTCCGTCTCATTTCCTACAGAAGTTTCTCCACTGTTTAAAATAGTATGGGCAGGCGGGCGTGGTGGCTCATGCCTGTAATCCCAACACATTGGGAGGCTGAGGCAGGTCAATCACTTGAGGCCAGGAGTTGGAGACTAGCCTGGGCAATGTGGCAAAACCCTAACTCTACTAAAAATACAAAAAAAAAAAAAAAAAAAAAAGCCAGGCATGGTGGTACATGACTGTAGTCCCAGCTACTCAGGAGGCCGAGGCACAAGAATCACTTGAACCCAGGCAGCAGAGGTTGCAGTGAGCCAAGATTGCACCACTGCACTGCAGCCTGGGCGACAGAGCAAGACTCTGTCTCAAAATAAAATTAATAAATAAAATAGCGTGGTCATGTATGAAGGATATTTTAAGATAACAGAAAAAAAAATAAAATAGCATGCAATTAACTACCAGCTGGCATTAAAATGTCACCCTAAACACAGCACTCAATGAATGTGGTTTATGAACAATCTTCCTTGACATTCCACTCTCTTCTGTGGGGAAACTTGCCATTCTTTTCTCTGATTCCAAGGAAAAAGCCAGGAACTAAATAAAAGGGCCACCGAGAAGGCAGCCTTTTATTAGCTTTAGTTTTGCAAATACTTTGAACAAAAATGACAGTCACTTCCTACAAGTCTTTCTTTGGTCTCTATCACGTCCCAAATTCAATTCCTGTTCAGCATTCTAAAAAAACAGTCCACTTTCAACTACTTGGACAGGAATAATCCAGGTATATCCGTTCTTAGACCTTACATCAGCCAAGTCCAAACAAATCAAACAGTGGCTGCCCCAGCATTTCCAGAGAGTGGGCTGCAGCAGGAGAACAAAACTGCAACCAACAGGTAACTCAGAGCTCGAGAGTTGCATTTCTGTGTGTTTGTAGCAGATATTTTCGCAAACAGTAGAAATCTTGATCCAATATGTTTTTTCATACAATTGTGATAACATAGATAATTCAACTACTAGCAATAGAACTTGTTCCCATGAGAAATCCTCTGAAAGAAGAGCTCTGTGGGGATTATGGGTATGTGTTTCAACAGAACTTGGGTGGTTGCCTTTAAAGAGTACCCACAGTACAGTCTTATTTAATTAATGTACAAAACCCTATTTTAAATAATTTTTTCCTTTGAAAGTCTTAAATTTTGATGGACCTCATAGTCCAACATTAAAAATATGTAAAAACATTCTCTTATCCATAGTCCCTGTTTTCACTTTACAGAGATGAGATTCTCTTCTCTTCTGAAGTCCTACAAAGTAGCCCATAATTCACCAACACAAGGTAAGAACGGGATCTGGTTTTTGTTTGTTTGTTTTGGCTGCTGATTCCATTGAGATTCTGCACTTTGTCAAAAGTTAGCCGGTCCCTGCAGCCCCACCCCATCCATGCAGTTGTATTTTTTCATGACATTGATTACCAGTTTAGTGACAAAACATTTATAACATACCCTAAAATACACTCAATTACACATTGGCTAGAGTTGTATTTGGAGGGGTTTTGCCACTATTTTTAAAATTTTCATGCTACTATCCTCAAACAGGAATAAATTTCATTGAAACTTCATTTCAAACTGTAAAGTCACCATGTCTGTCTTTCGATGAGGCATACTCTCCCACTGTCTCCTTCTGTGGCTGAGGTGGTCTGTGTGTCTCTGAGCACACAGAAGGTAAGAAGGTTCTGATGACAGCACAAGCATCTAAACCCTTCAAAATTTCCAATTCTCCTCCACGACCAGGCCCAGAGAGCTGGACAAGCAGAAACCATCCAGCATACAAATGTAAGCTCCAGTCAACAAGAATCATGCTGCTTTAATCACCAAGAGCCTTGCTGGACCTTCTCACATCCTGGCCGACTACGTTAAAAGAAAATCTCACAGGCTCCATGAGGTGAATCATGGTCCACTGGTTGATTCTTTCACAAACATCTGAAGCACGTGAATGTGTGAGGTAGGGCTGGATGCACACATGCATGGTGAGGAGGACACCGTCCTTGCACGTCACCACAGACAGGTGGGTCACTGCCATGTGCCCTCCATCTTTTATCTTTGAGACAGGATCTTACTCTGTCACCCAGGCTGGAGTGCAGTGGCAGGACCACCGCCTCAAAGTCCTGGATTCCAGTGATCCACCCACCTCTGCCTCCCAGGTAGCTGGGACTACAGGTGTGTACCACCACACCCGGCTAATTTTTATATCTTTAGTAGAGACAGGGTCTTGCCATGTTGCCCAGGCTGGTCTCGAACTCCTAAGCCCAAGTATCCTCCTGGCTAGGCCTCCCAAAAAGTGCTTGGATTACAGGCATGAGCCACCTTGCCTGGCCTACCGGCCACCTTTAATGTATTGGAACCTTTACCACCTAGAAAAAAAAACCTTCCTTTTGAAAAAAAATTAGAATGCAAAATAAAAATTTTCAAGGAAATCATTGTTCACAGAAGCTTAAGAAAAACAAATGTTCCCCTCCTCAGGGCTCACTTATTTTAAGTCACTCCATATTTGGAGATAATTAGGATTTCCTTCCAACCCAGAAAAAAAGAAATCGTTGTGCTCTTTTAACTATTAGTTTAAAAATAAAACAGTAGAAGCATGATATTAAAAGACTTCACTTCAAAAACAGAATGTTTTTCATTATTTTAATAATCTACTCATTTTTCACCTATGCATTATTTTAAGAAAACACATCTGCACAATCCCAATCTAAAACATCACAGATACAGTGTTTTGTATTACATATGCCCTTCACTTTCAAGCACGAGCAAGAGCTCCACTTACGCAGGTCATTTTAATGTCATAAGTAGTAGAGTCATTCTCTCATATTTACCCAGCTCTCCTGAGTCCAGTTACAAAAATACACTAATTCTGTAAATGCAAAATGTATGCAAAAAAAGAGTAACCCAAAGCAACTGAAATGATCAATGAAACCTCATATGAATTATAGGACACATTGCTTGGCTATGCATAGTTGGATATGAAAGTTCAAAGTCACAAAATTTTGCACATCCATATGTCAAAGGGGTAAGAAGAAAATGCTCATATCCCGAAGTAGTGCCCTATTCAGCCCCTCCAGGAAGCAGGGTGGGATGCAGCAAGCCCAGCCACCAGCATCACCAGCTCTACCTGTGGACTCAGTCAATTTTAACCAACATGACTGCTCAACCAATCCATCGAAACGCCTTAAAGTCATATACAACATACAGAGTCACTTCTTAACCCACTGAGTCCATCCACTCACTCAAATGAACACAAATAACAGATTCTAACAGGCCACCTCAGGGTCAAAGAGCCTAGGAGTTCACTGACCCCACCTTTGATTCCAATTGCAACAGCGCTTGGGCTGGAGTTTTACGGAGAGGGCTGAGAAACTGCCCCAAGCAGAAAGCCTCCTGCACCCTGACTCCTGCCTGGGACCAAAACTAAGCGAGAAGAATCCAGGCAGGGGCAATAACGGGGTGTCGGCAGAGGCAGAAGTTTTCCCCAGCAATTAAGCATAGGTTCCAGCTCAGGCTGCGGTTAGGCCAGGACGTAACGGCAGCGTGTGATGGGCACTGGGGGTGGCCATGGGGAAGGAGAGAGGAGCAAAGCCTGTGTTCCCCAAAGGTTCTCTTAAAGCAGAGCATTGGATGACACCACAGGTAGGAGGAACTGTGACCTCACAGGAGAAGCCACGAGGATTAGTCAATGCATTTTGCAGAGACAAAAAAAATCTCATAGACTGGAGTAGCAACACAGTGTTACTGTCACCGCCAAAGGTTGTCTGTCTTGACCCTACACAAAAAAGTACTACCCAAGACTTGAGGTAAAAGGAAGAGTCCACGTAACAGTGTATGTCCAAAATTGTGTTTTAGGCAGTGGCATCTCTAAAAAGACCTCTAATCCTATTTCCCACTCAGTGCTTCAAAAAATAAATCTAACTTCAAAAAAAATCATCATTTATTATAGAGACAGAGTCTCACTCTGTCACCCGAGCTGGAGTACAATGGTAAATCACAGCACTGCAGCCTCAAACTTAGGGCTGTAGCAATCCTCCTGCCTCAGCCTCCCTAGTAGCTAGGACTACAGGCATGGGCCACCATACTTGGCTAAATTTTTTTATCTTTATGTAGAGATGCTATGTCATCCAGGCTGGAGTTAAACTCATGGCCTCAAGTGATCCTCTCACATCAGCCTCCCAAAGGCTGGGATTACAGCAGACAGCCACCACACCCAGCCTACGAATAATTTAAATCTAAATTTATGGCTGGGAGTAGTGGCTCGCGCCTGTAATCCTAACACTTTGGGAGGCCAAGGCAGGTGGATCACCTGAGGTCAGGAGTTCCAGACCAGCCTGGCCAACATGGTGAAACACCATCTCTACTAAAAATAAGAAAAGAAAAATTAGCCAGGCATGGAGGTGCACGCCTGTAATCTCAGCTATTCAGGAGGCTGAAGCAGGAGAATTGGTTGAACCCGGGAAGCGGAGGTTACAGTGAGCTGAGGCCTCACCATTGCACTCCAGCCTGGGCAACAAGAACAAAACTCCGTCTCAAAAAAAAAAAATCTAAATTTACTTTTCCGGAATCTAATTTTTAACTATTGCCTATGACCATAACTAATTTTAAGTTTGAAGGGACCTTTAATAAACGGACTGAAAAAAACACTTAAAATATCAAAATTACTATCAAAATACATTGGTGCAAAAGTAATTACGGTTTTTGCATTAAAAACCGTAATTACTTTTGCACCAACCTAATATAACAGTAACACCAACTGAAACTACGTCAATGCCAACTTGAAGTGACTTCGTCCTTAGATGAAGCAGCCACTTCAAATACTCAAATGCCCTATAAAATGATGCCACATAATGAACTAAACAACGTACTATGTGACTGTACTTAAGGACAGGCACATCCTGTGTGACATCCTGGCAGACTTAGCAGAACAGAGGTAAATCGCCATCGATCCACCAAGCCTGGGAAATAGTCTCCTCCATGGTCAGCAGCCAGGTTCAGGGTGGTGGAAATCACTGGAAATGACTACCTGAGTGCTGTGGTGGTTGCCAAACACAATTCCTAGGTCAGAACCATGGAAAGGTAAAGGAAGGCTTCCTCCCCAGTCTCTGAATCTGCGTGCACAGAGCAGAACCCAAGAAGCCATACAAAAATATGTCCTGGGTACTGTGATTGCCAGCAATGTTTTAGATCCAGAGAAGTTAAGGCCTTTGAAAGTCTTTTATTAATAACAAACAATAGAAATTGCATGACCAAGTGTAGGAATAACTGTAAAATTAGGGTATGGGATAAATAAATGGCAAATTATCAGCAAAACCACACAGAGGGAAAAGGGGATAAACAGATGAGAAAACTGTCTTGCTCAGCACAGCACACGCAAGGTACTGGCACGTTGGGTTCTCATGGAACATGCTAAGGAGAGCAAATCACAACTAAAGACAACTCGGGATGAAAACAGAAGCACAAAACAAAAAGCAAGCATGAGATACAAAAGCTTACATGAATCGAATGTTGGGGTTTTAGGAGAATGGTTTGGGTTTTTATTTTATTAACCCCCTTGGATAAAATGAGCTCAACACATAAATAAGCAATGTTTTTGTTCAAAAGAGGTCTAAGACACTTAACCCAACACTTACAACACTAAAAAGGATGCTTTGGAATTCTGCTGAGCAGATCCAGTGGCTGGCATCTTGAGGCTCTGATAAGGTAAATACTACAACCGCCTACTGCTGTTTTATGAATTTTACTGCTAGACTAGTGATGCATTTAATGCACAAATGCCACCAATTCCAGGCCAGGATACAAAAATTTACTGTGGATGTGCTTTAAGTTAATGTTGATTCCAACAGTTTACATTCCATCAGCTATTCCAGTGCCAATTAGCACCTTAAAAATTGTGTGTAAATAATCGAAAAACATGTTAGCAATTAAAAGGAGGAAATAATTCCACATTAAAATCAGGAAGAGACTTTAGGTTAAATGCTAAAAGGCAACTGTATTCTCAAAACATCAGGTTTTCACAGCATAATGCAAAATGTTATATGCACTCTAAAACAAAAATGTAACATGTAGATCCTGTTTAAAATTCAGTAAATGCCAATTATTATTTACTGCTTTCAAAGCTAATAGGTTCTCTAATTGAATATAAGGTTTTAAACTTTGTGCATCATTAACTTATATTCCATGTTAGTAATGAAGTGTTGACAAATGCTTTCAATGTATTAAGAATGTGAAAGATTCTGAATGAGGGTAGCTCAAGATCTTTCTTTGTACCAACTTTTAATGAAGGCCTTTTATAAACAACAGGAAAAGTTAAAATGTCTAGCACATGGTTTTAATACAAGCTTTATTCTTAAGTAATTTAAAAGGGAAGATATAGATTTCTCATAACTCAAAGACTTTAAATTCTATGGAAAATAAATCTAGCAGTTACAAATAAGTAATAGAAACACAAAGAAACTTAATACTAGTTACAATTAAGGCCAATGACAACTCAGCGGCCTTTCGTTAGGAATCGAAATCTCACAGTATTGGTGCTCATTTTTTAAAAAATTATCAAGCTTTAAAATTGGAACAAAAATTATTAATATGAGGAATGCATATATTTACATTAAAATCAAATTAACTTTTCACAATGAGACAAACAGCCAAAGGCATTCATTCATGAAGAAATATCTAGACATCGAATACTGAAATACTGAGATGACAGAGTCTAGCATTTCAGAATCTATTACTTAACCGAGGGTAAGCAGATATAGTCTTTTAGGTACAGAAATTCAAGGGGATGGAGGGATGAATGCACAGAACACAGAGGATTTTAGCACAGTGAAACTATATTGTCTGATACTGTAATGGTGTCATTATAAATTTGTCCAAACCCATTGAATGTACAACACCAAAAGTGAACCCTCATGTAAGTCATGGACTCTGGGTGATGATGATGTGTCCATGTAGGTTCATCAACTGTAACAAATGTTCCACTGTGGTGGGGGATGTTGTTAATGAGGAGGCTATGCAAGTTTGTGGGGGAAGGGGATATAAGGACATTTCTGTACCTTGCACTCAATTCTGCTGTAAACCTAACATTGCTCTAAAAAATAAAGTCCTTTTTTTTAAGGCACTTTGAATGTTACCTTTAAACACATGAACTACGATCCATTCCATCTCAACAGAATGATACAATCACTTTTTTACTTGAAAATGATGGGAAGTTTTTCTTCTGTTTTGGAATTCACTTAGAATACAAAATCTTTTATACTGCCTGCATGGGAAAATGGTCTCCTAGGAAAATTTTACGTCATAAATAATTGAAGAACAAAGCAAAACAAAAGAAGTACAGGATCACAGATTAAGTAATACTTCAACTTTTGCTTTAAATATTAGGAAACATTAAACCAAGCTGGATCATGGGCTGTATGCTTATCTTTTACATCATTATTTAATTGTCCTTATTTTTCTTACACCCTCAATATGTATTAGTCTTTTTTAATCCTATGTATCTTATAAGGTACCAGTTTATCCATGCTCTGGTGGTACCCTCCATTCTCTGGGAAATACCATCACCCGCCCACACACCTACCTACCTACCCCCCATCCAAAGGAGTGAGCCCTGGGGAGGCACAGGTGTCCTGGATGACTCCACCCTATCACCCACAGCCACAGCCACCTTCATTGTCATCACCCTGCACCACCTCCTTCTAGCCACCACTGATGACATCAGGGTTGGACCCTTTGATCTAAGTGGAACCAACTAGATTATCTCTCCACAGAACTTGGAGGTAGGACAGAGAGAGAGATCTCTACTTGTGGCTAGAACTATCATAAAGAAAACTTAACAACACTAGTCAGACAAACTGTAACAAGGAAATAGTGCATGAAAGAAAGCAACTCATGGGAAAGAAGAATAAAGCAGAAGCCCTGAAGAAAGCAGAAATCAGAGACTGAATGGAGGTACTGCTGGAGTTCTCAATGTCTTTCTAGTTCTTGTTTCCCTTAACTTTCGATGCTGGTTGAGGTTATGAAGAACCTGGTAGTACCGTTACAACAACGTTTTTCTTTTCTACTAAAGCTAAATTAATCTGGCTTTTGTTAAGTGAAACATCAGAAACTCAAATGAATATAGTGTAACATCCTATGTGCAAGAAGAATTTAATAGACACAACTGCGCTACCACCCTTCCAATTCCTTTTTTTCTTTTTTTTCTTTTTTTTTTTTTTTTGAGACAGAGTCTTGCTCTGTCGCCCAGGCTAGAGTGCAGTGGCGAGATCTCCGCTCACTGCAAGCTCCGCCTCCCAGGTTCACGCCATTCTCTCGCCTCAGCCTCCAGAGTAGCTGGGAATACAGGCACCCACCACCACGCCAGGCTAATTTTTTGTATTTTTAGTGGAGACGGGGTTTCACCGTGTTAGCCAGGATGGTTTCAATCTCCTGACCTCGTGATCCGCCCGCCTCAGCCTCCCAAAGTGCTGGGACTACAAGTGTGAGTCACCATGCCCAGCCCAATTCCTTTGCTTAAAGAATTCAGATGAGCGAAGTTAGTGTCTATTATTTTTTCTGTCCATGTCTGTTCCAGTCATGAACTTCAAGAGTTACCTAACCCTCTCACATAAAACCACACAAACCGTTTCCTTTCCCCTAGTCCACTCTCCTGTACTGGGCTATGTTCTACACCCTAATTATGTATAAAGGGATACTCCTGTTCACAGATTTTGTATTCTCATACAAAACCTTTCTAGACACATAGATATACCTGATTCTACCCTACTCCCAAGCCAAGCCAGGCGAGATGTCCTGTCCTTTAAATCCTAACAGGTGGTAAAGGAAGGTATAACTGCTGGGGTTATATGTTCTTCCTCAGCCAATAGCTCAGCAATGTTCAATGGACCCAGGGGTCCACCCTGCAGAGAGGAATGTCAACCATGTAGCTGACTTTCTGCCAGATAATATTGACTCCATGATCTCTTTTTCTTTACTCTTGCCAAAGTGGGCTACTCCTCCTGCTAGAATGTGTGCTCATCTCCGAGTATGTTGGTTTTGGGGAGAAAAATAGGTTATAACCAACCAAACGACTTGACAAGAGGTAGTATGCTCTATTCACTTTTGTATCCTCAGTACCCAACACATCATACAGAATATGGTATATGCCTAGAAAATAGTTATCAAACACAATAACTAGAAAATACAAAAGAGCCATTGGGAGGCCAAGGCAGTAGGATCACTTGAGCCCAGCAGTCTGAGACCAGCCTGGGCAACACAGAGAGAGTCCCATCCCTACTGTTTCGTTTTTTTGTTTTTTTGAGATGGAGTTTCGCTCTTGTTGCTCAGGCTGGAGTGCAATGGTGCAATCTCAGCACATTGTAACCTCTGCCTCCCAGGTTCAAGCGATTCTCCTGTCTCAGCCTCCTGAGTAGCTGGGATTACAGGCGTCCGCCACCACGCCTGGCTAAGAGGGTTTCACCACGTTGCCCAGGCTGGTCTCAAACTCCTGACTTCAAGCAATCCACCTGCCTCAGCCTCCCAAAGTGCTGGGATTACAGACATGAGCCACTGCACCCGGCCTCCCATCTCTAGTGTAAAAACATAAAATTAGCTAGCTGTGGTGGTATACATCTATAGTCCCAGCTACTTGGGAGGCTAAGGTGGGAGGACTGCTTGAGTCCAGGAGGTTAAGACTTCAATGAGCTATGATCATGCCACTGCACTCCAGCCAGCCTGGGTGACAGTGTGAGACCCTGACTCAAAAAAAAAAAAAAAGAAAGAAAGAAAGAAAGAAAAAAGTACAAAAGGTATCACAAAACTGTTACCATTCTCGTTATGATTTTGCCAGGGCTATTTTTCAATCAAAAGATGACCACAACTTTGGTGCTGCTGGCTGTATGTGCTAAGTATGGCTCCCCACACTCCCCTACAGAATACACTGAACGTTTCTCACCATGTTCTCACTTTGCATGTGGACTGCACATCTTTTTGCTAAAAAAAAAAGTTGAAGAAGTAATTATATTCCCCATTGCAGCAACCCAAATGAATCTACTACCGCTATTTCAGAGGTTTATGTATGATCTACTTATTCCAAAACCAATTTGAGTGGATGCTGTTACAAAGTTTTCAGTAGCTACAGTTCTTAATAGGACTTCTGCTTCACTGTATTAGTCATATGGGATTACAAGCAAGAATCATAAACTATCATATTGCTTTGATCTTCAGAATAATTGATAAAATACTTATCATTCTTGCTACCTCATTTCCTCAAAGTGTTAAGTCAACCATGATTGGGGAATGAGTTCTATCTCCTTTCTGACAGCCCCCTTGACTCTAATTATACTAAATCTGCAAGAGGCTGAAGCTATATTATTCCAGAGAAAGTGTGCCTCAGCTTCCATTGCCAAATATCCCCTTCCCAGAAAATGTACACATTTACCTTTACTCCAATTATTAATTACAAAAATGCACACTGCCGGCCCGGTGCAGTGGCTCATGCCTCTAATCCCAGCACTTCGGGAGGCTGAGGTGGGCAGATCACTTGAGGTCAGGAATTCAAGACCAGCCTGGCCAACATGGTGAAACCCCACAGATCTCAAACCCCGTCCCCACTAAAAATACAAAAATTAGCTGGACTTCGTGGCATACGCCTGTAATCCCAGCTACTCAGGAGGCTGAGGCAGAAGAATCACTTTAACCTGGGAGGCGGAGGTTGCAGTGAGCCAAGATTGCGCCACTGCACTCCAGCCTGGGCGACAGAGTGAGACCCGGTCTTGTAAGTAAGTAAGTAAATAAATAAATAAATAAATGCTGCCTTCAAATCCACACATTTTTCTAGAAGAATCTTCATTAGAATTGAAAACTCATTTTCCCCCCCCCCCCAGAATTAGCCTCTAAGGCCTTTTGTACTTTCTGGAGTCCCTCTGCCAAAGCACTGTGACTTTCTCATTCACCTGGACTTCCACAGGTCTCTAACTTAGGCACCATACTCAGCCTTATATCTTAGTTAATTGCGGACATGTCTCACAAGAGCTCAATTTGATTGAATTGATCTTATTGGCAAAGTAGTATTTTTCATTGATCCAAGATTCAAAGGCTTGTAGGCTAATTGATACAAAACTGTTGTGATTTTCTAAAACCCATGCCTTCGGTGGACTGTCTTGGCTTCTTATTTGTAACCGTTAAGTACCTAGAATTAGCCATGCATTTTTAGGCAGGGGTCATAAACAAACACTAGAGAAGTGATCAGAGATGTTTTTCATTTTTCTCCTAAAAAAAAATGAAAAAAAAAAAAAAAAAGAAAAGAAAAGAAACTACAAGCCACTAGGCCTTTCACAGTATTTCCTAAAGGAGAACCTAAACACTGAGATGTGAATTCTACCTGAGTTGCATTAGCAGTCAGAAGAATAGACATGCCAACAAAAGAGAAAACAAGATTGCTACCTTTTTAACATCCCAACACATCAAGATTCTCGAAGTGAATGCCCACTCATCAATGCCACAATTTCTTCCGTAAATCATTATTCCAGAGTTTAATAAATGGAGTTACTCACCCAACAAAGAGACACGCAATAAGTGAGGAAAAGGATGACTCCCAGGACAGCGATATCATTTGACCTTACCTACTTGATGAGAATAGAAGCGACTGTAACAACAAAAACGCACTTCTGAGGTTTTGGCTGTTACCACTCATCAAAATGGAGAAGGGCACGATTGTGTTAGTTAAAATGATCATGGGAGATGAACTGAGATCGTTCACATTATATAGGGCATTTAAAATGAGTCAGTGAAGAGAGAAGCTTGAGAGTTCTTTTAAGCCAAACATTTTAAAAGTTTGAATTGAAGGCTGAGATGGGACATATAATTATTTATCTGCATCATAAAAACCAATAAATCTTATTGCACATACAATTTCAGAGTAATTGAAAATATTGGTAAATCTTTGGCTTCCGAGGAAATAGAAATTACTTCTAAGACTCACAGGAGAAACCATAGCTAACCATAATTCCTAAGGAAGGTATTAAAGCCAAAAACAATTATTTTGTGGGAATTTTCCTTGACCTTCAGTTTCTAATGTTACTTTACTCTGAATTTTTTTTCAATAGGTTCTATACAGGGGTGCTGGCATATATCAATCATATTTCTCAAACCCAAAACAGCTGTTCAGAACACCGCCGTACAGAAAAAGTTAACGATACCATAGATACTGTCTAAGCAGACATTTGTATATACATCAATTCTCATTCTAATATTTGACGAGTTCAGGGGGTTGTTACATGTGAAGGACTTGATGAAAAGAGGACACAAGCCCAATACAGACAATGTCACAAAAAACCAAAACAATCTACTAAGTGAAAACACATTTGTTTTTTGGTTCTTCTATGAGATGCATTTTCACAATTATTTTACTAAATGTCTGTAATATTAACAACAATTTCTACATTTGAAAGTTAATGTCAACAGATGCAAGAATTTTATTTTTAAAATTCCAGAGAGACAAAGCCTTTTCAAGAATGGGAGCCTGTCTCCTGTAATTTGGGGAAATGGGGTGGTTCCAGAACAGCAGAAACCATGGCGTGTCCACTGCATTCATTTTAAGTCTTTTTCTTTTGAGACAATGGTGTTAAATAAATTATGATCACGTTTTCATGAGGTGCAAAGGATAGCTAGGGGAATAAATGTCAGCACCTCATCTGAATCTGATGAGGTATTTGGAACTCAAGATTTTCATGCAAAAATGTCAGAACCGTATTTCAAACTGCTCTCAGACCTTCCCTCTGGGCATGTGCGCAGGTGAGGACTCCCTCAAACCACTATTTGGGATAAGCTTTTAAAGCAAAAAGAAATCCTGGTGGTAAAAACAGGCAGCCCTGCTACTCAGCGTCAAGTGTGCAGTTGCTGACATTCTAATCTTGAGAAAGGGAGAAGGGCCCAGGAAATAATATTCTGAATACTCCAAAAGTGTGATGCAAATTATACGGACTCTAATCTTGAGGGATGTGAGGTGGGAGGAGAAGAAAATCAAAAGGTCTCTGAAATCCTTTGGCCACCATCCCCAAACCTTTTTCTTCTCCAGCGAATGAAATGACTCCAGCCTTAAAATACAGTTTTCATCATGACAATTGTAAAGGTGAAATGATGGGAATCCTATCCTGTTAAAGGTTTACCAACTGCTTTGAATTTTTGCTCTCAATCCCAAACCAGTATTTCATTTGTCAATTCCAGTTTCCATTTATCTTTATACAAAGTCATATTCATTAAAACTGGGTACAGCAGGAAAGCCACGTTAAAATGTCATTTTCCACAACAGATGTCTTAGGAAGCTGTAACGCACATTTAAAACTATCAACTCTCAGCCCAGTATGGTGGGCTGAAACCTGTAATCCTAGCACTTTGGGAGGCCAAGGTGTGTGGATCACTTGAGGTCAGGGGTTCAAGACTGGCCTGGCCAACATGGTGAAACTCCATCTCTACTAAAAATACAAAAAAATTAGCTGGGTATGGTGGCAGGCGCCTGTAGTCCCAGCTACTTGGAATGCTGAGGGAGACAATCACTTGAACCTGGGAGGGGGGGCGGTGAACCGAGATCACGCCACTACACTCCAGCCTGGGTGACGGAGCCTGACTGTCTCAAAAAAAAAAAAAAAGGCTTGGGGGGTGGCTCATGCGTATAATCCCGGCACTTTGGGAGGCTGAGGCGGGCGGATTACCTGAAGTCAGGAGTTTGAGACCAGCCTGGCCAACATGGTGAAACCCCATCTCTACTAAAAATACAAAAATCAGCTGGGCGTGGTGGCATGTGCCTGTAATCCCTGCTACTCGGGAGGCTGAGGCAGGAGAATCACTTGAACCAGGGAGTCGGAGGTTGCAGTGAGCCAAGATCACACAACTGCACTCCAGCCTGGCGACAGAGTAAGACTCTGTCTCAAAAACAAAACAAACAAAGAAAAAAACTGTCAGCTCCCATCTACCACATTTCCCCACCAAGTGGCATCAGCAGCACCGAGCTCACATGCAGGGTTACTCTACAGGCCCAATCTGCTTTTCCATCTTCCAAGCTTCGTGTCAGAAATTTCATGGGACAATTCCCACTTTTATTTTCTTAGTCTATCATTTATATAAATGTTAAAAACTTTTTTTTAAAACCAAGCAAAACATAGTGTCAATCAAATGATACACCATCATCATCTGGAGAGAGGAGAGGAAGAGAGAAATATGGTCTTTTTAACTTATTAAAACTGATTATTTTAATTTTTTTTTTCAATTCTAAGTACAGTGTCTCACTCTGTCACCTGGGCTGGAGTACAGTGGCTCCATCACAGATGCAGTACAGATCACTGAAGCCTCAAACTCGTGGCCTCAAACCATATTCCCACAACAGCCTCCCAAGTAGCTGGGACTACAGGCATGTGTCACCACGCCTGGCTAGTTTTTACATTTTGCAGTGACAGGTGTCTACCTTTGTTGCCTAGACTGGTCTCAAACTCCCGCCTTTAAGCAATCCTTCAACCTTGATCTCCCAAAGTGCTGGGATTACAAGCATAAGCCACCCCACCTGACCTTATTTATTGATTTTAAAAAACAAATCCATTTTTCTAATTCCATGAATATCAGTTAACTCTATACTAACCATAACACTACAATCATTCATTCTTCTACATACAACCATATTTTGTATCATCATTCTTTCAGTTACTCGGATTATAAATGTAATATTTTGAATGTGGGCAAAAATGAATACTTTTTTTGATTATCTAAAAGCCTGAAAATAAGGTTGAAGTCACAGGCTGAAAAGAAGTATGTACATATCACTGCATAAGAGCTAATGAAACATTTCATAAATCCTATATCCCATGTTTGTCTGTTTATTTGTTTTGAGACAGAGTCTCGCACTCTCACCAGGCTGGAGTGCAGTGGCATGATCTCGGCTCACTGCAACCTCCACCTCCCGGGTTCAAGCGATTCTCCTGCCTCAGCCTCCCGAGTAGCTGTGAATATAGGTGCACGCCACCACGCCTGCTAATTTTTTTTTTTTTTTTTGAGATGGAGTCTCGCTATGTCACCCAGGATGGAGTGCAATGGTATGATATTGGCTCAGTGCAACCTCTGTCTCCTGGGTTCAAGTGATTCTTCTGCCTTAGCCTCCTGAGCAGCCGGGATTACAGGCGTGTGCCACCAAGTCCGGCTAATTTTCGTATTTTTAGTAGAGATGAGGTTTCACCATATTGGCCAGGATGGTCTCGATCTCTTGACCTCGTGATCCGCCCGCCTTGGCCTCCCAAAGTGTTGGGATTACAGGTGTGAGATACCACACCGAATCCATGTATATTTAAAAAGAACTAATTCATTAGAAAAAATTTTGCTAGTATGACAATATAAAACACCGTGTCTTGTATATATAATCTTTTCATAGATAAAATTCATACCTGTTTTCAAAAATAACTAAGGTAAATCAGTGTTGATGATAAAATAAGATTAATGGTACATCTAATATCCTGACACTTAATGCAAATAAAAAATTACATGTCATAATGGGAAAAGCATAAACCTTTGGAGGATCACATACCTGCTAGCAGTTACTTGTTCTAGCACCTTCGAATACTGACCTTCTCTATGCATGAAATGAAGTTAATTTCAACCCCAAAGCATTTTTTATGAGAAGTAAAAATGTTACATGTGCATATAAAATTTATGTTTCATAAAATATCAATTAACCATCTCCTGACAGAGAAGTAGTGTGTCATCCATTGTTAGCCTTTTAATTTATATATGAATATTGTTTATATAAAAAAGTATATGATGCAACAAGACAAGGTTGGCTAACTCACTATCCATCCAACCTTCCTTCTTCACTAACAGAACCCTGATTTTCTCAGGGATCTACTTTTCTCTGGTTGACCAGGTAACTCACAGTAAATTTCATTCCATTTCAGGATTTGCTTAGAAAAAGGCAAAAGACACAGGTCTTGCTCACAAGTCATCAGCAATCTTCTGAGGGTTTTGAGGATAGGTTTCCAGCTCAGGTAGCTGGAATGTGTGTGATGGAGCTGCTGTAGCCTCTGTGATTCAGAAAAGAGCTAGCCAAGAGGCAGAGAGGAAAGAGAAAGAGTTGGGTCCTTGCTAACATTACTGCATTATGCAGTTAATTCACAGTCAACCTATTTTGTGATTATGCAACATACAGATCCTTTATTGTTTAAATCTCTTTCGGATGGATTTTCTGTTACTTGCATACAAGTTGAATGAGTAGACATTTAGGATGTTCTTGTTTTGTGAAAATATGTAACCACATTTGATGATCTGTCTACAATTGCAAGCCATTAATATAATTTTAATGTATGTATGAAATACAATAATCAACACATCTCCAATGTTCATGCAACTCATTTAATTCTTATAACAACTTTACAATGTAGGTACACCTCTTATCTTCATTTTAGAGATGGGTAAACTGAGGCCCAGAAAAGCCAAGAAACTTGCCCAAGTGCACAGAACTAATTAACTTCTGGAGCCAAGATCAGGCAGACTGGCTCTCAAGCCCACACTCACTATGCTGAGCAATACTGTCTATAAAATGAATAACATTAAAATAACTTTAGACCATCAGTGATATTAATTGCTGGCCAGAAATCTAAGATCATCTAGTAGCCAAGTATACTTCATCATGAAAGCTAGTTTAATTATATCAAGACAGTTCTTCGTCTGGTCACTACAGAAGACCAGATGGTCAGATAAAAGACAAAGGAGTAAGGTTTTTTTTTTTTTTTTTTTTTTTTTGAGACAGTCTCGCTCTGTCACCCAGGCTGGAGTGCGGTGGCGCAATCTCAGCTCACTGCAGCCTCTGCCTCCTGGGTTCAAGCAATTCTCCTGCCTTGGCCTCTCGAGTAGCTGGGATTACAGGCGTGAGATACCACAACCAGCTAACTTTGTATTTTTAGTAGAGACAGGGTTTCACCATGTTGGCCATACTGGTCTCGAACTCCTGACCTCAAGTGATCCGCCCGCCTCGGCCTCCCAAGTGCTGGGATTACAGATGTGAGCCACCGTACCCAGCCGGGACACTTTTATCTTAACTGTGTAAATAACTTGCTCTTTAACAACTTTGTGTTCCCGGTTCTTAAAATCCTCATTTTTAAGAAGTGATTTTGATGCACAGTGTGCCTCACACCATGGCTTGATAAGCTGTTTTATCTTTATGGCATTCACTTTTCAGATGTGGAAAGACAGTGGCCCCTTCCCTTAAGATCCTGTGGAAATTGACAACACTAATCAGATCACCAGGTTATTTTTGAGGGGAGGAAAGCTTCAAAAAATGTGGAATTCAAATGATGGTGATAATTGGCTTTTCATAATTTGTTCCATTTTTCAAATTCAAGGAACAAAAAGTCGTGATTCAACTGATTTTCCATTGTGTCAAAAGGAAAATACACATCTTCATTTTTCAATGATTAAATACAGTCCAGTGAACTGGCACTGATGATCCAACTCAATACATTCCATCGATCCTGGAGCCACCCCAGTGATAATGCAGGACGGCTGTTCTTACTACATGAGGTCTGGAGCTGAGTCAACAATGTTTTGGGATGGGAATGAGGAATAATGTCCGGCCCTGTTACCACCACAACCAACAAATGACATTTTCTATTTTGCAAAAAGTATTGAGCTATTTTGTCTTTCTCAGAGATGGACAAACAGGGGGGCTTGTGTATTCCTGAAAGGGATGTGAAAACAACAGGAAGCACCTCTGTGGGACATTTCTATACAAGTCATTCAAAGCATCTGCAAAGAGGAAAGGCTTGCAGCCTTTCACAAGCTTAATCTTACAGCAAAACACAGATTTTGACTAATTCCAAAAACAGATTAAAGCCCTTGAAAATGAGATCACATTCATAACTTGGTCTTTTCTGACCTGCAAGTGCAAAGATACCCTGGGGGAAGGCCAGCTGGAGGCTCAGAGGTACAATGACTAAAATGCATGGTAAATACATTATCCCGGAAATGCAGCCTGAACAACTGACCAAAAATGGTAAGAAGGTGGTGCAAAACAAACCAAAATAAAAATTTACCTGTGTATTATCTCCACCCTCCCGCAAAAAAGCAGGTTTTAAATATGTCAGTTTTTTCTCTTACCTAAATGCACAATAAATGTGTTCTTTTGCTTTTACAATAGAAAATATTACACAAAAGTCCCATCATAGTCTTATAGAGTTCTATCTAGATACTGACTAAATAAATTAACCAAAGTTTTTTTTACAATTGGCACCATCCATTCCCGCATCAGGCCAAATAAAGCACAAGACACTGATGTGACTGCTGTTGAAGCCAATATTGCTTAAAGATAAGAATATATCTTTAAGTGTTATTATTAACACTCTTTTTTTGAATGTACTATTTTAAAGAGTAAAAATGACAAGAATATTTCTAAAATGGTTCAGATACTTCCAGGATTTTTTTAAGTGTATTTTAAGATAACATTTAACTTCTTTGACTATAGTCACTTCCTCTATAAAGACTTGGAAATAAAGAGGAGTATTGACAAGTTAAGAAAGACTGCTACATAGGAAACAAATAACAGGAAATGCACTTTATAGCTGTTAGTATAGTGCACCACTCAAAGAAAACACAAGGTTAATGAGATCTTGTTGAGCCAACCATTCCTAAAAGGAGGATTGCTAGGTGATGTGCAATAGAGAAAATGATACTGAACAAAGTACTGATATCAACATTTATATTTGTATTATGTGATGGACTGATTCTGCATGTGTTCTAAAAATAAATGCTAATCCACTATACAATTTTTTAAAAACAATGTCAACATAAATGTTCACTTCCAAAATAATGGTAAAGAACGGAGACTAACAAGACTATTTTACATTAAAATATTAAAATATATACATATGCATGTGTGCTTAACATACTGTGATTACCAATATTATAAACATTTAAACTGCCAAGTCATTTCTGAAATAGTTTTAAACCTTAAGAAAAGTTGAGTCCTTTGGCGGCATTTTCTTTTTACACAGGTTTGACTTAGCATCAAACAAGTAGTCTAGTCAGATTTACAACCACTCACGGGTTAAATTCATCCACAGCACTTCCTACAAATCTTTAATTAACACAAGGACAGAGAGATACAAACATCAGTTATGCACTTTGACAATTTAATCTAATTTAAATTTTTCAGTGGCTTTTAAAGTAGTAATGACATTATTCATTTAAACAATAAGATAAAAATGGGAAGATCTGAAACCAGCAGCTACAGCTGGACGTGAAGCTATCAATATTGTACCAAGAAGCTTTGCACAATAGATGTGACATGAACAATTTCAAAATTATCCTCCAGCCATCTGTCCTCAGAATCGTGAGATGTAATTGTTGTAGGCTCTAGCTAGCAAGCATGATTAGTTCACTACGAGGAACGTGTCCTTGTATCCTATATCCAACAAAAGAGAATCTAGTTTTGTCAATGGGATAATGACTGCTCATGGGCGGGTTAAGGAACAAAACCAACTGTCTTCCATTCACTAGGCAGCTTTCTTCCTGTGGGATAATCGAATATTCTGCTCTCTCACCTCTGCCTCCCAGTGTCCATCTGCAACCACCCTGAACCACATTTGAGTCTGTTATCCACAGTTCTTAGTGAAGAGGGAATGAGTTTTAGGAACAGCCTTCCAAAAATTGCATTTTATGCTGCTGGAATATCACTGACCATAAAGGTAAATCGAAATTTACCCTGCTAAAGTTAGAATTACAAGTGTGGTTGAAGTTTGCCACCATAATGATCACAGGTTTATATTCAACAAGTCATATGGTGATGTTTCCATTATTGGCAAATGAGATATCCTTTAAGAGGACTTAATTCATTAGGATTTTAAATACTTCTGTTTTGAATCAAAATCTTGCTCGTTTTGAAAGTTTCTAGACAACAAGAAAGAAAACTGGTCTCTTTGACAATTTTACCAAAAAACCGCTACAAATTTTATTTCATGGAATTTACAGAAATAAGATATAAAAATCATAGGGGTTTAATTTTTACAAAGACTACAGAGATTATATTCATTTTCATAAGTAACAAAATTCTGAGTCTTAAGAATAATGATTTACACGCTCTTGCAGCTGTGGGGTGGCAGAGCATGTGGCGCGACCTCCCCTGTTCTCAGACACAGCGATTTCCAAGCTAAAGAACAGAGATGCTGCAGTTAAAGAAGAGCTAAAGTCCTGCTCCAGAACTTGCTGGCTGTTTGACTTCAGGGCAAATTAACCTCTCTGAACTTCAATTTCCTCAACTGTAAAAAAGATGCACTCAAATGTTAATTGCTCAATTCCTACTCTTCACTTTTCTAATAATACTGAATATGAAACACTTCAACTGGTAGAGACTTAATTACATTTTCAGTATATATTATTATCTCCAAATAAAAATGTTAATAAAACCATCTAAAAATAAACACTCACTAAGGTTATTGATATTCAAATCTAAAATCATCAAATTTTCCAAAGTCCTGTTCATGCTAAGTAAAAGTATTAAAAAATGTTTAATGCCAGATGAACTGTATTTTACAAATCTGAGAAATAACTTTATTTTCCTTCAGAAGCAAATCACTGTGGCACTCTCCTGAGTAAGCAGACAGCAGACAACATTAGCCAAATACAACATGAGAAAAATTGTATTGCATTAAGGTTCAAACATCAACATATGGAAATTGTAGAGAAATGCAAAATCATTCAACAGAATAATGAGGGTTTGGGGAGGAAATGTTCATGTTACCACAGGACATTTACTATAGGATAATTTACAGTGGATACTTAATTTGGGTTTGATTTTTAAATATTTTTAAATTATGAGGGAGAAATTATTCACAAAGTAAATTTGCAATGCTTAAATATAACACTGTGCTACACGTGACTATATATATATATATATATATATATATATATATATATATTTTTTTTTTTTTTTTTTTTTTTTGCGACAGAGTCTTGCTCTGTTGCCCAGGCTAGAGTGCAGTGGCATGATCTCGGCTCACTGCAAGCTCTGCCTCCCGGGTTCATGCCATTCTCCTGCCTCAGCCTCCCGAGCAGCTGGGACTACAGGTGCCCGCCATCACGCCCAGCTAATTTTTTGTATTTTTAGTAGAGACGGGGTTTCACCGTGTTAGCCAGGATGGTCTCAATCTCCTGATCTCGTGATCCGCCCGCCTCCGCCTGCCAAAGTGCTGGGATTACAGGCGTGAGCCACCGCGCCCGGCACCTACTAGTGACTAATTTTATTAAAAAGTGGACATAAGTCAGCATGACTAAAGGATATCAAAACTTATTTTTGAAAAAATCTAACCTCAGGAAAAAAAACGCTAAAGTCATTCACAATGAAGATTAAAGAATGAAGATTAAATGACCATTAGTTATGCAAGATTTTTCTTCCTACTCAAGCAAAAAAAAAAAAACAGATTACATTATAAATATTTTTCATATTGTTATTAAAAGCTGTATATAAAGAACAGGTGATTCCAATGTTATCGTAAGACTTTTTTATTTCCCTCAAACAGAGATAAATATTAGGCTCAGATAAAATTTTCTCAAAATAGAAAACTTAACATAGTACATCTATCTAATCCTATAATAAGTAAAGAAGTTTTAGTTTTGAATTATAAAAGTTGCTTACTCTCCCAGTTCTGGCCAAAATACCCAAATACATATATTTCAATTTCTACCCATTGTTGGAGTTATTTTTTCAATGCGATACAGCAAACTCTGTGGTTTTCCAACTGTGCTTGGCAATGTTTGTCTTCTTACTTGTGAAGGTTGGGGTACCAAAGACTTTTCAGGAAAAATCAAGATGTATAGACTGTTTTTGTTTCCATTGAGAATTCTAATAGTTAATTATTGAGTTCCAAATTGTGAGAGGCACACTAATATATTCTTACCAGATGAAGTTAAAATTGCCACTCCCCTTTGGATATTAAAATGTTCAATTCTGGGATTCTATGAAAGATAACACAGAATAGACTTTTCAAAATTTTTTACCCTAATGCTGCAGTGAGGCAACTGAGTTGCCAAATTCAAACTGCCAAGTGGGACTTAGGAGCTGTGGCCTGCTCCCCTCCAATTTAGACTAAAGTTTCGATGCCTTGGGAATCTGGATGCTCTTAAAAATCACGGAGAACTCCAGAGAGCTTTTGTTCATGTGGGTGAAATCCATGAATACTACATATCAGAAACCGAAAAAGAAAATTTTAGAAAAACAATAGAAAAGCACATATTGTCACAAACACACTGTCAGACAGATGACACCCCAGCACATGAAGCAGCTACAAGGAAAATGCACTGTACACTCAGGAGGGAACAGGAGTTAAAAGATAAATGACAGCATTATTAGGAAAATACTTGTGACCTCAGTAAATCCTAAAAGGGTCCTGAGGATCCCAGGTGTCCCTAGACCACATTCTTGTAAAGTGTCAAGTGTTCTGATCATCAGGCATATAAAACTACTCTCCTGCAACAACATGTGGAAGGGGCAGAACTACACATATCAAGCACCTATGGTCCTATCTACAGAAATGTTTCGACTGGGCGTAGTAACTCATGCCTGGAATCCCAACTTTGGGAGGCTGAGGAGGGAAGGACTGCTTGAGGCCAGGAGTGCAAGGCCAGCCTGGGCAACATAGCAAGACCCTATCTCTACAAAAAATTGTAAAAATTAGCTGGGTGTAGTAGTGCACACACCTGTAGTCTTAGCTACTCAGGAGGCTGAGGCTGGAGGATTACTTGAGCCCAGGAAGTCACAACTGTGGGGAGCTATGATCACCTCACTGCACTCCAGCCTAGGTGACAGAGGAAGACCCCGTCTTAAAAACAACAAGACAAAACAAAAAAAGTATCTTAATTGATAAAATTTTGGCGAAGATTTTATATTTAGAATAAACTTCTTATGCTGCTGCTGATATTAAAAGGATGATGATGATAAGAGCAGCTAACATTGACATGCATTGTTCTATGTCTGTTACATATATCACTCATTTGGGCTTTACAATCCTATGAGGAGGATTAACCACTGCAAATCAGATACTATAAAACATAAAGTCACAAGGCTTCCTTTTCAGCATGATGTAGCAAAACTAGCAATAATTCTAAATGTAAAAAATCTTATATATTTGGGAAATAAAGCAAACAACACACCAAAGAATTATAAACCAAAGAACAGATGGAATGGAAACTTTTGTTGAAGAGTGCAATGACTGATTCAATTAAGAATGCTAATATACCTAGTAAGGTTGAACCAACAATTCAAGTTTTGGGAACAGTGAGTTGTGAAATTACTCTTTTATTTAAATGTGGGTATTAATATCTGTACCAATTTGATGTTGCGCCGCTTTTACAAGGTTAGCTATCCAGATAAACAAAACCATTTGTTTTT
Source organism: Gorilla gorilla gorilla (assembly GCF_029281585.2). NCBI lineage: Eukaryota > Metazoa > Chordata > Mammalia > Primates > Hominidae > Gorilla > Gorilla gorilla. The sequence continues at coordinate 84,523,024 of NC_073232.2, read as the reverse complement.
TGAAAAAAGTTACCTAACAAGCAAAAATAATGTTGGACTCTAGATTTAGTGGGAGAATACAAATATTATTATGCTCTATCTGGTAAGAAATTATTTGCCTTTGCGTTACCCAAGCAACTAGAATTTCTACAAAAAAAGACATTTTTCAAATTGTGATAAATATGAACATTTGGAACTATGAATTACTAGATCAAGCAACTATTAACTCTAAATACCTTCTACAAATTCTTTTGTATCTTGAAAATATTACTGATGCTATAAGGAAGAAAAAGATTTGTCTCACTAACAAAACTAACCAAGACAGAAATTATTCCAAGTAAGATTGTGACTTGAAAAAAGCACAATGAGGCCGGGGAAGTGGCTCACACCTGAAATCCCAGCACTTTAGGAGGTTGACATGGGGGGATCACTTCAGCTTAGGAGTTTGAGACCAGTATGGGCAACACAGTGAGACCCTGTCTCATTAAAACCTAAAGAGGTGCAGACACGATGGCTCACACCTGTAATCCCAGCAGTCTGGGAGGCCGAGGCAAGCGGATCACTCTGAAGTCAGGAGTTTAAGACCAGCCTGGCCAACATGGTAAAACCCTGTCTCTACCAAAAATACAAAAATTAGCCGGGTGTGGTGCGTGCGCCTGCAGTCCCAGCTACTCAGGAGGCTGAGAGGGAGGAGAATTGCTTGAACCTGGGAGGCAACAGTTGCGGTAAGCCGAGATCATATCACTGCACTCCAGCCGGGGTGACAGAGCAAGACTCTGTCTCAAAAAAAAAAAAAAAACTTAAAAGAGGAAAAAGCACACTGAGCTCAGATGAACCATTAAGTAGTGACTAAGTTAATTTTTGACTGATCAGCATCAAAACTAACGGGGGTTTTGTTGCTCTTCATCTGTCATCTCTTACACAGGCCGTATGGCCTGATTTTTTTTTTCTTTCTAAAGCTATAGATAAAACATAACAACTAGCTGTGGTATTAAAAATGATAATGCAATTGTGAAACCTAATAATGAATTTTAACATAAAATCCATTTCGGTGGCAGAATTTTTTAAATAATATCTTATTTTCTATTTGTATCCTAAAAAGGTCTCAACGTTGTCTACCTTACATATTTTCTAGGGGACACAGCATACACAGATACTCCAAATTTTGAAGATTTAAAATAGCATCTGTACTTAACATCAAGAATTTCAAGGATAAGCCAGGTGATGGCTCACACCTGTAATGCCAGCACTTTGGGAGGCCAAAGTGGGAGGATCCCTTGAGGCCAGGAGTTCAAGATCAGCCTGGGCAACATAGCGAAAGGCCCCATCTCTACAAAAAAGTTCAAAAATTAGCCAGGTGTGATGGCACATGTCTATAGTCCCAGCTACTCAAGAGGCTGAGGTTGGAGGATCACCTGAGCCCAGGAGGTTGAGGCTGTAGTGAACCATGATCACACCACTGCACTCCAGCCTAGGCAACAGAGTAAGACCCTGTCTCTTAAAAATAAGTAAGAATTTCAAGAATGTATTACAGTCTTCGCTAAGTAAGAATACACAGAATTGAGCAGGTGCAGTGGCTCATGCCTGTAATCCTAGCACTTTGGGAGGCCAAGGCGGGTGGATTGCCTGAGCTCAGCAGTCCGAGACCAGCCTGGGCAACATGGTAAAACACCGTCTCTACCAAAAGACAAAAAAAAAAATTAGCCAGGCCTGGCGGCAGGCACCTGTAGTACCAACTACTAAGGAGGCTGAGGCAGGAGAATTGCTTGAACCTGGGAGGCAGAGGTTGCAGTAAGCCGAGATCACACCACTGCACTCCAGCCTGGGCAAGAGAACGAGACTCCGTCTCAAAAACAAACAAACAAACAAACAAACAAAAAACACACACACACACAGAGAATCAGCCTCCAAGTACCGAACTATACTTGCTTCATGCACACACTCTTCATACAATGCCACTGTGAAGTATTCAACCAGGAGTTTGTCAAGAGGAGCTCTGCCACCCAGGGGGAGGTGTTTTGACATTGTGAAGGCATTTGTTTCCAGTTTAGTCATGCTTGAGCATTTACATATTGGACTGGTATTTTTATTATAAGTTACACCCTTTGTATTTATCTTTTGAAAGCAAATTAGCCTATAATACAATACATCCTATAATGTTAATATTATAAATTAATATAGTATATTCTATAAGAATTCAGGTACTTTCTTTTTTCTATTTACCTATTATTCATTTATTTATATTTTCAGTTAGGTTATATTTTCTAAGAATTTTATTGTAGGATACCAAAAGATTTAGAAAATATTGATTATAAAAAGGGGACACTGGATTTATGGGTTAAAAATCATTACTTTAAACAATCAAAAGCAAATGATTTTAATTATCTTAATTGTGCCAATCCTTCCCCAACTCCTCCCTTGAATTCACAGTTTCACTGACAGACATATCTAGTCTCTCAGCATTCTGATCTGACCATCACCAGATTTAGACAATTGTCCGTAATTCCTGTGTCCTCCAGGCCTCTGAACAAGCAATATAGCAGGATTCACTCCTCAGTACTCCTGTTACCAAGAGGAGCATGGAAATCCTCCGCATTCACCAGGAATCAAAGACACATGCAAAATCCAAAGTTACATGACTCCAAAACAGTGACCCGTCCCCGTGCATATGCCTGAAAATCACCAAAAACGGCTTTCAGGCCTCACTCAGGCAGTTTAGTTTCCTCAAATGAAAAATGAGGGAGTTAAGCCCAATTCACTCTTCTATGGGCTTTATTAAACTATGACTCAAGTATTTATGGCAGTGTTCCCTTTAGACAGAGAACCACGGAACCAAGATATAGAACCTCCTTCTCCCTGTCCCTCAAAAAATACTCTTGGGAAAGAACAATCATAAGCCTGGAGGTCCTCTAAACACTTTGAAATAAGAAACATTTTCAAAATTGTCAGCAAAAACTAAGTTCCTAAGCAGCCATGCAGAAATATCTGCTATTCTGGCACCACTTGCACTAATAATTTTATCCAGAACAGTTTCCACAAGAGTCTTTACTATGAACACATTCATAAAGTGGAAAAGATTACCGAAATGGTTCTCCTCCCCTCCCCCGCCCCCCCCCCCCTTAAAGAGACAGGGTCCTACTCCGTCACCCAGGCTGGACTGCAGTGGCCCAATCATAGCTCATGCCTGGGCTCAAGCAATCCTCCTGCCTCAACCTCCCAAAGTGCTGGGATTACAAACATAAGCCATCATGCCTGGCCTTAAATGTACTGTTTCTTAATGAAAGTAAAACAAAATTCTGAGAATGCACAAATTCTTAAACCAGATTCAACATCCCAGAATTTTTATCATATTATATCTTATGTGAGGCTTAATATTACATAATAATGCATTATTCATAATTAAGACCAGTGACTATTAATTTTTAAGTCATCTTATTTAAAGGAAATTGAGATTTCAACACCAAATTTTAATTTGATTTTAAACTCTTGGGACATAATCACAAGGGAGTAGGCTTTATCTATTTTCCTCAAATTGGAAAAATTTGGTAGACACAGAAATAATTTGGATCCTATTTCTGCACATAAAGAGCACACCCCTTAGGATAGGGTTAGCTTCTGTGTAATAAGAAACCCCAGGCCTGACACATGAACTCATATTTCATATCTCTTAAGTTACAGGAGCAGCACTTTCCAGTGACACTTGTAGAAAATTGGGTATTTGGCCGGGCGCGGTGGCTCATGCCTGTAATCCCAGCACTTTGGGAGGCCAAGGTGGGCAGATCACCTAAGGTCAGGAGTTCGAGACCAGCCTGGCCAACATCGTGAAACCCCATCTCTATTAAAAATACAAAAGTTAGCTGGACATGGTGGCGGGTGCCTGTAATCCCAGCTACTCAGGAGGCTGAGGCAGGAGAATTGCTTGAACCTGGAAGGCAGAGGTTGCAGTGAGCCAAGATCACGCCATTGCACTCCAGCCTGGGTGTCAAGAGTGAAACTCCATCTCAAAAAAAAAGAAAAAGAAAGAAAGAAAATCAGGTATTTGAGCCCTTCTCTGTAGGTTCTAACTGAGATGCACCAGGCATGGGCTTAGCCATCTTTCTTTTCTACTGACTCATAAGAACAAGTCAGGGAAATGTGTGTTGCTTCTTCAAGCTCTGCAGGCGATGGTTATGTGCAGTCTTGAATGAATAAGCAGCAGAATCACTGATGTTTGCCAGAGAAGTACAGGGTAAACCCTCCCCCACAAAGTCTCAATCTATTACTTTCAATGGGAATCCCTGATAAAGTATAACAAAAGACACTATGCTTAAATATACACATCCACTTAGATGCTGTGGAGGGCAAAATCCTAAACAACATAATACAGTTCGCTTGCCTCTTGCCTCTCTTCCTCACCCCAATTCTCGCCATCCCGACCTTCCAGAGGAGCTCTGTCTGCTTGCTTGTGCATTCTCTCATCAGCAATGTTTGTTTCACCTTTTAAAAGTTGTTAATAGCAAAATCAAGGAATCTTTAAAAATAAATACAAGTCAAATTAAATCACCCATAGAAACACACTGCACTCTCTTCTTTACATGTTAAGGCAAGAAATTTTTGAAGAAGATGATCTGAAAAGAACAGGGACAAAAGAAAAAAAAAGACAAAAGCTTTTTTTGGACCATACAAAATTATAGGTAAGCAGATAACAGCTGGTTTCCATTTCACCCCTCTGCCCACCCCTAATTTAGTGTGTCACCCCCTGACTGCACTAATCAGAACTCTATTGAAGGAGATGGCTGTGTGAATTTACTGGGAACTAAAGAAATCACTACAGAAACAGTCTCCAACCCAAAGATAATCCTGTAAGCTGACCAGTGTCAAGATCTGAATATAAAACATACAAAACCAAATTTAGATACCTCTATGATATTTTTAGTTACAGTGGAATGAACATGTCACTGTATAGCTTCTCTGCATCTAATGCATAAAAATGAAAGGAAATCTAGTTTTCAACATCACACTCCCACTAAAACAACTTGCAATCAATTAACGTCATCAGCAGTAAAACTCAATTTTCTCCCCTGCGTGTGGGGGTGAACGTACAGCACAGATTGATAATTCCCGTTGAGAGTGTGGCTAAGTGTTTCTAAGCAACCTTGCTCCATCATCTTCTCTGACAAAAACAAGGGAAAGGGTTTGAACTGCAGGCTGATGGAGCTCTGAATACTAATGACTAGGCAAAGAGGAATGGTTCATTACTGACTTCAGGCAGAAAAACACAGGAGCAGCTTCGAGCTGTAAATAAATTCTAATTAAAACTTAGCCTGCATTTCATATACCTGAACTCAAGCCTACATATGAAGTTCCCTCAGTGACTGTCCATTCATGTGAGATGAACTCATTAATACACCTGCAGAGTTTTAGCAAATGATGCATGTGTGTTTTCTGAAATTGCTTGGGGGAAAAAATCTTCCAAATGTGTCCATTTATATGCTGTAGAATTTGCTTAATCCTCAGGAATATTTAAACCGACAACATTCTTAAATTAGCATCTCTGCCCAAGAGACCTTGCACCGAAGCACAAGCACTGAGCTGCATGATGGCCCCGAATCAAAATTTAGAAATGTTTCAAACCGCTGGACACTCGGCTGAAGGCAACACAGCATAGCAGAATGAATCTGATTTGAATGAGAATCGATAATGTGTCTCTGTTCACACACCTTTCCTTCTGTCTAAATCCATCATTCTATCACTATCGTAAAATGAGCACCGTATGGCTCATCTCCTCTGTCTGTAAAATGGGGATGAAAAAAAATTTCATCACTAACTCCACATGACTACTAGAATATGTGTGGAAGTGTGCACGTGTGCACAGGCACACACGTGGGTACATAGATGGATGCATTTCTTTAAATTTTAAGATGAGGGCTTTATGCTGACCAGGCATAGAAATTCTTTATTTAATGCATTAGTCAATGCTAGAATAAACTTTTTTTTTTTTTTTTTTTAACAGACAGGAGTCTCACTCTGTCAACCAAGCTGGAGGGCAGGGGCACAATCAGAGCTCACTGCAGCTTCAAACTCCTGGGCTCATGCGATCCTCCTGCCTTGGCCTCCTGAGTAGCTGGGACTACAGGAACATGCCAGCACATCTCACTACATCCGGCTATGTTTTTTTGTTTTCTGTTGCTCTTTTTTTTCTTTTTTCCTTTGTAGAGACAGTGTCTCAGTATGAACTCCTGGCCTCAAGCAATCCTGCTGCTTCAGCCTCCCCAAAGTGCTGAGATTAGAGGCTAAGATAAGCTTTTTAAAAATGTGATACCTCCTCACAATATTCCAACCAAAACACAGCAAAACTTTGTGCTGAAAAAAATTTTTTTAAGTTTTTTACCTGAATCATCACATACTGCCATCCTTAAGCCCATTTATGCCTAGTGTTCCATTACTGGAACACCAAGCATGCGAGCGTTGTTTATATCCTACTGCTCAAAGTCATTGTCAAGGTCTGATTTTCAAAATTCACAAAATTGCAACCTCAGGCATAAATGGGTTAGAACATGCCATTTTTCTTAAACAAGAAAGTATTCCCATACCAATGAGCAACAGAATTATCAAAGAATAAGTTTTAAAATAGCGAGAGCAACTAATATTTATTGAGAACATAGTATATGCCAAGCACCACGGTTGTAATTTCCACACATTAGCTCATTTTAACCTGACAACTCAGAGGTGAGTTCTATTAGCCCATTTTACATATGAAGAAACTGAAGCTCTAGGTGGTCGAACATCAAGTACTTTGTGGAGCTAGAATTCAAACCCAAGCTCCCTTCTACAGAGGCCATTGAGCCCTTACCAAGCTATATTCAGTGTTTCCAACTTCTCAAATACGCTCAATCGCTGAGGGAACACATTACCTACTTGTCTAAGAGTGAGTTAACTACCAGTCCTTGAATTATACATACTAACTAGACTTTTATGTGGCTGAAATTTTTAATTTCTTCTTTTATAATTAGTTCGGGTTGAATTTATACCACTTAGAGGTAGAGGTGTTGAGGAAGACGGAGGGGAGCTAGATAGCCTAAGCATATACCTTTTCAAGATATCTGCTTATTCAAAGAGAAAATTATAAGGCTGCATGCAGTAGCTCATGCCTGTAATCCCAGCACTTGGGAGACCAAGGAGGGTGAATCACAGAGTCAGGAGTTCAAGACCAGCCTGTCCAACATGGTGAAACCCCATCTCTACTAAAAATACAAAATTTAAGACGGGCATGGTGGCGTGCGCCTGTAATCCCAGCTACTCAGGAGGCTGAGGCAGGAGAATCGCTTTAACTCAGGAGGCAGAGGTTGCAGTGAGCCAAGATCGCGCCACTGCGCTCCAGCCTGGGCAACAGAGTGAGACTGGTCTCAAAAAAAAAAAAAAAGAAAGAAAAAGAAAAAGAAAGAAAAGAAAATTATTAAACCAATGTAGCAGCATCCTTTTCAATAAACCCCGGCGCCTCTAAGCACTACCCTGCGTGAGGATGTGCACCTCTGGCTCTGCTGTCAGGTTAGCCCTTCCGTAACTCCTCCTGCCCCTCCCAGGTGCCCTAGATGAACTTAGTTTCCTCACTCGTGAATGGGCATTTGGTTAAAATCAACGAAAAAAAATACATAAGAAGCCTAGTTCACTGTCAGACAACGTGAACTAAATAAATAAAAGCTACCATTTTCTCTCTCTGTGTGTGTGTGTGTGTGTGTGTGTGTGTGTGTGTGTGTGTGTGTGTGTGTGTGTGTGTGTGTGTGTTTTGACACGGAGTCTCACACTGTCTCCCAGGCTGGAGACCTCTGCCTCCCAGGTTCAAGCAATTCTCCTGCCTCAGCCTCCTGAGTAGCTGGGATTACAGATGCGCACCACCACGCCTGGCTAATTGTTGTATTCTTGAGACTGGGTTTCACCATGTTGGTCAGGCTGGTCTCGAACTCCTGACTTCTTGATCCACCCACTCGCCAACTCCTGACCTGTGATCCACCTGCCTCGGCCTCCCAAAGTGCTGGGATTACAGCCTAGAGCTACCATTTTCACTACAGAAAAAAAAAATAGTTTTTGAGATGGAGTCTTACTCTGTCTCCCAGGCTGGAGTGCAGTGGTGCAATCTCAGCTCACTGAGGTTCATCCACCTCCTGAGTTCAAGCAATTCCCCTGTCTCAGCCTCCTGTGTAACTGGGATTACAGGTATGTACCACCATGCCTGGATAATTCTTTATATTTTTAGTAGAGATAAGGTTTCACCATGTTGGTCAGGCTAGTCTCAAACTCCTGACCTCAGGTGATCCACCAACCTCAGCCTCCCAAAGTGCTGAGATTATAAACGTGAGCCACTGTGCCCAGCCAGAAAAGCATTTTAAATTTTCCAATTACAGCATGCTTGGCCAGGCATAGTAGTTCATGCCTGCAATCCCAGCACTTTGGGAGGCCAAAGCAGGTAGATCACTTGAGACCAGCCTGGGCAACATGACGAATCCCCGTCTCTAGAAAAAAAAATTAAAAGTAAATACAAAAATTAGCCAGGCATGGTGGCACGTGCCTGTGGTCCCAGCTACTCGGGAGGCTGAGGTGGGAGGGTCACTGGAGCCTAAGAAGTCCAGGTTGCAATGAGCTATAATCTCACCATTGCAGTCCAGCTAGGTGACAGAGCAAGATCCTGTCATTCATTCATTCATAAACAAATAAATCAAGCTTGATTGAATCCCAAAAAGCATTTTAATATGTTTGCAGAAAACTGTAAATTATCTATTAACCATAGTTTTTACTAATCCTGGCTGTGGGCCATAAAACATCTGCCAAAAATTTGGTATCATCTCCCACATTTAAATTTTTAAGCTTGAAACTGTGATCAGGCTTGGTCACGTAAAGATTTCCACCATAACTTAAAGAGTAACCACAGATTACAACAGCAGGGCCACTTAGAGACACAACGTATTATTCACCACAACTTCCAAAACTTCAGAACAATGACAGCTGCTCACACAAGGAAACGTGTACTATTTGAACTGGCACGATTTTTAGCTGACTCATAAGGTATGTCCTTCAATCCTCCTTGTCTGACTTACATGGTTTAACACATTAATCATTTAATTTCTAAAAGAAAATATAAAACATGATCAGTGTGTGAAGTGATATTGTTTTCTTTCCGCTTTTCTTTCCCCCAACGAAATACAGGTATCGCGCTAAAAATTAGCTTAAGTACTTGAACTCATCGTAAGTAGCCAATGTTAAACATATCTTGATTTAGATTCCTTTAAAAGCTCATAATTATTGCACTGTTTAAATACAGCATCTTTAAATATAAATTAATATTTACTTGGGATTCTTGGGAAATTTGTTCTAGAAATTTACTTTGGTTATTTTTCTTTTTCTTTTCTTTTTTTTTTTTTTTTTTGAGATGGAGTTTCACTCTGTCACCCAGGCTGGAGTGCAGTGGCACGATCTCGGCTCACTGCAACCTCCATCCTCCAGGTTGAAATGATTCTCCTTCCTCAGCCTCCTGAGTAGCTGGGACTACAGGCGCCTGCCACCGCACCCAGCTAATTTTTTGTATTTTTAGTAGAGCTGGGGTTTCACCATCTTGGCCAGGCTGGTCTTGAACTCCTGACCTCGTGATCTACCCACCTCGGCCTCCCAAAGTGCTGGGATTACAGGCGTGAGCCACCACGCCCAGCCTATTTAGGTTATTTTTCAAAGATTTTTGTTAAAAACCATTGCACAGAGTTATAGAATTTTGGAAGTGAAAGGAAACAGTATTTTAACTCAAGCCCTTGTCTGAAATGTGAAGATACTAATGCCTCAAGAGACACATCCATTTGCCTGACTCCTACACTGCAAATCTAGAACCAAAATCCAGGTCTTTGAGAACCCAGGACTTGTCATCTCTTGGTGTAGAGTTGAACCACAGTGCTGGAGGGGCTGTGAGAGGCAGTCTGGGAAAGAAGGGATTTCATTCGTTGTGGATGAGAAACAGAATCTCACAATAACGATATTATGGGCAATCCCTCTTGTGTCTAAAAACTACTATTTAACATGCTTGACAACTGAAACACGCATGAGTAGATTTATTGGCTAACTAAAGGCATTCTTTACAACACAGCAAGCTGTTTTCACATTAGCTCTACAACTAAAGGAATGTTAAGAATAGGAAGCTGATATTAACTATTTAAAAATTTACGCCAAGAACCAAAGAATTCCCCGGCAGAAACATAAAGACTTGCTGAAGTTTCATCATGTGAATTTACTGCCAATTCAGTCATCTTAAAAGTTGTGCTATGAAACATATTGTCCTTTGCTGTTCCAAATAACATTTGAAATAAATAATAACTTTCTTAACAGTGTTTCTGGAATTTTCTTCCATTCTCCAAAGCCAATTCTTAGACCCTTAAAGAAATGATGAGCTGGCATTTTGCCCATCATTCTCTAGGCAATTACTGGTTCCAGTAACGAATAAGGGGGAAAAGAATTCACACAGAAAGCTATTCTAGCACCACACTGCTTGCATTTCCTCCTGAAGACTTTAGAGATAATGTGAAAATTAAAGACAGTACAGAAACCCAGTGTTAGGATAACTGGTTAGAAAATGACTCATGGGAACAAATATGCTCACCAATATCCTCTTGTAGCCACTTGTCCACAAATCACTTCAGGTATCGCTTTTATTGCTCTAAATGAATAAAGCAGTTCCTCTTATATATATCTCCACATAAAGAAGAATTGGTCACAAAATCGTAACCATTATAAACCAATTGGTACAGCCCCCAAAGCCATGAACTGGTTGAACTGAAGCATTCTCACTATTGATGTGTTATGCACTATATGTGACACAGACTAAGCGGTGCCTACACCAACATCCACTGTTCTAGTCCTCCTTCATAAGGAAATTCTGTGTTAAGCTAGGCAGTCATGTGCTCACCTTGCAGTAAGCTGTTTTCACATGAGCTTTAAGAAGTTAAAGACAAGAATGCTAATTGTACCTCACAAAAGCATCCTAAAAGGGAGACAAGTGTCTGGTTCTCTGACACTGGGGTTGTCAATACATACCCGACCTGGACTGCCAACTGCTTGACTTCTTTCACATAAGAGAGAAACAAACTCTTAGCATGTTTAAGCTGTTATTATTGTAAGTACTTGGGATTAAATGTGGTGGTATATAACCCCAACTAATAAAGTAAAAAATTTACCAAAATGCACCAACAAATACTGAATAAATATAACAAATGACACGATATAACCATCTAAGTTTTTGGTTTAATGCCATGAAATTTAAATCAAATTTAGATATATGCCAGTAAAACAACAAAACACCAGGAAGAAAAAACAAAGTTGTCCTTAAAAATGGACATCTAAGTGTTCTATTCACAAAAATAGGCTGTCAAGACAGCTGCTACTCTAAGTGTTAGGATCAGAAAGATACATGTGCTCCCTGCTTTTATTAGTATCTCTGGGTTTTAATTTTTGTCTTTTTGATTTTTTTTTAATTTTTGCCTTTGGAAAAATAAGTGAGACTGCTAGTCAAACCACTTCAAGTGTCACTTTTATTTTTAGAATCACTATCCCTTATTTTCCTCTGCCTTCTTTAATGTTCCATCAATCAGTCCAGCCTTCTAAATTGAGGAAATGAGGCCCAATCAATCTGCCTTTACACAGAGTTAAGAAACAGACATTAAAAAACAGAATGAGGAAACCTTATCTTCCAGAGGTTACTGCACAGATGAAATATGAGAATATATGTGAATCCACTTTGTAAACACTAAAGTACAATATAAATGACATTAGTATTGATCTTATGTTAAAATAAGAAAAGAAAACAGACCATTTTCCCTACCGGAAGTAGAATGTTCTTTACAATTTTCTATCAGTTTAATGCTCCAATTTTTTTTCCTACAAAATTGAAGATTAAAAAAAATCAGTGCAAATTAGGAACTAATTTTAATTACTTCATCTCCATCTATTTAATTCATATCTATGATGCTACCAATTCTAGATATTTTATTAGAGCCTTTGGTATACATAAATCATCATTTATTAGAGCATAACAAATTTTTAGTATCACTTAGATTATACGTGATACACAAATGTGAAGATACAAGGATGCCTGGCATGCCCTACTAATTTTTCAAGCTATTGTTTTCCGAACTATTATTTCTTCCTAGCCTAAACTAGACATGCATTTGTTGACATGAGACTCTTTAACAAAAGGGCAACCCACCATTATTGCTTTAGAGACTGAAACCTTACCTTCCTCTTTGTCCATGTAGACCTATCCCTTACTGCTTCCTAAAATGAGGAATGAATCACTGATGTTGTCTCAGAATATTACAATGCAAAAGTCTTTCTAGTGTAGTAAGGAGGAAAGAGTTATGCACTTGGGGGGAAAGACCTAAGACTTTCAGTTCCACTTTGGCCATGGATTCTCTGTAAGACATTTGGTAAGATATTGCAACATCTCTAAGGTTAAGCCAAAACACATGTAAAACAGAAAAAATGCTTTTAGTAAAGTGCATTCAGATGCTAGTTTCTTGGCCCCATTTCATCTCTTCTCAAGCTCCTGTGTACAGTACCTTGAAGAAGAGAGGTACATGGTGTCCAACTAATCGAGCGGAGTTTCCTAATAATTCACATGAAAACAAACGTTACCTGACTCAATCAATTTTTACGTGTCTCTGTGATGTTCGTCTATTATTTTTCAGTTGAGAGACAAACCTTTTTTTGAAAACTTCCATTACTGCAGAAGTTCCTGGTTTGCCCAATCATAATGCCATCTAATGATGGCTGTCAATTAAGCTAATTGGGCAGACAAAAAAATAGGCTAGTCACCCAAGATTACTGTTTGATATGTTTTCATTACATGGAATAAAACACTTTAGGCTCATTAGGTTTTCCCAGGCTCATTAGGTTTTCCCCTCTCTTGATCCTAGGGATTTATCCATCCCCAGAAACATTAGTTAGCTTTTTGCAAAGACATTTTTTTCATCTTTTGCCATTTTATTAAACTTGCATGTTTGACCCTACTGCTTCATTCTCAGTAACACTCATAAAAAACCAAAAGAAAACACCTCATTCATGATCATCTGTAGATTTAATATATTGCTTAGCTAATTCTTCTAGATCATTAAAAGAAAAGATACACATTATCCTGTGGTTCTCTTCAACTTGATATGTTTTCAATTGCCACTAACTCTTGGACAGTTTATTACACATTTGACATTTCTTTATCCAATTCGGTTAGTTTGGTGAATAAGATTTCAAAAAATCACTTACTCGAAAATCATGATATTTAACATCTATAGCCTTTTTAAAATTAAGTAATTCCATAGAGCTATCAAGGAAAGCAATCAGGTTTTTGTACTTTAAATGCTTTAGTCCTGCACTCATTAACTTACAGATGTTTACACATTCTTGTTAATGTTTATTTCATCAATCTATTAGGAATTGAAATTAAACTAACAATGTTAATTTAAAAAAAAATCTGCTAAACTTCACCTGCTAATTCTTTACTATTTCTAGTACTAAGGCTCACCACTTTTTCTAATTTTTCTTTTTTTTTCTTTTTCTTTCTTTTTTTTTTTTTTTTTGGCAAAACTCTGGAAATCTACAGATAGTACCATCTCTGTGCACAGAAAGTGAAAATTGTGGTGTGCGGGTGTGATTTCAGAGGTTACTTAGCATACCTACTTCCTATCATTCAAATCACTCTGTCTGCACTGCTTATAGTCTTGAAGGCTTCTGCCTTTTGTAAAATCCCATAACATTAATTTATATACTTTTGCTAAAGGCTTAGAAAACTGAAAAGTATGTAAAATGAGAGGAAGGTGTATCTGCATTTGCTTATATAAGCATAAACTATCTCTAGAAGAACACACACAACAGACATACGCACTAACAACAGTGCCTCCTGAGAAGGAAACTGAATGGCTCGGATATGGTGTCATCAATTACATATTTTGAATTTTAAACCACATGTGAATGCTCCACTTATTCAAAAAATGCAGGTTATTCCAGACCTGAGAATCAGAATCCTACACAAGATTTTTATCAGTAATTTAAAAAAATTACCTTCCCAAATCCTGTAACATTCAAATATCCATGAGAAAAAAAAAAGTAAGTCATATCAAGTAACAACTGCTACTTTAATGCAGATTAGTTTTCAGTCCCAACTGATGGATATGGAAATCCCTGAAAATAAAGATACAGGTGAATAAGGTAAAAAGAACCAAGAATATAAAAGAAGTAACGACCCTATGGAAACCTAATTATGTTCTTTGAAATAATTACTTGATTAAAGGAATTCAGGATCAAGAATTTGAATAAGCACCAAGAGGCAATCTAGTAGGGTAAGTAGGAATAGACCTCAGACCATTTTCACCATACCTTGTAACTGAAAAACATTTCTGTGACTTCCATAAGGGAACCTGCACAGCTCTCATAATGTAAAGGGAGGGGAAGGGGCAGAGAAATGGAGATAGGTCTAAAGATGTATGACTGAGCACATCAGTGTCTGTGTTTTTATACAGATCAATTGACAAATCCACCTTATTCATCACTGAGCCATAAGAACACTATAGGGGGAAAAAAGATACTTTGACAGCCTTTGGCACTGAAAAATGCATAATGATTAAAGAAAATTTTGTTTCTAGCCATATTTGAAAAATATTTCCTAGATGATTCTAAGCATTAAGGCACTCATGGCCAGGCGCAGTGGCTCAGGCCTGTAATCCCAACACTTTGGGAGGCCGAGGCGAGTTGGATCACCTGAGGTTAGGAGTTTGAGACCAGCCCTCCAGCCTGGGCAGAGAAACTCTGTCCCTACTAAAAATAAAAATTAGCCGGGCATAGTGGCACATGCCTGCAATCCCAGCTACTCAGGAGGCTGAGACAGGAGAATCGCTTGAACCCAGGAGGCAGAGGTTGCGGTGAGCTGAGATGGCGCCATTGCACTGCAGCCTGGGCAATAAGAGCAAAACTCCATCTCCGAAAAAAAGAAGGCACTCATATAGGGGTGATACAGGACAAACTCATTTTTCTAGTCCAGTCAACTGGGACCACAGCCCCAAAATTGACATCCTAATGCCCAGCATGGGTAGACATGGTAAATTAAGCAGAATGAAAATATAAGCCACCGAGGCTAATGTTTATTTTTTTAATTGTGTTTTTTTGTTTGCTTGAGACAGAGTCTCCCTCTGTCACCCAGGCTGGAGGGCAGTGACACAATCTCGACTCACTACAATCTCCACCTCCCAAGTTCAAGCAACCTCCTGTCTCAGCCTCCTGTGTGGCTGGGATTACAGGCACCTGCCAGCACACCTGGCTAATTTTTATATTTTTAGTAGAGATGGGGTTTCACCATCTTGGCCAGTCTGGTCTCAAACTCCTTGGCCTCCCAAAGTGCTGGGATTACAGGTGTCAGCCACCATGCACAGCCTGACCCATGAGTTTTATAATCTTGTATTATGATGATGATGATTGTTCCCCTCTGAAAAATGCAATGAATGTTGCTCCCAGAGTTAAATACCACCATTAAAAAGCAGGCACAGTGCTACCTCAAGGACAAAGGAGAATCATCATTGGGCAGAGGAATTCATGTGTCATACCCTAGATTCCTTTGAAACTTTGCAAAAGAAGGGCAAGTTATATATTATAATCACTGTGGTGTTGGTGGTGATATTCTGTGTTTTAGACACCAAGATATCTACAGTCTCAGGAGCAACTTGCTTTAGCTGTGTCTCCTGCATGCTAATGCTCCTCCATGCTCTGAGTTTCATGCAAGTACTATGTAAAACCATGACTAGTTAGAAGTATAAGGATTTCATCACTGGCCAATAAAAGCCATCATCTTACAAATCATTGCGGATAAGTGCCCTGAGATAATTTCCATCAGCACTCCCACACAGCTCAGGGCTGGCTCCGTGGGTGGAATCACCTGTATAATCACACAGGGGCCACAATAGGTGTCTTGCTCTGCGGTGACCAGTTCAAAATTCTGAATCACTTTTAAACAATAGACTCGCATATTCATTCTGCATTACTAACATGAAGCAGGGACCCCTCTTACGGGCCTAACCTCCACCCCCTTCCAGGCATGGAAGTAAAGAAAAAGCTTGAGTTCATATGAGGGAAATTCCAGGCACCTTGCTAGCCCTGAGAAGTAAATGAGCAATTTGATAAGAAGGTAACAGTTGCTTAAAACAGTAGCCAATAAAGTTAGAGTCATGAGATGTTTTGTTCTCAACAGAAATGTAAGATAACATCTTAGCATATGTCCTGTTTTTCAGAAACCTGGACCCCTACTGAACAGACCTGCTGGCACGCAGAGCTCAGGTGAGAGAAAACTGAGGGCGGGCCTCTGACAGCTCTTCTTGTTCTTTGCTGTAAAGTCTATCTGAGGTGATACAAGCCACAGCTAACATTCTTTTCTGGTGACCCCAAATATTTAAACAAAGCTTCTCTTCCTTAACCAACTGCAAATCTGAAAATTTTAAAATCTACCTATCACGTTTAATCACCCGGCGCTTCAAGAAAGCCCACCTCTACATGGTCAAAACCATGTACAACCTCCATGTATGAATTTATTACCGTACCTGTGACCTCTGCCTCCCTGCCTTTAAAAATCCCTACCTGTAAGCCATCAGGGAGTTGGGGTTTTAAACATGGGCTGTCCGATTCTCCTTGCTTGGGGCCATGCAACAAATGTCTCACTTTCTCTTGCTGCAATCCCGTTAGTGTTTGGCTTTGCTACACTGAGTGGTTCTGAAACACTGAACCTGCAAATTGTGCAGCCACTCCTGACTCTATTCCTCAAGCTATGGTCTGAGGGCTGGCAGCATCAGTATCAGCTGGAGAACATGCTAGAAATGCATGATCTCAAGTTCCACCCAAGACCTACTGAATCAAGATCTGTAGGACATTAATATAACCTCAAAGTCTGAGGGGCACTGCTCTATTGGGAATAGTTCTACATTAAAATACAAAGTAGCACAGGCTCCATGGCTCATGCCTATAATCCCAGTACTTTGGGAGGCCAAGACAGAAGGTTCATTTGGTCCAGCCTGGACAGCATAGTGATACCCTGTCTCTCTCTCTTTCTACTATGTATACATAGAGAGAGAGAGAGACATAGAAGATATGTGGAAGATACATGACAAATGGTCCAAAACTCAACCAGCCTGTGAGATTACATAGTAATGAGTAGAAGTGAAATATTTTGCTCTATAAAAATCAATGTAAGAACTTGGTTAAACAGAGCCAGAGTGTACCCTTAAATTCATTTATCAAGAGCTCCCCACAATCACTTAAAAAAGTGTAGTACTATTATAGGTTGAACTGTATCCCCCAAAATGTCATGTTGAAGTCCTAACACCCAGTACCTCAGAATATGACTGTATTTGGAAATAGTCTTTAGAAAAGAAATTAAGTTAAAATGAGGTCATTAGAGTGGGCCCTAGTCCAATATGACTGGCATCCTTAGAAGAAGAAAAAATTTGGACACAGACGCATACAGCAGGAGAACTCCATGTGAACATAAAAATGACCATCTGCCGACACTTTGATCTTGGACTTCCAGCCTCCAGAGCTGTGAGAAAATAAATTTCTGTTGTTTAAGCCACCTAGTCTGTGGCACTTTCTTATGGCATCCCAGCAAACTAATATAAGTACATGTCAAAAAAAAAAAAAGAAGCATGTCGAAATATAGTTTCTTCCTTTTTTGGACAACATCCATGAACTCATTGTATCTTGTTAATCCTGAATTCACAGTTTTACTGGGGGGCTGGGGTGGGTGGGTGGGGGGCTGTTAATCAAGTGTTGCATTTTTAGAATTCTCCAAATGGCCTTACATCAGAATACTCAAGTGATTCCATGTACAGAAGTCATATGTATCAGTAACAGACAGTATTTATTCATAATTTCTGCTGCTACACACACTAGAACTTGCATGCTAACAGGAAGCAGAGAATGACATGGACATCATCTGTAGTGATCCACAACCTCCATTTTTGTTATTTATACAAATATGGTGAACATTACCAATCCAGGATCATTTCATACACTTATTTCCATGAAATGCCAATTGCCAGTCTCACTCTGGGTCTTCCTAACACGGATATAATTATACCTTCTATGAAAAACCATCTCAGCAGGACGTCCTTCTCAAGGCTCTTCTCTTTCACTGCAGATGGGCAGTGGAGGGCTGTTCACCAACCACTCTTCAAATCTAATTTAAAATTAGTGCTAAAGGAGGGGCAGGACTCACAACATCCCCCTGATGCCCTGCCAGCCAGCCCACACCAACGTCCACTCAAAGGATCCTTAAAATTACAACAAATCAAATGTGACTTGCATCTAATTGCTTTTCAGAATATATGAGGAATTGCTGCCTGAATGCCTTCTCCTTTTGTTTTCCCCTACTTCCCAACTTTTCCCTTGGAGGGAAAGGACAGAGAAAAGACATAAGCATTCACTGAAAACTGTAATACTGTATAATCCATAGTTGATTGCATTTTCATTGATTCATAGTAAAATTGTTACTTTTTATTTTAAAACTGGGAGTGGGCAGAGTGGTTGGAAATTCAGCTAAAGAACAGCAAGGGAAACACCAGCTTTTGATTTTTGTGTTAGCCAAAGGAGAGGTCACGTTCAAAGGTGCCTTGCCACTCTCTTCTTGCTGTCAGCTAAGGATCCCTGTCCAACAATGATCACGCTTAGGGCATCCTTCCTGGTGTATAAAGAATCCTTCCTGAAATGGTTCCCAAAAGAAGAACTGGAAATGGGCACACCCAGAGTCTAGATTTGTCTTTTAGGACTTCTATGGAAATCCTGATTCTTTAAAATGCACAAGAGAAACCTCATAAACGCTGTGTCCACAAGCAGCTGCATGAGACAGGCACTGGAGGCAAAGCACCCAGATGCTGGAAAAAATCTCTCTCTGTCCTTACTATGGCCATTTATTAACTCCCCCGCCGTTCCCTCCTCAGCCACTACCGACCCCATTGACACCTTGAAATGCCTCCTTCTGGCACAGATACAGGTCTGCAATGGCAGGAAACAGGGCGGGAAGTAACACGGGAAAACACACCTGCACACCATTCTGTCTCAACCCAGAGGGCCCAGTCCCAGTCACGAAGACCAGCTTGTTCCCAGACCCCCCATCACCCCCTCCCCATCCCACTCCACATCGTTCATCCACCTCTGGTAACGGAATACCAATTTGTGAGCCTGGACCTTCTTGCCAATAATAAATAAATCTTACTTTATCTCTATGTTGCCCAAACAAAGGGTCTCCATTACCCAGCTCTCAGTAAGTGTTTATAATTAGTAAATATGGTCTTTCTGTTTTTCTATTACATTTAACTGGGGCTGGGTAAGGAAAACAGATACAGGAAATGAGGCCAAGGTGTCTTTACCCATTCATTCTCTCATTCAACCAACATTTGAGTTTCTACCACATGTCGAACATTCTAAACACTGGCTACAGCAGTGAGCCAGACAAAGACCTTACTCACATGAGCTCACATTACACTAATAAGGTAATATCATATAGTAAAGTAAGAATTAAAATAGGAGGATGTGATGGAGCACGACTTGTCGATCAGGGGAGACTTTTCTGAGCATCAAGACTGAAGACAAACCCAATATAAAGAGGAGCCCACCTAAAATCAGGGGACGAGAATTCCCAGTGGGGAAACAGAATGCAAGGCCTTAATCCAGAAATGAAGTCCCTGGTCTCAAGGAGCGAAAAGAAACTCCGTATGACCATTGTGTTGGTGGGTATGGTACAACTAGTGCGAGCTAAGCCGGGGGAGTTTCGGTCAAGGTTAGGAGTTTCTGTATTCATTGTTATTACACTTAAAACCTAAACATGCCAGCTTCCGGGATGAGCCAACACAATCATGATTATCACGCCCTGTCCTCTATGCAGCTGCAGGCCTAAGGTACAATGGATGGTAACAGCAGAAAGCCACAAGGGAGATTAGCAACGACTTGAAACACAGACAGGGATTTAGAACACACTCCAGTAAGCGCCACCATTCCAAAGTTCTTCACTCCTAGATTCCAAAATTTCTTTCCTAAACCTTCAGTCCTGACACAAACCCAAACTTTAGGCACTCCTAACTAACCACCAACTTTAATTATTTATCCTTAATTCAAGCCTCCACAATATAGGCACAACTTTATTTTCTGGACTCATGATACACAACTCCCAGTGAAGTATGTCACACTATTTGTTCCTAACACTTGGAACTTGCCTGTAACACATACTGATGTAATAAATTCTATTAGAACAGGTGAAACCTCCCTACTTTAAATCACCTGGGACACTAATTTTTTTCCTCTGTGAATGGTAATTGATACAAAGACACAGGTGAGGACGTGGACTGAATAACTGACATTTCCCTTCTCCTAGAATGTAATATTAGAATGCATTCTATCCTATTAGCATTCTATTGGAAGGCTCCACAGAGCACCCCATACAGAACACTGCCATCAAAAAGAGGACTGGGCTGGACGTGGTGGCTCACACCTATAATCCCAGCACTGTGGGAGGCCAAGGCAGACAGATCACCAGAGGTCAGGAGTTTGAGATCAGCCTGGCCAACATGGTGAAACCCTGTCTCTACTAAAAATACAAAAATTAGCCGAGCGTGGTGGCACACACCTGTAGTCCCAGCTACTCCGGAGGCTAAGGCAGGAGAACTGCTTGAACCCTGGAGGTGGAGGTTGCAGTGAGTGGAGATCACACCACTGCACTCCAGCCTGGGCAACAGAGCAATACTCTGTCTCAAAAACTATATAATAATAATAATAATAATAATAATCATGCATATTTCACAGAGAAGAAACCAAGCCTCAAGAGATGAAATGACTGCTCCAAGGTGACACAAAAAAGGCACAGTCCATTCAACTAGACCTCCCCAGGATCTTGGAACCATGTTTTTTCCTTCTTCCCTTCCCATATTCATTCAATACATTACTGCATGCCTACCTGGGCCAGAAACTTCTCAGATGCTACACATGCAGAAGGGAATGAAATGAAAGACAAACGGATGCTGCACCCATTGTTAAGCTGTAACATTGTAAAGGAAGAGGGTAGTGAGAAAGACACAAGTACGCCATCAATGTGGGTTTGAGGCAGAAATGTTACAGAGCAGAGCTAGATATTGCAAAGTGATAAAGGAGCTGTAAGGAGAAAAACGAAGGATGAGAAAACTAGTATTTGCACAACAGAGGCACATAGTGTAAGTAATCAAATCAGATAAATTCTGCACCTGCTTGAAAATAAAACATTAGAACTAAATATATACATCTGTGATTCCATGTCTACATATATATGCGTATACATTTAAAGGATTTTTAAAATTCAACAAATATTTCTCAGTTGAGCACGAATTTATACCAGGTGTATAAAGCAATGTGTAAGTTCCATGACAGACACAAATAAACCATACCAATATTCACCAGTCACAGAGATAATACATATTTTTATGATATAGAATGTGCATCATTTCTAAACACCTATTTAGATTAACTAGGATGAGCTCACGCACACACAGAGAAACACAAATGCACCCCCCAGCATTCAAACCTATAAATCAGTGAATATCTCAGGGCTATTAGAAAACATTAATTCAATTCCTCAAGCTAAATTACATTTCACAATTTCCATCAATAGACTTGAATAGAACCTTGAGATGATTAATGTTTTATCAGAGATTACCCAGACAGGGGAACAGAGAGCCTGCCATTTCAAATTTAGAATGTTAGTTCAGTACCACCCGCACAGGGAAGACATGAGCTACCATTCGTATGAGCATTATTATTTAAATTTGGTAAAAACTTGAAAAAGTTCAACTTATTTAGGAATTCATTTCTGTCATTTAAGACTCGATATTGTTCTCTTGCTAGAAACCAAGAGACCGGAGATTTCTGAGAAGCCTTAGAAATCCCACTGTTAAAAAAGATGGATAATTCTTCTATGATCTGGGCTCCAGAGAGGAATACTGGGGCATGGTTTTGCAAGACTCTGCGACTCAGCTGTTTGAAGCTAACCCATTTTTCATGGATTTGCATTTATTACAGCCTACAATTATGACTTATGCCTCTCCCAAGCACTCAGACTATAGCTTCCTTTTGCACCTCAGAGAAAGCAAAGGTTTATCACTGTAATAGTCAATCATATGACCTGAGGACAATACAGAGCACAGGGCACGTGTTTTGTTAGTAAGACTTTCTGTTCAACCTAAGCATGCTCTTGGAAGGACCTAGTATGTGTATAATCAATTTGCAAAAACAATGTCTTTGAAATGACCCACAGTTTCCACTTAATTTAATGACTATTACTTTTAAACTCATATTTCCAACTACCAGAAAGTCTTGAGGAAAGTGTGTACAGGCACTGCTGTTATAAAGAAGTGAATTAAATGGGCTTCTCCAATATTTTTATTAACTGTGTGATGCACTTATACCAGTATACATATCCATGAAGCCTGTATAAAAAGCTTTTCAACTCAGCTCTCACCTGGCTATGCAAGAGACCAGAAAACCTCAAGAATGGAGTAAGTGATGCCAGGAATTACGACGACAGGATTATACTACCTGAAAAGTCCTGAAGGTAGAGGAGGACGACAAAAAGAAAATGGGCTTCAAAATAAGTCAACCAGCCTGTGCAACATGGTGAGACCTCAACTCTACAAAATATACAAAAATTAGCCAGGTGTGATGGCTCATGCCTGTAGTCTCAGCTACTTGAGAGGGTGAGGTGAGAGGATCACTTGTGCCCAGAGAGCTCAAGGCTATAGCAAACATCATACCACTGCACTCCAGGCTGGGCAAAAGTGTGAGACCCTGTCTCAAAAAAATAAAATAAAATAAAAATAAATAAAGTCAGTCAGATCAGGGCTTTTAACCCAGTTTTGGCATCTCCAATGTGGTACATCTTGGCCATGTGACTCTCTTTAGTTTCTCCATGTAGCACCTTGGAGTCGTTCTCCTTCTAAATACGGTAATGTCTAAAACACACAGGACAGAGCTCAGCTACAGTAGACATGTAGCAAAGGACTGTTATAATGATTAGTCTTAATTTACTTGCCAAACGACCAAACTTGAGACTGGAGTTCCACAGTTCAAAAACATGAATACTTTTTAAGGCTTAAAAGTCAAAACATTCTCTAAGAATATCACAATGTCAAGTTCAGACTACAGTTTGTGACATTCTATCTCCCTTCTTCCATTCCAGCTTTGAAGAAGTCAAATTTCCTTCTCATTGAATGTTTAAGTCTTTCTTGTGGGATGGGGTAAGGAGCAAAGATTCATGAACTGAAACTACAATAGAAATTTCCATTGCAAAATATTAATGGCCTAAGTATTTACTGAGTATTCATTCAGAGTATTTGTTAAAAGTCATTTGAAAATGTAAAAATAAAAAAAAATTTACTTAAAACTAGAACTTAAGTCTACTATAAAATGTGACTACATTCCATAAAGCACCTTACAAGGTACAATGCCATCAATTTGGTTAAACTTCATGTTGATTTCACTACATTTTCTTATCCTAACGAGTACCCAGTGACACTCTACATGCCAATTACAGTGATTCTTTTCAGTCAGTCCTATCTAAACTATTTCAAGGAAGAAGGGTGTCTGGTACTATAACCTTCTAGGAAAAAGAATAAAGTTTCTGTATGCTGTAGTGGAATGAAATAAGCTTTTACATTGAAACAGACACAAAATAAAATTTTATTTTCACTTAGTTATTTCAAATATAAGGAATTCATTATTTAGGTTAAAAAAAAACACTCTGTCACAGTTTATACATTAGAATTTCCTTGGTTTTCTTTTTTCCTATTCTGCCTCAAATACTGAATAAATGAAGCCAGGTGCAGTGACTCACACCTGTAATCCCAGCACTTTGGGAGGCCAAGGTGGGAGGATTGCTTAAGCCTAGGAGTTTGAGACCAGCCTCCCCAACATTGTGAGACCCTGTCTCTATAAAAATAAATAAATGATGAAGATAAAAGCTTAATATTACCCTTGTATTGCATACCAACTTTTTCCTTGAAAAACAATGTAAGTGGGGAAGTGGATACCATATTACTCTTTAAGAATCAAACTTTGTTCAAATTATTGCTTTTGTGCGCAAGCTCTAATTCATGTTAAATGTGAGAGTCACTACAGATCAGATGAGATTCAGCATGCCTGTGGAAATAACCTCGGGAGCATTCAAGTTTGTAAGCAATATCCATCAAATCCAAATTTTTACTTTTTTTTTTTTTTAAGGAAATGTACTCACTTAGTTGACCATACCTGCATATGGAATTTCCTTCTATCACAAACACACAAATGTTTAAAGCCCTTGTATTAGTCTGATCTCACACTGTTATGAAGAAATACCTGAGACTGGGTAACTTATAAAGAAAAGAGGTTTAATCGACTCACAATTCCACACGGCTAGGGAGGACTCAGCAAGCTTACAATCATGGCGGAAGGCACCTCTTCACAAGATAGCACCAGAGAGAATTAGTGCAGAGCAAAGTGGGGAAAGCCCCTTATAAAACCACCAGATCTCGCGAGAACTCACACACTATCACAAGAACAGCATAGAGGAACTTCTCTCATGATCTCATCACCCTCCACGAGTTCCGTTCCCCAGCACACGGGGATGACAATTTGGATTTCAACTCAAGATGAGATATGGGTGGGGACATACAGCCAGACCATATCAGCCCTGCAGAAAATGCCAACACACACCACAGGTGCTAACCCAATTCCAGGCGCTAGGAGGATGAGACAGGGAAGGGCAGGGCTAGTGATTCCTTAGTGCAGCAATCTCAGAGAGTGGCAGAGGTTTGCACTCACAATTTGTAATATATTACCTAAATCTTAAATAACTCTCAAGAGAGACTGCTAAGGAGAGTGGGGATTTAACTAGTTTTAGGTACATCAATAAGAAATTGCTCCCAGCTGTAGGCTTAAATATAGAGAGTAGAAATTTTACACCCCGGTGCCAAAGACATTCCAAGAATTTGCCTCACCAAAGAAACACTAAAAACTACAGAAGGTTCTAGGCTCCTATCAGAATGGTCAAGGAAAAGATTCTGGGTGTTACGTTGGAGCAGGGAAAACATTAGTACTGAAAGGCATTAGCAAGAATATACTAGAGTTAAGAAAAATTGGGAAGGGTTTGGTGTTGTCAGTTGCCTTGGATTTGTGGTGATGGCACGACCTGCATTGCAGCTGCTGCTCAGATCACCTGACCTACAAGAAGCATAACTGCACCTCCTCCTTTAGTATAATTTTAGCGCTTTTTTTGTTTTTGTTTATATTTATATATAATATAATATTGATATACTGCTTGTGTGTTTTATAATATATTTTTGGCTTTCAATCATCACCAATAAGTTTTGCTGGCATCAACATCTTTTTTAACTTTTTAAATTTTTATTTATTTATTATTATTATTATTTTTGAGACAGGGTCTCACTGTGTCACCCAGGCTGGAGTAGGAGTATCACAATAACAGCTCGCTGCAGCCTCCAACTCCCGGGCTCAAGTGATCCTCCCATCTCAGCCTCCCAAGTAGCTGGGACCACAGGCATAAGCCACCACATCCAGCCAATATCTCGTTTAGAAAAACAATTTTCACTTTGCCATATTGAAAACATTGTTTCCAAGAAAAACAATTCTTAGAATTATCCCAATTTTCTGTGCATAGGGAAGATGAAGCTGGGGTAAGCTGGGGTACACAGGTGGAGATCGGAAGAGGAGAAGATGACGTCTCTGGGTATGGGGACCACACCTTGACCCTGGCTGATTGTCCAGTGAGCTGGGCTGGGGGCATCACTGTCTCCAGAAGCAGGAGGGCGAACTGCACTTTCAGTCAGCAATTAAGCCTTAAATATCTGCTCTTGAAAGAAAAGCAGATTCTGATTTTTGCCACTGGGTGTCAATTACTATTTGTTAGGATTCTGAAGTAGTGGCTTTCTCACAGGCCCTAAACCCACCTCTATAAGAAACTATCAAGAACTCTGAAACCCTTTGTCTTTGAAAATTCAGACATTTATCTACTTTTAAAATGAGCTCATAAGTAACAACTGTTACGCCTAAGTGTCTATCTGTAAGAGCTGAAAAGTATTGCTGAGCTGAAAACTGCAGAACGTAGTTAATCATGCACATTCATATCATTAACTTAGGACACTGAAGAAGAGAAGGAATTCTAGCATGTTCTGAGGAACAAGGGATCTCTGAAGTTGCCAGCAGAATAAAAGTGAGCCTAATAAATAACACCTACTGAAAGGAAGAACACAAAGACACAATTGTCCAAAAAAAAAAAATGATATTACAAATATAGGGAAGGTGGAATTTTAAATATAAATAAAATACTGAAACACAGAACTGGCAGCAGATGTCAGTTTGAAATTAAACTTTCAGCTTTATGACAAGGAATAGTCCACCCTTGACTTATATATCTTAGTATTCAAAGGCAAAAATAAATAGAATATTCAATTACTGTTACCCTGTAACTTTTCAGAGCACTCTCTTGACAATATGAGAATGAAAAAAATATTTTTTTAAATCGAGGGAAGAGTGAATGTCTGTAAACAAGGCTCTTTTTCCAAAACATTTATTAAGCTGAACTATTATTACGCACACTTCATTTTAAACCAGGACTTCATTAGTAAATGGGGTTACACCCCATTACCAAATACATTTGAAAACTGGGGAAAACAAGGGCAGGGGTTCAAGAGCCATCAGTTAGTGCTGGGGGTACCAGCAGTAAAGAGTTATAAAGAGCCTCTAACACAGGAGACAATGCTACTGCCATAGACCTGCAGTTACAGATCTGAACACTCAGATTCGGCATATCTTGGCAAAGCATTCCCAAGACTGAAAGCCCAAGCCCCTCAGCACCATGAAGGATGGCCTTCCAGAGCCCAGCCCCTACCCACCCTGCCCTTGATGGTCCAGAACTGCACACACAGAACCCTGCCCCAGCCTCTGCCAGTGTGGATACCTCTCCCAACACCAGGAATATCCCTACGCCTTCCCCTGCACCTAAACTGACCCAATCAACACAAGGGTCATGTCTGAAAGCGTTCCCCACTCTCTACAACCATCACCCGTCTCTCCCCACACTCCCCCAAACAAAATAAAACCCACAAGCAACTGCATCCCCACTTCCGTCATCAGCACATTCCAAAGATGACTCCATCATAACTCTTAGCGTAAGTATGGCTTGGAATTTTCATCGCTGTCACCTAATCCCTTCATAAACGCTAAAACTCATCTTACTCAGCACCAGACACATGAGGGTTAAACAAATGATAGCTAACCCGCACTTCAGCCAGACCCGATTCCACGGCTCTCTCCACCGTCCAAAATGATTAAATCACTCGGCTTTAAATACAGACATAAATCAATAAAATGTATATGAACAGTTCAATTCCACTCATTGGAAGATTATGACAGAACAGGCATTTATAATTAGAATTCAGACTGCCGGCATGGAACTGAGAAACATAACCCCTACTAAATCTTTCTTAAGAGACAACTCAGACTAGGAATGTTGTTATCTTCAAGTATTTGAATGAACCAAGTCTACATAAAACTCAACTTCAAAATTTTACTTTATGACCTCATTCAAATTAATGTCAGGAAAAAAATAGGCAACAACTGAAGAGATTCTCTCATTTTACTTTCATAATTCGAATGACCTTATGTGGGCTTACTTGGTTACTCTGCAGGTTCAGAAGTCCAGATCACAGACAGTAAGACCCACATTCAACCTGAGGTCTACAAGACAGCAATGCCCTTTCTTTCCACTACAACATGTTCATGAAATCATATTAAAGCCATGTTTTAAATTTACTATGGCATAACTAAATTTTCCTTTTAATAAAAGGCCTTCTTGGAACTTCTTTAATCTGATAAATGGTATCTACAAAGAAGCCTACATTTGTCAAACTGGAACCTTTCCTCTAGGCTCATGAACAAGACAAACAGAGACATGCTACTGTCACCATATTTGACACTGTGATGAGATCCTACCCAGCGGAACAAGAAATAAAAAAGAAATAAAAGGGCCAGGCTCAGTGGCTCACAGCTATAATCCCAGCACTTTGGGAGGCCGAGGCAGGTGGATGGCTTGAGCTCAGGAGTTCGAGACCAGCCTGGGCAACATGGTAAAACTCTGTCTCTATCAAAAATACAAAAAAAAAAAAAAAAAAATTAACCAAACGTGGTGTCACGAGCCAGTAGTCCTAGCTACTCAGGAGGTTAAGGGGAAGGATCGCCTGAGTCTGGGAGGTGGTGGTTGCAGTGAGCCAAGATTGTACCACTGCACTCCAGCCTGGGCGACAGAGCGAGACCCCGGTCTCAAAAATAAATAAATCAATTAATTAATTAAAATAAAAGGTATAAAGATTGGAAAGGAAGAGGAATACTGTTGTTATTTATGGAACACATGCAGAATGTCTGAAATGAAAAAAAAAAATCAGTAATATCCAGTGTTAGGGAGGATGTGAAAAAACAGCATCCATGTGTCCACCAGAATATCTGTACATGAATATTGAAAGGGACATGTTCAGAGCAGAACCTTAAGCCAAGGAAAGGGAGGTAAGGGGACTGATTGACCCAGATATAGGCACTAAGGAACAGACTGAAAATCTGAAAACAATTAGTCTGAAAATTAGTCTTGTTTTTATGATCACCACATACTAGCAATTTCAAACAATGTCACAGATGAAAGACTCCTCCCCAAACAGTATCATTTTATTCGTGTAAGTTCTAAATACTTGGAAGGGCTACCATCAAGTTTTGTTTTTGTTTTAATATTTTGAGACAGATTCTTGCTCTGTTGCTCAGGCTGGAGTGCAGTGGCACCATCACGGCTTACTGCAGGCTTGACCTCTCAAGCTCAAGTGATAATTCCCACCTCAGCCTCCCAAGCAGCTGAGACCACAAGCACGTGCCACCATGCCCGCCCATTTTTTTAATTTTTTTTTTTTTTTTTTTTGTAGAAATGGGATCTCACCATTGTTGCCCAGGCTAGTCTCAAGCAATCCTCCTGCATCGGTCTCCCAAAGTGCGCGCATTACAGGCGTGAGCCATTGTGCCAAGCCTAAATTTTAATTTCAATTTAAAATTCAAGGCCAGGCACAGCGGCTCACCCTTGTAATCCTAATGCTTTGGGAGGCAAAGGCAGGAGAAGGATCACGCCTGAGGCCCAGGAGTTTGAGACCAGCCTGGGCAACACACCGAGACTCTTATCTCTACAAAGAAAAAAAAAAAAAAAAGCAAAAATTAGCACCAAGTATAGTGGCAGGGGCCTGTGGTCCCAGCTACTCAAAAGGCTAAGGCAGGAGGATCTTGAGTCCAGGAGTTCAAGGCTGCAGTGAGCTATGACTGTGCCACTGCACTCTACCTTGGGTGACAAAGTGAGACCCCGTCATTCATTCATTCATGAATAAATAAAATTCAAATTAGCATAT
Source organism: Gorilla gorilla gorilla (assembly GCF_029281585.2). Taxonomy (NCBI): domain Eukaryota; kingdom Metazoa; phylum Chordata; class Mammalia; order Primates; family Hominidae; genus Gorilla; species Gorilla gorilla. The sequence goes on along the minus strand of NC_073232.2, from coordinate 84,493,559 downwards.
TAGGTTACATGACACAAATGTAACTATGTTACTTATGCTTTAGTGAAGATTGTTTTTCACATGGAAGTTAATTCAGAAAACTCATTATAGAGCGGCCCACCCCACAGGTATCGAGTCGCAGATTCATTTCAAGTAAGTTCCTAAGAGTTGAGAACCATTCAAGCTTGCCCTAAGCACAGCTTGTTTCTCCAATCCCTGTGGCACTACGGAATCCTTCAGTTTCACACTACATTTGAAATTCATTAAATATCATTAAAAAATGATAGCAAAGTTTATTGCAATGATAAAGAAATACAACTTATTTCCATTCTGTCATTCTACATGGGCCCTTGGACTTTTTATGTGTGCTTAAAATTTTCAACTATGGAGACATCATTTGAAACTCACTAGTTTAATCCCCAGAAGCGGGAAAAAATTGCAATTCCTGGAATTTACTGTGAAATGAGATGTTTATGAAACTCAGGCAAAATTATCTTTTATCTGTAAGACGTTTCCTAATTACTTGTATAGAGATTGTTCCTTTATGTGAAAGAAATTTTTCAAGATTAAAATTATAAAAAAAAGAAGTGTACTTTGTCGAACTATAAGCAACAAAGATATTGACAAATCTCACTCTACTGTCTTACTGAACACAAATATATGGCAGAGATAAATTCTGAGAAAGTCGCTGATAAATTTGCAGAAGACTCAAAAGAGAAACTGCAACGCTGTTATTCATTACTGGACAGATCAATATATGTTTACACTTTTTACTTTTTAAAAAAAATTTCAATGTTACTAAAAACTATTAGTCCATTTATTTTTTTCCTTCTTAATATTTATTTTTAACTGATAGAATTAAATATTGTAGATCTACTAATGGAAAACTTTCTCTGAATTTCTCTTCTGGTGATTATTATTATATGTTTCCTGCTCTAATTATGAATGAAAATAGTTTTGTTGTATACTAGGGTGGTGTAAAAATAATCCATGCTGGATGTCAACTACACTAGGTATGCCACTGATCTGAAACAGCCCCAAAATGAATTTTTTTTTTTTTTTTTTTTTTTTGAGACGGAGTCTGGCTCTGTCACCCAGGCTGGAGTGCAGTGGTGCAATCTCGGCTCACTGCAAGCTCCACCTCCCGGGTTCACGCCACTCTCCTGCCTCAGCCTCCCGAGTAGCTGGGACTACAGGGCGCCTGCCACCACGCCTGGCTAATTTTTTGTACTTTTAGTAGAGACGGGGTTTCATCATGTTAGCCAGGATGGTCTCGATCTCCTGACCTCATGATCCGCCCACCTCGGCCTCCCAAAGTGCTGGGATTACAGGCGTGAGCCACTGTGCCCCGCCAAAAATACTCTTAAATATATATATAAATGGGAGGGAAAACTCCCCTTTATATAGATATATCCTATTAGTTCTTTATATATATACAGAACTACATATATCTATATTACTATACATATATAAAGGGAAATATATGTGTGTGTGTGTGTGTGTGTGTGTAGTTCTGTCCCTTTAATAGAACCCTGACTAAAACAGCGTATGTCTACAGATGTGTGCAGGTGTGTACGGTCACGTGCTCCGGGTGCAGAGAAAGGCAGTATAGGCACCACAAACTTAGGCAGAGTCACCAAGAGGAGGAGAAAGATGAGGCTGGAGGCGAGTGGAAAAATCATGCCTGCCGGATCCAGTTCCCCTCCTCAAATTTGCATGCTGTGGAGCATGATTTTCAAAGATTTCTTTTGGTTGGTTGGTTTTTTCTGGGACTTGGAAAATAAAGAAGCTACATTTTTATAAAAGTTGGAGTATCAGCCTGGCATAGTGGCTCACGCCTATAATTCCAGCCTTTTGGGAGGCTGAGGCAGGAGGATCACTTGAGGCCAGGAGTTCAAGACCAGCCTGGGCAACATAGTGAGACCCCCATGTCTTAAAAAAAAAAAAAAAAAAAGTCTGTCTATCAATAAGACAGCTCTGGCTGGGCATGGTGGCTCACGCCTGTAATCCCAGCACTTTGGGAGGCCAAGGCGGGCGGATCACAAGGTCAAGAGATCAAGACCATCCTGCCAACATTGTGAAACCCCATATCTACTAAAAATACAAAAATTAGCTGGGCATGGTGGTGCACGCCTGTAGTCCCAGCTACTCAGGAAGCTGAGGCAGGAGAATCGCTTGAACCCAGGAGGTGGAGGCTGTAGTGAGCCGAGATCACACCACTGCACTCCAGCCTGGCGACAGAGAGAGACTCTGTCTTAAAAAAAAAAAAAAAAAGAACAGAAAAGAAAAGAAAAAGACAGCCAAACACAGCTGGAGCATGAGCATGTAAGTAGCTGTCCAGATTTGTAGATAGATGCATAAGATGAGAGGCCACGTTGAGAAATGTGTTTCAGCACAAATCTTAATCTTTGGGGGCCCATCTAAGTTCCTGGAAAACTAGTACCAAGTTTTCTTCACCTTACAGATTTCAAAACTGACAGAGCTTCACCCTATCCCACCCACAAAGTCATTACTCAAGACCCATTAAAAGTGTAAGAAATTCCGGCATTTTACAGATAAATGCAAAACACAGGCAATATGTATTTGCAAACAACCCTCCAGGGTACACACAAATGTGCTAAAAAATGCAGTATTTCACAGACATATCAGAAATAAGAAGATGACAACCTCCTCAAGATGAGGCTTAAATGATGGATTTTGTGCCAACAATAGGAATTCTTAATGCGTAACAGCTAGAAGAGCCACTGAATAATTAAGTAACTTCCTGGGATAGTGGGAAGGAAAAGAGTGCAAATGTAGAATGAATGGATTTAAAAAAAGGGATATTCTGTGTTTTGTACAAATTCTAATAATTACACAAATTCCAAATGACAGCTACCCTAAGTGATATCTGTTCACATGATCCTTTTTCTGTTGCAAATGTGTTGGTAAAAGGCAGGAAAAGGTAAATCCATCCTTTGGCACCTATAAGAGACTTCTGTTTGCATCATGGACACACTCCTGTGAGCTCAGTCTGCAGTCTGTGGAAGGACCAACGAAAACTTTAAAGATCTAGAATGTTTAGGGCTAAGTCAACTCCCACGCCATTCTGTTGTCTCATATTAGAATTAAGAACCAAAGCTCTGTGAGAAACATTTAGGTGCTTTTCTTTCACCTAACATCAGATCAGAGCAGTCTTTGTGGATACCACCCACCCTGGCATCAGCACAGATCTCCCATTTATGTATTTATTTATTTATTTTGAAGCTCTGTTGTCAATGTCTTGAAATTCTTAATTTTTGAACAAAGTGCCCTGCACTTTCATTCTGCACTGTGTCCTGCAAATCATGCAGCCAGCCCTGACTAATCCTGAGGAAGAGTCTTGTTTGTTCTTAGGGGCTCACTACTCTTGCTGGCTGCTCTCCAAACTCTTCCACATACTGACATGTGTCAAGCCTCTCAATGCTGCACGGTCCCAGCACAGGATGCTGCAGCCATCAGAGCAGGGGATTTCAGTTCTTCTGAATTCCATGCTGGTAAAACATACTAGAATTAAAACAGACTGACAGCCACCCACAACCGTTTCTCCATGATTTCTGCCTGGCTCTTCCACAATTACTACCCGCACCCATAGATTCTTGACAACGTATATAGCGTAAGAGATAATACAAACGTTGGGAAAGATGGAAATCATTGTATTCTCCATTACATATATTTAAAAAGGACAAAAAACCTTCCTAGAGCCATCTAGTTCTTAGGCACCACCACAATCAGCTCTCTGTATCCATGCATTCCGCATCTATGAATTCAACCAATCTCAGATTGAAAATATTCAGAACAAAAGAATACAGTAAAAAAGAATACAATTTTTTTTTTTTTTTTTTTTTTTTTTGAGACGGAATCTCACTCTGTCACCCAGGCTGGAGTGCAATGGCGTGATCTTGGCTCACTGCAACCTCCACCTCCCAGGTTCAAGCAGTTCTCCTGCTTCAGCCTCCCGAGTAGCTGGGATTACAGGTGCCTGCCACCACGCCCGGCTAATTTTGTATTTTTAGTAGAGATGGGCTTTCTCCATCTTGGCCAAGCTGGTCTCGAACTCCTGACCTCAGGTGATCCGCCCGCCTTGGCCTCCCAAAGTGCTGGGATTACAGGCATGAGCCACCGCACCCAGCCTACAAATTTTTAAAACTAACAGGGTATAGCAACAATTTACATAGCATTTATATTGTATTAGGTATTACAAGTAATCTAGAGATCATCTACAGTCTACAGGAGAGTAGAAATAGGTGATGTGCAAATACTGCACCAACCAATATGAGGACCTTGGGCATCTTCAGATTTTCTCTGAACTGACTAGATAACCCCTGTTAACAGATACATCAAAAGGCCCAGAACATTTAAAAAATCTTTACAATCCTAAGATTCCAGGAATGAATGTCATTCATAATTCGACTAATTTTGGACTCAAGTCAGTATTTCCTCTAAAGCAATGGCATAGACATCTTTAAAACTAACAATTCTATTTAAAATTTAGAATCCCCAGGTACATTTTCAACTCAGTTATTTTTGTCAATTAATTATGAGTCTAAAATTAATTAATATTCACACATTAAAATAAGATTCCTCTGTCAAAAGCAGGCCAAAATTATTACCAGTAGATAAATATAAGCTCCAATAATTTAGCATGAGAAAGTCTGTAGGGCAGGTTTTGTAAAAACGGAAATTTCAAACAATGCAAGGCAAACACCACCAATCTCAATACTGTCAAGACTGTGTGGATACTGAAACCTGCTCTTAGAAGTATACCACACTCCTGAGATACAGAGCCAGTTGGTTAAGGAGCGTAAGAAGAGATCGAGGTCTTGAGTACTTACTTCCCTCTTTTTGTTTGTTTAGAGACAAGGTCTCCCTTTGTCACCCAGACTGGAGTGCAGGGGCACAATCATAGCTCACTGTATTCCTGAACTCCTGGACTCCAGTGATCCTCCCATCTCAGCCTCCATAGTAGCTAGGACTATCTAGCCACCATATCCTGTTATTTTTATTTTTTGTTTTGTCGAGACAAAACAAAAAACCTGTTGTGCAGGCTGGTCTCAAACTCCTGGCCTCAAGCAATTCTCCCACTTCAACCTCCCAAAGTGCGCTCAGCCTCTTACTTCACTCTCTTGATTGTGTTTTTAAAACCAGCAGAAATTAGCAGAATGTTACAAAGTGCTAGGCAATAAACTATGAGACGAGAAAAATCATTTGACATTACCGTCAGAAAGGCTGGGAAACCTTCTGCAGAATTATTTTTATTAAGAGTAGTGAAATTTCTAGCTAGTGGAAATATACCAAAACTTATGCAGAGGCCAACTGTTTCAAAGTTCAGAATTTTATACCAAAGGGGCCTTTTATTGAAGCTCTGGTTATTCATGATAGATTCATCCACATCTACTCTAATCTCTGGTAGTATATTCCTACACTATTTAAAGTACATTCTATTGGCAACGACTGGAAGTAATACTAAATATATCGGCTAGGGCATGTGGCAAGAAGGATGAGAGTCATTAAACTCTCCTGAAGTTCCAATCAATAATCCAGGTACCTAGCAAACCATTCAGGGAACGTGAAAGTTGCTGAATGCTCTTGATTAGGAGGCCACCGATACAGCTATTATCATAAGAAATGCTCTGATACATACAAAGAAAAACTGTCACTACATTCTGTCACTGTTCAAAAAATTTAAAAATGGCAGTACTCATCAAGAATTGGGAGTACTTTATGGGAACAGAATACTCTAATATTAAACAGATATCTAGGCTTAGAGCAGTGAGGAAGATGACCCAGTAACCCAAAAAGGGTTACATGTGGACCTGAGTTAATCAAAGAAGGAAAAATAAGCATGCCTGTAACCAAGAATGAGTGTGAGGAAAATTCTCAGGAGCCAGTATGATCGTGGGTGAACTATGGAGTTCCTAGAATACGCTAGACAGGTTAGGAGTTTCCTTTTTTGAAATATATATATAATGTGGTTGCTGACAGCATTTTGTTTTATTTCAGTTCATAATCTTTATTGTTTCTGAGCAAAATTAAACTGCTAAACATTGTGTATGTATGATTAACTAGTAGGTATACTCTAAGTTTTATAAAGTTTGATATGCAATAGAACAATTAGAAGTACCCATAGCTTTTGATTTCTGAAAATATACAAGACCTATTTATGTCTGTAAAGGGTGGTGTGTGGTGATGGGGAGAGGTGGGGGGGAGTTTGAAATGTTCAGCTCTTAATGATTTTAGAAAGCAGCTCCCAGGGAAATACATTCATGCAATGACAGAAAAAGTAAGTGGCTTTCTTTTCCTTTTTAAAAAATACCTAGTTGCTGAAAATATTCTAGTCTTTGAACAGTTTAGCAGAGTTGAAACCGGTCTATGTTAACGATGCATTCCAAACTCAGTCCCAAAAATAGATGAAAATCATGCACCTTGAGTGAGGCAGAATAAGGGCCAGTTTATTCTTACATGTATTAACGCTTCAGTGCTCGGATAAAGGAAAACTGTGATGGCTGGTAAAATTAATTACAGCTTTCAAAGGTATTCTCTGTTCACTAGCTACTTCTACAACATAAGGTAACATACAAATAAATAAATGTTTTCCATCACAACTTTGTACCTTTAGTATGACATTTTAGAAACATTTTAGCTGACTTAGTTTACTAACCCTTGGTTAGGCATTACCTAACCATGTACTATCCGAACTGGAAGGCAGAACAGATCAAAACCAAACCATCAAAAGGAACGCAGAGCATACACCAAGGAAGGCAAGGAAAAGACACCTGCAGGAGTAATTTCGGGATTTTCTGATGCCTTTTAAATTTAATTTCAAATATGACCAGAAAAATTAACTTGACAAATCACAAGATTAATACTATTTTAGAATCCCTTCCTTCTAGACTTCTCATAAGGCAAATCGGAATACAATTATAGGCTGTCTAGGAAAAAATCTGGATCTTGAACCAACCACAAAAATCCTGTTGACTCCTGAGGCCCCGTACGCAATTGTCCATAACGAAATGGGGACGGGAGAGAGCTAAAAACTGCTGAATTTATTTTAATCCACGTACATGAAGATGGGAAATAAATGTGATACATTTCTTTCTTTCTTTCTTTCTTTCTTTTTTTTTTTTTTTGAGGCGGAGTCTTGCTCTGTTGCCCAGGCTGGAGTGCCGTGGCGCAATCTCGGTTCACTGCAAGCTCCACCTCCCAGGTTCACGCCATTCCCCTGCCTCGGCGCCCCCCGCCCCGAGTAGCTGGGACTACAGGTGTCCGCCACCACGCCCAGCTGATTTTTTGTATTTTTAGTAGAGACGGGGTTTCACCGTGTTAGCCAGGATGGTCTCGATCCCCTCACCTCGTGATCCGCCCGCCTCGGCCTCCCAAAGTGCTGGGATTACAGGCGTGAGCCACCGTGCCCAGCTGTGATACATTTCTAATAAAGACACTGAAATGTAGTATGCATCTGTTCACGCAGTATATAACCTATACAGAAACATAACCATAGGCTAGAAATGTGTGTATTTAACTGTAGGTTTATGCCTAAGTGTTTGAAAGCTGTGTTTAATATGAAAAATAATAATAATTAAAAACAATTTTAACAAATCCTATTCCAAATATACCACCAAAATATTGAAATATACACATATTTTCCCTATCAGAGAGAAATTATTCCTTAGGAAGAGGACAACCATTTTGTTTTTAAAGCCTAATACAACGGAAGGTTAAAAAACACTTAGGAAAAAGAAAAAATAAAAAGTAGCTCTTTACCTACTTTTTCCAAAGGATCGACATGGACACGTAAGATGACAATCATGTGAGAGGCACAATGTCTGGTGCTCTACATGCACAGTCCTAGCTCAGCTCCTTAGGAATTTCACCCAACTTTGGCAAAGCCATGTGAACCTTGATGATTAATTTCCTTATCTGGAAAACTGGGGCAACAATTCTTACCCTAGAGGGCTATAGTGAGGTTTTATGAGCTAATGGCTGCAGAAAGCTTCTTAATGCTGGTATATAGTACCAGACACAATGAATAAAAACCATTGTTGCTAGTCATCATAGCAATGCTGCAAGATGGATATCATTATTCTCATTTTGGGAAAATATGAAGGTATAACTTACTTGCCCGTGAAATAATTGAGCAACTGTGGACTGGAAAACAGCTGAAGAGGTGATAAAGTAAGTTGAACAGCCAATCGAATAAATAATGCTAGTTACTGTTTCTCTGTATCTTCAATAAGAATTAATCTTTTAAAAAGTTAACATATATAATTATCCACAGTGTACAAAACCTAAACCTACATAGGTGACCATAAATCAACCAAAGCTACAAACAGTACAAATATTAATAAATATTTCTACCTAAAGTCCAACATACAAAGTAACCCTTTTTTCCTGAATTTAAAGGCATGCTCAGAACTAGCATACAATTGCTCAATCATTTCAAGTTATTTTAAAGCATTAAAATAAGTGTATCTTTGCACTTTTATAAAAATACATTTAAAACATAGCAAAGTGAACAACAAATCAAAAAAGCAAATTCCCCTCCTGATTAACCTGTGTGCACATACACACACACTGACCACCTGCTTTCTTTTTGATTCAGCTTTTAGTATCACCTTTCTTAGGGCTTGCTAGTGAATTACAAAGATATATAAATTCTTATTTTCATTAGAAAGCAGCCCCAAAACACTTTCATGGCTTGAAATTGGAGCTCAACAACATCTGTGCAATTACGAAGTATATCTTGTAGGAATAATAGAGCTATGTATCATAAATACATACCAGTAGCCCAATGTTAAAATCATTAACTCTTATTTAATTACTACCCACTCTCTGAAATGCACATGGTCCAGCTTACAATTAATCATAATTATTCAACCTCACAGCATAGCCCCACACAGCATCCAGAGGATTCGCAAATGTGTGGCCTTCTTATTCATTCTGCCTATTATAAGAACAGAAAGAAAATTCAGACACAATGGCACCACAGGAAAAAGGGCAAACAAATTCATTTCCTGTAGAATAAAGAAAAGGTTTAAAACACAGTTTTCTCCTCCACATTCTCCGGAGATCAGCTTCCAAGATTCTCAGTTTATGGGAGAAACCAATTAGGGTGAATGTGGAGAAACCATTTTGCATCTTTTTCTAATAACTTTAATTTTTAAACTTGCTTTTTAAAATGATGTTGCATCACAAGCTATGAATTTATCATCTATTGTCAGCAAATCCTTTCCTGAACAAACTTATTCAAGATATAAAACTATAGCAAACATTAAGAATGTACTACCTAGGCTATCCTTATAGGAAAAGTTTATAAACAGGGAAACATGAGAACATGTATACTCATACATACATGTGTTTGTATGCTTGATCTAGCTTTCAAAGGCAAACAGCTAAATTCAAGGAAAGAAAAAAAAAGTTTTCCTACTGTAAAAATGTATTCCTTCTTGGGAAAAGTAATAATATTAAGTCAACCAACATAGAAAAGTAATGTGAGGCCAATGACCTCTCTCCTTTTGCTCCGCTACATGGGATGAAGGACTAAATCTCTCAGAGGAAGGACCAGGAACCTGGGAAATTATTTCAGAGTTGGCTCTAAAAAAACAGCTAACCAGAGCAGAAGCTCTGGAAACTAATTGAAAATATCAAGAAGTTCTCTAACAATGAGTAGTCAGAAGATTAAGGGAAAAAAAGAAATAAAAGCCATAAATTTAAAAGAAACCAAGTCAGACATTAAAATAAGTGTCCTATTCTAGGGTAACAAGGCTGATTATGAATGATAAACAGTTTATTAACAAGTTATCTCATTGGAGCCGGATCATTTCTTTCTTTAAATCATGCGGACATAAACATAACTAAACAGACATATATTTTTAAATGTTTTTAATATAAATGTCTACATATATTTAAAACATTTTAAAGATGTCTAAATGTCTAACACATATTTAAAACATTTTTAATACTGGTTGATATTTTTGCTTAACTTTCTAAATAAAAATTAAGGACATTTCATATTACCCAAAGTGATCTACAGATCGAATGCATCCTTATCTAGACACCAAGGACATTCTTCACAGAAATGAAAAAAACAATCCTAAAATTTATATGAAACCACAAAAGACCTCAAATAGCCAAAGTGACACTAAACAAAATAAACGAAGCTAGAGGCATCCCACTACCTGACTTTAAAAAACGCAAAGCAGGCCAGGCACGGTGGCTCATGCCTGTAATCCCAGCACTTCGGGAGGCCGAGACGGGTGGATCACAAGGTCAGGAGATCAAGACCATCCTGGCTAACACAGTGAAACCCCGTCTCTACTAAAAATACAAAAAAAACTTAGCCGGGCGTTGTGGCCGGTGCCTGTAGTCCCAGCTACTTGGGAGGCTGAGGCAGGAGAATGGCCTGAACCTGGGAGGCGGAAATTGCAGTGAGCCGAGATGGCGCCACTTCACTCCAGCCTGGGCAGCCTGGGTGGCAGAGCGAGGCTCCATCTACTAAAAACAAAAACAAACAAAAAAAAACAAAAACAAAAACAAAAAACAAAGCTACAGTAACCAAAACAGCATCAGCATGGGAGTGACATAAAAACAGACACATGGACCAACAGAACAGAAATAAATCCACATACATGTAGCCAACTGATTTTCAACAAAGGCAAAAAGAACATACATACAGTCTCTTCAACAAACACCACTGAGGAAACAGTGTAACCATGGGCAGCAGAGTGGAAGTAGACCCCTATGTCTCTCAATATATAAAAATCATCTCTAATGGATTAAACACTTAAATGTAAGGCCAAAACTCTGAAACTACTAGAAACAAACATAGGAAAAAGGCTTCCCGACATTGGTCTGGGAAAAGATTTTATGGCTAAGAACTCATGCAACAAAAGCAAAAATAGACAAATAAAATTATATCAGACTAAAAGCTTCTGCACAGCAACAGAAGCAATGAAAAAAGTGAAGAGACAACTACAGAATGGGAGAAAATATGCGCAAACTATTCATCCACCAAGGGAGTAAAATATACGATATATAAGAAACTCAACAGACAAAAACCAAATAATCCAATTTAAAAATGAGAAAATGATCTAAATAGAGATTTCTCAAAAGAAGACATACAAATGGCCAAGAAATATATGAAAATATGTTCAACATCATTATTCATAAGAAAAACGCAAATCAAAACCACACTGTGATGTCATCTCACCCCAGTTAGAATGGCTGTTACCAAGAAGACAAAAAATAACAGATGCTGGTGAGGACGTGGAGAAAGGAGAACTCTTCTTGTGCACCCCTGGTGGGAATGCAAATTAGTATAGCAATTATAGAAAACAGAATAAAGTTTCTTCAAAAAATAAAAAGCCTGTAATTCTAGCACTTTAGGAGGCAGAGGCGGGTGGATCACCTGAGGCCAGGAGTTCGAGACCAGCCTGGCCAACATGGTAAACCTGTCTCTACTAAAAATACAAAAATTAGCCAGGTATGGTAGCACACACCTGTACTCCCAGCTACTTGGGAGGCTGAGGCACAAGAATTGTTTGAACCCAGGAGGTGGACTTTGCAGTGAGCTAAGATCGTGCTACTGCACTCCAGCCTGGGTGACAGGGTGAGACTCTCCCTCAAAAAAATAAAAAAATAAATTAAAAAAAGCAGAACAATCATACATCCAGCAACCCCACTGCTGCATATACACCCAATGGAAAAGAAATCAGCACATCAACGAAATTGCGTTCCCATGTTCACTGCAGCCTTATTCACAATAGACAAAATATTGGAATCAACCTAAGTGTCCAGCAACTGATGAACAGGTAAAGAAAACGTGGTCTATACACGCAATTGAATACTATTCAGGCAACATGAATGACCCTGGAGGACGTTACGTGAAGTGAAATAAGTTAGGTACAGAAAGATAAATACAGCATGTTCTCACTTGTACATGGAAGCTAAAAAAGTTGATCTGGCTGGCTGTGGTGGCTCATTCCTGTAATCCCAGCACTTTTTGGGAGACCAAGGAAGGAGGACTGCTTCAGCCCAGGAGTTTGGGACCAACCTGGGCAACACAGGGAGAACCATCTCTACCAAAAAAACAAAAGCCAGGTATGGTGGCATGGGTCTATGGTCTCAGCTACTCAGGAGGCTGAGGTGGAAGAAACATATGAGCATGGGAGGTCGAGGCTGCAATGAACCAAGATCACACCACTGCACTCCAGCTCGGGCAACAGAGCACCTGTCTCAAAAAAAAAAAAAAAAAAAAAAAAAAAACTAAATTAAAAAGTTGATCTTGGCCGGGGGCGGTGGCTCACACATGTAATCGTAGCACTTTAGGAGGCCAAGGCGGGGATCTCTTGAGGTCAGGAGTTCAAAACCAGCCTGGCCAACAAGGTGAACCCCATCTTTACTAAAAATACAAAAAAAATCGCCAGGCATGGTGGCAGACACCTGTAATCCCAGCTACTCAGGAGGCTGAGGGAGGAGAATCACTTGAACACGGGAGGTGGAGGCTGCAGTGAGCCGAGATCACGCACCATTACACTCCAGCCTGGGCGACAGAGCAAGACTCGGTCTCAAAATAAATAAATAAATAAATAAATAAATAAATAAATAAATAAATAAATAAATAAAAATAAAAAGTTGATCTCATAGAAGCAGAGAGTAAGCCAGTGCTTACCAGAGACTGGGAAGGGGAAGGTAGGAAGAGATTGGTTAACAGACACAAAATTACAGCTAGATAGGAAGAATTAAGTTCTAGTGGTCTAAGGCCCTGTAGGGTGAAAACAAATACTAATGTATTGTGTATTTTCAAATGGCTGGAAGAGAAAATTTTTAATGTTCCCAATACAACGAAATGAAAAATGTTTGAAGTGACTGATACACTACTTACCCTAATTTGACCATTACACATCACTTAAATATCACATCGTATGCCATAAATATGTATAATTTTTGTCAAAAATAATAAAATAATGCTTAAAGTACATTTCCATTTGTCTATAGATAACACAGTATTTGGTCCACAAGACCACAACCAAGCGATTATTTCTCGAATTAAAAGCAAAGCACACACAGACTGAAGGCAAGGGAGACACGAGTAGGCAGCTTTCATGGGACTGGCTTCATAAATTTAAACTCACAAAAGGGATGCCTCCTTCAAGGAATAAAGGGCTATACTCTAGGGACTCAGCCTAGAGAGATCAAAATTATACATTTTATTTATTTATTTTTTACTTTTTTATTTCTCAGATTGGGTTAAAACTGTGAGAGAGAAAACTTTTAAAACATACAATTTGTTTTGAAATTTTAAAAGTAAAACATTTTAAAGTATTAGCTATAGCTTCTCTATACACTGTGGCACTCAACTGTATTCTGATGGAAAAATTACTTTCTTTTAATAGAGGACCTTCAAAACTATGACCTTTCTAAACTATAACCACAGGGCTGTTTAAAAAATTAAAAATAAAGCACAAATCCTCTACCAGTTCCTCTGAAATTTGGGCTTCCTAATCTGTATTTAAATTTTTAAGAACTTTAAACATAGCTCTATTTATTAAATGTTCAACGATTTTCCATTAGCAATGACCTACACTCAATTAATGAATCCAAATAAAAAAGTCTTTTAACCTAAAACCTCCCAATATCAGAAGATGTGCAAGTCTCCAAGCTCCTTAGAAATTCTTAGTTTGCTTCAAAATAGTGACTCCCGCAAACACTGAAATAGATTCCTTCTCCAGCATACTTAAAATAGCTTTTCTTAACTCTTGGTGACATCAAGTGACATCTTGTACTGTGAAGTCAGCATGTAAGAACGCTTCCACAACAGTGGCAAAGTAAGTCACAATTCAGGTAAAAATGAGAAAGTGACATCTCCAAAAACAAAGTAATAGCACTCTGGTAAACATGCCTATCAATTCATTTTAAAAAAAACTGGACCCAAAAAATAATAGACCCAAACTGAACCAAGGGTATGTATCAATCAGGAAATAGATGAGTCACTTTCAAAACTTCAAATGTCTTCTTAGCTAGGACATCCTTCCTGATTGACTGTTTCCAATAGGATTTCCAAAATATCACACTCTACACATCTAAGATCACACCACTTTCCACCCGTTCCACATTCCTGTCTGGCAGAGGCACTGGCTTTTTCCAACCCGCTGGAGTCATGCACACCTCCTCCTCTCTCCTCAGTTACACAGGTGACTCCTCAACACTAAGGTAATATTTAAGGTTAACCACAATATGATCCCAGTCTCCTTTCTGGTTTCACTTGGTGCCACTTCCCTAAGGTTTCCTCTTTGTCCTCAGAGCACACCTCGTGATTCCTAGAAATTAGCTTTCACAGCCCCTCACTGGATGCTCTAGAGTTCACAAATATAGTCCCATAAAGCCTTTTTTTTTCTTTTTTTTTTTTTTTGAGACAGAGTCTCAGTCTCTCACCCAGGCTGGAGTACAGTGGCATGATCTTGGCTCACTGCAACTTCCACCTCCTGGGTTCAAGCAATTCTTGTGCCTCACCTTCCCAAGTAGCTGAAATTACAGGCATGCACCACCACGCCTGGCTAAATTTAGTATTTTTGGTAGAGACGGGGTTTCACGTGTTGGCCAGGCTGGTCTCAAACTGCTGACCTCAAGTGATCTGTCCGCCTCAGCCTCCCAAAGTGCTGGGATTACAGATGTGAGCCATCATGCCCGGCCCACAGTCCCATAAAGTCTTTATGGTGTAGCTCAACTCCACCTTCTCCTAAAAAATTGTGTTGTTCTCTCTTCAACTACATGGTGATGCTGACACTTATGAAGTTTATTGGCATTCAAATATTTATTGAATGAATAAATAGCTTAAATATCCTGCATTTTATTATATACAATTATAATGTCATTTGCCAACTTTTTTCTTTTTTAATTTTTATTTTACCACCACCACCATGAGATTGGAATACTCCAGCATGGGTAGTCATCTCGTTTCTCACACTGCTGAATCTGTCTCCTGTGATGCTCACATTGTTATGGAAACAGTAGGTGCTCAAATATTTAATGGAGTCTCAGAATATAAATAGCATTTTAGGATCATCTGGTTTAAATACCAGTTAAAAATCATTGAATGTCCTCTACAGTATTTCTACTGCTCACCCTTTACCTGAACTCCCTTCCTCCACAAGCAGCCAACCTCAGTGTTTGAGAGCTCTGACTTCAGGAAACTGTTCCTGACACTGGCTCTCCAGCCTTCTCCCTGATATTGTATAAAATAAGCTTACCTCTCTCTGTTTCTGCATAATATAATAGCAGAATGAACCCTTATGAAGGTTCATCCCTTCATGCATTCACTCAACAAATACCCTGAGGCCAGGCACCTGGGATATAAAGAACACACACACCACCACCACCTCCTCCTCAGAGACCCCACTCTCATGGAGTTAAAAATAAGCAGAAAATATAGACATTGTTCAAATAATCACCCATGCCATATATGCCCAGCTCATCAACCACTGGCATGTGGTATAATCTCACCTCCCCTTGGTCATTCTGGGTTCTTGCTCCCATATGCCACCAATTTATTCAGAAGACATCACCCACCTCCCTGACAACCAAGATATGACTCCTACTCCTCCACTGGTAGCCAAAGTAGTGAAACCCACGCCCATTTGTGATCCCAGATCCCATTTATAAGGTCCAAATTCACCATTCCTGGAAACCAAGAGGTTTTTTGTGATGTAGGAAGTGTCTCTCTTCCTCATTCCCCCATCTGAAACAGAAGGACCCATTTTGCAAACAAAACATTTCACAAAACCTTAATACATAAAAGAGCTAAAGTCAACATTAGCATAAATTTATCTTTTAATTTGGAATGCATGCCCATTTCCTATTAAAAAAACAATCAAAGGAAACAACGAGGCTGTTTGATGAACAAAACAGTAACTGGAAATTGGGATGGAGCATTACATCAACCTTGAAATCCAATTTGTTTCTGCATTTGTGTTCTACTTACAAAGCATCAGCTTAAACCTCTCACAGATAAATAGATAAAAAGCTCACCTTGCAATTTCAGGATGCTCTTTAATTAAACAGATTCAAAGCTTGAAAAAGAAGTGGGAAATTTCTTAGTCAAAAAGTTGAATCACTAACAATGAACCAGCTCTCATTTTTTATGAAAACTGCAGGAGAAACAAGCACCCATTCCTTAGAATAGGCCAATAAAGAAAAAAGAAAAACCACGTATGCACAAAAAAATACATCTTGCCACATTTTGCTACATGTGTTCTTTCATTATGACACAAGTGAAGCACCTACAACTTCCCTGGCACTTAACTAAGCCTGGTGTACAAGTGCAACTGCCACATACAAAAATGGTACACATTTACCAGAGTGGGCCAGAGTGAAAACCCAACCTTCCCCAGTAACAGTACATTGGAGAAACCTTTGAACAGAGATGGCAGGAGATGCCAGCTCTAGTCTAAGGTTTGCGCAGAAAAAGACTTCATCTGGCAGGACACATGAAAGAATCAGTAGTTTCCACTTTTTTTTGTTGTTTGTTTTTTGTTTTTTTGGGGGGGGGTTTTGTTGTTTTGGGGGTTTCTTTGGGGGGAGGGAAGAGTCTCTGTCACCCAGGCTCACTGCAACTCCACCTCCCAGGTTTAAGTGGCTCTCGTGTTTCAGCCTCCTGATTAGCTAGGATTACAGGT
This sequence comes from Gorilla gorilla gorilla, assembly GCF_029281585.2. Lineage (NCBI taxonomy): Eukaryota > Metazoa > Chordata > Mammalia > Primates > Hominidae > Gorilla > Gorilla gorilla. The sequence continues at coordinate 84,476,889 of NC_073232.2, read as the reverse complement.
ATGTGCCACCACGCCCGGCTAATTTTTGTATTTTTAGTACAGACGGGGTTTTGCCACATTGGCCAGGCTGGTCTCAAACTCCTGACCTCAAGTGATCCACCCACGCTCGGCCTCCCAAGGTGCCGGTTCTACAGGCAAGCCACCGTGCCCAGCCTAGTTTCCAACTTTTAACACTGGAACATGACGTATTTGTACATTCCTAGCATTTCAAGAACACGCTTGGAAACCCCTAAGACAGAACCCAAACCCCACAGTTTACTGCACAAACTGAAAGAAAGAGCACTGCTACCTTGACACCTTTTAAAAAAATCACTACACTGATTATTTACACACTACACTTTCTAAAGGAGCATGGATATTGTTATTGTTCTCTACAAGTTTTTATAACAAACTACTTCAATAAACACAAATGCAATTACATCATGCGCAGATTTTACAATTTTTTAAATGTCAGATTCTTTTCTTATTAAACCAACTTCATAGTACCAAAACTGAAAAAAGATTGTGTATCCAAACATTATTTCACGTAAAATGTATTTTGATAAAGTAAGTTCCCAAACCATGGTGCTCAGAGGTTTTAACAGTCCATGTAAGTTGAAGAAAAAGAGTTATCAATCAATACGTGACTATCAATCATTTATTTCATCATTATTTAGTTGTCACATATCTTAAAATTCAGTAGAAGAACCAGCACTCATAAAGGTGGCCATTCCTATACCTGCCATTGATTACATTATTTTACTTAAATCAAGCTTATATTACATCTGACAACATTCCTTGTTAAAGAATAGAATTCCTTAAACAGGGCAATATTACACATCTATTAGAAATATATAGAAAAAAAGATAATTATAAAACTCAATTTGGAAAACATTCCAGGAACATAAGTCCAAGATCATCATTTACTCTGAAGAAACGAATTTGTTCAGATTTATACATTTTGCATGTATTTGATATAAATATTAATTCTGAATTTTCAGACTGAAGCTGGTTTAAATTAAAACTCAAAGCCTCAAGATACCATAAATCAACATACAAAGGGACATCAGATAAGCAAATTATTTGTTTCCTTCTCTGAAATTTCTAAAAATAATACATTAGAACTTTCATCTAAAAAGCTGGCCATTTCAATTGTTAGAAAAGCACAGGTTCAAAAATATTTGTCACAAGAGAAGTTATCCCTTCTTTGACGGTTGGGGGAGAAAGTCATTTCAGTGATAAAAATGAGTTTGTATTTGTAAGCAAGATTATCAATTCCAGTTAGGCCCCATCAGGCTACATGGAAACACTGAATAAATTACGGTTGAATGAATTTCTTGGACAAACTTCAGCCAATCGTTTTCAGTTTCTTCACAAAAACAAGAAGCTTTTCGGAAAACAAGATGATTTTGTTAGGAGAAAATCTAAGGCCGAACAGTAATAGAGGTGTCTACAGGAATCAAACTGTTCAATGACTTACATTGCCTGAGTTGGTTTTCTTTTTTTCTTTTTTTTTTTTTAGTACACATGGCATATTCCATATTAATATTATTTCTTATAATCCTCCTGAAGTAATCACTATGAAGAGTGTAAAGTGGGTCTTTTCAGGACCTTTTTCCCCATGTATGTCTTTTTTTCCTGACAAATGGACTGTGGTGTTATCCTCTCCTGGCCCCTCAGCCATGTATAAGAGCTGTAAGAGTGTACAGGTCATATGGGAAACTTCAGTGTTTCTGGCCCCTGAAGGCAGAGTAAGAAAAGTGATGAAATTGCAAAAATCCACCCTAACAGTGCTCTACAAAGACACACAAAAGCATATGGGAATATAAGCTGGGCTTCGACAGTCAAAAGTGAAAAATGATACTTTCACGGCTGTGTCGTTAACACATACAAGAGAAGCCCAGGAACACCACCGAAGGCTGTTCCCGCCCATGAAAGACCTGCATTTCTCCATGTCTGACATCTATTTATAGCAGACATGATTTCTGCAGACAACAAGTATTTATGCACATTAGATACGCATTATTTAATGGTACTACTACACCAAAATGGGAATTTTCTACGAATCTTTGAATAGGCCCTCAAACTCTCCTTCCCTTCAATAATTACGTTCAGTTTTAAATAACTTAAATCTTCAACTTTAATTGAAAACAAAGCATCTCTATTTAAAATCTCTGGATCAGAGTGTTTTACTGTCTTAATAAAACCAGTGACTGAAAGGAAGACTAAGAGAGACTTCCTATAGTTAACCAAGAAGAGTTGAAAATGCTTTAACTAGGTACATCTCAGCAAAAGTAACAAACCAATCCACTCTTGAACCCCCTAAACCCCAGCTCCACCCACTCCAGACAGGCCTGTTTAACAATGTCAGTGCAGGGCCAGGTGCAGTGGCTCATGCCTGTAATCCCAGCACTTTGGGAGGACGAAGTGGGGCAGATCACGAGGTTAGGAGACCGAAACCATCCTGGCTAACACGGTGAAACCCTGACTCTACTTAAAATACAAAAAATTAGCCGAGCATGGTGGTGCACACCTGTAGTCCCAGCTACTTGGGAGGCTGAGGCAGGAGAATCACTTGAATCTGGGAGGCAGAGGTTGCAATGAGCTGAGATCCACCACTGCACTCCAGCCTGGGCCACAGAGCAAGACTCCGTCTCAAAAAAAAAAAAAAAAAAAAAAAAGTCAGCGCGCATGCAGCTGTCCTTGCTCTGCTGGTCCCAGGCACCAGCTGCCTGGTCTCTAGGAACCACACGTGATTGTGTGCACACGGCTCCTATTCCACATGGTTTTTTGTTGATGTTTCCCATCATCTGCCAAGGAGACTCTAGAATCCTTCAGTGAAGAACTGCGTTTCATCACTGCATGCGTCTCCCACGCTAATGTCTGTGACCTTGTTCTAAGCAGGAAAAGGTGTGTAACAAGTTAAACGGCCCTTTCTGCTGGGAAGGTAGCAGTTGGAATAGAAGCGGCAGCTTTGACCTATCAAGCATGATGTTTTGACCCTCATCCCACAGCTGTGAGGAAAGAACTTATTGAAAGAAAACTAGGTAAAAAAAACCACAACGAAAAGGATCTGTTGTGACTTAAGGCCAGTCTTTTCAGACAAATCGATTTCTGCTCAAAGCCACAGAATCGGAATAAACAGCCCTGTTCATGTACCCGGAGCAGAAACAGAGTGAGCCGTGTCACTTCAGGGTCGGGTGAGGCCTCTGAGATGTCACAGATCCTTGGTGCACTCAGCGGCTGATGTAGCCAGCAAGACCCAATGTCAGGCACTGAGCCCAGAAGCCACCAGGAGGAGGACAGGCCTTCATTCAACTGGCTCCTCTGGGCCTCCCTGCAGACAGGAGGATGATGGTGGAGAGGACAGGAGGCTGACACTGTGCCCTGCACAGGCCCCTCTGCAACGCAGATCCCCAAGAAACCCCACAGTGCCAGCTGCTCAGCCCGCTCTGATGTCAACCAGGTGAGGGCTGTCAGGGCTGCGTCCTCCAGGGCCCACGTCCCACTGCAGCAAGACAAGGCCCCAGACAAGCTCTGAGAAAGCCTCCCATGCAACCCAGGTCACACTGCTGGGGAACTGGCTTCTCAGGGCTCAGGCCAGGGGTATGGGTCACCAGACCTCAACAAGCACATGTCAACAGCTCTGAGCCCTGGGCTGCAAAGACATACAAGAGCTAAGAAAGGTGACCTCTCACGGAGCCCTCAGCCCTGGACAACCTCAACTGCTCAGCTTCCACAGGGACCTTCTTCCATATAACTGATTTGGGGGCATAAAAACCATGTTAACAGTCCCCAATGTTGTCAAGGATCTATAAGAGAGAGTCAAAAACTGAGTGTGCCTGTAGATTCTGAGGCCACAGCCTATTCTTTCAGGTTCTGACTGCAGCAGGAAAAGCTTTAAAATGTGCTTTCTAAGCAAGTTAAGACTTTACAGTTCTCATGGAGGCTCCTGGAACTCCTATGAGTACAGTCGGCAGCAATTAGTTTGTGAAATCAGAAAGGAGCTTAAACAACACATTTACTGAGCACCAACTATGAACCTGGCAAATTTCTTGGTGTAAATCTGGGCTGCTGGTGAGACCCAACTCAGGGAAAGCCCATCTCCAGGTGCAGAAGCACAGCAGGTGCCTGCGCTGGTGGTGGGCTTGGGGACTCCACACACAGGTGGTTTTAGTCCATGCACTCAAGTTGACACAATGTAGCTAGAAAAGTACAAGCTCGGTCATTTCCTGTTAATGAGGCCTGAGTGGAGGGTTTTCGACTTGAAAACAAAGGAATTGAAGGGCTTCAAAGTAAGATGAAAAGTCAACTTCAAGGCCAGGCGTGGTGGCTCACGCATGTAATCCCAGCATTTTGGGAGACTGAGGCAGGTGGATCACCTGAGGTCAGGAGTTTGAGACCAGCCTGACTAACATGGAGAAACCCTGTCTCTACTAAAAATAAAAATTAGCCAGGCGTGATGGCGCATGCCTGTAATCCCAGCTACTTGGGAGGCTGAGGCAGGAGAATAGCTTGAACTGGGGAAGCGGAGATTGCGGTGAGCCAAGATCACACCATTGCACTCCAGCCTGAGCAATAAGAGCGAAACTCCACCTCAAAACAAAAACAAAAACAAGTCAACTTCACCAGAGCCCCATCTTAATGTGGGTACAGGTTCTTAAGTTTAACTCAAAAGAGATGCCGAGACCTTGCCTAATCAATATTCTATCTCAAAATATCTTCAAACCGCCCAGTAGTAAACAGATTGCTATTGTTTTGGTCCCCTCAAAGATGAAGTAGCTGGCTTGTGTTCAAGGGTCATAAAAGACCACTCCCTCTTCCCCAAAAAGAAAGGAGGACCTGTAAACATTGGAATTACATTCAATGCAGCAAGATGCTGACCCTGGACAGCCAGGAGTTGGGACCAAGAGAAGAGCAGACTCACACCTCCATTTAATGCTCATTCTCTCATGTGTTCATGGAGTGGAATGGAAGGTACACTAGCAGCCCTTTTCAAGTCACTCACTGTCCCTGTGTATGTACACTTTCTCTCTCCCCCCTCCTCTCTGTGTGTGAAGTGTCTTATCTGTTTCTCTCTCTCTCTCTCTTTCTTTCTTTCTGACTCTCAACCCCTCTCTGTGTGGGGATGTTCTTTTTCACTTTCTTTTTGGGGAGGGCAAGGGACGGAAAGGAAGACAAAGAGAACAAACAATGTAATTGGACATTATTCTGTGATTAACTCATAACTCTACATTTTGGCATTACATAATCTCTGAAACCACTCACAGGGCATATATTATATCTGTTATGACTAAAATGTAAAATAAAGAAGAAAATGCTGACTGCTTTGAGAGCCCTAACTCATATTTGGATGCAAACATCTGAAAATTAGCCAAGGAACTGACAAAACACACAAGAAGAACATGGTTATGACACTCAAATCTAATACAGTTGCACATACTATAATTTCAGGGCAAGCTTTCAAAAAACACTCCCTTCCTTCTAACCACAGCCTAAGGTATGAGTGATGGAATGTGCACATCCAAGGTGAAATGTCATAACCACCACGACCCACACCTAGGCCCATGCATAAGCCCAGGAGATCGTGTTCCAGACTTTCTAGGCTCAGAGGATGACACGTCATCTTCGCCTGGCTATATTTTTATAAGACTCCACTTTCAAAGCCAAATATTCTTTTGAATTATATTGATCTGAGATATCCATCTTTTTTTTTTTTTTTTTTTTTTGGAGATGAGGTCTTACTCTGTCACTGAGGTTAGAGTGCAGTGGCACAAACACAGCTCACTGCAGCCCTGCAGCCTTGACCTCCTTGGCTCAGGGGATCCTCCTGCCTTAGCCTCCCAAGTAGCTGGGACCACAGGCATGTGCCACCACAACAAGATAATTTTCAATTTTTGTTTTAAACAGAGATGGGATCTCACTTTGTTGCCCAGGCTTGAACTCCTGAGCTCAAGCAATTCTCCTGCCATGACCTCCCGAAGTGCTGGGATTACAGGCATGAGCCACCGTGCCCAGCTGCCCGTCTATTATGAACTGAATTGTGTTCCCCTCTCCCGACAAAAAAATATGTGAAGTCCTAAACTCCAGTATGTCAGAATGTGACCTTACTTGGAGATCGGATCTTTATTGGATTAATTAAGTTAAAATGAGGTCATTAGGGTGAGCCCTAATCCGAGATGACTAACGTCCTTATAAAAAGGGGAAGTGTGAACACAGAGGCAGACAGACGCAAAGGGAAGATGCTGTGCAGACACACAGGGAGAAGGCCAGGTGAAGGTGCAGGGCTGGACTGATGCACCTGCAAGGCCAGGAACACCTGGGCTTCCGAAGCCAGGAACAGGCATGGAGCAGGTTCTTCTCCAGAGCCTTTGGGGAGGGGGGTGTGACCCTGCCAAAGCCTTGATGCCAGAATTCCAGCCTCCAGAACTGTGAGACAATGAGTTTCTGTGTGTCAAGCCATCCAGTTCTTGGTACTTTGTTATGACGTCCCTACAAAACTAACAGACCATACATAAGCCCTCTGACTGAAATAGTTTAAAGTGTTATGTGGGAAGATTACTGATTCCAGGAAGAAATGATGGGCAGAGGTGGGTACACACAGGTTGCCTCATCAGCTTCATGAAGAGTCCAAAGTTGCTGCAAGCCCTCTTGGTGGACAGAGTCTGCTTTCTGCTCGAAAGCCCAGGCAGAAGATGTGTTGAGTTTACACGCTGTGCCCTAATCTGCCCCACTCTCCTGGGATTTGCACTGCCATGATGAAGGAACCAATTCACAATGAATGCAGGATGTTCACCCATGCTACGTGGGAATACTTTCCAAACTCTGGCAACTTCTCTCCCCAAATTCTTCCCTTTTCCTGTTGAGAGATACTGCACGGGAGCTTAGACAAGATTTTCATTTAGTAATAATGGGATGGGATGATCCATCCACAAGAAATAAGCACAAGCACATACTCTGCTGCGTCTTTACTACAGAGTATTCAAGTAGTCAAATGCCAGGGACCAGTGATTCTGTGTACATATTAAGCAACACCTGATTGGGAAATCTCTAATACGTCCATTCAGTCAACATTTATTGAATTCCTGCTACAATTTAGGTGAAGGCTCAGCACACGCTTCTGTAAAGGGCCAGAGAGTATGGATTTTAGGCTTTGCAGGCAATATATCCTCTGTCCCAAGAATCGCCAATGCTCAATGCTGTCCCAGTGAGAAGCAGCTGCAGTCGGTACAGAAACGAGTGGGTGTGGCTGTGCTCCAATAACAGAGCTGCACTTGGCCTTAGCTGTTGGGGAGATAAGGCAGCCCTGCCCTGGAGTGAGTGGCTTCATCACGCCTGAGAGACAGAGGCCAGAAAGCAAAAAGCTTTGACAGCCACACTGCACAGCACTGATGGGCCTGACCAGGATGGACAGAGAGGCAGATACACCTGTGTTTGGAGCAATATAATTTTAGAGAGTGAGGCAGTGAAAAACTGGAAAACAACCAAAAATTTAAAAATGAAAAAAGAAAGTGGAGAGAAAAATGACGAACAAGAAACAAACAAAAATTCCACGCATTACAGAGAGGAGTGGTTCACGACACCAGCCAATGTTGCAGGTGACATGAAAATTCCCTACATCCTTCAGATATGATTTTTTAAAATCCCTGTGAAAAGCCAAATGGCCTATAAATGGGTAAAAGAATAGGTCTTTAAGCCCTCCCCCAAAATGGGGAAAGAGGGGTGTTAAATTCTTCCTTCACCAAGATCTCTATCAGCTATCTAATATTGCAGAGTTATGAGGTGAGAATAATGTACCCAATTGGTGCAGTAATGAAAAGTCCCTGGGCAGAAACACAGGCTCCATCCGCCCATACACTGTGGACATCTATTTTAACAAGCCTGTGTGTGATTTACTGCCCCGGACTCTCATATTAAACATTTTCAATATCTTTTAGCAGTTCAATAAAACCTGTTAAAATTAAATTCCAACCACAACTCACTCATCTACACCTTAGGAGGCAAAGGTTATACTAATGTGATCTCTCTTTATAGCCCTTGACAAGAAACAAAAGGAAGTCTTTCGCTCTGCATGTACAAAAGTAGTGATCCAAAGGCACAAAGGGGGGTATTTCCTCAATTTACACATGTGTATGTGTGTGCATGTGCACACACACACACATACACACGTTAAGGTCAATGAATCCAGATTTGGGAATAGGTTTTGCTGCTCAGAGTGTGGCTAACTGAAAACTCAAGAAAGATCACTTCCAATCTGCTAGACGAAAACCTACAAAGAGGGCCTCAGTTGCACGTTTCATATGTATGTACACAGATTGATCAAAATTAATATTGCACTGCATTATTTGAGACCCATTAAAAAGAGACCACCCAGTGGCTAAAATGTTTGAGATAAAACACTTCATCTGGTTGTCATAACCCTTTGTTTAGTGACTTATTTAAAACAATAAACACTAAAATATTCAAGACCCGCAGCTTTTATTAGGAGATTTTAAGACTGTTTTTGGGATAATCTGTCATTTTCTGTAGGTCAGTGGTCTACAGTGTTAATTTATTCAATAAGCAAATATTACAGATAGAATATGCATAGATATTAAGTATATTTCATATATGTAGATATTTATCTAAGTATCTAATGTATAACAAAACAAAACACACAAAGAATACATGCAGCTGTCCCCAACTGTGGTCAGTGAAACATGGCCTGTGTTACTGATGAAAACGTGTAGCCCCTACACAGGCTGCCTAAACTTACGGCCTATCAAACTAGAAGTGGGGGGAGAGAGGAGATGGAGAAAGTGATCTAAAATCACCGACACAGCAATGGTACTCCTGGAGTTTAGAAACGTAAAGCATTTCAACTCCTTGTGGGCCTGCACTTACTCGGCATGGAGCTGGACCCTTGATCACCAAAACTGGAAAAACAGATTCCCTTCTGCATCCACGACCAGGCCTTGCCTGATTTCAAGGAGGTTTAAATGATGGTCAAAACACCCTGCCCAGATCTGGCAGAGACTCCTCCTGCAGGAATGCTGCTTTTCACATCCAGGTTCCCAACCTCCAAACACCCATGACCAACTATGGCCACAAGTCCCGACCAGAGCATCCTAGTCCACCCTTATCCTCCCTCTCTCTCTCTCTTTTTTTTTTTTTTCCTTCCGGAGACAGGGTCTTGCTCTATTACACAGGCTGGAGTGCAGTGGCACAATCTCAGCTCACTGCAACCTCCGCTTCCTGGGCTCAAGTGATCCTCCCACCTCAACCTCCTGGAGTAACTGGGGACTACATGCACAAGCCACCATGCCTGGCTAATTTTTATATTTTTTGTGGAGTCAGCGTTTCACCATGTTGGTGTCTCGAACTCCTGAGCTCAAGCGATCCTCCCACCTTGGCCTCCCAAAGTGCTGGGATTACAGGCATGAGCCACTGCACCTGGCATCTTATCCTCCAAGGCTGTGCTAGAAGGAGCAAACACACATAGTGATTTCTGTAAACAGATTTATTTATTTATTTATTTATTTATTTATTGAGACAAGGGGTCTCCAGGCTGGAGTGCAGTCGTGCAATCATAGTTCACTACAGCCTCAAACTCCTGGGCTCATGCAACCCTGCCACTTCAGCTTCCCAAGTGGCTGGGGCTACAGGTGCACGCCACCACGCCTGGATAATTGTTCAATTTTTTGTAGAGATGGGTCTTGCTATGTTGCCTAGGCTGCTCTCAAACTCCAGGCCCCAAGTGATCCGCCTACATCAGTCTCCCAAAGTGGTGGGATTACAGGCATGAGCTACTGTGCCCAGCCTAGATTTTTCTTTTCCAGTATCCCAAATCCACAAGTCATCATAATTAGCAGAAGTGATCACTGAGGCAAAATGCCCATGTGATTACCTTTCGGGGTGTACCCACTCAGCCCCTCCTCTCCTGCCCTTCAACCATCAATCCAACATTTTCCCCTCAAAATGTGGTACAAAAACACAATCACATACGGCCCGAAAAGGTCCGTGACGTCAAGGCAAGTACATTGATTGAAGTAACATGAGAGAGAAGGGGTGGGTGTAGCAAAAACATTCTCAAGGCCAAGTCATCAGCCCTTACCCTTAGGAGGGGGCAATGATTAAGAGGTGGTATGAGAGCCTCGTTTCTCATTTCTATAAGTGCTGGTAAAGGACCTGACCCCACTTCCTTACCTACTGCCTGCCCAGGTAACTGATGCCTACAGCATCACAGGAATTGCCAAAATGCAGAAAACAAATCCTAAATTGCTCTAATTTCACAACACAAAGGCTGGTTTTTGGCTTGAAATAATCAGGCAAATATATAATGTTCTGTCACCCAGGCTGAAGTGCAGTGGCACAATCTTGGCTTACTACAGCCTCAACCTCCTGCACTCAAGCAATCCTCCAACCTCCTGAGTAGCTGAGACTATATGCACATGCCATTATATCTGGTTAATTTTTTATTTTCTGTAAAAACGAGGTCTTACCATGTTGCCCAAGCTGGTCTCAAACTCCTCGCCTCAAGTGATCCACCTGCCTTGGCCTCCCAAAGTACTGGGATTACAGGTGTGAGCCACCATGTCCAGCCGCCGCTGAGGTCTTAATAGGTGAATGTTTTGGGTTTTTTAAGTGACAAAGTTGTCCATTTTTAGGTCTCGTATTGATGCTTAATTAGAAATATTAGCCTGAGGCCAGGCAGAGTGGCTCACGCCTGTAATCCCAGCACTTTGGAAGGGGGAGGCTTTTGAGATCAGCCTGGCCAACATGGCGAAATCCCATCTCTACTAAAAATACAAAAATTAGCCAGGTGTGGTGGCAGGCACCTGTAATCCCAGCTACTTGAGAGGCTGAGGCACCAGAATTGCTCGGACCCAAGAGGCGGAGATTGCAGTGAGCCAAGATTGCGCCACTACACTCCAGCCCGGGCAACAGAGCAAGACCCTGTCTCAAAAAGAGGACCTCAGCAGTGGACTCCCTGCTGACTTCAGCAATTCCATTCCCTAGATCACCCCCATCCCTAATCCTGAGAAGTACTCCCAGAATCCAGCCCCATCCTCTGCGCTAAGGAGGCCACCACAACCTTCACACGTCATTAGCCAGGGGACAGTGGGGCATCACTTTTCTCCTAAGTGAATCAGTCCCGTGTAGAACAAAGGAATTAACTTTGGTTTTAAGGGGCTGGCAAAAGACAGACCAGAGAAGAACAGTACCTCAGAAGAGCGTATGAACAGTTCGATGTAGGTAAACACAGATAATACTGCCAACACCAGCTCCTCTGGCATCTGTACCGGGTAGATACAAATCAGAAATGCTGCTTTTGAGAGAAATTAGAAATGGGGTAGCTAAAAATGTATATTTTGAAAACAAGAATCTTCTGCAGTCAAAAGCTTATTATACTGATTATACATAAATACAAAGCATTAGTAGCGTACAGCTCTAGAGGATAAACCCACTAAGTCTTACCTTCATCAAAGCATCTGTAACACTCCAATAGATTCAAACAGAAGGAATCAATTATCATTCCGATTGTGATTTTTCTAATGCATGGTTGGACTGTCTTTACTTCCCGTTGGCTTAACAGAGCTCCAGTGGCCACAGGTGGCTCAGGGAGGAACCGAGGAGGCTGTGCAGAGGCTAAGAAGGGAGACCAACCTGCAGGCCAAACAACGGAGCAGGGCTTTCATCCCCAGGGGCTCGCCTGACTTGGAGGCTCAAGATTTGAGATTTCTTAAATTTCTCTTGTATATTGACAAGTTATCATTGAGGTACAAAAGTGATGTTATTGTTTAATACAATGTGGAATGAATAAATCAAGTTAACTAACATTTCCATCCCCTCAAATATTCAACGTTTTTTATGATGAGAACATATGAAATTTACTCTCAGCAGTATTAAAATGTACAGAACTCAATTATTAGCTACATTCACTACACCATGTAACAGAGTTCCAAAAAAAAGAATAAGAAATAAATCAAACCTATGCCTCCTATGTAACCTAGGCTTTGTACCCTTTGGTTACGATCTCCCCAACCCCCCTCCCAACCACTAACCTCCCAACCTCTAACCCCCATTCCTCTTTGCTTCTGTGAGTTTAATGGTTTCAGATTCTGCGTATCCGTGAAAACATGCAGTATTTGTCTTTCTGTGTTTGGCTTATTTCACCTAACACAATGTTCTCTAGTTCCATACACGTTGTCACAGATGACAGAAGTTCTTCCTATTTTATGACTGACTAGTACTGCACTGTGTATACAGACCATTTATCCATCCGTCCAACATAGGCTGGTGCCGTATCTTAGCTACGGTGAACGGCGCTGCAACAAACACGGGTGTGGAGACATCTCTTCAACATATTGATTTCAAGTCTTTCAGGTAAACACCCAGAAGTAGGATTGCTGGACCATACGGTAAGTTCTATTTTTAGGTTTTTGAAGAACTTCCATGCTGTTTTCCATAATGTCTGTATTAATTTACATTCCCACCAACAGTGTATGAGGGTTCCTTTTTCTCCACATCCTCACAATACTGGTCATTTTGTGGGGTCTTTTGGATAACAGCTATTCTAACAAGAGGGAGGTGACATTTCGTTGTGGCTTCACTTTTCCTTTCTCTAGTTTTGAGAGTTTTAAGTAGAAGGCCATTAGTGTCCATTTTAACCCCTATTCCATACTCAACTACATTGACCTGTCTAGTTCCAGCCTGAGTCCTCTGACCTGTCCCTTTCTTATTCAAAAGGTAATCAGTAACAGACCCAGGAAGCTACACAATGGCAGGAATAGATGACACTAGAAGATGAAACTCCTTCCTAAAGGAAGCAGAACTGGAAGAGCACTATTTGGGGAGAACCCTGGGAATAGATCCAAGGCGGCTTGTTCGGAAACCCAGAAAAAATAGGGGAGTTGTGAGAAATTATCCCCTAATTACTAAGGAGCTGTTAACAGATGAAGTCAATCTACATTTGCTGATGCGGAAACATATCCAAGATATATTGGCAGAACAGTACGTATAGCAGGAAACCATTTGTGTGTGTGGGTGTGCTTAAAATGCTCATGTATGTGCAGAAAATTTCTGGAAGGATGCGGGAAAAAAAAAGATAATTGTGTTTTCCCTCCAGGGGAGGGAAGGAATGTGGTATTCAGGACATTTTTATTTATTTTCCAGTTTACACACTTCTCCATTTTCTTTCCCATTAGCATGTACTACTGCTGTTATAACTAAACAAGAAATACTCAGGCTTTAAATAAACAGAAGAAACTGAAAGCAGGATAGGTACAAGGTTTTAAAGAATTGTTCCATTCAATAAGAAGGAAAGAAACAAAAACAGGGCAAAAAATGCTCTTACATGCACAAAGAAACAACTGAAAACAAAAGTACCTTCAAATGAAACATGGAGACAGCTTTGGCTTTTTGCTGAGACCCTAAACTTGGTGCTTTCAAATGTATTAAGGGCAGAATGAAAGCTGCAAAGTACCACTTCCAGAACTGGGAGCTTTTTCAGTTTGTTTGGTGATTTCTAGTTAAGATTGAAGCTGGAGTGCTGGGAACAAAAGGCATCAAAAAGCAAACAGGGGGAATCTGAACATGAATGAGGTGAGGGGACAGCCATGATGGCATCACCACAGGCGAAGCAGAAGTCCAGGGCACAGTGGTGCTTCATGTCTAGCGTCCACCTGAAGAATGGCGGCCTCCACTGGGTCCCCAAATAGTCACTGTGTTTCAGAGCACACCCAGATGGCATCACGATGGCTCCACTGAAAACACTGCTCAAAACCGGAGATTCACTTCTAACATGAGGTTATAGAAAAATACATATTTAAGACATTTTCAAAGGAGGAGAAGAACTGGAGAAATGTAGCGACGTGTTCAAGCTCCATGGATGAATTCAAGGCTTCTCCCCATGGGTGCTCTCAGCCCACCATATTGCCGGTCTTCTGATTCTATTTGCAGAGAAATGCTAAAGGCATAGGATTTCAAATAGGGGTAGCCAGAAAGTATTGGGCAGTAAGTCAGCTTGTGGCTACCTGTCTGAGCGAGAGGTGCCAGGCATAAGGCTGAGGGCTTGGGCCCTAGAGCCAGAGAGTGTGCATTTGGGGCTCAGCTCCTTTTCCCCACATGGGAAAGTTTCTTAACTTTGCTGCCTATCCTGAGGGACCACAGGGGTAAGACAATGATGGTAGTGGTAAGGGGTCTCAATGTGACAGAGTTGCTACAGAACTAAGGGAGATAGTAAAGCACTCAGAACAGCACCCAGTACGACTCAAATTTATACGCCTATGACTCTGAACACACCAACCAAGTCTGCTAAATGGTCCATTCCTTGAGGTTGGTCAACTGGTATGTAGAAAACACTCAATGAGATACTTGTTTTAATATTTCTTCTTTGCTATTCATTCAATCTTAAAGGATGATGTAGGAAGAGAAAAGAACAAGTGAGCACCTACTGGTATGTCCCAGAACTGAGTTAGACTTCTATAAATACAGTAGAACTTTCTCCTCACATTTGCTGTGTGAGTTGATATTACCCAGATTAATAGACAAAGTCTGGGAAGGTTCTGGAACTACTCAAGGTTGTAAAGCTGACAGTGTGTGGGCAGACTGGGTCTTCAACCCCAGGTCAATGAGAACAGAGCCTGGACACCTCCCACCCCATATTCCCTCCACAGAATTTTTTTTTATGCAAGGATAACTTTTCTTAAGTAACTTTTCTTCTATTAAAAAAAAAGAAGAAGAAAGAAAAAAAGAAAGAAAGAAAGAAGAAAAGAAAGAAGGAAGAAGGAAGAAAGAAGGAAGGAAGGAAGAAGGAAGGAAGACGGAAGAAAGAAGAGAGAAGAAGGAAGAAGAAGAAGAAGCCAAAACTCTTCAACGGTTTTTCATCCCTTGCCTGAAGGATAGATTTACGCATTTGCATGTGCCCAGGGCCCTCATCAGTTTAAACCAAACCAGGGCCAGCACTCCCTGTACACCTGCAGACAAACCCTCCCCTGCAATCCATGGAGACCCACCCTGTTTCCACCCTCTTCTTCCCAAATCTCTACTTTCCCTCTGTCATCCAAACCCACACTGCTGCCTCCTCCATCTGGGCTCAGGGCTAACACCCCTTTGCTCACTGGCCCTTCTGAGGCCAGACACTCTCTGGCGTTAATTCACTGGGTGCCCCCTGCCCAGTCCCTCCACCCCACCACAAAGGCCGCTGGTGAGAGGCTTTGGAAGCACAGGACACATGAACCCAGACAGTTACCGCACAGGTGCTTCTGCGGGGCGGAGGTATGGAAAACGAAAATCACACTGCACCTAAGTCACCTCACGAAGAGTCAAAGTAACCATGATGCTTACGATGGTGTGCTAATTCCCGTCAAGCCTAATGTTGTCACCCAATTAGAATAAATTGATTTCCTTCATAATGGGCTCTGTCTCCACGTTAATTTGACTGCATGCGCTCTAGGGAAGGATTCATGCCTGGAGAAAAGGTGGGGCAGGGCGAGAAGGCCCACAGGAAAGACCCGACGCCGTGACGGGCAGCAGGAGGGTGCACAGCTGCACAGGACAGCAATGCACGGCTTATAAAAAATAAGCACGAAACAGGAAAACCAAGAAGGGCAAAGGAATTGTGCAGTTGCTCCTAGCATCAAAACCTTTTAGGCAAATGCCTACCGAGTCTTATCCATTCACAGCTCTGTTACGGAGCAAGAAAGTTGAGAATAAGGCATGAACTTAAAAGAAAGGAACTTAAAATCAAGATGACTGCCTGAGACATGTTGCACAACTGATATAAAAACAAATCTGAAAGTACAATTATACCCTATTGCAAGGATTTAAATAGTTAAGTGGTCTAGTTTAGTGCCTGCTTTATTTCCAGAAATCAATAAGTAAAATAAACCTGTTAGCCAGGACTCCATCAGGTGCTATGAGCCCAGTTTTGTGCAAGATGGATAAAATAATCCATGTGTCTTTATTTGCAAGTATTTTCCATTCTTTTCAAAAACAACGACAAAGCCAGCATGCAAGCTTTTTCCCAACTAACTCCTCTTATTTCCACACCTCATAACTATTCAAGGGATGAAAGAAAAAAGACTCCTTATCAAAGGCCTGCCACATATTTTGAATGTTGTACAATGAGAAACGTCCATTAACGTGAGAGCTCGCCCCCATCCACAAGTGTTAGTTTTAATTACAAGTGATCCTGTGTATCAGGCCCTGCTGGAGAGACCAATCGCAGAGGCTCCGAGAATTTCCCGGATCATGCATTTGAATTCACTACAATGCTTTGTCACTGGGGGTTTCAGCGTTCAGTAATAATGTGCTTTGTTCTCAAAAATGCCCCCCACACCTGCCAACTGAAAAGAAAGCCAAGGAGACCCTTGCAGGCTGGTGTGCAATCACGCTGCCCCCCAGTGGGCACTGCCGGTACAGCAGCCCTAAAGAAGGGCAGAGCAAATGGGGAATCAGCATCTCTGCATCAGGCCGGCAGTTTGGAAAGCACCTGGCATCAGTGAGTTGAAGGAGCAAGAGAAACAAAAACAGAAGTGAACCTAAGAGAAAAACCAAGTGATCTCTTCTAAAACTTCCACACACATCAAATAATTAAGTTTGCAGGCGTGAAATATATTCAAAAGCCAGGTATACAAGCATGTTTACACAGTACTTAAAACTTTTACATAGGAAAAGCTGAGGTAAAAACAACTCTGTATCTGCAAGTGTACACATAAACAAGACACACGGATTGTGCGCCCGCCATTCTTACAGTGGAGAAAACTGACAATTCAGTCCACAGAATATAATGGCTGTGACAGTCTGGTAGACAAAAGAATAACCAAAAGATAATTTGGACATTGTGGAGAGTGGACTAAAGGAGGCTGTGTGATTCTCCACTTCAAATGCAATCACTTCCCAGGATTCACAGCAATGAAAGAAATACCTGAGATTTCAGAAAAATTAAAAATTCACAGTAAGTCATGAAGCCACCAATAAGAAACTGCCATGCTTTCTTCTTGGTTACACATCAAAACTTAAACATTTTCCCCTAAATTCATAAGTACTGAGATTTCCTTTATATAACTCAAATTCAAGGAGGAGAGGCAAAGTAGGGATCCAGCCACGTGTCAGTAACAGTCCCCAATTAGCTAAACCATGCTAAGTAGCTAACTGCAAAATGTTCAAAAATGTTCAGTACATCTAGGTAGCAGGAAACAGCAATATCTTCTGTGACACCTTACAAATGCTATTATGACACCTATGATAACTTTCATGACAACATTCTAAAATAAAATGTAACTATTTCCACATCACACTCAGACCCATTTCCTCTGGGAAGTGCAGGCGCAGGCTCACTCAGCTGCCAGCAAGGATGCTCACTCACAAACTGGCAGTGCCCTCTGCTGGACAGTCCATGAATCACACCCAAACAAGAAAAGTACTGCTTTCCATTTCCGGGTATTTTGAAATAAAAATACCACAAAACAGCTCAACTATTTATCCTTAATATAGTCCCTTCAACCTGTTTGGCAAAACCACGTAAAAATCTTATGCTTTCAGCAGGCTTGCTCTGATGTGTAAATCAGTTCTAAATTGAGTTCAATCCTCCACAAACATTCCTTGTCTTTGTTACTATATACGTATGATTTATAGTTCTCTCTCCAGGGAAATAAAATTAAGTTCTTTCACAATTCTTAGAAGAGAAATATGAAATAAGGCTCTATGAAGTTATTTCAAAGATGACTTCTAACTAGGCCTAGGATCCTCATGCCATTAGCATAATGTCTAAAATTTCCTCTGTTCTCAAATTCATTCTAATCTATGAAAGAAGATATGAGTAGGCATGAAGATGTATAAAGATGATACCAAATTACACCTGGGTGCAGTGGCTCACACCTGTAATCCCAGCACTTTGGGAGGCCTAGGCAGATGGATCACCTGAGGTCAGGAGTTCAAGACCAGCCTGACCAACATGATGAAACCCCATCTCTACTAAAAATACAAAAATTAGCTGGGCATGGTGGCACGTGACTGTAATCCCAGCTACTCGGGAGGCTGAGGTAGGAGAATCCCTTGAATGCAGGAGGCAAAGGTTGCTGTGAGCAAAAGAGCAAGACTCTGCCTCAAAAAAATAAAAATAAAAGTAAAAAAAAATAATAAAATACATAGGAAAACACAAGGAAAAAAAAACACATTTTTAAACAGGAATGAAGCACTTCATGCCCTAGGGCACATCCCCGTTAGTGTGGTGGAGGATGAGAATCAGATCTCAGCTTTACCACTCACTAATGGTCTTGAGGCTCACATCTTATTAAATTACAAAACACGGAAAACAGACTGGGCACTGTACCTCACACCTCTAATGCCACCACTTTGCGAGGCCAAAGCAGGAGGACTGCTAGAGGCCAGGAGTTCAAGACCAGCCCGGGCAACAGAGCAATACCCCATTTCTACAAAACATTTAAAGAATAAAAAATTAGCTGGTGGTACATGCTTGTACCTGTAGTCCCAGCTACTTGGGAGGCTGAGGTGGGAGAACTGCTTGAGGCCAGGAGATCAAGGCTGCAGTGAGCTATAATTGCAACACTGCACTCCAGCCTCGGTAACAGAGTAAGACACACACACACACACACACACACACATACAGTAAAAGAGCAGATAACTCGCAGAGTGTTATGAGAATCCATTTATGTGAAGCACCTAGCACATGGGTTATATTCATTAAACACCATGTTACATACAAACATAGATAAAAGACAGACATGCCCTTAATTTCTCTCCATAAAACCTCCCAAGATTCTAGATTCAGAACAGAAGAAAATACCAATCCCTCTGACTAGCAGTCTCAGTCTTCCTCTTGTACAACTGAAGAAAGAACAAGCGAGGCTACAGCAATGAGGGTGGAGTGCACCATGACACAGCAAGGCCCACAGCAACTGCACAGCACACCTGCCTCATCCCTGGGCCTGGAGGCTGCAGGCGTGAATCCTACAAGAGCAAAGGGTCTGGGCACCCTGAAACGTTCTTTAAAAGATGCTAATGCTCAGTGAAGCTGGAACTGAAAATCATATGCACCTTTTAAAAGGCATTTTTGGCTAGGCAACGTGGCTCACACCTGTAATACCAGCACTTTCGGAGGCCAAGGTGGGCAGATCACCTGAGGTCAGGAGTTTGAAACCAGCCTGTCTAACATGGTGAAACCCTGTCTCTACTAAAAATACAAAAATTAGCTGGGCGTGGTGGCATGCGCCTATAGTCCCAGCTACTCAGGGGGTTGAAGCATGAGTTTGCTTGAAACCAGGAGGTGGAGGCTGTGGTGAGCCAAGACAGCGCCACTGTACTCCAGCTTGGACAACAGAGTGAGACTCCATCTCAAAAAAAAAAAAAGCACTTTTAGGGAACACAATTTGACAACACCTACCCAAATTTTAAATGTACACTCCCTTTTACCCAGCAATGCCATTGCCAGCTATATATTCTGTGGGATGTATTCAAACAAAATTCACTGCCGTATTGTGTTTTATGGGGGAAAAAAGGGACAGGGAGGGAGGGAATGTGATATATTAATAAACATGTAATAATTTTCATCAAAAAAGGGTGGAATGGGTTTAGCATGTGCTCATCAAGAAATAAATCCAAATTATAAACTAAATTTTCAAAGGAAAATTTCAGAAGAGTATACCTTAGTAGATTTGTTTAAACATTTACAATTTCCAGAACAATATACACCCAAAAGTATTTGTGATTAATTCTGGGGAGTTAGGTGGGGGAGGAGATGAAAGGCACTTCCAGTTTCTTCCCTACAGCCTTCTGCAATATGACCTCCTTACCACGAACACACTTTATTTTATAATTAAAAGAACTCCGATAACGAACTCTTACTTGAATTAAACACACATCCAAGGAGGCCAACAAGGAAATCGCAGAGGCCAAAAATGTAAGCCAATTAAAATTAACCAGGTTCTCCCTCCCGGCACCTGCCCGCACCCTGAGCTGCTGGGGAAGCCTGGAGGAGGGACTGGGGCTTGGCCTATCTTTGCTCCTTCAGCAGAAAGGCACAGTCCTACCTGGGCTAACGTCTGCAATGGCGGAACCTGAAAGTATTTGAGCCCTGCATTCTGGTCTTTGACTGAACAGTGGTCTTTACTGGAAGATTACATAATAGTAAAAGGCACTGCATGAAAAATCTCAGGGCCTGGAGGAAGCCTTGGGGTGTAAGAAACAGGAGGCCATTCCGCACACAGCCCCAGCCCACCCAAGTCCTCATGGCCTAGCACCCCCTCACCAATGGCCTCCGCAGGGGAGGCAACATAGTTCTCCACATCGTGGAGCACCGCGCACGGTGGGGTGAGCTGTGCCGCAGTTCATCAGTCCTGAGCCCGCCCCCATTCGTGAAATGGGCTGATGACCCACCGGCTGGGAGGCATGCGCCTCGTGGGAACAGCTCAGTAGGTGATGGCTGACAGACCATGGAACCCTGTCCTGCACGTGAAATACAGGTGCATGAGGCATCCAGAAGGGAGCGTGGAGGAGGGCACAAGGGTGGAGGTGGCAGAGGAGAAGAGGCACGGAGCCTCCCCACCAGCTGTGCCTGACTAGGAACTCCCAGGCTGTGAACAAGACTAAATGGTAATGAACACCTAAGGTCCCAGGGTCAAGGGGTAGCACTGGGACACTGTGCCCAGAGCCCACCAGGAGCACATCACCCCTGCGGGCAGTACCCACTCACCTGGGGCCCCTCGCCCTGTAAGCACGGCCCCTGTCCACCCTGGGCCCACACCTGGGTACATGGGATCCCCGCCCACCCAAGGCTCATGGCCCCCATGCACACAGTCCCTGCCTTCCTGAGCCTCCTGCCCTGCCTCGCACCCTCTGTCATCCCTTGCTGCTTCTGTACTCTCCACCTCCCTCTCTCCACTCAATCCTTCCAACTACCACGTCAAAGGGCCCAGCTGTCATGAATCTTTCTAAAAACATTCTTTTGCTTTCTACGCCCTCTCAAATGAAAGCCCACCCTTGACCCTCCTCTTCCCTGATCCACCCAGCCCTGTCTGGCCCTGCCTCTCACGGCCTTCCACTCACTCTGTACCCCCACACCCTGGCTCTGCCCCACCAGCCTGCTCTTCCTGAGACCCTGAGTCACTCCACCTGGCGGAGAACTTCCAGGTCCATTTCTCCCCCCCCCCCAGGCCTCTCCTAAGCCCCTAGTTTGATTACCTGCACAAACTGCAATTTGAATGCCACATGGCACCCCCACTCGGCATGCCCCAAATTTGCTAAGTGACTGCCCAAATGTCTTCCCTTCTCTGTGGTACCCATGATAAACCCTGAGGACAGCTACCTAGACGGCCCCCTCCCCATGACCCCCACGAGAGCCCTTCCAATCCACCTCCCTAAATAGCATCTCTCAAATCTGGCCACCTTGCCCTCTTTCCACTGCTGGTCAGAGATACCCACACCTCCTGCCTAGACTACAGGGCCTCTTACCTGGCTCCATCATCTACAGTGCAGCCAGATGACCTTATTAACACTCAAGCCTGATCACTCTCCAGCAGACCCCCCACTCTGTGGCTTCCCATTGCCCTGATAACTGACTGGGAAACCTTCATATGCCCAGAAGGGCCTTTGCTGAAATGCTCCCCCATCAGAGAAAGCGGACTTGGCCTAAGACCCTACTGCACACATCCAGTGTTCTATCCTGCTCTGTGGACTCCGTCACACTGATCTCCACCTGAGGCGGCACCATCAATCCCCCCACAACATAAAAATCACAAGCACAGAAGGCAGCTTGCTCGGGAACCTGGAATCGGCTGGGTCCTGCAGTCACTCAGCGTCTGCTGGCTGGAGGGACAGAAGGCCCCATGGCTCTCACTGCCTCACCTGGAGCCCCCTCGTCTTGTGTCTAACTCTCCCTTTATGTGTTCTGTGGTACAACTTCAGCTTCTAACTGTGTGTCCTCATTGCCTCAAGTTTACAGTGTGAGTGCCATCAGGGCAAGGCCTCTGTGTCCTCTGCCTCACGTCTCCAGCCACAGCACATGAACAGAACCAGCTCAGCAAACCTCTGTCCAGTGAAAGTCAGTCTACATGCATTACAATAGTGCCTCTATGGCCAAAATACATCAAAGCATCAATTACTCACAGAAACATAAAACGAATAATAGAATAGGCATCAAGGCCTTCTGTAATTGTTAGTGCTTTGTTATGTATAAATATATTACCATAGAGAATTCCTTTAATTCAGAGCATTACACTTTAAAACAGCATCACTTCTCATGTAAATCTAAAATAAAATTATAGGTCAGGTGTGGTGGCTCACACCTATAATCTAAGCAGTCTGAGAGGCACAACTGGGGAGGATCACCTGAGACCAGGAGTTAAAGGTTGGCCTGGGCAACATAGTGAGACTCCATCTCTACAAAAAAATTAGAAAATTAACTGGGCATGGTGGTGTGCACCTGTAGTCCCAGCTACTTGGGAGGCTGAGGTGGGAGGATTGCTTGAGCCCAGCAGGTGGAGGCTGCACTGAGCTATGATTGCACCACTGCACTCCACCCTGGGCAACAGAGCGAGACCCTGTCTCCAAGTAAACAAATAAAAATAAAGAGAATTACAAAACACACAAGAGTGGAAGACTCCATGGAGGGATGTGTATGTGCCTTCGTGTGCACACATGTGTATGCGTGTGTTTTTCAGATTTTTA
Source organism: Gorilla gorilla gorilla (assembly GCF_029281585.2). Lineage (NCBI taxonomy): Eukaryota > Metazoa > Chordata > Mammalia > Primates > Hominidae > Gorilla > Gorilla gorilla. The sequence continues at coordinate 84,454,242 of NC_073232.2, read as the reverse complement.
ATTTACTGCTTGCATAAATTTTTTAGGCTGCAAAATACTACAAAGCTGTCCACTGTGACTGGATACTGAACTCTGAAACCAATACAACACAGAAGAGACAAGAAACAAAATTCAAAACTATTTATCCCTGCCTGCCCTTTGGGGCTTCTAGAGTCAAATCTGCCAGCAACACATCTTAGTGCCTAAGACTGCAGCCCAGGGGAGACATCTGCCCTGCAGCTGAAAACTGATAAAACATAGAGAGGGACCCAAAGGACACAAAGTCTTTACCCAGCTCAGTGGGACTTTTCTAAGCTTAATATTTTAAAAGTGCTTCATACAAGCAGCAGCTAAATCCCAAGGAGCAGCCCCACGCTCCGACAGTTCTCTGAAATGCTATGACATTAAGTGCAGGCTTATTCTCTTGGTGCCACAGCATGGCTGGTGCCGGCTGACATGGCCCAGAGCAGCAGCAGGAGGGATTTGTGCTCAAGGTTTCAGGCATGTTAAACCCTTCAACCACTGCCAGTGCACAGGAAATCCCAAAATTCTTAACTGGTGGCTTATTTCAAGAACAAATCTACGGAATAAGGACAAAAGATGTACCTTGACAGTCTCACTCTCATTTCTCAGGGTCATCACTTAAGGGGTATAACAACTATGAAAAGCCTTTATGTTTGGCCACATCTTAGTGACTGATGGAGATTAGACCTTAATTTAGCACACACAGGTCTGCTAGGACAAGAGCATTCTCAGTGACAAAAACAGTGGAATTCAATTTCTCATACAGTTTATGAGTTGTAAGGAATTTAACTGCTGAATAACTAGAGGTAAAACTACATGTTTTATTTATTTATTTTAGAAATAGGGTCTTACTCTGTCGCCCAGGCTGGAGTGCAATGATGAGATCCTGGCCCACTTCAGCCTTGAACTCCTGGGCTCAAGCAATCCTTCTGCATCAGCCTCCTGAATAGCTGGGACTACAGGCGAGTGCCACCACACCCAGCTAATTTTTTATATTTTGTAGTGATGGGGTCTCACTATGTTGCCCAGGCTGGTCTCAAACTCCTGGCCTCAAATGATCCTCTCGCCTTGGCCTTCCAAAGTGCTGGAATTACAGGCATGAGCCATCACACCCAGCCAACACTATTTTTATTTTATTTTATTTTATTTTATTTTGATTTATTTTATTTTATTTTTTGGAGACAGTTTCACTCTGTCACCCAGACTGGAGTGCAGTGACATGATCTCGGCTCACTGTAACCTCCACCTCCCAGGTTCAAGAGATTCTCATGCCTCAGCCTCCCCAGTAGCTGGAATTACAGGCGCATACCACCACGCCCAGCTAATTTTTGTATTATTAGTAGAGACAGGGTTTCATCGTGTTGACCAGGCTGGTCTCAAACTCCTGACGTCAAGTGATCCACCTGCCTCAGCCTCCCAAAGTGCTGGGATTACAGGTGTGAGCCACTGCGCCTGGCCAAGACTACATATTTTAAATGAGCAAAATAAAGCCTGTACATTATGCTAAATTTACTTGTAACCCTGGATTATTTACCAAATTTTCCAAAACAGGTATCTCTTACCATCTGACCAGCAGACAGTATGGCTTAAAGAAAACAGCATGAAATAAACCAAGATACGCAGAATCTAGAAGTCGCTCTGCAGCTGCGGCTGGGAGCAACTAAGTATCTCTGTAGGTGCCTGTTCTCACTGGAATATTAAGAAACCAAGTGTTTTAAAAAGCAGACATGTGAACAAACGAAAGGTTATCAGCTGATGAGCAGATTTTTAGAGCAAATTATTAAAATGTGTTACTATATCTGACATGTTCTAATTCTTCCCTGTTTTATTTTTAGATACCATTTTACTACTAAGAGTAAACTCCAAGCTAAAATCCAAAATGTAAAAGAAAATCTCTTTATCTGATTAGCTCTTGGGAGAATCACCAGGACAACACAGAACCAGGATAAGAGTATATGTTGTAGGAACTAGGCCAGAACCCCCAAAACATAGCGAGACGCAGGAACAGTCACAAAATAGCATTCTTCACAAAACAGGCAAGTTAGAAATAACTGAATATATGGTTATCATATGTAACCACTCACAGTCAAAAAATAAATTGTTTTACCTAAATAAAAACCATCAATAACTCCTCATTTTTGTTTTCGGATTAGTATAGATGAATGACTACAATTAGCTAAGCATTTTTTTTGTAATCATAATTAAGTCCAGGTACATGAAAAACAAACTCAACTCCCTGATGAATAATTTAGAAAATAATATACTTTATTACAGAAATTTTGCCCTAAAGCTTTCTCTGCTGTCCAAATAATTTCCCAACTGCATTTCAAATTAAACTCCTAAGTTTTCACCTCTCTCCCCAGGGTGTTTTTCTGCATTACAACATATTTTAATATGTTTAAATGATAGCAATGCTATAAAGTGTTATTTCTCACTGCAAACAGATTAATATCACTTCATACCTCAGAGAGCATAATAGTAATAAGGTAATAAAATAAAGCAGGATCATCACCACTAATAACCTGAGAGGGAAGTCCTGCTAAGACTTCATCTCTATCACGGAATATTCTTGGTCATTACTTAGATGGGAGCGTTTCCCACATCACATCTCTAATTCAGTAATTGCTTTTCGTGTGCGTGAGACAAGGTCTCGTTCTGTCGCCCAGGCTGGAGTGCAGTAGCACAATCATAGCTCACTGCAGCCACCACTTCCCTGCCCCAAGTGATTCTCCTTAGTGATTCTACCTTAGCCTCCCAAGCAGCTGGGACCCACAGGTATATGCCACCACCTCCAGCTACAATTTTTTATTATCATTATTTTTTTGCAGGCTGACAGGGTCTCCCTATATTGCCCAGGCTTGCATGCACTTTTATATAATTACTGTCTTCCTCCCCAAATTTCCATATACCTCTGATGGTCTCATAACATGTCTGACATCAGAACCATACAACTCCCACTTGGGTATTTATTTTTTGGAAATGTGAACATATTTGTTTTTATTTCAGCAAAGAGCTTTATCAACTACTCATTCATTCTGACTGCTATAGTATGCTTTAAAGAAGGTTTTTTATACCTGGAACTTCAGGATGTCTGTAGTTAACCAGAATCATGTTTTGAAGATCCATCCATTATTCATCCCTTCCTGTGAATAACCTCACAATGTTCATTATTTATTATAAACAACAAGTCATAAGCTGGAGTCTAAGCCCATGAGGACAGGGGCTTTGTCTCCATTCACTACTGCATCCCAGCATCTGGAAGAGCACACCGCACACAGTAGTATGTACTCACTGAAGGGAGGAGCGGATGAGTTAAACAAGCAAGGTCACTTCAAAGTGTCTGTTTTGCACGGGTTTCGCAAAGCCAGCAGTCCTACTGATAAGACTCCACAAATTTAAAGTTGTTCTGTATTCTAACACATAAATAGTACCAGGGAAGTAACAATGAAAACATTAAGGACTTTTCAAGCCCACAGAAAATACAAAAAATCGGTCAGAGTTTATATTCCAAAAAGTTCTTTTTTTCTAGTTTTTCTCTTTTAAGCTTTGTTGGGCTTTAGACCGCACCTTTTCTCAATGCAGTCAATGCACCACACTTAACGTGTAGCTCTTTTTTTCTATTATCATAACTTGAATTGCACTTCTAATTATCTTTTAGCTAAAATGCAAGCAAACATAAAGCTTCCCTTTCTATCTTCTCATCCATATTTGTAGTTGCTAAGGCCTATTTGAGAGAAATCGTAGGGTAGGTCAGTTTTTGCAAATATTCAACCAAGAAATGATAAATATATTTGGAAGCCTAGCTTTGTATTGTTTGAAGCTAGCAGCTGGGAGTAGGGATATTTAAGTGCTGCTTCCTGGGCCCAAATTAAAACCTCAGAGAATGGGATCAAAGAGGAGGGTGCAGTGAGACCCCTGACATTTCATTATTCTTCTCTGTACATGTAGATATGTGCCAATTCTAGACAGGAGTCCAACATACAAATAATATCTGAAGTACTCAGGAATCTGTTTATAAATAGAAATATCTTCTTCATCCCGGGATGGCCATGTGGCCTGCACATGAGTCTGAGGACTGCATTTGATTTACACAAACAGACTCAAATCTCGTCTTAAAATGCATATGTGAACCCCAGATGCAAACCTATAAAGCCCAGTTGAACTGCAGAGCAACTGTAATAAATGCAATAATGTTAAGTCAGCTTCAAAGACATTCTTCAAAGAAACTCCAAAAACTTTCATGAATGTTTTATAGTTATTTTTAATATTGATGTATTTCATCTTAAAACCAATGCCAAGAGCTGCTGTGAATGGCTCATCTTTTCACGCTGGTGTGCTGCTTGGAGTCTCTCAGAAGACCAAAAATTACTTCACAATACTGCAAGATCTAAACCAGTGGCCCCCAACTTTTTTTTGGCAACTAAGACCAGTTTCGTGTAAGACAATTTTTCCACAAATGGGGGCTTGGGAGGATGGTTTCAGGATGAAACCATTTGGCCTCCACCTCAGATCATCAGGCATTAGTTAGATTCTCAAAAGGGGCATGCAACCTAGATCCCTCACACACAGTTCCGCTAACACCGATGCTGACCTGACAGGCGGCGGAGCTCAGTCAGTAATGCTCCCTCCCCTGCTGCTCACCTCCTGCTGTGCAGCCTGGTTCCTAACGGGCCATGGACCAGTACCACACAGTGGTCTGCGGGTTGGGGACCCCTGATATAAACAACACTACACAATGTGAAAATCTATGTCCTTGTACGTGACATTTTTAAGGAAGCCCAGCAATCTCAGAGGGCCAGTCACTTCACACATCCTAGATGAACCAGGAGTCCTGCTGTTCTCTGGGGAATGGCCAGGATAAACTCACTATGGTCACTTACAAATGAATCCTCCAAACAAGGGACACCATCATCATCAGTTTTAAATATGGCTGTGGAGCTACGTCTGCTAAGCATTAAATGAACCAAGTTTGGGAGATTCCTGAACTTTGATGGATTTATAGCCCCAAAAGTCACAGCTGACAGACGACTGTACAAGTAGCCAGTAAAGGCCAGGCATGACATGAGCATACAGAGACATGCATCGCTTAACAACAGGGGCACACTCATTCTGAGAGACGCATGGCTTGGGCACAGGACTCACACCTGTAATCTCAGCACTTCAGGAGCCAAGGAAGGAGGATTATTTGAGCTCAGGAGTTTGAGATCGGCCTGGGAAACACAGCAAGGCCTTATCTCCATAATTAATTAAGGTAAAACAGAAATGTGTGATTCAGGGATTTCATAGTTGTGCCATCAGGCTAGAGTGCACTTACACAGACCTAGAGGGTAGAGCCTCCTACACACCTAGGCTACATGGCATAGCCTCTTGCTCCTAGGCTACAAACCTGTACAACGTGTTATTTTCTTGAATACTGTAGGCAACTGGAGCACAATGGTAAGTATTTGTGCATCCAAACATAGACAAGGTACAGTAAAACATATGGTATAAAGGGTGAATGACGGTATGCCCATGCAGGGCACTCACCATGAATGGAGCTTGCGGGACTGGAAGTTGCCCTGGGTGAGTGAGTGAGTGGTGAGTGAGTGTCGAGGCCAAAGGCATGAGTGTGCACCACTGTAAACTTTAGAAACACTGCATGCTTAGGCTACACTACATTTTCTAAACATTCTTTCTTCCACAATAAATTAAACTTAGATTACTGTAACTTTTTTACTTTATATACTTTTAATTTTTTCAACTTTTTGACTCATAATAACACTTGGCTTAAACACACACACACTGGACAACTGTACAAAAATATTTCCTTTCTATCCTTATCCTATAAACTTTTTTCCATTTGGTTTTTTACTTTGTAAACATTGTTGGGAAAAACTAAGACACACACACACACACATTAGCCTAGGCCTACACAGGGTCAGGATCATCAACATCACTGTCTTCCACCAGCACCTCTGTCCCACTGGAAGGGCTTCAGAGGTGACAGCACACATGGAGCTGCCATCTTCTGGGAACCTCCTGAAGGCCCTGCCTGAAGCTGTTTTACAACGGGCTTTTTTTTAAAGAAGGATGACTCTCTAAAATAACAATAAAAAGTATAGTAAATACATAAGCCAGTAACAGAGTCAAAGATTGTCATGATCAAGTACTATGCACCGTGCACAACTGTATGTGCTAGACGTTTATACAACCACAGCACAGTAGGTCTGTTCACAGCAGCAGCATCACCAAAGACACCTAAGGAATGCGCTGCAGGTCGACACTACGACGTCACTAGACAATAGGAATTTCTCAGTTCCGTTATAATCTGACGGGACCATTGTGGTTTATGTGGTCCATCACTGACTGAAATGCTTTTATGCTGCACGTGACTGTATTTGTATTTGCATGTGAACTGCTAAGCCAAAGACAGCACATGCATCTTGTGGGGTGACGAATAGGGTGTGCAGTGAGACCTGTGTGCCTGGGCAGGGGGAGAACTCTACAGATGAAGTGGACATTTTTTTTTAAGTTGCTTCAATGATTACAGAAAGCCAGACAAAAACTGAGTCTTGAGGATTGCTCTTAGAAATTGTCTTCATAATCAATTCACACATGAAGGTACACGTTGCCAGCACTTAGGTCAGAAAGCACAAAAGAACACTAAAATGAAAAACCAAAAAGTGCAAAAAGAAACACAGTCCAGCCAGGCGCGGCGGCTCACGCCTGTAATCCCAGCACTTTGGGAGGCCGAGGTGGCTGGATCACCTGAGGTCAGGAGTTCAAGACCAGCCTGACCAACATGGAGAAATCTCATCCCTACTAAAAATACAAAATTAGCCTGGCATGGTGGCATATGCCTGTAATCCCAGCTACTCGGGAGGCTGAGGCAGGAAAATCGCTTGAACCCAGGAGGCAGAGGTTGTGGTGAGCCGAGATTGTGCCACTGCACTCCAGACTGGGCAACAAGAACGAAACTCCGTCTCAAAAAAAAAAAAAAAGGCAGCACGCTCGCTCACACTTTGGATGCACTTCACTTCATGGTGGCGAAGGAATCACAGCCGCCGGCACAAGGCTGAGTGTGTGAGGAATTATGTGTTCCCAGCTTCACTTCCACAAAATTACATGGTCCCAGCATCACTTTGACAAAAATTAGATTTTTGCTCCAAATGGCAAAAATCAATATAGTCAAATACTTTCCATGTCTTCTTTTTGTTGTTCTAAGAATGACACACACATCCTCTTAAGACTAGTCTTTCTCTCACATACTGAGCACTCACAACCCTTTGATACTCCCCACTAAAGGGCATGTCATGGGCTTTCTCTGTGCAGAGGAAGAAGCCTGCACATAAAGAAGAGAAAGTGGGAAACAGATTTACACCAGGAATTGGTGAAGCCCCTTCCCTGCCCACCAGCCAGACGTGGGTGTCCCCTAGACAGAGACTACTGCTCTGGGCAGGAAGTGTGGACGATGAAGCCAAGGACTGCATTTTCTACAGCCAACCGCGGTCCCTGAATAGGGGCTTGCAGTGAAGACAAAAATCATAAGCATTGCTGACAGACCAACAAAGGCCAGGCCATGCTGGTTGTTTTTTTGTAAGCGACGTTAATACAGTACGCTGGTAAGAGACCCGAGCTTTGCAAAAACTGTATCATATTAGTTACTTAGACCCTTTTCATCATGGATAACAAGGAATTTTCTGTTTTTGGTAGAACAAAGTGGACAATCTGGCCACTTATCTTCTGCTCATGCTTTGGATTTCGACACAATTATTTTTTCCTAAGAAAGCTGTAAGTGAAATTCCCTTATTCCAGTTGTACCATACAATCACCCTCCTGGCAAATTTTATACTTCAGAGTGCAGTCACTTCATTGATTAATGACTGGCCCCTAAGAAGTTCCAAGAAGCAGGCACAGCATCTGTTCTTGCTTAACAAGCAATCCCCACTGTCAGTCGCAGCGTCTGACCCACACGGCCGGCATTTTTACCTCTGGGTTCTCACTGAGCTCCCAAGCAAGCTGGCTGGAATTTGCTGTTGTTAGAGACAGGGTCTCACTATGCTTCCCGTGCTACATCTGAACTCCTGGGCTCAAGTGATTCTCCCACCTCAGCCTTCTAAGCAGCTGGGACAAGAAGCATGCGCCACTGCACCAGGCTCGCTGGCTGAAATTGTGTAAACACTAGCCTCTCTCCGTGTGTGATTTTGGGACAGGTCAACTACTTTGCTGGTCCACTACCAGTCATCAAGAAGTATAACAAGGAGCAAGGACAGAGGCTATTGGCTGAGATGAAAAGAATAATGGCCCAAGAAGCTTTCACATATGGGTGTGATGGGGAGAGGGGTCTTACTTTCTTAGGCAAGTCACATTTCACTTTCTTCCCAAGCTAACCACCAGAACCCAGAAAACAGGGAATGTGTCTAGTTTGAGAAGTTTGCTGAAGGACCACTTGGATGGTGAAGCCAGCAGGGTAGAGATGTGATAGAAATACGACTCCAAGACAGTCAATATTCTTCAAGTAACAGACAATAGCATAGATACGGATGGATCGGCCTCACATAAAAACAATGCCCTTACTGAAATGCATGCTGTTTGGGGAATGGATCGCATCTCACTCATACCTAACAAGGAAATGACTGCCCTCTCGCAGTGTGCTGAGGATTTCCCTAGAAGACTCCATGCGGAAAAGGCAGGCATGCATATACATTCTAGAAAATGAAAATACGTTAGTGCAAGGCAGACTGCAACCATAACTAACAACTATGTGAATTCTTTAGTTATAAGAAGGAGCTTATATATAAAGTTAACAGTGCGTAAGTGGGTTAGATTTTGGCTGTTATATAAAAATTTGCATTTCAAATAAACCATGAGTAGCTAAGGCAAATGGACCGATGAGCCCGGAGGACATTTAAACGGAAGTGCTCATTTTAATGACAAACCTTAGAGCTCTAAAGGAAGGGAGGGGGCACAGACTGGCAAAAAACAAAAACAAAAAAAAAACACACATGCTTAAGAGAACAAAGTGTGTTATGTGTTAGCATGGATCACTTTCAAGGATGAGAAAGGTTTGGAGGGTCTTATATAAGTGATAGTAATCAGAAAAATGGTATTTTGGGCTGTTACAAGGACTGTATTCTTTAGGGGGGAAGCAAATTACGTTCGAACATTAAAAAAAAAAAAGATAATATTTGAGAATAGAACCCATTGAGGAAAACAGCCTGTTTCCGATACTAAAATGTGCAACATGTGATGTCCTTCTAGAGCCCCTGACTCACATCATGCTCTCTTAGACAGCAAGGAAGAATCCCACTGGCTTCTTCCCTCACATCCAATAATACTCTTTCCTCAGTCCCTCAACAAAAACAGGTTCATCACGTTTAAGCACTTGAAAAGCCATACATCTTCACCTTTGCCCTTGTTTTGACAAACTTTCTCTTCTCTAAAGAAAAAAGAAAAAAATGCTCCCACAAGGAACACAAAACCAGCATGTATAGCATGAGATACCACATGAACCATGATGATGAATCCAGGTTTGCAAGGTAAAGAGGAAAAGACTCAGACCAACATCACAGTTTTATATAAAAATGCATTCGAAACTGCCAGGTGTGGTGGTGCACCTGTGGTCCCAGCTACACAAGAGGCTGAGGCAGGAGGATCACTTGAGCCCAGGAGCTCAAGGATGCAGTGAGTTATGTTCGCACCTGTGAATAGCCACCGCACTCTAGCCTGGGCAACATAGCAAGACCTCGTCTCCAAAAAAAAAAAAAAAGTATATGAAGATGGGATTTCTGGCCTTGATCATTCCAGAAGACCCTGAGATAGCCTCAGCATGTCCACTGGCTTAGATTTTGCTCTTTTTGACTTAGATTACTTGGAGATGTGATTACAGGGCTGAAAGAGAAATGTTTGTGCCCATGTACACAGACATGCACACCAATTATGGTAAGATGCATGCTTATACGTTGCTTCACATTAAGACAGAGGCGCGTTAACAGAAAAACTCACACCTTGTCTTTATTAATTGCTTGAATATTAAACTGACAACCTTTACACAAACATGAATGTAATTGCATAGTTCTAATGGGGACTAGGTGTAGATAAACACATTTGGTGCCAGTAAAATTGTAAAAAAAAAAAAAAAAAAGTTCAAAGAACTACTGTAAACATTATTCCACTACTGGCTCCTGGGAAAGAATTTGCAAATACAAAAAAAGGGCAAGAATAATAGCTAACATGTATAAGGTGATATCATATAACAATGTTTTCACCATCACAACATCCCATGCAATCGGTACAATTGTTATCATGATTTTACAGACGTGCTAAAAGGTTAAGTAACTTGCCCAAGGTCACACAGCCAATAAACAGCAGGGCTGAACTTCGAACTCAAGCCAACAGAATCCAAACTCTCTGCTCTAGAATCCAAGCTGCACTGCCTGCCTTTCTATGGAAAAATATCTATAACTCTCTACGGAATGGCACAAGTTCAACGGATGAAAAACAAAAATAGAGTTCCAGGTTCCACAAAAACTCCTGCATTGCTAAGTTATATCACATTGCACACAAAAACCAATCACAATCTACTTCTTACTTCTCCATTTCCCACAACCCATTTGCCCTGCAATCACAAGATGCTCCAAGTTCACCTCTAATGTGGAGCTTTCAAGATCTTCCATCCTACAGCTCCTCCCAAGTCACTCTCACACAGACACTCTGCCGTGATATGGACACACACTGCACCTTTCCACATCTATGCTTTCCTTAATTCCGAACAATGTCCAAAACAATTTTGACACCCACCTTTTCTAACATTGCCATCGGTCCGTGACTGCACACACCTGTTACCAACTTTCCCCATCTACACTCCCGTTGCCTTACAGTAAGAACCATTAAATTAGCACTTAAAAATTACCTTATATTCTTGTTACGAAAACGGACGTGCCCAGGACAAATCCTTTTTCTGAGTCCAACATTTCCACCCACCATTTGCTGAGCACGTCAACAACTTTTACAGTAATAGTTGCAATTTGAACCTGTTAAGGAAACAGCTACTCCCTTTATCTAGTATCAAGTGACTTTTATGTGCCTTAACACACTTGCTCTGCAATCCTACCTGTGTTATAGTGACAATTTGAGGTTTGTTCAAAGGAAAAATAAACTTAACGCCCTATCAAATCATTACAAAGTGGAGTTCGAATTGTATGCAACATAAAGGTATATATGAGTTTCTCTTCTAGGGCCCCCATTTAGCTTTTTTCACAATGCACCTGTTTGTCTATAAATTGTTCACATTGATTTGTGTGTTTTATGTATAACACACAATAAGCACTGCCCTAGCCTGTGTTTCTCCTGATCATACAGGACTGTGGGTGTGTGTGAGATGGAGAGAAGTTCATGACATCACAACCAACCCTGGAGAAAAGTGCAGAATGGGGAGGAGCATAAATTACCAGCACACGAGTCATACTCCAAAACTCAACTCTGATGTCTGGCTTTCAAGACCTTCCATTTTATGGCTCTTCCCAAGCTATTCTCTACCAACCCCGCAGAAGAGGGCAGAATGCAGAGGAGAGTAAATAAGGGGATGAGAACGCTGACGAATATAGCCATTGTCCCTTCTTCAAGAGCAGTAATAAAGTTACCTTACAAGCTGTTTAACCAAGAGCCTGGAGGATGACAATACAAAGAGTAGACACAAGGGGGAGCCAATGGGTCCATCTTAAAAGTAACTGGAGACCAGGAAATTGGGCTTTTAAGAACTTTAAATTCCACAAACAAGCCACAAAATGGGAATGAATGAAGTCTAAGAGTAACAACAGATGCCATGAAGGAAAGCAGCAAAGAGCAGGAGACACTGAGATTTCTGATTTTTAAATTCAGTTCTGAACTGAATTAAAAAACCAAAAGAATTTTTTTAATCGTGTTCTTCAACGTGAACTCAAAAACAAACAACATTTGAAAAGGATGACTTGGGAATGGCTCACTCACATACTAGCAAAATGTCAAAATTTTTTATGGTATACAAATTTGATGTTGAAGAAAAAAGTAAAGAGTAATTTTTAAAATTCCCTGCCTTTGTTAAACTTAACACTACTGCCCCCCATAAACCACAAAAATTGTAATGTTAATGGGCTTCTCTTAGCTTCTCCTATATTGTATTCTATTTTTAACCTTCAAGATAAAAAAAAACCTATCTGAAATGCATGTCGGTTCCAGATAAACTGACCTTAATTCCAGGAAGTGTTCTATGATAAATATATTGTCAGTAAAGGTTTTAAATATTGCTACTAAAGATGTAATTATAGATGCTCAAGTTTTCGTACTATTGAAGTACATTAATTAAAACTTGGCACAGTTGAAGGAAATCAGAGAACATATGGAAGGAGAGTGACGTGCATTTCATATCGAGGGTAGCATAATTATTACTTTTGATAAAGATGTTCAGAAGAAGGCGAGAACGCTGTGCCTGTAATAACCTTAATCATCATTTCAATACAAAAGAACCAATCCATCAAAATCCAAAAGGATTTGCTTATTGTTATGCTTTTAGAAAGCTCATCAGGTATTTCCAAAAGCTTCCTAATGACAATAATTAAACATCTGGTAATGGTGACCTACTTGTGGCTGCTGAACTTCCTTGGATAGTCTTTCCCATTAATTATGTACATGCTGGGAACTGAGAGAGAATTTACATTATGAATAATAACTCAGGACCGCAGGAGAAGTCAGAAACCGACAGGGGCAACTCCCTGCTGTCCTCACTGCTATCTGTATTAAGGCCTTGTTAGCGCTCTTGTATTTGGGAACAGATGCTACATAAAAATTGCAAAAGCACCAAGCTAAGGCATGCATGCATCTTGATGTAAACATGTTGTGAGGAAACAGCCTTCTAATAAACATTCAACACTGTGCCTAAGGGAGAGAAGAGACAAGCTGTCACATTTTCTACTTTTTACTCTGTGTAGAATTACGATCTGATGCAAACTTTGACCCTAAACTTATCAAATAAGGCCCAGGTCTGTTCTAGCCTTGGCAACTGCATAAATAAGAAAAGCCAGATCACAGCTGGGCATGATGGCTCATGTCCGTAATTCCAGCACCTCTGGGAGGGCTGATTGAGGCCGTAAGTTTGAGATCAGCCTGGGCAACAGAGGAGATCCCACCTCTACCAAAAAAAAGAAGTCAGAAAAGCCAGATCGAGAACATGCACACTTTCAAACATTTCATAGTTCCTTAAATTTCAGGGTGAAATGGGAGAGAAAGGTAGGAACTGAGACAATGATGTTTGTATTGGCCTGAAATTCATCTGGTGATGAAATAATTATTGTCCAAAAAAAAAAAAGTCTATATGGATCTATTTGACAATCACCTGATAACCATTTATTCTCATTGGATCTGTGTCCTTCCCCAAAGCCACATGATTTTAGTAATTAACACATCACTGTCACCTTTCTGCTTCTCAGTTTTTTTTGTTGTTGTTGTTGTTTTTTTTTTTGAGACGGAGTCTTGTTCTGTTGCCCAGACTGGAGTACAGTGGCACGATCTTGGCTCACTGCAACTCCGCCTCCTGGGTTCAAGTGATTCTCCTGTCTCAGCCTCCCGAGTAGCTGGGATTACAGGCACACGCCACCACGCCTGGCTAATTTTTGTATTTTTAGTAGAGACGTGGTTTCGCCATGTTGGCCAAGCTGGTCTCAAACTCCTGACCTCAGGTGATCCGCCTGCCTGGGCCTCCCAAAGTGCTGGGATTACAGGCATGAGCCACCATACCTGGCCACTTCTCAGCTTTTTAAGAGATCAACAGCCGGGCGTGGTGGCTCACGCCTATAATCCCAGCACTTTGGGAGGCCGAGGTGGGCGGATCACGAGGTCAGGAGATCGAGACTGTCCTGGCTAACACAGTGAAACCCTGTCTCTACTGAAAATACAAAAAATTAGCCGGGCGTGGTTGCAGGCACCTGTAGTCCCAGCTACTTGGGAGGCTGAGGCAGGAGAATGCCCTGAACCTGGGAGGCGGAGCTTCCAGTAAACCGAGATTGCACCACTGCACTCCAGCCTGGGCGACAGAGCAAGACTCCGTCTCAAAAAAAAAAAAAAAAGATCAACAACATAAGTGGATTTATTCAAATGTTTTTTTAAAAATGTGTTTTATACCTTTTGGTAAAGATGTAAAAATAAGTACTAGTACTAATAACTAGACACTATTTTAAATTTCAATATTCCTTAGAATAAATTCAATTTGTTGAATTCTGAATATCATTTAATAAATGCCAAAAATAAGGTCAGGATCGAGTAAGGAAAACAAATCACAAAACAAATCCTTAATATAAGGAAGAGGGTAAACAGGTAACTGCAGCACACCTACCACCCGCGGAACTGAGGAAATTCGGTTATGAGAACCTGAAGCTTGAAGGCGGCACCAGGGGCAGATGGTACCCACCCTCCGAGGAGAAGATGCTGGGGGCTGAAGCTGAGGCATGAGGAGCTTAGCAGAAGGACCTCGGTGCTGATTCTGTTAAGGGGGCCTAAAGATGTGGACAGGGGGAAAAAATCTAAAAACGAGAAGGAACTGCCAATTAATGACTATTGCTGGGCAATGCAGACAGGAACAGGAAGCAAACAAGGGCCATGTCCCCCCTCCTGCCTGCCAGGCTCCAGCTCCCTCTAAAGCTCCAGGGAGCAGCAAAGGAGACGTCTCCTCGAAAAGCAGAGCACAAATGGCTGAACCGCAGCTAAGAAATAACAACTTAATCCTGGTGCATTCTGAGCCTCAATTTCCTCACCTATAAAATGGACAAAACACCAGAGCCCATTCACAGAGTTCACCACGTGTGTTAAAATAAGTACAGCATTTATAATTGTGCATGTCACAGAAGACATGCTAAATTTATATATATTATTTTCAAAGTGTTTTAGTTTCTACAATTTCACTGCTTAGAATTTACCTCCAAATTCCATGTTCTTAGTGAAGAGTAACGCAATGCAAGAGCACACACACTACTGGCTTGGTACAGACCCTCAGGAATCAGATCCTGAAAGGCAGACCCAGCACAAAGTGAGGAACCAGGAAACCTGCACCTCCCAAGAGGCTCTGCCTCCAAGGAGCCTTGACACAGGACAAACCAACACATGTCATCTGCCCTGAGTTTCCTCCACTAAATAACAGAGCAAGATAAAATTATTTCTAAGGGTTTTTTTCCCAGCATTTAAAAATGTTAATTACAAAAACTCTTTTTAGTTTTTTTAATGATCTAATTTGCCACACTTGCAAAAAAGTAGAGAGGATAATTTATTGAACTCCTATGTATCACTCACTCAGCTGTAGTAATTATTAATCTTCGCCAAAACTATTTCATTGCTTCACTTTTTTTATTTTTGGCTGGGGTATTTTAAAGGAAGTGCCACTCACGTTGTAGCACCCAGAGGCCATTTCTTAATGGTTCATAGGATAATGCTAGATGATACATAATAACATGTAAATGAAGACATAATAGCATACATGAATAAAGGTGTATGAATTCTTTTCCTTAAGGTACACATCTAGATCACTTTTTATTTCCCCCCCACTGTGAATCAATTTACATTTTTAATGTAAAAGGATGGTGAAAATGACTCCACTGAAAAAGCCACCAAGCTCCACTCAGGATAATACTATTAATTTCTAATTCATACCACCTGACTCAGTAAAGCCTTACTTCTCTTCTTCCTGTAGTGCAAGTTAGGTACCTAGTTAGAACCTGTTTTACTAAGCCAGGCCATCTAGGTTATAAAACACAAACCCAAGGGCCTTCAATGGTAGGTACTTTTTGCTTCCGCGCATGCATTTTCTTCCCTAGAAATAATCCATTCAAAGGTTAGTTACATTAGCCACAAACTAGAATTAGCATCTTCATTTTCAAAAAATGAATTTACTAAGAAGTACTCAGAAATCTCTCAGAATTTATTTAACTTTGTGGAAGGCAGAAAACATATTAATTTAAAATGCATATGTTTTCCCCAAATCTTCCCCTCTATTGTTGAAATAACCCATAACATCAATAACTCTAAGAAAACACAATGTAAACTGTAACCTAAAATACTAGCCAAACATAGCTACATATTACATGCAATTTTTCCCCCACCTCTCCCTCCATTGTGTGTATTTCTCTCCTAACTCCAATTATTGGGAGAAGATAATTTTATAATTTGAAACTACAATTTCTAAACATTTCCTTGATTTTAATTAAAGCTTATCAAAGGACAGAAGTTTAGGTAACAACAAATAATATATAGATAAATACTTACATTATCTATGCTTATTTTTCTCTAAAAAGGGGCAATTTAAAAGTTAGAATAAAATTTTAGTACATAAAGAACATCTTTAACACAGGGGTATTTCCAAAGGAGCTTACACAGATGTATGTCACTGTGCACAGGGCTGCACTACACACCTGGGTTTAAGGGAGCCTCGGAGGGCATGGCCATGTACACAGCAGCCCTCATCACACGGATGCTGAAATGCACAGCAAAACCGGGCAAATGGCAATGCATTTCAGAATAAAGTGTATCTGTCATCCGCTCACTGACCTGAATGCACACCAATGCATGTGTGAATGGACAATTCTCAGGGTTAGAAAGTGTAAGTTCAGCAACCACTAGGCATCCTTTGGCTGAAGTTGCCAACACCAGATTCCATCAGTACCAAATAGGATAGCAATTCCTGCACAGCAAGAATGCAAGGAACTAAGGCACAAAACAGAAGCTATGCTTGGCTGTTTCCAGACTGGAAAGTTATTTTAAAACATCACACAGAAATATTGTGTTTCATTATAATTTTTTAAATTTTTTTTGGTTGTGCGCCAATTTATCCCTAATACTCAATACTACCACTGAGAAGCTGAATCTACTGACATAATGAAATAGTAATGTAAATAAATGTTACTTTTTAAAAAATAGAACTGACAACATTCTTTTCTTTTGCACATTAAATTCACTTTTTACATGGGGCAGAAACACTCAGATTATGACTAACGGGACTGGTAGAGATAGTTGGAGGATTCTGTGTAACACAGCGGTTTTCAGCTTTTGACATAACATAGCCCTTCAGAGCATCATGGGAATCTCAGTTTTTTAAAAAAGTCATTTTTAATTGAAGCTATAATCACTCTACTTGAGAAACAAGGAACAAAAAGATGCATTTCTTGTACCCAATGTGCTGACAAAGCTAACTCATCTATAATTAATAAAGGAACAGTTTATTATGAAACAATACAGAGTTTCAAATATGCTAAAAGAAATGTACAAATAAGGTATCTCGGGACATTTATACAGTGCAAATGTCAAACTTTTGTATTGATCATGCCTGATTAGGGTCCTTTTCCCCAAATTTGATGAAAGAACATGAATTGGCTAACCACCACTCTGATGGCCTGATGGGTTAATCAATACAAAGCAACCTGGTAGGAGAAAAACGGGCAAATCTATTTTCTACGGAGGTTAGAAAAAGCAAGTTAGAGCTATTAGTAGAGCCGGATGTTTTATTGCATAGAATAAAGGGGGAAGAAGCAAGAATGAACATGACCTATTTATTCATCTGCAGCAAAAATTGGGCCTGGCTATGGTCCATCCATCATCTGGCCTTCATCCAGATTCAATGGTCTATAATTAAAGAATCACAAAGATCAGAATTGTTATCAAATGTCGGGCAAAACAGCTGTCAAAGGTGGGACCGCCCAGACAGTAAATGAGATAAGAGGCTCTGACTTTCAGACAAGCCCTTCAGTGTGGAAGGTGGGGCATTTTATCCAATCAACGTTAGATAAAGGTTCCTAATCATGGAGTAGTGCAGCAGTCCAAGAAAGAGGCAGATTTCTACCCTGAAAGCCCCACTGGAAAGAAGATCCTGCAGCCAGATCCTGCATGTAAGCACCCTGCGGAGATGGTTAAATTCTGCTCCTTTGACCTGCAGGCCTAACCGTGAAGGCTACTACCAGGCAGGGAGCTACTTAAGACAACTGCTCGGCTGACATCTCGGAGTGCCCAAAATGAACTTCTTCTGGCCCTTTCATCAGTATTCCTCATTCTCAAAATGTTCCCTTTCCCCAACATCACCGATCATCAGAAAAATGCAAATCAAAACTACAATGAGATATCATCTCACCACAGTTAAAATGGCTTTTACCCAAAAGACAGGTAATACAAAGGCTGGCAAGGATGTGGAGAAAAAGGAAACCTCATACACTGTTGGTAGG
Organism: Gorilla gorilla gorilla; assembly: GCF_029281585.2. Taxonomy (NCBI): domain Eukaryota; kingdom Metazoa; phylum Chordata; class Mammalia; order Primates; family Hominidae; genus Gorilla; species Gorilla gorilla. The sequence goes on along the minus strand of NC_073232.2, from coordinate 84,436,030 downwards.
AATGTAAATTAGTACAACCACAATAGAAAACCATTTGGAGGTTCCTTAAAAACTAAAAACACAGCTATCACATGATCCAGCAATCACACTGCTGGGTATATAACCTAAAGAAAGGAAATCAGTACATCAAAGAGATATCTGCACTCCTATGTTCACTGCAGCACTATTCACAATAGCCAAGATTTGGAAGCAAACTAAGTTTCCATCAACAGATGAATGAATAAAGAAAATCTGGTACATACACACAATGGAGTACTATTCAGCCATAAAAAAGAATGAGATCAGCCAGGTGCGATGGCTCGCACCTGTAATCCCAGCACTTTGGGAGGCAGAGGTGAGAGGATCACTTGAAGCCAGGAGTTTGAGACCAGCCTGGTCAACATGGTGAAACCCCATCTCTACTAAAAATACAAAAATTAGCCCAGCGTGGTATTAGATGCCTGTCATTCCAGCCACTCGGGAGGCTGGGGCAAGAGAATCCCTTGAACCTGGGAGGCCAATGTTGCAGTGAGGTGAGATAGTGCCACTGCACTCCAGCCTGGGTGACAGTGAGAAACTGTCTCAGAAAAAAAAAAAAAAAAAGAATCGAACTGAAGACCACTATGTTAAGTGAAACAAGCCAGGGACAGAAAGACAAACATTGCATGTTCTCACTCATTTGTGGGAGCTAAAAATTAAAACAACTGAAATCATGGAAATAGAGAGTAGATGATGGTTACCAGAGGCTGGGAAGGGTGCGGGGCTGGGAGCAGGGGAGTGGAGTTAATGAGTACAAAAATACAGTTAGAAAGAATGAATAAGAACTAATATTTCCTAGCAGAGCAGGGTGACTATAGTCAACAATAATTTCATTGTACATTTAAAATAACTAAAAGAGGCCAGGTGCAGAGGCTCATGCCTGTAATCCTAGCACTTTGGGAGGGCCAGGGCGGGCAGATTGCCTGAGCTCAGGAGTTCAAGACCAGCCCGGGCAACATGGCAAAGCCCCATCTCTACTAAAAATACAAAAAAAATAGCCAGGCATAGTAGTGCATGCCTGTAATCTTAGCTACTCGGGAGGCTGAGGCAGGAGAATTGCTTGAACTCGGGAGGCGGAGATTGCAGTGAGAGGAGATCGCACCACCGCACTCCAGCCTGGGCAACAGAGCTTTGTAACACGAAGGATAAATGCTTGAGGTAGATATCCCACTCAATCTCATGTCATTATTAGTCATCACATGCCTGTACCAAAATGTTTCTTATGCCCCATAAATACACACACCTAATATGTATCCACAAAAATAAAAAATTTTTTAAAAAAGTTCCTTCTCTACTTCCAAGCATCTGATTTTAGACGAAGATGGAGCTGACAGGCCCACTGAACACAGTGGGGTGGCACCCTGTTTATGCTTCAGAGGTTCCAGAAGTGTAAAACATTTTAAAGAAGCTGTGTCATTCTTCTATTCATCCACAAAACTTTTCATTTCCCCCTCAGTTTTTGTTATTCCCAAAGAATTCTTTAAAAGAAAAAAAAAAAACAGAACATGTATTCCGTGACCAATCACTGAAATTCTGAAGATGAGGTGCAGTAGCTGGCCGTCGGGTCTGGGTGCTGTCCTTCATGGAGCCCAGGCCTGAATCTGTAGTGTACAATGTTTAGGCGCCTCATTCGACCAGCCCTGGTGTTGCTTCGTCTTTTCGCCTTGGCACTCCAGTTCTGCCTTCTCTTGGCTTAGCAGGTTGGGGCCTCAGGGCCGCAGCAGCACAGGGAGTGTGTCCAGCTGCGATGTTTCCCTAAGGATGACACTCCCTTCCTCATCTCGCTTCTGCCGCCGGGACCAAAGAGACCAGAGGTGGGAGTTCTTCTTTTTAATACATTTGGTCATGTCACTGTCTGAATCAATAGCAAAGGCAATTGAAAATCTTCTTCTTTTTTCTTTTGAGACAGAGTCTCGCTCTGTTGCCCAGGCTGGAGTGCAGTAGCGTGATCTCGGCTCACTGCAACCTCCACCTCCCGGGTTCAAGCGATTCTCCTGCCTCAGCCTACCAAGTAGCTGGGATTACAGGTGTGCACCCCCAGGCCCGGCTCATTTTTGTATTTTTAGTAGAGGTGGGGTTTCACCATGTTGGTGAGGCTGGTCTCAAAATCCTGACCTTGTGATCCGCCCACCTCAGCCTCCCAAAGTGCTGGGATTATAGGCGTAAGCCACTGCACCTGGCCTTTTTTGAGACGGTGTCTCCCTGTGTTGCCCGGGCTGGAGTGCAGTGGTATCTCAGCTCACAGCAGCCTCTGCCTCCCGGGTTCCAGAGATTCTCCTGCCTCAGTCTCCTGGGTAGCTGGGATTACAGGCATGTGCCACCACACCCAGCTAATTTTTGTATTTTTAGTAGAGACAGGGTTTCACCATGTTGGCCAGGCTGGTCTCAAACTCCTGACCTTAGGTAATCTGCCCACTTTGGCCTCCCAAAGTGCTGAGATTACAGACCTGAGCCACCATGCCTGGCCCAGAAACCTTTTTCTTAGTCAAATTAGCAATTGCTACAGTCTGTCATTTCAGACAAGGCTGTGAAGAGGTGTGTGCCGGACAGGTCTTAGCATGTAGAATGTTGAATCCCCTTCTCTGATTCACTTCTCTTCTATGATGGCTTACAGAGAATTTGTAGACAGTACAGAACTGCTTCCTGGTGTGTGTGTGTGTGTGGTGTGTGTGAAGAGAGAGGGAGAGACAAAGACAGGGAGGGAAAGAGAGGGGGAGAGGGAGGGGGATCCTACTGAATAGAGGCAATATAAGTAAAACCACAATTACAAAGTTTTTTTAAAAATAAAAAAAAATCTGCCTAACTTTTCATGCCTAATACAATCAAAGTTATTAATAATTAAGATTTCTAGAATGTGTTTATTAAAATAGCAATTCAAATAAGCTAGGGGATAATCATACTAAAAAAGAAATTCTAAGGCTGGGCGCATCACATGCCTGTAATCCCAGCACTTTGGGAGGCCGAGGCAGGTGGATCACCTGAGGTCGGGAGTTCGAGACCAGCCTGACCAACATGGAGAAGCCCTGTATCTGCTGAAAAAACAAAAAAAAAAATAGCCAGGCGTGGTGGCACATGCCTGTAATCCCAGCTCCTCAGTAGGCTGAGGTAGGAGAATCACTTGAACCTGGGAGGTAGAGGTTGCAGTGAGCCAAGATTGTGCCATTGCACTCCAGCCTGGGCAACAAGAGCGAAACTACATCTCAAAAAAATTTTTAAAAATTTAAAAAAAAGAAATTCTGGGCCTGGCACGGTGGCTCACACCTGTAATCCCAACACTTTGGGATGGCGAGGCAGGCGGATCATGAGGTCAGGGGTTCGAGACCAGCCTGGCCAATATGGTGAAACCCCACCTCTACTAAAAATACAGAAATTAGCCTGGCATGGTGGCACGTGCCTATAGTTCCAGCTACTCAGGACGCTGAAGCAGAAGAATCACTGGAACCCAGGAGGTGGAGGTTGCAGTGAGCCAAGACGGCACCACTGCACTGCAGCCTGGGCTTTTTGAGACTTCGTCTCAATTAAAGAAAAGAATAGAACAGAATAGAACAGAACAGAACAGAACAGAACAGAACAGAACAGAACAGAACAGAACAGAAAAGATTAGATTCTAGGCCAGGCGTTCACACCTATAATTCTAGCACCATGGGAGGCCAAGGCAAGGGGCTTACTTGAAGCCAGGAGTTTGAGATCAGCTTGACAACCAAGTGAGACCCTGACTCTACAAAAAAAAAAAAAAATTTAAATTAGCCAGGCATGGTGGCTATGCCTGTAGTCCCAGCTACTTGGAAGGCTGAAGGCTGATGCGGGAGGATGGCTGAGCCCAGGAAGCTGCAGTAAGCCAGGATTACACCAGTGCACTCTAGCCTGGATGACAGAGCAAGATCTTACCAAAAAAAAAAAAAAAAGCCAATTCTCAAACAAAGAAAAATCCCCATTTAAGTACAGAAGGTATATTACTGAACTCCAGCATGTACATATTCATACCATGCTGACTAATTACATGGCTGATCAAGCAGCCAGAAACTGATCCTGATTCCAATTACTATTGAGTTTCTTCATGATACAGAACAAAAATGTCTGAGAATCTCAAGTTCTCCATGCTCCTTGACAAAGCTTAGAAGTTAATTCAGTATCACCATTAGACTCTAGGTGGCACTCGAGGAATTGCTCAAGAAAACACCGAGCACATTGCCAGATACTTAGGTCCACCCTTACTAACGTCCAGGAGTCCACAAAAGGATTCCTCATGTGTTGTACTTCTGCTTCTGGACTCCTTCGCCTCACCCTCAGCCCTCCAGGCAGGAAGAGAGGGACAGGGCAGGCACACCTAACATGGGATTGACAGTTCCAAAACCTGAAGCCTTCAGTTTTCAATCTGACCTTGTTTGGAGGACCTAATTTGGAAACCAGACCTTGATTTGCATACAGAACCTTCCACCTCACCTACCCCTGCCCCTCAAAAAAAAAAAAAAAAAATATATATATATATATATATATATATATATATATACACACACACACACATACATTTCAGACCTTTTAGAATATTTCAGATATATTCTAAACTTGGCTGGGCACAGTGAGTCATGCCTTGTAATCCCAGCACTTTGGGAGACCAGGGTGGGTGGATCACCTGAGGACAGAAGTTTGATATCAGCCTGGCCAACGTGGTGAAACCCTGTCTCTACTAGAAATACAAAAATTAGCCGACGTGGTGGCGCATGCCTATAATCCCAGCTACTCAGTAGGCTGAGACACGAGAATTGCTTGAACACGGGAGGCAGAGGTTGCAGTGAGCTGAGATCACACCACTGCACTCCAGCCTGGCCAACATAGAACAGGTAGTGTATAAAAAGATTATTGATACATAAGTTGAGAAATAGGTTAGAAAATCCAAGAACAAAATCCAAACATTAAAATGAACAAATCATCTGCAGCAAATCTAGATTGCTAGTAGGAGTGATCTTTCTGCTAAAGAAATGCCAATAGGTCAAAAATAGAAGTTTCATTTCTAAAGAAAGAACAGACCAAACCCCAAGTATCATTCCACAAGGTTTCACAAAGCACATCTGTCAATGTCTAAAGCATCCCAGAGGCAGTGGTGGGAAGATCAATGGTGCCTTTCTCTGCAGTGGCATTTACCACGGTGTTACCGATAGTAGTGCAGGAATTTAAGGCTACAAAATTGTCACCTATTCATCACTGAACCATAAAAACACAATGGGGAAAAAAGATATTTGATAGCCTTTGGCACTGAAAAATGCCTAATGATTTAAGATGATTTTGTTTCTAGCCATATTGGAAAAGTATTTGCTAGATGATTCTAAGCATTAAGGCATTCATATAGGGGTGATATCGGACAAACTCATCTTTCTAGTCCAGGCCAGTAAGACCAGCCCCAAAATTGACAGCCAGCTTGAATAGGCATGGCAAATTAAGCAGAATATAAATATCAGCCACTGAGGCTAATGTTTACTTTTAAATTCCACAAGAAACAAATAATATTGTGATGACATTATTAAGGATAACACATCATGCTAAGCTCCATTCTCCTCCGTGCAGCCTGAAGGAGAAATCATCTGCTGCTTTAATGTTCCAAAGTTACATAAAGGGGAATGAGAAGAAGGGATGTTCTTAAACTAGGGGAAGAGAAGGTGCAGTACACTAATGGTGCATGTCTCCTGCTCAGCCTTTAACTTCCTGCATGGAGTGAGGATGGATACGGATTGTCCTCAAGCGGCCTGAAATGGTCAAGGTGGAAAAATAAGCAAGACAGTAACTACCATGGGTTCATAAATGCAAGAAAAAAACAGCTAAGCAACAAATAATTTCTCATCTGCAACAACTACAAATGAAAATCATCAAGACTCCAGAACTATGTGCCAAGACAAGCCTCTTTTCTGGCAAATGTCCTGACCTTATTTAAAAAGCTCAGTAAATTTCTTGGCCTTATCAAAAAAGTTCTGTGGTTACTAGCATAAAAATACCTTCCTCTGGAGAACCCTTCTCTTTTCATTATAGTATTGTCTATCATGAGACTTTGTGGGTGCTCTCTACCTGATATAACCTGCTCAGTGCAATTGAATCATAGTTACTGCATCATATCAAAGTTTTGAACTAGGAGTCAGTCATCTATCACAGTTCACATCCATGTGAGTAGCCTCAGGAGAGTTCAAAATCCAGGAAGAACAGACAGAGGAAGATGAAAAACAGACGTCTCTCCTCCTCCAAACCTGGCTCTATAGCATTATTCAGACTCCCACAATATATATATTCAAACACAGGAAGAAGAGAACACTCCAAAGCCTTTTATCTTCAAAGATATATCTTATGGTACATATTTAATTTTCATTGATAAGCAAAAGAAGAAAAATTTGGCCAGGCACAGTGGCTCATGCCTATAATCACAGTACTTTTGGATGCTGCAGTGGGAAGATCGCTTGAGCCCAGGAGTTCAAGACCAGGCTGGGCAACATAGCAAAACCCCGTCTCTACTAAAATTTTTTAAAAGTTTGATTTTTTTTTAAGAGAAACTTATTTGCATAATAGGACCTTCTCAAAGCAAAGATAGATTGGGTATTAATTCATTTCCATTCCATTCATTCATTCATTCATTCAACAAATGTTTACTGAATGCTTATGAGCATTGTTCTAGGACATGGGGATACAGCAGTGAACAGAACAGATTAAAACAGGTGGGAATGTAAATTAGTAAAACCTCTATGAAAAACAGCATGGAGATTTCCCAAAGAACTAAAATTACAACTACCATTTGATCCAGCAATCCCACTACTAGGTTATCTACCCAAAGGAAAAGAAGTCATTATATCAAAAAGATACCTGCACTCATATATGTATCTCAGCACTAGTCACAATAGCAAAGATAGGGAATCAACCTAAGTGTCCAACAACAGATGACTAGATAAAAGAAAATGTGGTATATAGACACAATGGAATACTATTCAGCCATAAAAAAGAATGAAATCATGTCTTTTGCAGCAATATTGATGGAACTGGAGGCCATTATCCAAAGTGAAACAACTCAGAAAGTCAAATACCACACGTTCTCACTCATAAATGGGAGCTAAATAATGTATACACATGGACACAGAGTGTGGAATGATAGACGGTGGAGACTCAGGAGGGTGGGAGGATGGGAGGGGATGAAGGATGGGAAAGTACTTAATGGGTACAGCAACATATTGAATGATGGTTAAAAGCCAAGAATTCACCACCACACAATATATCCATGTAACAAAACTGCACTTGTATTCCTTACGTTTACACAATTTTTAAAACATTTAAAAAAAAATTACCATACCTACTAACAAAATTATGCACCGTAAGAGAGAAGCAGGTGATAATTTGCTTGCAACAAATGAAAAGGAACAAGACCCTTCTCACAAAATACTTATTTTCACATAATTTAATGATTTGATGTTCTGAGTATCTGCATTAAAATGTGATTTTTTAAAAAAATTTATCTAAGGTATCTGACACCTCACATGGTCCTCAAACATAGGTACAAAAACATATTCCAAAAGGATGTATTTAAAATTTGGCTTTCAATCCTATGATAAAAGTAAAATTCTACTAGGAAGAATAAAAATATAGTACTCTTTGACAAAGCTACCTATGTGTCTAAAAGATTTATAGTAAAAAGGTCATTCAAAGTTAGATAACCAGAAAATGGCTAACATGAACAAAGTCACAGGTTATGTTAGCAGGGCTGAGAGATTCTTTATTAGTAACCAGGTTAAACACTTGTATATTGACTTTTTAATTTTGACCCCAAAGCAGGTGGCTTATCTGTGCTCTTATCACGTATAAAGACCATCTCTCTGGCCTGGGAATCTGAGCAGCATTTGGTGGCTAGCCTCCCATCTCCATGCACACGCACCTCTGTGCAGCTGCAGGTGCTTCCTCAGAACTTGAGAAGCCTCAAAACACAAGAGACGCCTTCACGAAAGCTGACATCAATACCAGCCAGCGCGTGCACACCGGCTTGCCAGGCCGCCGCTGGCTCTCAGGCAGGTGATCTGCACCACTATGCTTCTGATTTCTTACTGGGGTGAGCACAGGGCATATGCTCAAATGCCACTGGCTTCTTTCTCAAATCTGTCACTAACAGTTCTATTATCTTCATATCGCCTGGTGCTCTAGACTTCAGTTTCTTCACCTGGCAACGTTTAGGCCAGATTCACTTTGGGACCTTTGCAGGAGGGAGTGAGGGTACCTGACTAGCCCCAACCCCATCCCACTACCACTGGAGATTCTGATTCAGCGAGTCCTGAGTGGTTTCTGGGCATCTATGGGGTGGGATGTGTGAGTGTGTGCATGTTTTAGAGTATCTATAAACACCTAGTGAAACCATGGTTAAGAAATCCTACACTAAATGACAAAGTCAAATCAAGCTGTAAGAATTCAGGGTCCAATCCAATTCCATCCGTGAACAGTTGCAATCCCTTCCCTTGATCAAAGAACTTTGGTGTTGGTTTTGTTTATGCTTTCAATCTTGTTTTTAAGATACAAACAGGGAAGGAACTTGGATCATCATCAACCTGAAGTTGTGTGTAACTGGACCTCCCAGAGAAGACAAGAATACATTTCTACCTCCTCATTTTACAACTGATTACTTTAGCAACACATCGGCGGCCATCAAGGTTTACTAAATTGAGACCAGACCAACTCCAGAGTCATCGGACAGAGGCAGATGCGGTAGCATCTGGCTAGAGAGATGGCGGGCACCTGTCAATGGCTGCTCTTGCAAAAGTTACTGAGACTCGCAGTAAGAATTACAGCCTTCAAATCAAAAGAAATAAGCGTTTAGGCTGCAACACATAGCATAAGACAGTTGCTGTGGGACTTTGCCTGTGAATATAATTTCTGTTGCAATGTCATGGTTCCAATGGAAGTGGAGAAGCATTATAAAGAAATAGTTAACTGCTTTCTGCTTTTAAGAAATAGGTTTGAGTCAGGTAACCCAAACATATCGATAGATATTCTAACGATATAAAATGTTGATTTTGGTAGGGAAAAATAAAGTGATGCATGCAAGTCAAACTTTCACATTAAATAGGATGCATTTAAAATCTCCTTCCTCAAGTAACACATTCATCTAGGCCACAACATTGAAATCTTAATTTTAAAAAAACTTTAAAATTCTTTGGCATTTCATATTAAAATATAGTGGTAAAAAACTAAGAAATCTTATATGCATCACAGCAATGAATACAATCTTTCAAACCACAGAAGAAAATTAAAATCAAGAAAAATACCAAGGAGTTGCTATCACCATACAAGGCTACAAGATAAATTTAAACATCAAGAAAAGCAGAAACTGAAAGGGGTAAAATGCTTGCCAAAATAAGATTATATGTATTTCCACATCAGGGAGAATTGATTCTTTTCACAGTTAATGTAAGTTGTTCTATCTATCGCAAAGATCAGCATTAACTGTACACTCTGTACTTCTGCAAGAATTCAGAAGTAGCACTCCTAAGGTAAAAAAGAAGTAGGTCATGAATTACAAAAACATGCTTTACAGTTTTAAAGATATAACTCTAAGATTTACATATCACAAAAAACTGGGTTTAGTTACATATGATTTTTATTCAAAAGGATAACCTTGGAGGCCAAGGTGTGAGGACTGCTGGAGGACAGGCATTCAAGATCGGCCTGGGCAACACAGGGAGACCCCATCTGTATAAAAAGTGAAAAATTAGCCAGGTATGATGGTGCATGCCTGTCAGCTACTGGGAGGCTGGGGCAGAAGGATCACCCGAGCCCAGGAGTTCGAGGCTGCAGTGAGCCATGATGACGCTACTACACTCCAGCCTGGGTGACAGAGGAGGATTCTGTTTTTTCAAAAAAGAATAACCTCTCTCCCTTTCATGACTGCCATTAGTATTTATGCATAATTTTTATCTTTCTCATCCACAATTAAGATCGAGTACAACCCTGAAAACTTTTAAAGCACAAATTAACATAAATTACAGTGCAGTTGGTTCACAACCCAAAAAGGTAAACAAAAAATTTACCACCAGCTGAGCACCCACTCATTCTAACCAAGCAGCTACAGGTTCCCAGGCAGCATGCTCCATTCATTCTGATCTTACAGAAACAGCTCCTCGCTGTGATCATGTAATCATGTAACTAACAGTTCTCAATATGTACCGTGTTGCCTAACTTTAACTGCATTATATCCACTTTGTATTAATAAACACATGAACGGCCCAGTGCATTGGCTCATGCCTGTAATCCTAGCACGTTGAGAGGCCAAGGCAGGAGGACTGCTTAAGGTCAGGAGTTCGAGGTTCCAGTGAGCTATGATCACACTACTGCGCTCTAGCCTGGGCAACAGAGCGAGGCCCTATTTCTAAAAACACATAACCAGTATGCTCCTTGTAGAAGAACTGTTGCCTTTCAGGAAATATATATTAATCCTCTAACTATATGATCTACATTTTTTTCTTCAAAATAAGCAATGGTTCCATGTTGATCCTCCTGTACTTTGACATCTGTTGCCTGCTTTACTTAATATTATGAAGTGGCAAAAATTCTATCTGGAGTAAGGGATGTGGAATAAGGGTAAAGCTTAAAGACCTTGTCTTGCTTGATTCTTTCTTGATTGAACTGTATTCAGCAGTCTTTTTTGTTGTTAATACCTCTAGGATGATAAATTCCATCCTCTCTCTCACCTATATGTACTTCATTTCTCTTGAACATCTAGGGCTTCAGTGATCTTAACGATTCTATTCTTAAATCCAACCTTATCTCAGCATAGTTTAAACTTGGCTTCCATTTCTGGGAAAAAAAAAAAATCTTCATGGAGATCCGGGAAGCACTGGAAGAATTAATGCTCAACACACTGCATGATATTTCCTTAAAAATAACTAAGGAGAACCTGCTTCAATCCAAATCAGGAATCTCTCTATCTAGGGAGAGCATGATTTTGGGAGAAAGCTTATCTGCCACAGATTCAACTAAAGATAGCAAAAACTTCAGGTGTTTTTTGTTTTTCATTTTAAACTAATTATCTTGAGTACTGTGACATGCACATTTTTACCTAGTTACATAAAGCTAAACTTAATTATTTCAAAAATTATAAGCTATCCTCGAAAATATGAACTGTATTTAAGTTTTGGAACCTCTCATTACTTGTGGTTGGTAAAGGAAGCCAGAACACACAATTTGCACAACACAAGAGTACCAAGAAATCAAGTTCCAGAATATTTTCATATTTACAGAGGAAAGCAATGTCACAAACTTATCAAGAACACATTACTCCTTTAGGGCTGGGGTGACGTTAGTAGCCAACACCACCTTTTCTGCTATGATTAGGAAACTAGTAATGAAGACAATCAACACAATACAAGTATCCACACATATATATTCTGTTTTCTATTTAGGAATCAAAGTTATTCTCTCTACTACAAACAAGAGACAGAGAAGAAAAGATATCGAGACAGAGAGACAGGAAATTGAGACCAGTCTGGGCAACATGGTGAAACCCCATCTCTACTAAAAATACAAAAATTAGCTAGGCATAGTGAAGCATGCCTGTGATCCCAGCTATGTGGGAGGCTGAAGACTCACTTGAACCCGGGAGGGAGAGGCTGCAGCGAGCCAAGATCGCGCCACTGCACTCCAGCGTGGAAGACAGAGCGAGACTCTGCATCAAAAAAAAAAAAAAAAAAAAACAGGAGGAGAGTTCTAATTCCCAACTTGTTACATATTCTTAGCAAGTAGTTTTCTAACACAGCACTTAGCCAGAACATAGGTATGTTTTAATATTTTTTGATGAACAGTTTTGTACTCAAAATTATCCTGGTTATATCTGCATTTCTTCGTTAACATGAAGTAGCACTGTCTATTGTACAAAGAACGACTGTATAAAAAGCACCTCTCCACAAGACATCCCCACCAGCTCGACAGTTTAACACTGCCACAGCAACACCTGAAAGTTACCACCTTTTTCTAGAAATATCAGAATAACCTGCCCCTTAATTTGCATTAATTAAAAGTGGGTATAAACATGACTGTAGAACTGCCCCTGAGCTGCCACCCTGCACTCACTGCCTAGCGGGTAGCCCTGCTCTGCGGGAGCAGTCACAGAGCTGTAACACTACAGCCTCAATAAAGCTGTTTTCTTCTACCACCTGTACGCTCTTGAATTTTTTTTTTTTTTTTTTTGAGGCAAAGTTTCTCTCTGTTGCCCAGGCTGGAGCGCAGTGGCACTATCTCGGCTCACTGCAACCTCCGTCTCCCGGGTTCAAGCGATTGTCCTGCTTCAGCCTCCCAAGTAGCTGGGATTACAGACGCCTGCCACCATGCCCAGCTAATTTTCGTATTTTTAGTAGAGACGGGGTTTCACCATGTTGGCCAGGCTGGTCTCGAACTCCTGACCTAAGGTGATCCACCTGTCTCAGCCTCCCAAAGTGCCGGGATTACAGGCGTGAGCCACCGTGCCCAGCCCTCACTCCTGAATTCTTTCCTCAGCAAAGCCAAGAACCTTCCCGGTCTAAGCCCAATTTTGGGGCTTACCTGCCCTGCATCAATTTAAGTATAATTCTACTGGAAGCCAATTTAAGTAGAACACAGAAAACTATAAAACAACACACCTTACTATGTTGTCTTCACACATGTATATGCACGTAATAGATATTATAAATCTCTAGATTGCTTAAATATAAAATCCACCCCATTTGCTTTGCTTCTTACCTTTTCTATCAAGGGGATTCACAATTACCTCAAGGCCTTTTACAAGATCAAGGCAGCGTTATTTTGAGTTGTGTCTTCTATTAATACTTCCTTGAAAAGGAAGTCTTTTTTAACAGGTAACTTATCATTTATATCTCTAATTTACAGCTTTTAAAGCTTTTTTGTTGAATTTTTTAAAATCATCTAACTTTCTGAGTTAGCATCATTGTTTTTCTGCTGTTAAGCAACTTTGTCAGATTGTATCATTCTGATGGACTTCCACATCTTGGTTGTTATTTTCTACATAATCAAAACCTAGAAGTCAGTATACAGATTCAGATATATAGATAATAATAACCTAGGTGTCAAAGAAGATGATTGAAGTCCATGAACCCAGTCATACAGACATCTGGATGCATGAATTTCAACTCTTTACTTCAAAAACCATGTTCTGCTTTTGCTGAGGCAGAAATTTCAATCATCTATGCTATAAACTGAACCTCTCACCCAGTGAGCTCAGAAAACTCCCCAATATGATATTTCAGCTTCTCTTTTTTATTCCATTTAATACAATACCCCAACTTTTTCTTTTTTGAGGAATGTGAACCAAAGTTTTATTTGTTCATTTCTTGCATTTAAAGTGCTCTTCAATGACATCCTTGGCCTGAGATTCCTTATAACTTCCATAGTCCTTAACTATTATACAACTTCAACCAACCTTTCTACAGGGTCTTCCCTCTGTCAGTATTACAGAGGCCCACCCATTCCCTAGTTTCTTGTTTTCATCAACCTTAATTAGACTAATCTGGTGTTCAGCACATGGGCCTCCACCAACACACACACACACACACACACACACACACACACACGCGCTCATCACAGTTGGATACAGGTACACAAAGATGGGCTTGGTACTTGTCTAAGGCTCTGGCGGCTCCACGAATCTCACGTGCTGGGCCATCATGGACGAGAGTGGTCTTCAGCACCGCTTGTAAAGCAGTGTTAACAACCATCACACCGCCAGCAGCAATGTCCTCCTCAGCCACCAAGGCAGGCCACAGGTAATGAGTGATGCCCCATCTTGAACGCACCCAAGCCTCCGCCTCCATAACTCAACAGCAGCAGGGAAAAAGCATGGTCTCAATTCTCTTGACAAATCTCAGAGGTATTATACTCTTATTCCAACTACATCTCCCTTCCCAAAGAAACGCATACAAAACAATTTTAAAACTTATGTTTTCTACGGAAACCTTACCTCAAAGTGGTGCAAAAAACTGAAATTATACGGCTGCTTAAATGTCACATCCTGGCTCCTAGCAGGGAAACAAAATGCTCTGAAGAGGGGATGGTTACTGCTTGAGGGGGAAAAAGTCTGTCTTTCTTATCAGTGCTCCTTCCCACAATAAACAAATGATCTAGGAATTTTGTACAAGAAGTCTACCTGATTCTTCATCTACCCGCAATGTCCCCATCCACACACATCCTCCAAAAGGCCACATCTCATCTTTAAGATGAAAAGTAATTCCATTTTACCTGCCAGCTTAGAACTTAATAATTTAAAGGCATGTTTACAAGGGCAGAACATCATCATTATCATCACTACCACTGGAACGACACGCAATTAGAAGTCGTTTAGGGAAGGAAGTTAGAAATGCTCGGCAGAATTTAATTAGACAAATTAGGTTTTGGCAGAGATCTCTAGGTCAACACCCTACTTCTATAAACAACGTTATGGAATTCTTAATGACAATACAAGGCACTCATTCTTAAATTCTCAATTGGCAAATACCAACACTTAGGCCACCACCCTCAGGTTCAAGCAGTTTTAAACTCTATGATTTTTCGAAAGGGAAGAGAAAAGATTCTGCCAACTGAATCAGCAACAATACTTTTAGGCAGTCTCTGAATTTCCTCATTCATTTCTGGTATTACTTTCAGCATAGTCTACACAGAAAGTTTAATGTCTTAAAAACAGGTTTTATTCTGTGTCCTTACTCAAATTACATTAATTTGAAGAAAATATCACATTGAAGAAAATCAGGTTTGCTGAAAATTCTTTACCAACAAACATCCAATATGGTGGCAGTTTCTGCTGAAGGAAGTATGTTACATATAAAATAGAGATTTGGAATGTCTTGGACTTGATTTATTTTCAGTATTTCAGTGTTGTCCAATAAGGAAAATATAAGAAAGATGATTAAATTGGCCAGGCACAGTGACTCACACCTATAATCCCAGAACTTTGGGAGGCTGAGGCAGGAGGACTGCTTGAGGCCATGAGTTTGCAACCAGCCTGGGCAACATAGTGAGACCCCCATATCTACAAAAAACTAAAATTAACAGGGTGTAGTAGCACATGCCTGTGGTCTCAGCTACTTGAGAGGCTGAGGTGGGAGGACTGCTTCAGCCCAGGAGATTGAGACTACCAAGAGCTGTGATCATGCCACTGCACTCCAGCCTGGGCAACAGATCTAGACTCTGCCTCAAAAAAAAAAAAAAAAGAAAAGAAAAGAAACTAAAACTGCAAGATTTAGCAGACATATGAGGACCAAAATAAGTGTAGAATTGATGACATATTAAGTGTCCATTCTATAAACCATTAACAGATATTCCCAAAACACACATCATTCATAAACTGGCCAGAATCAGTATCACACATTTGAGCTGAATTTGTATGAAGAGGGAAACAGTTCTGAAGCACCTATCTGTAATGCTACAAGGCACCACTCTTCCCCGGGCAGGGGGACACAGATACCATGACTAACTCTCAATGGTTTCACAGCTCGAAAATCACCGTTCTAATGAAAGACCACCAGAGGGCACACATAACCCATGGCACTCATCCAAAAGTAAAAATAAAAAAAGCACGTTTTATGTGCAGGGTAACCTTTACTTTTTATCTGTTATTGCTGTTTGGTAATTACAAACTAGCTCCAAAAATATCAACGTTAAGAGAAGGAATCTTTATAACACTGTTAAAAGATCCACTATATATTGATTGTATAGCCTAAACTTACAGTCATATATCCAGTAGCTTCAAAGAATTCTTTTAAAAAAATGTTTTTTTAATTTATTTATTTATTTATTTATTTATTTATTGAGACAGGGTCTCACTCTGTCACCAAGGCTGGAATGCAGTGGTGCAATCTCGGCTCACTGCAGCCTCAACCTCCCCAGGCTCAGGTGATTCTCCCACCTCAGCCTCCAGAGTAGCTGGGCCTATAGGTGTGCACCACCATGCCTGGCTATTTTTGTATTTTTTGTAGAGACGGGGTTTCACCATGTTGCCCAGGCTGGTCTCAAACTTCTAGGTTCAAGTGATCCACATCCTTTGGCCATTCAAAGTGCTGGGATTACAAGCATATACCACCGTGCCTGGCCCAAAGTATTTTTCAGAAAAAAATATTTTTAATTCTGAACAATGTACAGAACTGTGAAATTACAGAAACACTAATTTGCTTTTATTCCATTATTTTGTTTTACATAAAAATCAACTAATCCTTTTTAGTGAGATGTTTGAGTAACATCAGGGTCTCCGTTAAAAACATGTTTTAGTAAGAGATTCCATACGAGTAATAAGGATCTGCTAATATCACAACTTGTTAGTATTGCAGCATACAGTAATTTAAACCCTTGCAATAAGTGAATAAACATAAACACTAATAAATAATAAGCATTCACAAATGAATTGATAGCACAGAAAATATCAGTATGATTTTGAAAACAGAAAAATGTTCAAAAATTAATCAGGAAACTTTTTCAAAATAATATTAAGGAGTAAACACAAAGAGTAAGCATGACTTTCAATTCCCCCCGCCCACCAAGAAAATAAAAATTAAAGGGGTGTTTTAAGGAAGTTTTTGTACCAACCTGCCTTTTGCTGACTTCTGAAGTGGCTCTCTTGAGGTTCAATGACCTTGAAAACCTTAACGCCTTCACCGAATCCTTCCGAGAGGTCCCAGAAAAAGAGTAATACCTCTTTGCAGGTTTCCCCTTCGCTCTGTCTGCCATCTCAATCCATTAGGAAGACAAAATCCTCAATAGCACAGACTTCAAGACTAACAACAGAATAAAATGATCCCCAAATAAACAGTCCACCCAAAATGTAAATAAACAGCCTGTTTTGTTCAGTCCTCAAGGAAAGGGCAAAACCTCAAGTAAAGGGTAAAAAATGGAAAGCAGGTGGAAAATAGGGGAACACATTCCACCACCTAAGTAACCCCTCAATGGACGGCACAGACAGCATCTGGCAGTGTGGACTCCAGGTTCACCAGGGAAACCAGCTACGCCTCAACTGCACCAAATTAAAACTGCACCAGTCAAACAGGCCGGAAGTAGTTTGTCAAGAGTAAAACAGGGTGTAGCAAAACACCCTGGAGTCAGCAGGGTGTGAGAGCACACATCAGGTTCAAAGAAGTCTCTCCACGCATTCCTTGCCAAAATAGACAGAGGGCTATAGGATAGGATCAAATCACCACTCCTACTTCAAACCAGGAGCCCTCGGAGTGTGACTATTTTGTTAAGCTCTTTGAACACTCTCTTCTTCCAGTGAATGAGAAATGGAGTGATCGGATGCTCAAATACACACATCTTACTCAGAGAAACACAAAACAAAATAGTCACAAGCATTACGAATTAGGAGTCTGGAACGCCACCTCCCATGTCACAGAAAGAGGAGGGAGGGTGTTTTTATACCCTTTCAAAAGGCAACAGGAACATCTTTCCTTCATTTTATCTCAGGTCTCACTGAACTGAAGCTGAGCTCGAGAACAGGTCATGAAAATAAGACAAGTCGTCTGTGCAGGAACAGGGATGGAACTGGAGGACATTATCCTATGTCAAATCACCAAATCAGACACCGCATGTTTCACTTACAAGCGGAAACCAAACAGTGGGTGCATACAGACACACAGAGCAGAATAACAGACACTGGAGACTCCAAGAGGTGGGAGGGTGCAAGGCGTGAGGACAGAAAATTACCTTCTGTGTACAATGTTCACTATTCAGGTGATGGATGCACTAAAAGCCCAGACTCCACCACTACTCAATATAAGCATGTAAGAACCTGCACTTGTACTATCTAAATATATAAAAATAAAAATAAAAAAAATTTTAAAGAAAATAAAACATGAGAAAATGGAGAAATAGGTCTCTAGAGAAAGTACTGAATACTATGAATACCTGCAATACAATTATACTTATAATACTATTAACACTAGAGCCCCACAAAACCCAATGCTTTAGGACACCTACAAGCCTAACCCAAGGATTGAAAGATACAGTACATTCAGGCCAGTGTGGCAGCTCATGCCTGTAATCCCAGCACTTTGGGAGGCCGAGGCGGGCTGATCACTTGAGGTCAGGAGTTCGAGACCAGCCTGGAAAACATGGTGAAACCCCATCTCTACTAAAAAATAAAAAAATTAGCCAGGCATGGTGGTGGGAGCCTGTAATCCTAGCTACTCTGGAGGATGAGGCAGGAGATCACTTGAACCCAGGAGGTGGAGGTTGCAGTGAACCAATATCACACCACTGCACTGCAGCCTGAGTGATGGAGTAAGACTCCGTCTCAAAAAAAAAAGGGGGGGGGGGGGGGGAGGGGAAGGGGAATGAGAAGCGGGAGGGGGAAAGATAAAGAAAGAAAACGTTCAAGGTAACAAGAGGCATGGAATTATTTTTAAAAACACACACCAATCATTAAAGAAGCTACATAACCAAACAGCCTACACCAGAAATATACAGCTGGTGAATAATATAAACACAGAAAATTTAAGGACAGCTGTATTTAACAGTGTTATACAATGCAATATTACTCAAAGTGTGGTCCCAGTCTGCATGAAGTACAGAAATAGAGTAAGCTTTTGAGAACATAGCAACTTGACTGAGTAATTTTATATCTGTTAACTCTAATAATAGCTAAAATAACGGCCCATAAAACACAAGCCACTTTATCCTAGTAATTTATTTGCATTGTATTTTAAAAGTATTGTTCTGCCACAGGTTGGAGGAAAAAAAAAAGCAAATCTAGTCCTTCACAGCGACAGTTTGAGAAGTAATTAGTTGTGTTAACTAAAGGTAGAAAGAATATTCAAGACTGCCTTTTTGGGGAGGGAGAGAAAGTTAGAACTAGCCCATCTGGAGGCTGACCTGAACACACCTCCTAATTTATCCAGCCTGAATATTCCCACCTACATATAAGACTTTTCTTGCTTTAAAAGTATGTGGAATGCAGCTACACTAAGAAAAAAAGGATACAAAACTTTACATACCTTATAGAACATGGAACACCACTGTTGTAGCTGCAGACATTTTGCTAGCATTTTCCTTTATTATATATAATATATATCAAATATATAGTATTATATATGTTATATATAATATACATGTATATAATTAGATTTTTATATTTTATATATTTTACATATGTATTTTATATATATACATACATATATATATATATATTTTTTTTTTTTTTTTTAAGTAAGACAAGGTCTCACTATGTTGCCCAGGCTGCCCTCAAACTCCTGGGCTCAAGCAGACCTCCCACTTTGGCCTCCCAAAGTGCTGAGATTATACGCATGAGCTACCAGCACCCCGCCAACATTTTCATCTCCCCATTTTACAACAGATCCCTAAGGACAAGTGTTCTCTATTTACTTCAATCTCTCAAGTCCTGCCTAGAATGGAACAGATGCTCAATAAATATGTGAGGGCTAGATGAAGGAAAAGGATGCTGTTACAGAAATGCAACTGCAGTGTCATCTCAACCTCAAGTTCCCAGCAGCCAAGAGATCCCTGTTGACACTACCCACAAGTGCTGATAACAAAATGCCTGATAGTGGACGGTCATCATTCGACTGTGCCCTTGAAAAGAAGTATCTCTTGACAATCTTTTGTAAGAAATTAAGTCAAGCAGTATAGCACACACTCAGACGCAAGGAACTTCAGAATTCTGAAAGACAGGGTACAGATTCTCTAATTCTCTCATTCCAATGAATCTCTGATTTTATACTGTGTGCCTTTATTTTATATTAAATAAGCACTTTCCTGAATGGCAGTCAAATGCCATCAAACATCAAATGGTTATAGCTGTCAAATTTCTTGCAGCTTTCTGAATCTGATTTCAGAACATATCTTAGAAACCATATGACAATTTATCTCATGTCTGAAGAGTCATTTCCCTTTGTGGTATTTCAAATTCAGCTGGTTATTTTTTTCTCAGAATTTAAATTTTATGTTACTCTCACCCAGATGTTTAGACACAGGAGAATTTGCAGAGTTCCCCTCCCACATTAGAGACTCTGTTTCATAATTTAAATTTATTGGTATTTTCTTTGGCTGAGCACGGTGGCTCACAATTTATAATCCCAACACTTTGGGAGGCCGAGAGGGGTGGATCACTTGAGGTCAGGAGCCCAAGACCAGTCTGGCCAACATGGTGAAACCCCATCTCTACTAAAATACAAAAAAATTAGCCGGGCGTGGTAGTGCACACCTGTAATCCCAGCTACTCAGGAGGCTGGGGCAGAAGAACTGCTTGAACCCGGGAGGTGGAGGTTGCCTTAATAATGTATTGAGAATCCTCAAATTCTAACACACAGAAAACGAACAACATATTTCTTACAACAACTATCTCTGGGTGCCAAGTATACACCATGCTCCCTATAAATTCATAGAAATAAAAAAATAAGTGAAACTGATTACCTACAGAAACTCATTTCATAACACAAATATCTAGGATAGCCTGGTTTGTTTGCTCGCTTGCTTGTTTTTAAATCCTCAGGCCAGGTGCAGTGACTCACACCTGTAATCTAAGCACTTTTGGGAGGCTGAGGCAGGAGGATCATTTGAGCCCGGGTGTTGGAGGCTGCACTGAGCTAGGATCACGTCACTGCACTCCAGCCTGGGTGACAGACCAAGACCCATCTTAAATAAGCAAACAAACAAAAAGCCAGGCATGGTGATGCACATCTGCAGTCCACGCTACTCAGGCGGCTGAGGTGGGAGCCCAGGAGATAGAGGTTGCAGAGACTGCATCACTGCACTCCAGCCTCGGTGACAGAGCAAGGGCCTGTCTCGAAGAAAAACAAAACAAAACAAAATAAAACCTTAGAAGCAGTTATTAAAAGAATGAAGAGCCTAATTTGACAATGGTGGTGGTGGTGGTGATGGTGGCCGACAACGGCAACCACAGTTAACATTTCCTGGGACCTTTATTCTTGCCGAGCACAAAACCTTAATGTGAATTCTAAGGCTTAACCTTAAACTTAACCTCATAACGAAATCATGTCCTTTGCAGCCACATAGATGGAACTGGAAGCCAACACCCTAAGTGAAATAACTGACACAGAAAGGTGAACACCACGTATTCTCATTCATAAGTGGAAGCTAAACAATGGGCACACATGGTCATAAAGATGGAAACAATGGACACTGGCAACTCCAAAAGTGGGAGGCAGGGAGAGAAGCAAGGCTTGCAAAACTATTTACCGGGTACTACACTCACAGTTTAGGTGATGAGTTCACCGAGGCTCAAATCCCATCATCACCCAATATACCTATGTAATATAACTACACATGTATCTCCTGAATCTGAAATTTAAAACAAACAAACAAAAAACTCGTAAGATAGTTACTATGATTATACCCCATTCACAGATGGGAAAAATGAGGTAAGAGAAGTCAAGTAAAGACAGCGTGAAGCCGGGATTCAAATGCAGGCAGTGTGGCTCCACAACCCACCATACGAGATGCCAGGCACTTCCAAAGCAACAGAAAAGCACAGCGTGGCACACCAAGTTATCAAGCCCCAGCCTGGGATTGGTGTAACTGAAAGAGTGAGAACCTCTGTCCCCTGACTCACTGGGTGGCCCCAGATAAGCAAAGTCTTGAGGGCTTTCGCTAGAAGGACTGAGGCCCAGCCCATCCTGTGCAGGCTGACCCCAAAGCTCCTACTGCTCGTGAGGACCCTCACTTTTCATGCAGGAGGCCTGGCCCTCTCCGGACTCCCTTTCACTAACACCTCACTGCTCTACCTGTACCATATCTGGGCCCTGTGCTCCCACAAATTGATGAACTGTGGCCAAACCAGTACCCACGAAACACTTAAATGTTGGGAAGTCATCCTTCTGAATTAATTAGCCATTTACTGCTCTGCTTGGCAGCAAATGTAAATATTTGCTTCTTTACACTCTAAAATAAGCTCACTTAGGAGGAAATGAATAAAGTCATCTAGTTAATGAAGTCAATTTATACAAGTTATTTCATTTCCAGGTTATCAAAATCTTTAAATCATTCAGTTCCTATGCCAATTCATACTAAAGTTCAAAAAACGATGTTTCTATTCTAAGCTATATTTATAACTAAACCTAATGCTTCTTTCCTACTGGAATTAAGCAGAAGTAGAATATGGAGTGGACAGTGAAAACGAAAACAAAACAGTGAACCACACACACTGTCCTCAGAGATGACCAGTACTGACACTTTTTGGTCTACCCCTCAAACTTTTTCTAATGTATATAATTATTTGCACTAAAGTTAGATTATATTTGGTAAATTGTTTTAAACTGACTTTTCACAGATTTATATTGGATTCACAGATTTATCTATGGTTAGTCCCAAATATCCAGCTGCCGAACTAACAGCTCCAAGACACTCAAACTCACAGAAGACAACACTGAATGTAATCTCCCATCCCTAGTCTGGCAACCTCGCAGCAGTCCCTACCTTGGTGAATGCCCCACCATCTCCACCCAGCCCAATCGCCATCAATTTCAACCTCCTTCCACAAAACCGGCAGGAGCCACACACTGCCTGCATTCGAATCCTAGTTCCAGAAAACCTGCTGACTGGCCTCTGCCTTCCATGCTGCCTCCTCATTCATTCTTCACACAGCCACCAGGGGGATATTTCTCAAATGTAAACCTGATCACTTAACACCTGCTGCTCTTTCAGTTACATGTCTATAAGACTTTGCCTTGATGATACATACACACACACACACACACACACACACACATATACATATATATACACACACACATATATATACATGTATATATATACACACACATACATACACACACACACACAGAGTATAGTAGCACTAAGCCCAATGCCTGGTACAAACTAGGTGCTCAGTAAACTGAATTACCTAAAAATATTAGTCTGATTTTCTTGCAAAGGAAATTATTCTATATGCTATCTTTTAAATTATTCACGCACTCTGGTTTGAAAAACTTATTAACCTTTGAGAGGGAGAGGGAGGCCACTTAGCTTTGATTCAATATGGAAACTAGGTTTTAATTTATTCCATTTAATCTTAATCTCAAGTATTCATCAAAAGACAGTAGGGTATGTATTTATGAATAAATAAATTATTCCTTTTGATTAAGACAACAGAAAACACATTTCATAAGTTTTTCATTATACTGTTTTCTGTAAGTAGGATTTATGATAAGGTATGCCTTCAGAAAATACTGCTTCTTTAAAATGTATACTTCCCCAAGATGGAAAGATTAAGATGCCTGCATTAAAAGCATGTTCTCCTGGGCTACATCCACTTCACCTGAAGGAAGGCAAGGAATTCAACAACTCACCTACCTGATCAGCAAAAAACAGTACACTGGTCACCATGTAACACCCTAGGCAGACATCATAATTCATGTTAACTTACGGAAATTAAGCCACATGTGCACAAAGGAAAAAACTCAGAGTAAACCGGTGGCTGAAACATTCTAAGGGAGGTAACAACTTAACGCACGTGATTCCCGCAATCTTTTTTTTTTTTTTTTGAGACGGAGTCTCACTTTGTCACCCAGGCTGGAGTGCAGTGGGGCAATCTCGGCTCACTACAACCTCCGCCTCCTGGCCCTACACGATTCTCATGCCTCAGCCTCTCAAGTAACTGGGACGACAGGCGTGCATGACCAAACCTGGCTAATTTTTGTATTTTTAGTAGAAGCAGGGTTTCACCATGTTGGCCAGGCTGGTCTTGACCTCCTGACCTCAAATGATCCACCTGCCTCAGCCTCCCAAACTGCTGGGATTACAGAGGTGAGCCACCATGCCCGGCCTTTCTGCAATCATTTTAAAATTCGAGGTAGTAATCATATGATGCCACATCCTAACGGAAATTAAACACATTTCTGGGATCCCCACCCTGCAACTCATCCCATTTTTGCACATAAAACACTGAACTCAAATTAATTTCACATGTTTAGTAATAACTAAAATACTACTTACTTGAAATAAGAACACCTTAGTCATTTCAGATATCACTGCTTTTCACTAACACATAATTTACTTGAATTCCTTAAGTGTGAACTACAATTGTTACAAATGTAGTATGTGAAGCCCTCCCTCATTTAATGTCTTGTTTTTACAGCCTGTAGCTCTGTGAAATGTTAACAAATTAGAATCTGGATAATAACTTACAACCTCGGTCCTTGTGCGATAATTTTTCTATGGCTCTTTTCTGTCTTTTCACTACATACTCAAGTTGCTTTTAATATTTTGTATATTTTAATGTTAAAGGAAACTGGCCATAGTTGAAAATTCTATCCACCAAAGGCACTTCCTTAGGAAACTTCAGTATGTATTAATAAGAACTCCCTTAAAAAAAAAAAAAAAAAATAGGGCCAGGCGCGGTAGCTCACGCCTATAATCCCAGCACTTTGGGAGGCCGAGGCAGGTGGATGAACTGAGATCAGGAGTTCGAGATCAGCCTGGTCAACATGGTAAAACCCCATCTCTACTAAAAATACAAAAAAAAAATTAGCCAGGCATGGTGGTGGGCACCTGTAATTTCAGCTACTCAGGAGACTGAGGCAGGAGAATTATCTGAACCTGGGGGAAGGAGGTTGCAGTGAACTGTGATCATACCATTGCACTCCAGCCTGGGAAACAAGAGCGAAACTCCATCTCAAAAAGAAAAAAAAAAAAGAGCCAGGCCGGACATGGTGGCTCACACCTGTAATCCTAGCACTTTGGGAGGCTGAGGAGGGTGGATCACTTGAGGTCAAGAGTTCGAGACCAGCTTGGCCAACATGGTGAGACCCCGTCTCTACTAAAAATACAAAAATTAGCTGGGAGTGGTGGCGAGCGCCTGTAATCCCAGCTACTCGGGAGGCTGAGGCAGAAGAATCGCTTGAACCCAAGAGGCAGAGGTTTCAGTGAGCCGAGACAGCACCACTGCACTCCAGTCTGGGTGACAGAGCAGACTCTGTCTCAAAAAAAATAAAGAAATAAAATAATAAATTAGAAAAATAAAAAATTATGAACTTTTTACATTAAAGCATGTTCCTAACCTGAAAATTCTGCCATACTTGTATTTCAAAAGCAAAAATTATTATAGCACATTTCAAAAATATCAATATAAAATGCCTAATGGGGCAGTAATTTTATTACCATAAGAGGCACCAAAACAACATCAGTATGTAAGTTAGAGACTATACCCAGGGCAAGGGGGCTGGGGAAGGATGGAAATGTGCCCCTCTGTTAGCTTTTCCTCAGCACATGGAGTTGTTGCCTGCCTGTGATCCCCAATAACTTTTTTAAAGTTTCTTTTTCTTCCCAACATTTTTCCAACAGAGGAACTGGCCAAATCACCCCCTAGAAAATCCCAAATTCTCTGATAAACATCAACAGGCTTAGCAGCCAGCAATCTCCGCCACAATCCTTCCCCATGCCTGGCTTCAGCATAAACATGCAAACTCTTCAAACTGAGTTTACACAGCCATTCCATCCAAGACTTCCTCCACAAAGGGCAAGAAACAGATAGTGCAAGGCATCTCACAGGGTCACCACCAAAACAGAACATACATGACATCATTCCTGCTCAAAGCAAAATTACATCCAAGAACGACAAAGGAAGTGCTTGATATTACATCTCTGAATCACCTTCAGCACCAAAGATAGTACAAGATGACAACATGGGTAAGAGGAAGACTTTCTCCCTGTTGATCACCCACACAAAAGTGTACTTCCCCGCCACCTACTGACTCCACATGCCCGGTCAGTTACACCTGAAATCTTTTTTTTTTTTTTTTTTTTTTTTGAGACAGGGTCTCACTCTGTTGCCCAAGCTTGAGTAAAGCAGCGTGATCATGGCTCATTGCAGCCTCAACCTCACAGGCTCAATGCGATCCTCCCGCCTCAGCCTTTGAGTAGCTCAGACTACAGGCCCGCACCACCACACTCAGCTAATTGTAGTATTTTTTGTAGAAACAGTCTCGTTAGGTTGCCCAGGCTGCTCTCAAACTTCTGGGCTCAAGTGATCCACCCGCTTTGGCCTCCCAAAGTGCTGGGATTACAGGCCTGAGCCATGGCGCCTGGCTCTGAAATCTTTGTTTATGCCCCTTACAATCAGTCTCAGGTGACTGGCCTGCGCAGAAACTGAATCCCAAGTATTTTTATTCTGTGATAAATTTGGAAAAATTATCCACATTTCTAAATTTGCTGTACTACCCACAGGGAATAAACAGGAGTGGCCTAGGCCCACTGTTGAGAACGAAGGGAAGGTCCTGAAATAATAAATGACAAAGACCAGACCAGACAGAGATTCACACAAAATACAGCTTGTCCATCAGGAAAGCTCACGTACACAAACGCATGACAGCTGCTCTAAATGGTGGTGAAGATAACATTAAACTGTTTCAGTTTTTCCTAATTTGGCAAAATGTCAATTGAGAAAACTGATACTGAGATGCTAAGAGTAAACACGACATCACTGTTCCCTTACTGGAAAGCAGAAACACAGAGAAAGGACAAACAAAACAAAGTACCTTTTTACACTCAAAGAGATCTAGAGTATTCTACACCTTTGAAAATCAAACCTACTCCAAGGGGCCAGGGCAATATAATAGTACCATTTGAACAAATTTGGGTAAATCCTGGAAGTGAGAACTGTATAGGCACTAACAGAAAACTTCCTCAGTGCTGTGCCCTGAATGCTAATAATTAAAGGATAATGAGGAAAATTAGGGGTAACTAAGTACTTGACTTTAATTATCTTTTGCTATCATTTAAAATACTGCCTCTTCCCCTCCATAAAAAATAAGTTTTTAATAATGTTACAAATTCACAACGACCAAGTATAAAATTTGCATCTTCAAGAGCATCTTCCCTGCTACAGAAGCAGAGCCATTAAAGCTGTGGTTTTGTAACTTAGTGAGCCTAAATAGCAGCAGGAGGGGGACTGTAAAATGCAGATGCCCAGGACCCTTCACAGAGATCCTACTTCCCAGGCCAGGTATCTACATTTTCAACATGCATCCAGGGGATATTCACAAAACAGGACATTATTTTAGATACATGTTATTATTTAAGAGAGGTATAATGCTTGTTCTTTTTGCCTTAAACCAAAAAGCAAAACAAGTGTCAAAATCCTTACTTGGAGCAGCTGCCAAAAATAGCTGAAAACACTCCAGAATGATTAAATCAGGATCGAATGTCAGAGCCACGGAAAAAAGCCGTGCTACCGACTGCATCACACAATCCCTCAGTCTGAATAATGCGTCCAGCCATGCCTGTGAATCTGGGTGAATTATGAAAAACTAGGTGTTGTGAGTCTAAGCTACTAATCATATTTCTTACAGTTTCAACTTATAATGGGCACTTTAATCTAGGAATCACTCAACAATATTTAAATCAATTATGCATATATTTTAAAGTATTTCTGAACAAATAAAAAACGGCTTTAAAAGCTACTTCAGTCTATGGTATAAGGTGCTCTAGCATTTTTCTATTTGGAAACTGATTTCAATCAACATGATATAAAATTGTCTGAAGTGTTATTTCAGCTATTAATGTTTAAAATATTTTTCTCAGGTTAAAGGACATTTTAATTTGTATAGGAAATATGATAAAAGATTCTAGAAAATAGATTTTTTATTATCAAATTCGCGGAAGGATACAAAATCTAAAACGTCGTTTACTAAGAATTGTATAATTTTAATATGCCACTATTTAAAAAGATCAAGCATAGTTTGCCTTTTGCTTGGTTTTGTGTATAATCTAACAGTCAATTGTGTCAAAACAAGAGTGCATGACTTTCAGTTGCTGAATAACACATTATTCAGTAAAGATCCAAAACAACATCATCCACCTTAACCTCACTGATTTTTACATTTTATTTATTTATTTATTTATTTATGAGACAGAGTCTTGCTATGTCGCCCAGGCTGGAGTACAGTGGGCGATCTCAGCTCACTGCAACCTCTGTCCCCTGGGTTCAAGCAATTCTCCTGCCTCAGCCTCCCAAGTAGCTGGGATTACAGGCACATGCCACCACACCCAGCTAATTTTTGTATTTTTAGTAGAGATGGGGTTTCGCCATGCTGGCCAGGCTCATCCTGATTTCCTGACCTCAAGTGATCTGCCCGCCTCAGCCTCCCTAAGGGCTGAGATTACAGGTATGAGCCAGCATGCCCGGATGGCCTCACTGATTTTTATAACAGCCCAATGACTGCAGAATACATTATTTTCAAGTACCCATAAAATGTCCACCAAAAAGGCCATATGCTAGACCAAAAAATATGTCTCCATACATTTCAAAAGACTGCAAAAATCACTGTGCTGAACATCTACATCATGATGTTCTACTGGCTCCAAACATAAACTCTGAGGGCATCTAATGTCAGCTGGAGTGCAGGGGGACAAATGGAAACAGTAATTGGTACTGCATAACCCTTCAGGCCTTACTACATTATGCTGAGCATAAATGAGTCCATTGAGTTCAGCATTCTCAGAAGCATTGAGATCGTACAGCCCCATAAATCCTATTCGTGCAACAACCAAACTTCCACAACAGGTTATTCCAAGCCATGCGCCAGGGCCAGGCATATCCCAGAAAACATGTTATAAGCCATGCCTCGCTAGCTCTATGGAAAGGCACAAAGTCAAGGTGTAAAGAAGGATGGCACCACCCCGAGGGAAAACTTGCGTCTGTAAAAGTAAAAAGGAAACGTGGTGGAGAAACAGGCGTGCTCATCTCAGCTGCTCAGAGTACAGAGAGTGCCAAAGGGAAAAGTGTACAGGTGAGCACAGCAGCTGTCTCCATAGTCATCTAAGTGTCCACAGCAAGTACAACGAGACTGTACATGAATCCATACATCAAAACACAGCCGAGCGCAGTGGCTCATGCCTGTAGTCCCAGCACTTTGGGAGGCGGAGGCAGGAGGAGCACTTGAGCCCACGAGTTTGAGACAAGCCTTGGCAACACAATGAGACCCTGTGTCTACAAAAATGTTTACATAAATTAGCCAGGCATCGTGCAGTATGCCTATAGTCCCAACTACTCAAGAGGTGAGGTGGCACCCAACTAGGAAGAGAGGAAGTCAAACTCTCCCTGTTTGCAGATGATATGGTTCTATACCTAGAAAACCCCACAGTCTCTGCCCAAAAGCTCCATCTGATAAACAACTTCAGCAAAGTTTCAGGATGCAAAACCAATGTATAAAAATCAGTAGCATTCCTACACACCAACAACATCCAAACTAAGAGCCAAATCAGAAACACAATCCCATTCCCAATAGCCACAAAAAGAATAACATGCCTAGG
The DNA here is from genome assembly GCF_029281585.2 of Gorilla gorilla gorilla. Taxonomy (NCBI): domain Eukaryota; kingdom Metazoa; phylum Chordata; class Mammalia; order Primates; family Hominidae; genus Gorilla; species Gorilla gorilla. The sequence continues at coordinate 84,406,750 of NC_073232.2, read as the reverse complement.
AATACAGCTAACCAAAGAAACGAAAGATCTCTACAATGAGAATTTAAAAACACTGCTCAAAGAAACCAGATATGATATAAACAAATGGAAAAATGTTCCATGCTCTTGGATTGAAACAACAAATATTGTTAAAATGGCCACACTGTCCAAAGCAATTTACAGATTCAATGCTACCCCTATCAAACTACCAATGACAATCTTCACAGAATTGGAAAAAAAGAATAATTCACATGGAACTGAAAAAGAGCCTGAATAGCCAAGGCAATCCTAAGCAAAAAGAACAAAGCTGGAGGCATCACATTACCCAACTATAAACTACAGTACAAGGCTACAGTAACCAAAACAGCATGGTACTGGTACAAAAACAAACACACAGACCCATGGAACAGAAGAGAGAGCCCAGAAATAATGCCACACACCTACAACCAACTGATCTTTGACAAAGCTGACAAAAACAAGCAACAGGGAAAGAACACCCCATTCAATAAATGGTGCTGGGACTAATCCCAGCTAGTCAAAAGGCTGAGGCAGGAGAATCGCTTGAACCCAGGAGGCGGAGGTTGCAGTGAGCCAAGATCACGCCACTGCATTCCAGTCTGGGCAACAGCGCAAGACTCCATCTCAAAAAAAAAAAAAAAAAAAAAAAAGAATTTGCTGACTTCTACATCCAGAGCCGAACATCCCGTCACGCATTCTCAAAACGCTGAACGTTCCTCCTCCCCCTCCTCTTCCTCTTCCTCATTCCTCTCAAGAGTACAGAAAAAAAGTGGGGTAGTGGGAGGGAACACTGAAGAGCAGTAGGTGGATAGGTCCAGGAGCCAAACTCACAGACCACAGTAAAGACTGGGGAAGCACACACAGAGCATCAGAGCACTGACGGAGAAAAGGCCGAGCTTCCTGAGATCCAGGCCCTGCACAGGAGAGGCTGCCCGGGACACAAATGGCCCATCGCACAGCAAGGCTGAGCTTCCTGAGGGCCAGGCCTTGCACAGGGTAGGCTGCACGGGACACACTCGCCCACTGCACAGGAGCACGGTGCATCGCCAAGGCCACGGCTGGGATGGATCTTCTCTGGGCCAACGCTGGGACCAGAATGCAGAACGGCTGTATGTTGTATATACGGAGATGATAAGGACAGGCCCGAGTTGTGAAGAAAGATGTTATGTTTGGTTAAATTAAGGCGGAATATGGCATAGAAATCTTTTTGTGATATTTCCATTGTAAAAGTGTAGTTTTAAAACCCCAAAACCTAGTGTTAAGTCCCAGGTATCAAGAAAATCATTATACCTCGGTATTCAGGACAGTGAAGATTCATGATACTTATTATAAAAGAAAATATACTAGAGTGGGTGGCCCACACATAATTTAAAGTATGTGTCTAAAACAGAAAGGAAAAGAATCGCACCCGCTCCCTAGTCCTCAAAAAAAAAAAAAAATGCATTCAGAACAGGTTCCCCAGGACCTGAACTCACTCTGTCTTTATCGTCTGCTACATCACAAAGAATGTCATCAAGGTCTAGTATTCCTCCATCTCCATGTTCCAAGCGATGCACCTGTATCCAGTAGTTTGGATCCTATACGAAAGAACAGAAACACTGAATATAGCAAGTTAGCATCACCAAAAGGGAATTAGACATTTTAAACCGTGATAACTTCCTGCCCATAAAAAGGAATCAACCTCATATCAACAATACTGCAATTGATTAAAAATTCGGACAGCACCCTAAGTTTGGTATTGAGTCACTGCTCCTTTTATGATGGAGTGACTCATACACACTCTTCCCTTTGGCTCTGATGCTGATACTCTATTATGATAGGAACTGCACAAACCCGCAATATGTACTGCATAAGTAATACTGATTTCTCTAAAGCATACTAGATTTCCTATTGCCCAATATATGAAATACTTATTATACTTATTAACCCCCGCATGCAATCAACAGAAATATTCTAATAAGCAAACAGCATATATTATGTGATTGAAGAATTTGTATTTTTGCTTATCTGCAAAAAGTAGTTTGCACACCCTGGTGGCTCAAAGTGTTTCTTACAAATAGGTCTAAAGATAGGGACACAGAAGGATGCTGACAAGACCGTAGTGAACAAAGCACATCCTGTATGGTTTGAGCCTCTTTTTACAGAGACAAAATACACACACACACACACACACACATTAAAATGCCTAAACACACACACACACACACCCCTCAAAATCTGCAGTGGTTATCCTGCAGTGGGATTGAGGAGAAGGAAAAAAAAGGACATCATTTTAAATTTTATACACTTCTATATGGTGTACATATATTTTAAAATCCTTAAAACTCTGCTTTCAAATGATCTGAAGAAGAAACATAGTTGTGTGTTTCTAAACTTCTACATCACTCTCACGTACATATTCAGATGAAAATATACTAAATCGCATGTTTCACCATTCCCTACTGCTTTCATTCTGCAACACAATTGCTATCCAGAAGTTCAATCCTCCATTCTTCATACCTAAAGATGATGTTTGATACGGTTCTTTCCTGAAGCAAAGATTGGAAGAAGGAGGCTAATGATTAATGAAGAGTTAAAATACAGATTCCTGGACCCTGCTCCAGATCTACTGACTAAGACCCTGGAGCAGGGGTGCGGGGAGAATCCATATTATTAAGAAGCTCTCCAAGTCCATCTCTAACAAAGCATGCCTAAGAATCACTGAAATGGAACACTTATTATAAAAATGCAGAATGACCAATCCTTGTCACTTTTTAACCAGCACAGCAAGTAACTCAGACCTTAATCCTCAAAGTTATTAAACATTACCGTTAAAACCATTTTGCAAGTAACAGAGTTCCTCTGCACCATCATCTATCTGGACCTCTATGAAAGGAATCATTTATCTAGAACACAGAGAGTAAGTTTGTAAAACAAACACTCACACACACACACACACACACGTTGGCATCCTCTTCATTTGTGGGGCCTATTCTGACTGCACATGAATCCCAATTACAACATCATCCAGGAGTCCCTGGGACACCTGCCACTGAGACAGCTCCAGAATTTGGCATCTCCAGATGTGTTGAGTCCCCAAAGAATGAAGTCCCAAAACCATTTACTGATGGTAAATGTTATTTCCTCTTCAAGGAAAATTGGAAATAATGTCCTGGGGGTGAATAAGAAAGAGGTGTCCCCTGGCCACTTAGAATAGCCACATCCTGCCCACCTCTTCCCACCAAGCAAGCTCGAGGGTGACCCAATCAACTTAAATATCAACTTTCGTTTCTAAAATACTTCCACACACACAAGCACACCGACCTCCAAAATGTGGCTTATGAAACCATTCTTTAAGCCTCCTAATCCTGTTCACTCCCTCCAGATGAGATCATTATCTGCAGCCTTTATATAATATTTGTAGCCACCCCTTGGAAATAAATCCGCACCTATGGACTTTCTCAACCTCATAACTTCATCCTTCAGAACTTGCTACATTTCCACCTTTTCCCCAGCACTTTCCCTTTCACAGCCTGTTAGGTCCTGCACCATTTTCCCCCGACTCTGTGCCCAAGGCCTCCAATGCCTGGACCACACCTTACCCTCCAGGCCAGCCCTGTCCGTCCATCAAGACTTCTCAGGCATCCTCTTCTCCAAGAGCTTTTCCTGACCATCACACCCCCAAAGCAGATCAGCAGTCTAACTCCAGCCCACTGTTTTCTTTTGTTTAGAAACAGTCTCGCTCTGTCATCCAAGCTGAAGTACAATGGTGCAATCATAGCTCAATGCAGCCTCCAACTCCTGGGCTCAAGCAATCCTCCCACCTCAGCCTCCCAAAGTGCTGGGATGACAGGCGTGAGCCACTGAGCCCAGCCTGTCCCACTGTTAATGTTCCTAAAAACCACAATCGTATGGAAGATAGTCAGGTGTCAAGCATGAGCCTTTAAAGGCTGTGAATTATTTTTACACATGCAGCACAAAACCTTTCGTTGACACTACTTTACCTTCCAGTTATTATACCAATTCTTTGATGATCTTCACAGCAAATTTTTTTTAAAAATTGTCTATACTTGCTTCAGGTGTGTCTTCCTCCCATAACCCCATTCCAATCAGGCTTCCTCTTCCATCATATCCACAGCAGCCTCCACGATGCTTAACACAAAAATCTGTTGTCTGTCCTCATCTTATTTGGTCTATCAGCAGAATATGTTACCCTCTCTTTGAAATACTCTATAAACTTGGCTTGTAATCCTCCAACTAACTGATCAAGGCTTTTCTAATTTTGAGAGTCAATGGTTGACTCCTGCCTCTGGAGGGGTCCTGACTCAACAGTCAGCTATGCCAAGCAATCATGATAACATCATGCCAAGGCAAATATCAGGCTGCCACTTATTAAATGCCACTCCACAAAAATGTGCTGAATGGATATGACGTTTTGAAAAGAACTGAGCAGGAGATCAACAGTAACCCCAACAGAGCATGCTGCATTAAAAATAAAAAAAATAAATAAAACATAAAAAATAAACATATAAAAATGACCTCCTCCCACAAGAGTTTAAAAACCAGGAAGGATATTTTTGCCACTGAAAAATACAACTCCGTAGAACAGTGGTCTCTTGGGAAATTTTAACTGGCAGCTTTCATACCATAATTCTCTTTCAATGAACAGAGGACTTGCTTTATTTTCAAGGGAAGAGTCCAGTATCCAGTAGAGAAAAAGTTAGCGCATACTTATTGATTCCACTTTGTAGTAGTTTGCATTAAAAAGTTTAAAATAATAACGGTAGGAATCTCTGCTGTCCAGTCCATAGACACTCAGAAATGTAGCTGAGCAAAAAATTGTGATAAGGTCCGGCATGATGGCTCATCCCTGTAATCCCAGAACTTTAGAAGGCCAAGGCATAGTGACCCACACCTGCAGTCCCAGCTAATTGGGAGACTAAGGCAGGGGGATCCCTTGAGCACAAGAATTCAAGGCTGCAGTGAGCTGCGATTGTATCACTGCACTCCAGCCTGGGTAACAGAGTGAGGCCCCGTCTCTTAGGGGGAAGGTAAAAGTTATGATAAGCCACTTTTTATACTACCAATAAATTCTAATTCTACAATAATTGTATCAGTCATTGGGTGAATAAACAAACATGACAGAACATTCAACTAAAAAAGAAGAAGAAGAATGTTTCTCATTCAGGATATGTCCATTTAAAATAACAAAAGAGTTAAACACTAACAATAATTGTGTATTATGACAACCAAAAGTCCATCACACACAGCAATAAACAAGGGGCACAGTTCATCCACCAAACAGATGATCAAGCAGTGAATGTCCTCATGGGGCAAGGCTCCCAAGGATAGGTCCAAACCCACTGAAGAAACCTGGAGACAAAACCACATGAAGAATCACTGCTCTTATTCAGATAAAGAACATCAACTTCACCTTGCCTAGTGCTAGACAAAACATTTCCTAAGACTAAGAATGGAAGCAGAGGTAACTCTACAAGATGCAAGTTGCAAGGAATGCTGAGGCCCACTCTACTCCAGGATGTGGTAAGAGAAAACAGTGCAAAGTCCTAAGGCGAGACTACCTCCTAGCCTACCTTCAGGAAATCTCTCAGATTCTATAAACAGCATCTTTATACTATGCAACAAGTTAATGAGCTTTTGTGAGCTATGACATGTATAATGCATAGGCTCCGCATATTACCCACATGTGCAAATTTCAAGAAAAGTATCTGCAACTAGAAATAGCACCCTACTTTTTCATTAACCATGGCATACAGCGATGGTCAATATCCTGTCTAACTTAAGACCAGAAAAAGATCACTGAAAAAAATCTATGTTGATAAAAAAAAAATTTGAGTATTTACTACATGCAAAGCATTACATGAAGGCAAAGAAACAATCATCACCCAACATCAGAAATTAAAATTTATCTGACAGGCCAGGCGCAGTGGCTCACACCTATAATCCCAGCACTTTGGGAGGCTGAGGCAGGTGGGTCACCTGAGGTCAGGAGTTAGAGACCAGCCTGGCCGACATGATGAAACCCTGTCTCTACAAAAAGCATAAAAATTAGCCAGGCATGGTGGCGTGCGCCTGTAGTCCCAGCTCCTCTTTCTCCTGTAGTCCCAGGAGAATCACTTGAACCTGGGAGGCGGAGGTTGCAGTGAGCTGAGATCACACCACTGCACTCCAGCCTGAGCAACAGAGTGAGACTCCGTCTCAAAAATAAAATAAAATTTATCTGACAAAATATAAGTCATAAAAAAGAGGTAGACCGTGTGTTCAAAGAAAACTGCACCAAAAAAAAAAAATGTTTTGTGAATTCAGGAAGGAAAGATCACTCTCACTTGGAAAGGTCTTCATGGGGAGGTTTTAGCAGAATGAGCAGACCAGAGGGACAGGGCACAAGAGGAGGACCCTGAGCGGGGGAAGGGTGTGAGCAGCAGGGAAGAATGGCAGAGGTGATTCAGAACGCTGTAAACACAAAGATAAAAATGAAAGGGTAAAAACATCATATCAAAAAGACACACTTATTTTTATTTCCTACTGAAAGCCCACTGAAACCACAATACACGTGGGGATTTTGTTGTTGTTGTTGTTGTTTCCAAGCATAATCGCACAAAGACAAAGAGAACAGAGGGAAATGAGGGAAACACAGTTTTTGGAAGCTGAGAAGCAGATGGCCCAGAGGCGACACATTTTGCAGAACCAAGAAAGGGAACCCCAAGGTAACTGTGGGGAAAGCCAGGAAGCAGCAAGACTTCCCCAACAGAGCCGGTAAGAGGCTCTGGAATGGGGAGAACCAAGAATTTCAGAACACCGGAACAAGGATGGGAAGGGGCCAGGCACGGTAGTTTATGCCTATACTCCCAGTGCTTTGGGAGGCAGGGGCAGGAGGATCACTCAAGCCCAGGAGTTCCAGACCAGTCTGGGGAACGTAGTGAGGCCCCATCTCTACAAAAAAACTGGAAAAATCACCAAGGTGTGGTGGTGTGCACCTGTGCCTATAGTCCAGCTACTTGGGAGGCTAAGGTGGAGGATCTCTTGAGCCCAGGGGTTCGAGGCTGCAGTGAGCTTGTCTCTAAAATATAACAATAAAACAATTTTGGCTGGGTGTGGTGGCTCACGCCTGTAATCCTAGCACTTTGGGAGGCCAAGGTGGGTGGATCACTTGAGGTCAAGAGTTTGAAACCAGCCTGGCCAACATGGTGAAAGCAAGTCTCTACTAAAAATACAAAAAAATTAGCCGGGCATAGTGGCAGGCGCCTGTAATCCCACCTACTCAGGAGGCTGAGGCAGGAGAATCGCTTGAACCCGGGAGGCAGAGGTTGCAGTGAGCTGAGATTGCGCCACTGCACTCCAGCCTGGGCAACAGCAACACTCCGTCTCAAAATAATAACAATAATAAAACAATTTTAATATTAAAAAAAAAAAGCCAGGCATGATAGTGCATACCTGTAGTCCCAGCCACCTAGGAGGCTGAGGTGGGAGGATCACCTGACCCTGGGGAATTTCAGGCTGCAGTGAGCCATGATTGCGTCACTGCATTCCAGCCTGGGCACAGTAAGACCCTGTCTCAGAAAAAATAATAATAATAAATTAAAATAATAATAAATGTAAAAGATGGGAGGAAAAATAACAATACTGTCTGAAAGTCTGTAGTAATTAAAGCCCCAGCTTCCCAATGCTTCCAGAGAGCACAGTGACTGCCCCTCCCAGCCCCTGGCGGCTCACTGCAGGCTCAAACAGCAGGTCTGGACTGAGAAACTAGAGGAGAAACAATTGTAGAGGTGCCTTGTTGAAAATGAGAGGAGCCAAGTGAACATTTATGCACTGATAACAGAAAAATCCAGCCCTCTGCTTCCACTTGCTCTCAGAATGCCAGCCAGGGCTTATCACCCCCAGGCTAGAGGTGGGAAGTTCTTTCCCTGGGCCTCTATCCATCTAAAGAGAAAAGGCAGGGGGGAATCTGGCCCAGTCCAGGGACCACCCAGTGAAGCTCACAGTGTACGCCCGTGCCTGAACTCAGTGCTCTCAAGTTACCATTAGTGCCTTAGGTCAGAGCCAACCATGGAGAGACAGACTTTTAAGAACAACACCCCAAGGATGGAAGAGAGAACAAAACAAATAGTAAACACAACTTGAAAGAACCAGAGACTGTATAAAAAGATGCTACTAAAAATCCATCACTGGTATCCTAAGAGAGGTCAGATGGTAGTACATTCAGGTTGCAGAGGAAGATGAGAAGGGAGGAAAGCAAGAAAGAAAGAAACGTGGAAAGGGAGAATTTTTTTTTTTTTAAAAGTATTTTGGAGAGCAAGACTACATCTCTCCCTCTCCCTCTCCCTCTCCCTCTCCCCACGGTCTCCCTCTGATGCCGAGCCAAAGCTGGACGGTACTGCTGCCATCTCGGCTCACTGCAACCTCCCTGCCTGATTCTCCTGCCTCAGCCTGCCGAGTGCCTGCGATTGCAGGCGCGCGCCGCCACGCCTGACTGGTTTTCGTATTTTTTTGGTGGAGACAGGGTTTCGCTGTGTCGGCCGGGCTGGTCTCCAGCTCCTAACCGCTAGTGATCTGCCAGCCTCGGCCTCCCGAGGTGCCGGGATTGCAGACGGAGTCTCGTTAACTCGGTGCTCAATGGCGCCCATGCTGGAGTGCAGTGGCATGCTCTCGGCTCGCTACAACCACCTCCCAGCCGCCTGCCTTGGCCCCCCAAAGTGCCGAAATTGCAGCCTCTGCCCGGCCGCCACCCCGTCTGGGAAGTGAGGAGCGTCTCCGCCTGGCCGCCCATCGTCTGGGATGTGAGGAGCCCCTCTGCCTGGCTGCCCAGTCTGGAAAGTGAGGAGCGTCTCTGCCCGGCCACCATCCCATCTAGGAAGTGAGAAGCGCCTCTTCCCGGCCACCATCACATCTGGGAAGTGAGGAGCGTCTCTGCCCGGCCGCCCATCGTCTGAGATGAGGGGAGCACCTCTGCCCTGCCGCCCCGTCCGGGATGTGAGGAGCGTCTCTGCCCCGCCGCCCCGTCTGTGAAGTGAGGAGACCCTCTGCCTGGCAGCCGCCCCGTCTGAGAAGTGAGGAGCCCCTCCGCCCAGCAGCCACCCCCGTCTGAGAAGTGAGAAGCCCCTCCGCCCAGCAGCCACCCCCATCTGGGAAGTGAGGAGCGTCTCCGCCCGGCAACCACCTCGTCCGGGAGGGAGGTGGGGGGGATCAGCCCCCCGCCCGGCCAGCCGCCCCGTCCGGGAGGGAGGTGGGGGGGTCAGCCCCCCGCCCGGCCAGCCGCCCCGTCCGGAAGGGAGGTGGGGGGATCAGCCCCCCGCCCGGCCAGCCGCCCCGTCCGGGAGGGAGGTGGGGGGGTTAGCCCCCCGCCTGGCCAGCCGCCCCGTCCGGGAGGTGAGGGGCGCCTCTGCCCGGCCGCCCCTACTGGGAAGTGAGGAGCGCCTCTGCCCGGCCAGCCGCCCCGTCCGGAAGGGAGGTGGGGGGATCAGCCCCCCGCCCGGCCAGCCGCCCCGTCCGGGAGGGAGGTGGGGGGGTCAGCCCCCCGCCCGGCCAGCCGCCCCGTCCGGGAGGGAGGTGGGGGGGAGGTGTCAGCCCTCCGCCCGGCCAGCCGCCCCGTCCGGGAGGGAGGTGGGGGGGTCAGCCCCCGCCCGGCCAGCCGCCCCGTCCGGGAGGGAGGTGGGGGGGTCAGCCCCCCGCCTGGCCAGCCGCCCCGTCCGGGAGGTAAGGGGCGCCTCTGCCCGGCCGCCCCTACTGGGAAGTGAGGTGCCCCTCTGCCCGGCCAGCCACCCCGTCCAGGAGGGAGGTGGGGGGGGTCAGCCCCCCGCCCGGCCAGCCGCCCTGTCCGGGAGGTGAGGGGCGCCTCTGCCCGGCCACCACCCCGTCTGGGAGGTGTACCCAACAGCTCATTGAGAACGGGCCATGATGACAATGGCGGTTTTGTGGGATAGAAAGGGGGGAAAGGTGGGGAAAAGATTGAGAATCAGATGGTTGCCGTGTCTGTGTAGAAAGAAGTAGACATGGGAGACTTTTCATTTTGTTCTGTACTAAGAAAAATTCTTCTGCCTTGGGATCCTGTTGATCTGTGACCTTACTCCCAACCCTGTGCTCTCTGAAACATGTGCTGTATCCACTCAGGGTTGAATGGATTAAGGGCGGTGCAAGATGTGCTTTGTTAAACAGATGCTTGAAGGCAGCATGCTCCTTAAGAGTCATCACCACTCCCTAATCTCAAGTACCCAGGGACACAAACACTGCGGAAGGCCGCAGGGTCCTCTGCCTAGGAAAACCAGAGAACTTTGTTCACTTGTTTATCTGCTGACCTTCCCTCCACTGTTGTCCTGTGACCCTGCCAAGTCCCCCTCTGCGAGAAACACCCAAGAATGATCAATAAAAAATAAAAATAAAAAATAAAAGTATTTTGGAATTAAAATATGAAAAACAGGCCAGGCACAGTGGTTCATTCCTGTAATCCCAGCACTTTGGAGGCCAAGGCAGGTGAACTGCTTGAGGCCCGGAGTTCAAGGCCAACCTGGGCAACACCGCAAGATCCCATCTGTACCAAAAAAAACCATAAAAATAAGTCAGGTGTGGTGGCATGCACCTACAGTCCCAGCTACTCAGGAGGCTGAGGCAGAAAGATTGCTTGAGCCCAGGAGTTCAAGGCTATGGTGAGTTATGACTGGGCCACTGCACTCTAGCCTGTGTGACAGACACTCTGTCTAAAAAAACTAAACAAATAAAATACTAAGAGCTCAATAGGAAAAGTAAGAGAAGTTGAAAATATCTCCCCTAGGAAGTTGGAAAAAAAAAAAGACAAAGAAGATAAAAAAGGCTAATAATAAAAGTAGACCAGTCAAGTCAGTCAAGCAACTTGAATAACAGGAGTTCTAGAAAAAGAGAATTGGGAAAACAGAGAAATAACCAAAAACAATTTCAAGTTAATTCCCCAAAATGACATATGTTTCCACATTAAAAAGTTCCATAGAGACCCCAACACAATGTACAAAAGCAGACATACACCAAGGCACATCAGAACACAGAAGAAAAACAGAAGATTGGTGGGGGGAAGGGAAGGAGAACGTCCAGAAAATAAAGCACAGGCCACAGTGAGGGAAAAGGAGTCACAGCAATGCTGGAATCTAGACAATCTTATCTACCAGTGACTTCAAAACTCCTACAAGAAATAGTCCCCCATCCTAGAATTCCATTTCTTGCCCAAATACCAGTAAAGTATGAAGGTAGAAAAAAGACCTTTTTTAGAAATGCAACGTTTCCAAAAACATTACCCCTTTGTAAGTGGAAGATGTGTTCCAACAAAATAAGGCAATAAACCATGAATGAGAATGACACAGCATATGAAAACGGGAGACATAACACAGAAGACAGCTCCCGGGACGATGGTGAAGGTGGATCCCAGATTCCAGGACGTCAGCTGCAAACCTGGAGCAGAGTGACCAGTCCAGACACCCCAAATGTGACCTCTTCAAAATGGCACTGAAAGAGTACCCAATGCAACTAAACACAGCAAGACACAATTTTAACAACTGACTAAAGCTGAGGCTAATTAGTTATAAATGTACAGAAGATCAACCAAAGGAAAAAACATTCCTCATTTCAGGAAAAACACAAAAGTTGTGAAGGAAAGAAAAGGTGATCAAGGTATCATACATGGTTCAGCTATAAGTAGCTTTAATAATAAAAATAATGTGAACCTAGAATATTTAATCAAATTTGTAACCATATTTTGTAACAAAGTGGTCTAAAAAGTAGTGTGAGAGAGCGAGGAGAAAGGCAGACACAAACACACACAAAGAGACAGAGATCCTAGAAATGGCTACCTGTGAGTGGGGGCATAGCACACATAGGGTAGTGAAATAGGGATAAACCTTCCATGTTAACTCAATAGATGACAACAAGAAAAAACAAACGAGATAAGCAATTTACATAAAAATATTAAAGTAAATATCAAAAGAACCAAGAGCAAGAGTTGGAAAAGGCAACCTCTCCCAAAGAAGGCTCTGCTCTTTTTCATAACAATCCTAGTAGTGCTATCTGATCATGTGCACATGTCATGTTGAGAAACACAAAGACTAAAGAGAAACAAGTTTGAAAAGTCCTTTAAATAATAACCATGGCACACAGTTTACAGTTTAGCATCCACCAACCAGATTAGCCACATGATAGTTAACAAGACAAATAAAGTCCTAGTTAGTGATATAACAAATAGAAAACATTTCATTTTTTTGTTTTGTTTTTAAAAATGCCCCTCAGACTTCTAAAACACTTCATTTTAAAAAGTCAACAAAAGAGCACGATCAGCAGGAACTATGCTTCTCTCTAGATTCTCTGGGTAACTCTCCAATTTAAGCCAAAAACAAACATTTTTAGAATATATTCTGAAGTTCTGTTCTTAAAAAAAAAATGAATCATTAGCACTTCAAGACAGATATCACACATGCAATTCTGACTTTTCCTGATTTAATCAGCTTCATTTTTAAAAATGCTGATTGGCCAGGTGCAGTAGCTCACGCCTGTAATCCCAGCACTTTTGAGAGGTGGAGGCAGGAGGATTGCTTGAGCCCAGGAGTTCGAGACCAGCCTGGCCAATGTAGGGGGACCCCATCTCACAAATAAGTTTTTTCTTGTTGTTATTTTTGGTTTTTTAATTAGCTGGGCATGGTGGTGTGTGCCTATAGTCCCAGCTACTGGGGAGGCTAAAGCAGGAGGATCACTTGAGCCCGGGAGGTGGACGATACAGTGAGCTATGATCACACCACTGCACTCCAGCCTGGGCAACAGGTTGAGACCCTGTCTCAGGAAAAAAAAAAAAAAAAAAAAAGCCAATCTTTTCCAATAAACTGAAACATAGGACCCATCTTCAATCTTGTTACAGGAACACTGCTAAACATTATACAAATGTTTGTGTTGCCTTCTCAATACAGGGAGAAGACAGTCAGATGTCATAGCTGATGTTCAACAACAAAATAATGACCTGTATCACCACAAGGGAGGGACTAATATCTCATGCTAAGTACACTGCTCGGCCCCCATTATCCACTCCAAACCACACCCAATACCAATGCCAAAACCTCAGCACCACAACACAAGACAGAGCAAACCACAAACCTGCTGCCTCCCTTGACAGGTGGATAGCTTCGTTTATCTCATCAATCAAAAGTGAAAATGGAGGCATGAAACCAGGTGAAGTCCAACCTCAAGGAAATAACTTTCTGGCATTTAGTCTTATTAGAACTAGCACATAATCTCTCACAGGGTCACACATTATTCAATAATATGAGAAATCAGCCCATCGATTACCTCCAAGCTCTGACATGACTTTCATGCCAACACAAAGTCATGGAAGTCCTTCAACTCCTCCGCCATTCTACAGAAATGAAGGGAATGGCCTCAGACTACAGCGCTGGCACAGGACACAGCCAAGGCAAGAATGAGACAGCAGTAACCACCAGTTAGATATGCACTGCATTTTACAATTTTAAAAAATGCATTCATGTGCATTATCTCATATGGAAAGAGGGCTTATAATTCCTATTTTCAGAGGAGAGAACTGAGACTCAGAAAGCATAAATAGCCGGCAAGAGGTCACAATTCATAGATGCTGGCAGCCAGGACTCCAGCCCAGGTCCGCTGATTTATTCCCAATTCCTTTCTCAGACTAACACTGGCAGTTTCCAATCTGAAGCGTCAGGGTTGCTTGTCTTCTTTCCACAGCCCCTCCTCCCAGCCTCTTCTCAACAGCTTCATTTGTTAATACAGTACATAAAGAGAAGATCCAGGCCAGGCGTGGTGGCCCACACCTGTAATCCCAGCACTCTGGGAGGCCATGGCAGATTGCTTGAGTTCAGGAGTCCTAGACCAGCCTAGGCAATATGGCAAGACCCTGTCTCTATAAAATACAGAAAACAAAACAAAACAAAAAACTTAGCTGGACATGGTGGCAGGTACCAGTAGTCCCAGCTACTCAGGAGGCTGAGGCATGAGGATCACTTGAGCCTGGGAGGTTGAGGCTGCTGTGAGCCATGACTGTACCACTGCACTCCAGCTGGGGTAACAAAGCGAAACCTTGTCCCAAAAATCAATGAAATTAATTAAAATAAAAAGACGAGATCCATAAAGTATTTTAATAAAAAGGGCCAGGTGTTGTGGCTCACGCCTCTAATCCCAGCACTTTGGGAGGGCAGGGCGGGAGGATCATTTGAGCCCAGGAGTTAGAGACCAGCCTGGACAACACAGTGAGATCCTGTCTCCACAAAAAATTTTAAAAATTAGGGCTGGGTTCGGTAGCTCACACCTGTAATCCTAGCACTTTGGGAGGCTGAGGTGGGCAGATCACTTGAGGTCAGGAGTTTGAGACCAGCCTGGCCAACATGGTGAAACCCCATCTATACTAAAAATACAAAAATTAGCCAGGTGTGGTAGTGCGCACCTGTGGTCCGAGCCACTTGGGAGGCTGAGGTGGGATGATCGCTTCAGCCCAGGAGGTCAAGGCTGCAGTAAGCAGTGGCATGCCACTGCACTCCAGTCTGGGTGACAGAGTGAGACCCTGTCTCAAAAAAAAAAAAAAAAGAAAAGAAAAGAAGAAAAAAAGTGTTGGCTGTTAAAACCAAGTCTGAAAAGCCACACCATGAAAAATTCTATTACATGTTCTAATCACATCATGATTTAAAGTGGTGGTTCTCCAAGTGGGAGTCCAGGCCAGCATCACCTGATAATACACTGGAAATTCCAATCCCAAGCAGGATACACCACCAAATAAAAAGTCTCTGGAGGCAGGACCAACCACCTATTTATACATTTAAACTAGCCCTCCAGGTGTTTCTGATGCACACTGAGGTTTGAGAACCAGTGATTCAGAATGAGGGGCGAGAAGAGATCAGAGAGGAAGCTGAAACACCTTGTGCCTCTTCTATACACTACATTTTAGCCCAACAACTCGTGGGTTTAGTGCTTCTATCCAAACTTCGGAAGTCAAACAGATGTTAGCTATTACATCTTTAAAATGGTTACCATGAACACACACACACATATCTGTCTCCTATAAGCATACAGATAATCTCAGTGTTCACTGTCAGAGTCTCTTTCTCAGTGTTATTTCAACTCCAGGCTCTGTGCAGGGGATTGCTAACGCCACATCTTTAGACCAGAACCCTCCCAGCACTCCCACTTCAAACATCCACCTCTCACTGCACCTCACCCTGGGAGCAGTCTGAATCCTCCAAGGAGCTTGTTTTAAAAGCCTGCCAGGAAATTTTTATGCAACAAACAAAAGAATACCCATTTGGGAATTACTTATGACTGGACAATGTTTTTATGGAGTCCTATTTTACTTCAAATAGATAAAGCTTATATTCCTTATCTTCCCTCTAACACCAACTTCCTGCCTTCTTCATTCCTGCTGATAGCAGCATCCTCCTGATTGAACCTAATCAAAACATAGCCTCACTTCTTCTTTACAGGAAATACAAGGGATAGAGAACCAAGGTAAACGATACCATAAGGAAACAATCAGACAAATCCAGAATATGAGTTTTGTTTTGTTTTGTCTTTACAACGCAATTGCACTGATCTTTAAAGTGAAAAAAAAAAAGGTCCACTTCGTCTGATATCTAAGTGCAATGTATGATCCTGGAGTGGATACTGCATCTGGAAAGAAAAAGTACTATGAAAAAGGAAGGACAACTGAAGAAATTTGTCAAATTAAGTTAGGTAATGGAATGATACATTGGTAAGTTTTCTGAATGTGATCATTGTACTATAGTTATATAACGAACAGTCATTTTTTGAGGAAATGTATGCTTAAGTAATAAGGGTGAGAAGTGTTATAATATCTGTACTTTAGTCTCAAATGGTTCAGGACAAAAAAATGCATATTATTACTAATGTGTATCTTTATGTTTATAGAGATAGAAAAACAACGTAGCAAATGTAAACAACTGGTGAATCTAGGTAAAGTATCAGTGGTGCATTTCACTAAAGTGTACATTAGAAATTTTTCAAGAGAAAATGTTAAAAATATGTCATTAAAAAAATAGCCTGGGGACTTTTCTAGATCAAAAAGATTAAGGAGGAATATCCAAATTCAAGGTGTGAGCGGTGTTTGGGTCCTTGCTGGGTTTAAAAAAGAAGTCACTGTAGAAGACATCTTGGGAACAATGAGGCAAATTTTAACATGAGCTCAATATGAGATAATATTAGGAAATGATTCTTAATTGTCCATGTGATAATAGCTTTGTGGATATTTAAGGAAACACCCTTATTCTAAGGAGTTGTGTTCTAAAGTATTTAAAGTGCCATGTCTGCAAATAGTGCAAAAAAATACATACACACACACGTACACATATACGTACATGTACACATGTACATATACATATAAACATACAGGTGAGAACCCCTAACCCAAAATGCTTGGGACCAAAAGTGTTTCAGATTTCCATTTTTTTCAGATTTTGGAATATTTACATGCACATGAGATTTCTCGAAGATGGGACCCAAATTTAAACAAAAAAAGTCATTTATGTTTCAAATATGCCTTATACACATAACCAGAAGGTAATTTTTACAATATTTTAAATAATTTTTTACACGAAACCAAGTTTGTATTAAGTCCAAGTTTGTGTTAAGTACTTATGTGTGGAATTTTCCACTTGTGGTATCATGTCAGGGCTCAAAAAGTTCCAATTTGGGAGCATTTCATATTTTCAGATAACAGATGCTCCACCTGTACACACACATGCAGGAATAAATATGTATTATTAGGAGTGCAAACAGGAAAATGCAAATCATCTCAAGTATTTTAAAGAGAGGGAAGTTAATACAAGGAACTGGTACAAAGATTTGTAAGAAGAGTCGTGACTCTAAACCAGGATGGTGGTGGAGGTGGGGGCCACACACAGGTTAGCAGTAGCAGGAAGCTATGACTACCCCTGGGCTGAGGGGATAAGGGGAGGTAGCACCAGAGCCCAGGGTGGCAGAAGTGGGAGCCATGGAGGACTCAGGGGCAGGAGCTGGAATTTGGGGAGAGACTTGTTTGCTGCAGAGACACAGCCCAAAACAGAGAGGGAGAAGGGAACTACTTTGGGGCTATGTCATCACGGGGCCTCCTATCTCCCACCAAACCTCCCACTGGCCAAACCCAACCAGAGGTCAACTGACACAGCTGTGCTTTGTATGATTCTCTCAGCTACTATTTGAGTTTTTCATAACAAATTGGGAAACCAAATTAATTTTAAACAAATTTAATGACCCAGGGTTCATGAGAATACAGGAAGCCAGCATTCTCACACACTGTGCCTGAGTATTTTGCACACATTTTTGGAGAGGCGGGGGGACAGGGAGGTAGAATTTGGTACCATGCATCAAAATGCTTAAAATGAAATATACCCATTGATCCAGAAATTTAAAATGTGGAGGAAGATACATAGTCAAGATGCATATATTAAATGGGATATTTTAATATACAACAATAGAGAATGGGAACTAGCTATACACGTAAAAATAGGAAACAGGTTGAACACATTCAATCAATGAAACACAACAGAGCAATTCACAATGTTGTTCACCGACTGTTACATAAGACTTTGTTTCATCCCTAGTTTGAAGAATGTATTATCTACAGCCATAGACAAAAGAACTGCTATGCACAACTGGCAGTGCTTGTCTATATTTCCTGGCATCCCATAATAAATATATATGTGCAGTTTTAAATATTTATCCTCTTAAATAACTAGTGAATACATTTCTTTCTTTCCCATCCCTTCCTCTCCAGTTCCCAATAAAATAATGACTGTCCAATTCACTTCTAGACCCCATCTCTTCAATCCTGTGCCACATCTTGCTACATTTATCTTCGCAAAATATTCCCTTTATCATGTGACTGTCCTGTAACATGAGTCATTTCCAATGACTCACTACTTTCTAAAAGTCAAAATCCAGTGTTCTTGGCCAAGCACTCAAAGCTCATCCCAAGCCGGTTTGTGACCAGCCTCAGCGTTGCCTCACCGTATTTGGATGTTCAATTGTTCTGTTCACGGATAAACCCCAAGCACCCAAAACAGTGTCTGAGACAGAGAAGATGCTCAATAAATACTGGTCAAGTGAAGAGACCCTTATGTTTTTGTTTATTCTCTTCCACATATCTGCAAAGGTTTCACCCCCAGACTTCTGACTACCCAAATTGTATGTATCTTCCCAAATCCAGTTTATAAACCATCCCCTTGGCCGGACACAGTAACTGGCACGCATAACCTCAGCACTCCAGGAAGCCAGGGCAGAAGCATCACTCAATGCCAGGAATTCAAGACCAGCCTGGTCAACATAGCAAGACTCCATCTCTATAAAGCAATTAAAAATTAGCCAGGTGTCACGGTGCACACCTGTAGTCCCAGGTATTCTGGAGACTGAGGCAGGAGGATCACTTGAGCCCAAAAATTCAAGGCAGCTGATGAACTAAGATTGCATCGCCACACTCCAGCCTGGGTAACACACCCAAACCCCTAAAAAAAAGTAAAAACAAAAACTCCCCCTCCATGAAATGTGCTCCAACTCTAAAGTATTTACCTAGGCCAGGTGCAGTGGCTCACACCTATAATCCCAGCACTTTGGGAGGCCAAGATGGGTGGATCACTTGAGGTCAGGAGTTTGATACCAGCCTGGCCAACATGGTGAAACCCCACCTCTACTAAAAATACAAAAAACTAGCTGGGCATGGTGGTGGGCGTCTGTAATCCCAGCTACTCGGGAGGCTGAGGCAGAAGAATCCCTTGAACCCAGGAGGTGAAGGCTACAGTGAGCCGAGACGGTGCCACTGCACTCCAGCCTGGGCACAGGGCGAGACTCTGTCTCAAAATAAATAAATATTTACCTAGAACACATTTGTCACTTAATAGCCTATTTCCTGTATATGCATGGTAATTTTTTTATCTCTAGATAAGGTCTCCAAAGGCAGGGGCCATCTTCAGCTTTTTTTTAGCATAAAACAAAGAACAAAGCACTGTGTTGCATAACTAGTGTGTCCCAGAAAAAAATAAAAATAATACCCCTATTGGGTATAGGAAAGAACTTACACAAGAGTTTCTAGGAGAATATAATCAACAAACACAGGCCTGTGCTCTCCTAGCTGCCAAAAGAAATGTGTGGACATGCCAGGCCATGTCAGGATCAACGCCCCCATTCACCCTTTATCCTGTCCCTCAGAGCTGGCTCAAGAAATGCTGTGTGATTATTCTAGTTTACATTCCAGGAAACATTTCAGATGTGGGGAAAGAAGACATCTAGACACTCTTCCCTTGCAATGAAAATGAACCCAACTTGCAATATGAATACCTTCGTCCTCACCTGCAGAGGTGGGTCCCCAGTGTGACTGGCCAGGAATCTTAGGCAGAAGAAGTGAGCTTAAGCCCTGATAAATATCTTACTCATACCCCAGAAAAAAGAGGGCAAGCCAAAACTCACCTTGGCCAACCGAGTTCTCCTCACTCTAGTCCCGATAGATCTAAGAGTGTGGAAGGGTACGAACAGTGGGTAGTATTGTTACCTGATGAACTGGTAGACAGAAAACAGAAGGCTTTACTGAGGGAAGGTAGTGAATATGGAATAATCCAAGCCTAAGTCCCTAAACCACAGTGTGGACCTACAGGATATTCTGCTCCAGAACTCAAATCTGTATCTGCAAGCTTCACAACCATCAGCACCACGAAAGCAGGCACCTGGTGCTGCGCCCACCTCCTAATCCATTCCATTCCTTCACCCTCACTCTGATTACAGAGCACTTCTGACGTGACACCTGCTTTCCCATGTGACAATCCTGCAAGATCAATGTTTTCAACTGTATTTTGTAGAAGAAGAGACTAAGGAATACGACACTTGACTTGCCTGAGATCAACACCACATAATGTCACAGTCAAGCACAGCTTAGGCTCAGACGCTAACCTGGAAATCCACATTTTCCCTTTAGGACACACTGATTCTTCCAAGAAGTTTGCCACGGTGACACATTAGGAAGGGAGACACTGTCGCAACACCCAAGATAAAAGGCCTTTTTTAAGGGGGTACACATGGACATAAAGATGGCAACAATAAACACTGGGGACTATTAGATGGAGAAGGGAGGGTGGGGAGATGGTTGAAAAGGTTTTGGGTACTATGCTCACTACCTGGGTGATGGAATCAATCGTACCCCAAACCTCAGCATCATGCAATATACCCATTAACAAACCTGCACAAGTATCCCTGAATCTAAAATAAAAGCTGAGGCCGGGCGCAGTGGCTCACGCCTGTAATCACAGCACTTTGGGAGGCCGAGGCAAGCAGATCGCTTTAAGTCAGGAGTTCGAGACCAGCCTGGCCAACATGGTGAAACCCCATCTCTACTAAAATACAAAAATAAATTAGCCGGGCATGGTGGCAGGCACCTGTAATCCCAACTACTTGGGAGGCTGAGGCAGGAGAATCACTTGAACCTAGGAGGTGGAGGTTGTGGTGAGCCGAGATTGCACCACTGCACTCCAGCCTAGGTGACAGAGTGAGACTCTGTCTCAAAAATAAATTAATTAATTAATTAAAAGTGGAAATTATTTTTAAAAATAAAATAAATTTTAAAATAAAAACCTTTTCTTCTTAGAACAGAAAAAAAAAATGGAATAGTGAAAGCTGTATCATCCACCAGGTAATATGCTAGACTAATTTCACTATGAAGAAGTCACGCTTTGCACCACTTCCATTCCATTCCATTCCATACTCCAGGCAGTGCTAGATTCAAAGCTGTAGAAAGAACAACCAGGCCAGGTGCAGTGGCTCACACCTGTAATCCCAGAACACTTTGGGAGGCCAAGGCGGGAGGGTTGCTTGAGGCCAGGAGTTCAAAACCAGCCTGGGCGACACAGCAAAATCTCAATCCCACCAAAAAAATTAAAAATAAAATTAGTCAGGCGTGGTGTTCTGCACCTGTAGTCCCAGCTGCTCAGGAGGCTGAGGTAGGAGGATCGCTTGAGCCCAGGAGGTCAAGGCTGCAGTAAGCTATTATCGCATCACTGCACTCCAGCCTGGGTGACAAAGAGAGACCCTGTCTCAAAAAAGGAAAAGAAAAAGGAAACAAAAACAACCCATAAACATAAAATAGGGTCACGGACATCTCCAGGCAGAGATCTGCCCTGAGGCCTCTGAGGCCTGGTAACTATAATATTGGGTGGTATTTTAAAAACTAACTAAAATGTTGAATATTTCTCTCCTATTTATAAAAGAAATAATCCAAAACAACCAACCTGGAAGAACTTTAAGGTTACTCATCCAGCCTAAGAGAAGAAAGACCTACCCTCTCCTGTTTATTTCTCCCTAGCAAACAAGAGATGTTGACTCAGACCAAAAGGAATTTTTCTGACCTGGAAAGAAAAGCCTCACTGAAACATGATAAATTCTAAATGGCTCTGAATCCTAAACAAAAACTTGACCCCGAAGTAGCTCCCCACTTCCCTGTCACATTACTTAATCCAAAAATGACCTGATTTTTCACAAAGAAAGGCTCCCAAATGACTTCAACATACAAGATTAATTCCTTACACCTGGCTATATGAAACCCAACTGCATCAGAAGAAATACTCCTACATGAATATAACAGAGTAGACTATTATTAGGAAAAAATGAACCCTGATGAAGGCCTTGCACCTATCTCTGATTTCCTCTTTGGAGCTATGGACAAACAGTTATCCAACTGCACCTCGTGGCATCTGTACTTAAATCCAGCACACCCCACACTGCGTGGGGTCCAAGTTAAAGTGCCACAGCACCCCAACATCCTAAGTGTGGCCCCTAAGGGGTGGATGCCATACCACGGCACAGCTTAGATCACAGCCACTTGTGATCTAAGGACAGAGGGGCCTGTTCCCAATGTCTCCTCAGGATTGCTGATGTCTGAGGTGGAGTTCCCATCTCCTTGCAGGATACTCCTACTCTTGGCCAAGGGAGGGATCTATGATGGTATCTTCAAAAGATTTCCATAAGATCACAGGGTGCTTCTGAGTCTCATTACCACAGACATCTTTGTAAGCAAAGAACACACATCAAATTTTTTTTTTTTTTTGGAGATGTAGTCTCACTGTGTCACCCAGGCTGGAGGGCAGTGGCACATTCTTGGTTCACTGCAACCTCCGCCTCCCGAGTTCAAGTGATTCTCCTGCCTCAGCCTCCCGAATAGCTGAGACTATAGGCACGCACCACCACGGCCAGCTAATTTTGTATTTTTTGTAGAGACGGCGTCTCACCATGTTGGCCAGGATGGTTTCCATCTCTTGACCTCATGATACACCCACCTCAGCCTCCCAAAGTGCTGGGATTACAGGTGTAAGCCACCACGCCTAGCCTAACTTTTTTTTTTAAGAGACAAGATCTCGCTCTGTCACCCAGGCTGGAGCACAGTGGTGCTATCATAGCTCACTGCAGCCTCGAACTCCTGGCCTCAAGCAACCCACCTCTCAGCCTTCCAAGTAGCTGAGATTACAGGTACACACCACCACGCCCAGCACATTTTTAAATTTTTTGTAGAGACAAGGTCTCGCTGTGTTGCCCAGGCTGGTCTCCAACTCCTGGACTCAAGTGATCCTCCTGCCTTGGCCTCCCAAAGTGCTGAGGACTGCACCCGGCCCTATGCATCAACTTTGAGGAAAGAATATGAGCATGGACTGAGCCATACACACAGGGGATGTACCTTCATATATGACAAGATACAAGCCATGAAGTCCACAGGATCTCCCTGTTGCTCAAACTTGTTATCTGCTTGTCTATACCTCCTGGAAAGCCATCCCTACCCCTTCTCTTGCGGAAATCTTACCCACATTTCAGTTCCTGGCTGAAATGTATCTCTGCAAGACAACCATCTTCAATCCTACTTTTATCTTATGCCCAGTCCCCCCAAAGCACTTAAAATGACGTCTTGAAGATGTGCATGTTTTACCGTTTATCACCATGGTGAGTCCCATAGGCCACAGTATGCATTCATTCCACAAATATTCACGAAGCATCTACCATGTGGCAGGCACGGAACAAGATGCAGGGTCATCACAATGAATGGGTCCCACCCTCCTAGAATCTGTGGTCTAGCATATGAATCAACTAGAGCTCCCTCTTAAACATAGCCCTCACACCACAAAACATTCACTGAAGTCTGTTACTGGTTATCTCAAGCCAAAGATCAATTTCTATTCCCTTGCTAACCTATTTTGTTTCCAAATCTACTGGCACTTAGATTTTTCTGAAAGGCCCTAATATTATGACTCAAGACTTTATCTAGGCCATCTGGTCAGTTTCAAATACAGACATCCATTTAAAATAGGAGAATTTTAAAGTACGGGCTCCAAGACACCTTATAAAATACACATAAAAGATTTTATACATTAATTCCATAAAATTCATAATTCCTTACATACATGGTTAGTTCTCTGTTCCTATATTCCCTTATGAGACATTTGAAATGTAATGCCTGTGCCTTCAGTTCATTTAAGAAATTATGGTACATGGTGTCTCAGAAAAAGGAAGTTTAACACAATGCATTAAAACAGAGAATACATCAAGCACAAATACAACTAGTCTGCACTGGTAATATTCCCTAGGATACTTTAAAGTTTCTGATAAAATCCTGCATGGAAGCATGGAAACAAATTAGCTGTATGGGAACTCAGGCAAAACATAATTACACAACTAGTAATTAAAGTGTGAAATGGACTACCTCAAACAACAATAAAACTTGTAACTATAAACTTATCAGATGGGAGGAGGGGACAAAAGAGCAGAGTAGGTTGTGAAGCTTGAAAGCAAGCTTGTCCAACCTGCAGCCCCATGGGCTACGTGTGGCCCAGGATGGCTTTTTTTTCTTTTTTTTTTTTTTTGAGACAGAGTTTTGCTCTTGTTGCCTAGGCTAGAGTGCAACAGTGCAATCTTGGCTCACTGCAACCTCTGCCTCCTGGGTTCAAGCGATTCTCCTGCCTTAGCCTCCCAAGTAGCTGGGATTACAGGCATGTGCCACCACCCCCGGCTAATTTTGTATTTTTAGTAGAGACAGGGTTTCTCCATGTTGGTCAGGTTGGTCTCGCACTGCCAACCTCAGGTGATGCACGTGCCTCGGCCTCCCAAAGTGCTGGGATTACAGGTGTGAGCCACCGCACCCAGCCTCAGGATGGCTGTGAATGTGGCCCAACACACATTCATAAACTTTCTCAAAATAATATCAGATTTTTTTTTGCAATTTTTGTTTTACCGCATCAGATATTGTTAGTGTATTTTATGTGTGGTCCAAGATAACACTTCTTCTTCCAATGTGTCCCAGGGATACCAAAAGATTGGACCCCCCTGCTTTAAAGACATACAGATAAATTGTGCGCAGCTGGTGACCTGGGCCTTGATGACAAGGGCATCTAGTGAGTGCAAGCCTTATCTATCAGTAGCCACAAAAAGGACAATAAAATGACTCTGTGGTTAAGTGGCCTGAAACTGCACAAGTCATTTCCTCTTTGTGGGCACCCAAGTCCTTTTGTATAGAAATGAGGGAGTTGGATGGTCTCTGGAGTTCCTATATTGCTCTACCAGTCTATGATGCTATATCAGAAAAATTAAACTAACTCCAGGCGGCCTTTTTTCCACAAGTAGAAATAAAACAGCCATTCCTACCAACACATAATTAGATCTTGAAAACAACCCATAATACAAAATTAAAAGTACCTAATCTCCTCTACAACATTCTGTGTTAAACACGCATTTATAAGCATGTTCCCCTGCAATCGCAGAGTTCAAAGTTCTGTAGACACCATTCACCCAGAACAGCTTTCCAAACCCTGAGAGTCTGGTGGAGGTGCTGGAAACACCATAAGCAAGCAAAGTCACGGTCCCACGCAGATTACTGGAAAAGCCTTCTAAGAGCAAGAAAAGTCAAATATGGAGAAGAGCGTCCACGTGGCTACTACTGACTGGACACATTTCTATATTTACCATGCACTCTGACAGCAGCTGGGGATGGCAGGATGGCATGGTGCACACCACCAGTGAATTAAGAACCAACCACCCAGTCTGAAAATAATTGTGTTATGCAATAACAGCGGTACAGCCAAATCTATAATAAAACCCCCGTTCTACAACACTTAAATATCAATTTCGGGGCCAAGCGCAGTGGCTCACGCCTGTAACCCCAGCACTCTGGGAGGCCGAGATGGGTGGATTGTCTGAGCTCAGGAGTTCGAGACCACCCTGGGCAACATGGTAAAGCCCTGTCTCTACTAAAATACAAAAAATTAGTTGGGCATGGTGGCACATGCCTGTAATCCCAGCTACTTGGGAGGCTGAGGCAGGTGAATTGCTTGAGCCTGGGAGGAGGAGGCTGCAGTGAGCCAAGATGGCGCCACTGCACTCCAGCCTGGGTAACAGAGACTCCGTCTCAAAAAAAAAAAAAAAAAAAATCAATTTTGGGAGGCAAGCCATAGGTATATGAAAAGGTCACTAACAATACTCAGTTATGGAAATTGTAACTGCCAACCAAGCAGTACATGAATTGAGAAAATACAGAAAACACTAAAGACAAAGAACGCTTCATGAAGAAATGGTCATTTATTTTCAATCAGGAGAAATCTTAGGACAAAGGTGAGGAGGTCAAAACATGCACAGTGAAGCCGGGCACGGTGGCTCACACCTGTAATCCCAGCACTGTGGGAGGCCGAGGCCAGAGGATTGCTTGAACCCAGGAGTTCAAGACCAGCTTGGGCAACAAAGTGAGACCACGTCTCCACAAAAGGCAAAATAATCAGCCAGGCATGGTGGTGCATGCCTGTAGTCGCAGCTACTGAGAGGCTGAGGCTGGAGGATTGCTTGAGCCTAGGAGACCAAGGATGCAGTGAGCTGTGATCACACCACTGTACTCCAGCCTCGGCAACACGACAAGACTCTACTCTATCTCAAAAATAAAAATAAATTGGCCGGGCACAGTGGCTCACGCCTGTAATCCCAGCACTTCAGGAGGCCGAGGTAGGCGGATCACCTGAGGTCAGGAGTTCGAGACCAGCCTGACCAACATGGTGAAACCCTGTCTCTACTAAAAAATACAAAAATTAGCCGGGCGTGGTGGCAGGTGCCTTAATCCCAGCTACTTGGGAGGCAGAGGCAGGAGAATTGTTTGAACCCGGAAGGAGCAGGTTGCAGTGAGCCGAGATTGAGCCATTGCACTCAAGCCTGGGGGACAAGAGCGAGACTCAAAAAAAAATAAAAATAAAAAATAAATTTTAAAAAAATGCATGGTGTATTGGAACAACCAGGGAAACAGCCTAGAAACAATACACTCCGTCACAGCTTGTGGTTTTGTCCTTATTCATCCTTTCTCCCCACAATATACTGATACGTTGAATTGAGCCAGGCACATATAACATCTCTGCTAGGCATAGACTAGGGCAGAGCCCTTTTTAGACCTGTCTGAAAAAAGCTAGCGCTCGAATCCTAACCTTCATGTCATCATTAATTGTGACGTTTGTTCTAAACAACCTTAAAGCAACGTAATACACCACCAACAGAAACAGCAAATGTAAATCCAGAATTTGAGGTTTCAAGGGAAAAAAAAACATTTCAAAAGGCCCCAAATAAATTTTAATTCTAAAATTTTAAGGATTATTTCATTTTCTTATATCCTCCCTCTAAGTTAAATCCCTTCTCATCCCTCCAATCTTGTTTAATATTAATAGTTACTTAATACATTCCTAAGTGCAGTGCAGCAACACTTCCTGTTTATCAAAAGACTAAAATAAATAGCAGGTCAACAAGACTAGACAAGGAAAACACAAAACTTGTTTGACAACTGGGGCCAGAAACATGTTTGTATGCATGCAAGAGAAACAACCACCTACCTTTTTAGTTAGACCTGCTCCATATCATACAGCAAGCAGATTATTTCAGTATAACCCTCAAACCATGCCCCTCTTTCCTTCTCCCCTCCAAAAGGACATTTAAAGCCAACCAGAGATTTGGACAATGAATTTATGAACTTTAAGTTCAAGACTTTCAACTTTCATATTACAATGTAGTGATGAATATTACCAATGTGATATGATTAACAAAATTAGCACCTCCTCATATGTGAAATATGGTACTAAAGCCCATTCTTGCTGAAAATCTAGGATGACAAACAACTCGCAGGGCAAACCCCATGTGGTTAGGTGGGTGTTTGTTTTGATGCAAAGCCTCCAGTTTTGTTCCTGTCTAGGCCTGTCCCACAGTCATCTGACATTCCTGCAAAAACTTGTCTTTATTTTGGATGGACACACAAGCAATGGAATTGGCACTGAAATTTCAGCTTATGGTGCAGGGTATGTTAGGATACAATTTCCCCCTGAAGTAAATACTGAAACACTGACATGTGGGTTTGTTTTGCTTTTTTACTTTTAAAAATTTGCAAACGGGCATAGCGGCTCATGCCTGTAATCCCACTAGTTTGGGAGGCCCAGGCAGGTGGATCGCCTGAGTGTCAGGCGTTCGAGATTAGCCTGGCCAACATGGCGAAACCCTGTCTCTATTAAAAATACAAAAAATTAGCCAGGTGTGGTGGTGGGTGCCTGTAATCTCAGCTACTTGGGAGGACAACTGCTTGATTCTCTGAGGCAGAAGAATTGCTTGAAACCAGGAGGTAGAGGTTGCAGTGAGCTGAGATCATACCACTGCACTATAGCCTGGGCAACAGAGCAAGGCTCTGTCAAAAAAAAAAAAAGCCTTGGAAATAATGCCACTGTGTGCTATGTCAAGAATTCTAGCCAGGTGCAGTGGCTCAGGCCTATAATCTCAGCACTTTGGGAGGCTGAAGCGGGCGGATCACCTGAGGTCAGGAGTTCAAGACCAGCCTGACCAACATGCAGAAATCTTGTCTCTACTAAAAATACAAAATTAGCCGGGCGTGGTAGCACATGCCTGTAATCCCAGCTACTTGGGAGGCTGAGGCAGGAGAAGAATCACTTGAACTAGGGAGGCGGAGGTTGCAGTGAGCCAAGATCGCGCCACTGCACTCCAGCCTGGGCAACAAGAGCGAAACTCTGTCTCCAAAAAATAAAGAATTCTTAACCCACCTAAAATAAGTCATGATAAAGACATCTGCCAGAGCATACACAACCAATCATAAAAACATTCCAAAATTATGTAGTAAGGCTAAATCTACCATAATTTACACAAAATAATTTGCCTTTAATGATTTTCACTCTCAATTAAAAGGCCCAATGTCATGATGAAATAAAAGAAAACACTTTTCAGGCTGATTAGAGGATACTTGGCAGAATAATGAGCTGCATTATTCCAGAAAGGCAATAGAAGTATCCTGAGAATGGTGACTCGTTTGTTCTAAATCTATATCAACTATTCAAAGTAACTTTGAAAAAGCTTACCTAAAGGAATATGATACAGAAACAGAAAATGACTCAGTTATATATAAATCTTAAGCAATGTCACGCTCCTTACGAAGACCAACAGCAACCAAAAGAAATCAATTCCAGAACTGAAGAGACTGCATTCTAAAATTAACAGAATTTTAATATTCAAATTAAGTTATTTCCTTCCTGTACCTCCATCCTGTCTTTGAAAAGAGTTGTGGAGCGAACAGGGCGTAAAGTAAGCTATGTGAAAAGAAGAAAAACCACAGAGACCAATGCCACAGGAATGCTGAAGCTGCACACAGGGTGTGCCTGGACAGCCCGCAAGCTGAGGGCAGGGAAGGAGTCTGACCCTCTCCTCCAACCCCATAGCCAGCGAAAAGGCGATACCCTGAGAGGGGCTCCAGAGCATTCCCCAGGAGTGCCCAGCATCCACAGTGATAAGCTGAGTGACCAGGGGGCTCAACTACTTGCCGGGTTCCCAAGGGAGCAAGACCCTGCTCTTCCACATTGCGAATCACACACAGTTCCTGTACAGCCATCTCCTGGAGACATAAGATTCCCAGCTCTCACCAATTACAATAAAAATAAAGTGAGATCCATTCAGTTATCTGCTGGAAGATATAACTAAAGCACTAAATACCACTGCTAATCTGAGTTATGTGAAAAATATATATTTTGGGGTTACACCAATACCTTCAATTAAGCATGTACTAAATTATAACATACAAACTCTAATACTAGAAAAACAATGGCTTTAATATTGTCTAAACAGGCTGGGTGCAGTGGCTCACGCCTATAATCCTAGAGCTTTGGGAGGCCAAACCAGGCAGATCGCTTGAGTCCAGGAGTTCAAGACCAGCCTGGGCAACATGGTGAGATCCCATCTCTAAAAAAATATAATAATAAAAAACACAAAAATTAGCCAGGCATGGCGCCACGTACCTGTAGTCCCAGCTACTCCAGAGGCTAAGGTAGGAGGACCACCTGAGCCCAGGGAGTTCAAGGCTGCAGTGAGACATGATGGTGCCACTGCACTCCAGCCTTGTGATAAAGTGAGATCCTGTCTCAAAATATATATTTTTTGAGACATATATTTATATATTTTTATATATATACCGTTGTTTTATGTATATATATAGACTGTTTATCTATGTATATATAGATTGTCTAAATAGTAACAAATAAGATTTGCCCATCACCACACTGTCATTCACTCTTGCTATCTCCAGTGGTTATCGCCTGTACAGAAATCAAATTATAGTCTACCTGGTCCAAGTTTTAATAATAAACTGGCTCAATGCTTCTGCACAAGGTCACTATAAACTATAATCATACAAAACATCCATGTATGTGTTTTGAGAAATGAGGACTGAAGAACCAGCCTGGCCACTTAATCTCCTGTGACAGCAGGGTAAGATCAGGCTTGATGTTCAGCATGGTACTCCCTGGGGATGTTCCGTCTCACTCTCCAGGGCAGGACACTTTGGGCCTCACACTTCCTGCACACACTTGCCCCACAATCTTCTTGCCTATGCTCCGAAAGCTGTTGACAGCCTTCATCTCAAAAACATTTAACTTCATATATTTTGCCTCAGCATTTAGAATATCACAAAGCATTTTGTAAGCCACCTTTCAAAACACAGTATCTTCTTTAGAAAGTGAGGCAGAAGGCAGGATATTAGTTTAATATTCCTTTTTGACAAACACATATATTGAACATGATGAAATATTTACCAGTGTAACTATCTGATATCTAAGATTTATTTCAAAATGATGGAATGGAAATAGTGCGAGGGTACAGAAGAAACAAGATTGGCCAAAAATGTGAATTGCTGAAGTTGGGTGACAGGTACATGGAGGTATGTTATTCTCTTAACAATTGTAGTATATTTGAAATTTTCCCTAATGAAAACATATTTTTACAAAAATATATATATTGGCCAGGCACGGTGGCTTACACCTATAATTCCAGCACTTTGGGAGGCTGAGGTGGGAGATCACCTGAGCTCAGGAGTTCAAGACCAGCCTGGCCAACACGGCAAAACCCTGTCTCTACTAAAAATATAAAAATTAGCCAAGCATGGTGGCACATGCCTGTAATCCCAGCTACTTGGGAGGCTGCGGCAGGAGAACCTAGGAGGCCTGGGCAACAGAGCGAGGCTCTGTCTGGGGGAAAAAAAAAGAAATCATATATTGACTTGAAAGGTTAGAGGATGCCTTTGATTTACATGTATCCAATAAAATCATATGAGAAAAAGGCCACCAATGATGGTTGAAACAGACAGCCAGAGAGACACACAGAAGCAAAGTCACTATGTTTATTATGCATTTCTGATTGCTTTTTTCCTTAAAGAAGCATAGTGCCTTTGACTTCTGTTTCTGACTCCCCAGATTTTAAGGTCACCTCTGATAAGATCATAAACTTCTTTGAGCTCACATCACCAATTATTTCAAACTGTTTGAAAAACCAAAACGTATTAGATATCGATCATATCATAGTAATTAATCTCAGCTTTATGATGTCAGAAGACTTTTAAACTTCCCATTTTCCACAGCCTGTTCCCCGCCTAGAGAAAAAGCTCAATCACTTCATAAATCTGGCATCATCCTAGTACACTGTGTTTTAAAATATGCTCAAGTATTGATCACGGCGACGCAGCAGAGGAACTGCAGGCTTGAGCACACCGCAGGGATGCAGGACCAGGGATGGGGGCGCTTCTTTAGGGGACATCTGTAATCACACTCTGGGCTCACAATGGAAGGGTGCCGCAGGCTGGGAGCTGGGCTCCTTTCACTTTCCAGTTCGAGTTCTCGTCTACACTTCACTGGTGGATCTGTTACTGATATTAAAACCCAAAGCCACCAGCAGAGAGCACTCAACGAGCACAAGCTTGGTAATTCCTGTTCACTGCAGAGGGAAACAGGAGTGCACATCATTAAAGCAAGAACACATTCTTAATGGAAACTTCGTATGGAGCACAGGGGCAGTATATACATAATCCGAAATTCAAATAAACTCAAGTGTTCGTGAGAAAATAAGCATGTAATCCTGAAGATTCTATGAAATGCATCCCATATTGTTTAATTATTTATCTCTCAGGGTATTTTTTTTTTTAAGTCAATGCAGTATGGTTGGAAACTGCATTGTGATCTATGGCTTTCTCCATGCAATTAAAATAGCCTTGCAAGTCATGCCCATTTTTAAAAGCTTATACAAGCACCTACCCTCTTGCAGTGGTGAAGATAGCACTGTAATTTCCCTTCAGTTCTCTTACATAACTAAAGAGTTTTTTGTTCTGTTTATAAGCTCATACATTGGCTAGAAAAAATTATAAACTTGCTGGTAAATTTCTAAACTTGCTAGTAAAAAAATTAAGTTATATATAAGAGGCTGCCCTGTTCTAATCCCAATAAAGTATTTAAAATAATTTTACTATGATCACAGTAAACATAGCACATAGAACTAAAGGAAATACTATAGTGAATATATATAAGCTAAACTGGCTAGTTGTCATTAAACCCAGGAACTAGAAAACTGACCACGAAATATTTTTGATTTTACTGTTATGTTATATTATTAACTCAAGACAAAGGCAGGGGTGTAGGGGTGAAGAAGAGCTCTGGGGATAGGCCAAGTCAGCTGGGCTGTGCTACCACGGGCAGCAGCAGTCTGCAGGAGAGCCCTGAACATCAGTCTACTGGATGCTGTAGCCCAAGTGACAACGACGTAACTGCGGAGCAAATGCTGGAACAGTAGAAATGCTAGCGCCTCTAAAATCCGCTCCGTGAGCTGATTAGTCACAAATATGAAGGAAGCATCAGCTCATTCAGTACAAGCAATGGAGCCTAGGAATTAACAGTGAAGACTGGACATAGCTGGAGCAAATGACTTAACCTCTCTCTGCCCGTTCCCCTCATCTGAGAAATGTGAGTAAGAAGAGTCCCTTACTCATAGAATTGTTAAAAGGATTGAATGAGTCAAAATTGTGTGTGTGTGTGTGTGTGTGTGTGTGTGTGTGTGTGTGTGAGAGAGAGAGAGAGAGAGAGAAAGAGAGAGAGAGAGAGAGAGAGACGGAGTCTCACTCTGTCGCCCAGGCTGGAGTGCCGTGGCGTGATCTCAGCTCACTGCATGCTCCAACTCCCAGGTTCAAGCGATTCTCCTGCCTCAGCCTCCTGAGTAGCTGGGGTTACAGATGCCTGCCACCACGCCCAGCTAATTTTTGTATTTTTTGTAGAGATGGGGTTTCACCATGTTGGACCAAGGTGGTCTTGAACTCCTGGCCTCTGGGTGATCCACCTGCCTCGGCCTCCCAAAGTGCTAAGATTCCAGGTGTGAGCCACCACGCCCAGCTGAGTCAAAACTTTTCAAGCTCTCCGAATAGCTCAAGGCATTCAGTCACTGCTAAGTATTCGTTGCCATTCTGATAAGCCAGGATTTTCACAACAGTCCCTACTTCCTCAACTGTGTGGAGTAGTGTTATTCATCGTTAAAATCTACCCTTGGGGGGCACAATATCTAGTGTCACTCTATCTCAAAAGGGAATGAGGGAATACATGGTGGTCCTCAATCCTGGCTATATCAGAAACACCTACGAGCTTTACTAACTACACAACACCCCAACCAAGACCAAGTGAATTAGAAAGAAACTCAGATGACACAATGTCCAGCCAGCTTGGGGAGCTAACACCAGGACTGCAACTGAACAACAAAAGTTACTTTGCAAAAAGGCAGATACTTTACTACACCTAAAACGTTATTTGCTTGCTGTGGACTAGTTCTACTGTCTTGAGTGAATGCGTTTCTGTGTTGTTGTTGTTTTTTTAATCCCATGTTCTCAGTCATGTAACAGATAACTGCAGTATCTAAGCATACACGTCTTTAGAATGTCATTTGGTTAAAGTTCTTTCCAGACTTAAGGGAGTGTAAAAGGTAATCAATTAGCACCACAAGGATTTCTGCCTAACATGTCTTTTAACCATCAACAGATGCCATATAACTTCCTAAAGCTCTTGGCTATAACTACTTTTATACTTAGAACAAATCAAGTTAATGTTTTACTAAAACAAAAGCTTTGGCCAGGCACGATGGCTCATGCCTGTAACCCCAGCACTTTGGGAGGTGGGTGAATCACCTAAGTTAAGGAGTTCAAGACCAGCCTGGTCAACATGGTGAAACTGTGTCTCTATTAAAAACACAAAAAATCAGCCAGGCACAGTGGCTCACGCCTGTAATCCCAACACTTTGGAAGGCCAAGGTGGGTGGATCACCTGAGGTCAGGAGTTTGAGACCAGCCTGGCCAACATGGTGAAACCCCATCTCTACTAAAAATACAAAAATTAGCCAGGCGTGGTGGCACACACCCATAATCCCAGCTACTCGGGAGGCTGAGGCAGGAGAATCGCTTGAGCCCAGGAGGCAGAGGTTGCAGTGAGCCAAGATTGTGCCACTGAACTCCAGCCTGGGCAACAGAGTGAGACCCTGTCTCAAAACACACACACACACACACACACACACACACACACACACACACACACACACACACACACACACAATTAGCTGGGCGTGGTGAAAGGCACCTGTAGTCCCAGCTACTCGGGAGGCTGCGGCTGAGGAGAATCACTTGAACCTAGGAGGTGGAGGCTACAGTGAGCCAAGAATGCGCCACTGCACTCCAGCCTGGGCGGCAAGAGTGAACTCCATCTCCAAAAAAAAAGTGGGGGGAGGCGGGAGCAGGGGTCTTTTCTGTCTCATACGTATAAGGAAAGGCCAACATTATATCTTTATACTTTCTCCTCTCTGAGCACAGACCTCTGAACTTCTCCTCTGACCACAGAGCCCTCTATTGTCGGCAACTTTCTACCCTTTTCTGTGGACAGGGAATCAAGTCCAGTCTTTGCTTTGCCAATAACCAGCTGGGTAAGCTCAGACAAATAAAAGCTCTGCCTATTCCCCAACCTGTAAAATAAAGGGGAAGTACAAGATCTACAGGCACCACTGCTCTTACCATTACACTATCCTTAGAGCCCACAAAGCATCCATTCCCTCTGCACCCTGTGTGGTGGGGGATTCCATCCTTCCAATATGTTTAAAGACTTTGGCTCAAGAGTCACAAGCTCATGAGCCTATGGGAGCCAGGCAGGTAAATGAGGGGCAGGATGAGTGGGTGCCTGCAAGCCTGAGAGCATGAACCCTATCTAAGGAACAGCTGCCACTGGCGGCATACAAGCTTGCTCTGGCCCAGGCTCCCCAGGTCTCAGGAAGCACGCACGTTCCCACGTTTTATGCAGCATCTTCTCAATTTCTCAGGCTGGCCATGACAGACATCATTAAAGCAATGTGTTCTAGCCTTCTCCCTGCAGGCAGGGCAAGCCTCATAGGACCCAAAGTACATCAGTCCTTCCAGACTGCTGACACCTGCAAGCACAGAGAACTACCACCTTGTACTCTGTAGTCAAAATTTATTTAACTGAAGCAAGTCTGAGCACAGCAATGAGAGATTGCTATGTTTATTTTTTTTTGAATGACAACAACAAAAAAAACAGTCCAAGTTTATATACATAATGATTTATAGGCACTTTGAAGCCTTTAAGGTTTTCTTTCTGCTCCCGGTCTCTCGTCTCTCCATCCCCAATCATACACACTGTTGCCAGAATAACATTCCTCCAGCCCTGTTATGAAACCCCAGCCTGCTGGAGAATGAAAAGGTTTCCCTACTGCAGGTGAAACACAAGTATGCAACCCCCTCCCTCCGCCACACACACACACACACACACACACCACACACACACACACCCACCACTTCCATCCAACCCCTCCAGACTCAACCATTACCACATACTGGGCACAGGCCTTTTCAGCACCCGATATCTGACAAGCAACATTCAACATGTCAACCCGGAGACAATACAAGATCCTTGCAATGCATTCTGGATCAACAAGTAGGTATATTAAGTCTAATTTATCAGACTCTAGGCATTTCGAGCCTAGAGTATGTATGATGAATCTGTAGGCAAGAAAAACACAGAGTAAAAGCCCTTTATTCTCTATTTTTCTATCTAGTTAAGAATTTACCAAATTTACCATAAGTAATAAAATACTGTTTTTAGAAAACACTCAAATTTAGGCTCTTGAATATTTGACAAAATTATATACTGCTTCAAATACATACAAACATTCTTCAGGAAGCCTGTATATTAAATAGCAAATAAAGTATCTAAAGGATTCTGACGCTAAATGTCATTTCTGAACATTTTTGTAATTTAGAAAAATAGTCACATTAGCAGCCAGCTAGTCCCACATCTTGAATACTTTCACAGAATTGCAATGACGCAGGGGCACTTCAGGAAAAAAAACACCAAACCTCTCTTCAACCCTGAAATGTGCCCTAACAGATGAATAATAAAAATGGAAAATATGCACCTCAAAGTACTCTCCACTTTAAACTGACACACTTGTGTTTGTCCTAATGCTGCTAATCAGTTTCCAGTAAATATGTCACATTGTTGTCTCTTTCTAAGTGCTCCCAATTTGGATGAAGTCATCCCAAGCAGCAGTAAAAGGCTTTTATTGCCCAGCCTTTTACAACCATTTCTGTACTTGCCTTTTGTTTCTCATTACCTAGATGTAGCAGTCAAAAAGTCCAAATTTTCAGGAGGTACATTAGTTTTTTAAATGGTTTCTCATATTTAATGTAATATTCTAGGTTTCATATCAGGCAAAATTCTCAAGTTAATCTCATGCAGCCATGCACTGCATAACATTTCAGTCAACAACAGACCGCACACAGACAGTGGTCCCATAAGACTGTAATACCGTATTTCTACTGTACCTTTTCTAGGTTCCAGTATGTTTAGAAACACAACTATGTACCACTCTGTTCTAATTGCCTGCAGTATTCAGGACAGTAACAGGCTGTACAGGTTTGCAGTCCAGGAGCAACAGGTTAGACCACACGGCCGAGGTGTGCAGTAGGCTCTGCAACCTAGGTTTGTGTAAGTTCACCCTATGATGCTCGCACAATGAAACTGCCTAACAACTCATTTCACAGAATGAATCCTCCTTAAGCGGTGCATGACTATGAATATAAATCCTTAAAATGCTGAATGCAGCCTACGCTTTTAAAGATATCATGCTATTGGCCAGGCGTGGA
Organism: Gorilla gorilla gorilla; assembly: GCF_029281585.2. Lineage (NCBI taxonomy): Eukaryota > Metazoa > Chordata > Mammalia > Primates > Hominidae > Gorilla > Gorilla gorilla. Next base: position 84,370,233 of record NC_073232.2, on the reverse strand, counting down.
GGCTCATGCCTATAATCCTAGCACTTTGGGAGGTTGAGGTGGGCGGATCACTTGAGGTCAGGAGTTCAAAACCAGCCTGGCCAACACAGTGAAACCCCGTCTCTACTAAAAATACAAAATTAGCCAGGCGTGGTGGTGGGTGCCTGTAATCCCAGCTACTCGGGAGGCTAAGGCAAGAGAACCACTTGAACCCAGGAGGCGGAGGTTGCAGTGAGCCAACATCACACCACTGCCCTCCAGCCTGGGCAACAGGGCAAGACTCCATCTCAAAAAAAAAAAAAAAAAAGATAAGATATGATGCTATAAAAAAGGATTGTTGTGAGAATTTGAAGGATTCTACATGTAAAATGGAAGCTAAACATCTATAAATAGTAGAACTTGATTTAATATAGAAGGGTCTCCTACAGTAAATGAACCTGACAAGTAAGTGCCCCAAAAGTTTCCACTTAATTAAAAATCCACTAAGGAAGTTACACACACAAATTAACTTTATTATGCAGCGAGCAGTCTCCTGGAGGAGCCGGAAAAGTAATCTCACCATGGTCCAAGGAGTTCCTTGTACTTCACTCCTGGCTGTTGTGTACACATCTGTGATGCATCCCCAGGGAGAGATTAAATGTAAATGGATTGGAAAGAGAAGGAAAGATCCTTCCTTCCGATAAAAACACATCCAACATCACCTCCCTCCCCTAGAAATCGGGGGCTTTCAACATGTGCTTTGGAGAATTTTAATAGGTTTTATAGCCTGAACCAGACCTAAAGAGCAATTCATTAAGAATTTTAGTGTGTTTCTTAAAATGCTCAATAAAATAAAATAATGTCTCAGGGCTATATCCTCACCTAAAATATTTTATAAAGGCCAAAATAAACCTGATACCAAAATCAGACAAATATGTGTATATCTTCTCCCTCATGAACTAAGGTACAAAAATCAGCAACAATATATCACCAAATTAAATCCAACAATATATAAAGAGAAGTGGATGGTATACAAAAGCAACGCATCTACAAATCTCACCTCTCTCTCTCCAAAATCCAATTTTTTTTTTCCTAAAGGATAAATTAACCAGACCTGGAAATTAATGAGTTTGCAGATTGAAAAGTTTTCACCAACTTTAAACTGCACTGTACAGCTATAAATTTACATAATGCAGGACTACTTTTTAACAATAATATAGAAATCAGGGGAAATCAATTTTTAAAAAAACAAGATGAAGCCAAAGGCAGTCTTCAAAATACACTCCATGGCCAGCTAGCTCACGCCTGTAATCCCTACACTTTGGAAGGCCCAGGAAGGAGGACGGCTTGAGCCCAGGAGTTGTACACCAGCCTGGCCAATACGGCAAGCCATTGTCTCTACAAAAAAATTTAAAAATTAGCCATGTGTGATGATGCATGCCTGTAGTCCTACCTATACTGGATAGGCTGAGGTGGGAGGCTCACTTGGGCACAGGAGTACAAGGCTGCAGTGAGCTATGACTGCACCACTGCACTCAGCCAAGGTGACTCTGTCTCCAAAATAAAATAAAATTGAAATTAATCAAAATTTAAATTTGAAAAACGTACTCCATTAGGTCCTGCAAAGCGAGTAGATGCTGTGAGGATTCCAGCAGCCTTAATGAGCGCATACACACAAGAAAAGAACCACAACTATTCATTTCTCTTGTGAAATTCTTAAACCAGCCCACAATTTGACCCGGTTATATAGCTCTATTAGTGTAAGTACACAACTTTGTGCCCCAAACTTAAGAATTTCACAGCTACAAACTTCTACAGGCAGGGTTTCCATATGATAAAGATATTTGTGCATACTTGATTAAGTCATCATTATAATCATCTGTTGAATACACTTTGAGCAATTTTTTTACGCTGTTTTCTCTCACCTTTATAATGATCTTCCAAATCAGAAAAAAAGTCAAAATATAAAATTAAGACATCTTCTTTTAGGAATTCTTCTACAGAGCAGGCCTGAGTTTCAACTTGCATGGCATAAAATGAATGCAAAGAAAATGTATTCTGATATGAGACCCTCAGTTGCCTACAGACTTCAATCAACTCATTTGGAGAGCTGTTCACTACCTCTTAGTCTTTTCAAGTCTTATTAGTCTTTACACAATCCACTGACATGGACAGCTGTAAAAGTTACACTTGCTGCTCTAGCGCTGACTAGACAAATTTGTAGTGATTAGCACATTACCTGAACTATCATTCCAAGTTTGTCTGAAAGCAACACAAAAACCTATAGCTACATGTCCTATAAAGTTTCTCATAAAATGACCACACTTTTGAGGTCGTAAAATAATAAAAGTACTTATTTGCCATTAAAATCACAGAACTTTAAGAGATTGCAAAGATTCTAGAGGTCATCAACAATTGAGAAAAGTTAAAGTTCAAAAATCAAGAAGTAATTTTTTTCACAATCAAATAGTAGTTGAATAGCAATATCCAACATTCCCATCTCCTAATTCCTTCTTCCACAGTTTCCTAGTTTTTTCATCATGCCACATACAGCTTACCAAAATCTTTATTTTTAATTTAAATCACAGGAAAGGCAAATGCTGTAATGAGTCTGCAAATATTTACAAGAGAGGAGTGAAGAAATAAGCCCACTAAATTCAGTGAGACAAGTATAATGAGAAATAATCCCAAGGCTCATTTTTCTCAGTTTCTCAGAATTGATAGGATAACAATAAAAGGAAGGGAAGAAATTTTGCAAGACTAACTCTCAAAAAGAATAGCTATTTGCAGAATGAATCACAGCTATTAATCTTTTCTTGAAAAATATATGACAGCAGGGTGTTTTCCCTGTCTCTAACTTTAAAAGGCCGGCTGCCAAAGGGCTATTCGATGAAAACATTCCATACCATCATTAAGATATGCACTCTTTCAACCTGAGAATGCTTATTGAAAGGTAAGAAAAAAAAAGAAAAGCAATCTTCTGAAAATGTTAAACTACAAAACAGTCACATTAACAAAAGTACAGCTAAGCCTCACAATGCAGGTCTTCTCAAGTACATGCAAAAGCAGTAAAATGGAGACACTCTAGGGTAGGAGGCCTGAAGTAAACTGCACTAATCCCTTTGTCCACCCCCACCCATACAAATTGTCTTTGAAGTATTTTGTGAGGTATCTTGATTTTATTTTTAAAATACATATAGGCCAGGTGCAATGACTGACACTTATAATGGCACTTTGGGAGGCCAAGGTGGGAGGAAGCTTGAGACCAGGAGTTTGAGATCAGCCTGGGCAACACAGCAAGGCTCCATTTCTACAAAAAAATTTTCTTTTAATTAGCCGGGCATAGTGGCATGTGCCTGTAGTTCCAGCTGTTTGGGAGGCTGAGGTGGGAGGATTGCTTGAACCCAGGAGTTTGGGGCTACAGTGAGCTATGATCATACCACTGCACTCCAGCCTGGAGGACAGAGCAAGACAATCAATCAATCAATAAATAATTAGTAATTGATTGATCAGTGATAAATAGGTAAATGAGTTAAAATTCAAATAGAATTTACGTTACGCCATAATATTTGCCTTCGCAATACGAAAGTTGAGTCTTCAGATAAACGGAAAACCACCCCTGACAAACCCATACCTCCCCCAGCAATACTCACACCCAGTGTGAGGAACATACTGGAAGGCCACTACAAATAGCAACATGAGGGACAGCCATCGGGCACCAGGCAGACGAGGGACCCACGGAGGAGCTCCTCTATGAAGACTCCAGTCTAGTGTCTCTTCCCCACCTCCCACCCTCTCTTTGAACTCCCTCTCTCTTCTGCCCTCTACAGGAAACAAGCTGATACCAAAATAAAGGGGTCTGGGACAACGAAACAAGAAGTTCCCCTCTATCAATGGAAAACATAAAAGTCTCACTACTACAATGAAATATTTGCCTGCCTCTACTTAGACTTTATACCAAAGTTCAAAGTTAACACCGTTAATCACCATCCACAAAAGCATGACTAACCAAGTGAAGATTAACTAGTCATTTCCTGATTGCAAATGGAAGTAGAATTTTCCCAGTATCATTGACAGTGACTATTAGAATGTGTTGAAAATCCCTTACAATCACTCTTCCAAAAATGCTTTAAGACAAAATTTAAATAAAAATTTTATTCACTAACAGCTGTCCAAGATTCCAATACAAACATAATTCTATGTTGTGATTAAAAAGAAAAATTATTCAGCTTAAAAAACAACTAGTGACAAACATGATTAGAGTTTTGTTTTGTTTCTTTTGAGATTGAGTCTCACTCTGTCACCCAGGCTGGAGTGCAGTGGCACCATCTTGGCTCACCACAAACTCCTCCTCCCGGGCTCAAGCAATTCTCCTGCCTCAGCCTCCCAAGCAGCTGAGATTACAGGCGTGTGCCACCAAACCCAGCTAATTTTTATATTTTTAGTAGAGACGGGGTTTGAGATCTGTGGGGTTTCCCCATGTTGGCCAGGCTGGTCTCGAACTCCTGACCTCAGGTGATCCGCTAGCGTTGGCCTCCCAAAGTGCTGGGATTATGGGCGTTGAGCCACCGCACCCTGCCATGGTTAGAGTTTTTATCAGGTATTTGTTCTGGAAAGCAGACTCAAAATTAATATAAACCATCTTTCTCAAAACTCCTAATATAAAGCTAACACCAATTCACAAAAGAAGAGAGTAAATTATGCTTCTGCAAAAGTAAAATCAAAGCTGTTTTTTTTTTACCATAAGCAGTCATAGAAAGAACAAAGCTGTTTTATACTTATTTCCCATTGACAAAATTAACCCCAAACATAACAATCACTTATTCAGAAAAAAAAGTGTAAAAAGTAACCATATGGTTTTAATGTTTCCTAATCTCCTAATTTATTATTTAGAATGTTAAAACTTATTTCTCAGGTTCAAAAAAATCCTTTAAAAAACTTTTACCATAATGCCTTATCAGTATTACTCAACTACTAAAAAGTAAATTCATTATATCAACACAGCACTACAAAAAGGCATGTGAGTGATACACTTCTGCACTTGAAAAATCTGTCAAATTCCCATCATTGAAGATTACACATATAAGAAATATATGGGGCCTTTTTTTTTTTTTTTTTTTTTTTTTTGAGACAGAGTCTCGCTCTGTCGCCCAGGCTGGAGTGCAGTGGCACAATCTCAGCTCACTGTAAGCTCCGCCTCCCAGGTTCACGCCATTCTCCTGCCTCAGCCTCCATAGTAGCTGGGATTACAGGCGCCCGCCACCATGCCCGGCTAATATTTTTTTTGTATTTTTAGTAGAGACGGGGTTTCGCTGTGTTAGCCAGTATGGTCTCGATCTCCTGACCTTGTGATCCGCCCACCTCGGCCCATATGGGGCACTTTTAAAACAAAAGAGAAAACAAAAAACTTCACATGCTGTGTTGAAACAACTGGCTTTCCTATTGGAGGAGTGTGGGGAAGAAATTAGGTCCCTACCTTACCAAATACAAAATCAATCCCATATGAATTCAAGATTAGATTCTAAATGCTTTCTTTCATTAATTTTAAACTATTAGATATAAAAAGAGAATATGTTTGCAATTTAAGGTGAGGCCTTCTTAAGCAAGACACTAGATGTTAATACCCAAAAGCCAGAAAGTTTAACATTTCTGTACAAAGTATGGTATATGCCATTTTAAAAAGTTAAACAGCAGACAAAATACAGAAAATATATTTTCAATGTGTACTGCAGTTAAAGTTACTATTACAAAGAGCTTATGGGAAAAAAAAAAAAACCCAAGAGCAAAATGGATAAATTAATAGGAAATTCTGAGAAAAGGATGTAAACATGTGAGAAAACAGTAAAATTCCCTGGTGCTAAGGGAAGTTAAGGCAATGATGATGTAGCACTTTTTGAGTATATCCAAACGGACAACAGAAAATAATAAGTAGATAACCTAGTATTCACGAGAGAGATCAATTATCTTTTTTTAGGGCAATTTGTCAATAATAAGACATAAGTTGTATGTTTCTTTTGCTCTAAGCTACTCGTAGCTTCCATACACAAGAATAAAGCTGTAGAGATGCTATAGCACTAGTTATTTACAGCAGAAAATTTGAGAAAATATTATTTTCATTAAAGGAATAAAGTTATGATAGGTTCATATGACAAGATATTATGGAATATGCAATAACGATTACAGGACTTCTCACTAGCTGCAAATTGAAATTCTGACTCAATCTGACATTGAACCCCAATACAACTAACCACATTCAAAGTTCTGTCCCTGCTCCTTGAATGATCTGTTCCAACACAACAGATCTGCTGCCAGTCCCAAAATCTGGCTTATATTAAGCATTCCACCTCCTTGGCTTCACCAGCAATGAATATCAAAATGGGCTAACCTACCCACATGGGCTTCCAAATTTTCCCGTAAGAAAATAAAGTAGATATATGCAATGATTTATCTGAAAAGATTCTCATCAGGCCCTTTGCAGCATAAAAGGAAAAAAAATTTGAAACAACCCCCCTTATTTTTTATTCCTTTTAAAGTAAGTGGCAGATATCAGTACACTTTGCCTGCAATCATTTCAGCAATGCAATATATGTACTGTAGTATAATCCCATTTTTAACAGAAATATTTTATATATATATGGTATACACTCCACTTGTGTAATGACACTTTTCTTGGAGTAATAAAAATAGAGTCTCACTCTGTTGCCCAGGCTGGTCTCAAACTCCTGGGCTCAAGTCATCAATCCTTCTGCCCTCCCAAATTGTTCAGATTACAGGCATGAGCCACCACACCAAACTTGTTACTTTTTTTTTTTTTTTCTTTTGAGACAGAGTCTCGCTCTGCCGCCCAGGCTGGAGTGCAGTGGCGCAATCTCGGCTAGCCGCAAGCTCCACCTCCCGGGTTCACGCCATTCTCATGCCTCAGCCTCCCGAGTAGCTGGGACTACAGGTGCCCACCACCACGCTCGCTGATTTTTTGTATTTTTAGTAGAGACAGGGTTTCACCATGTTAGCCAGGATGGTCTCGATCTCCTGACCTCATGATCCGCCTGCCTCGGCCTCCCAAAGTGCTGGGATTATAGGTGTGAGCCACTGCGCCCGGCCGTTTTTTTTTTTTTTTTTGGTGATAGGGTCTTGCTCTGTCACCCAGGCTGGAGTGCAGTGGCATGATCACAGCTCACTGCAGCCTCAAACTCCTGTGCTCCAGTGATCCTCCCACATCAGCCTCCTGAACAGCTGGGAACACAGACACATGCCACCACACCTAGCTAAATTTTTTTTCATCAGCAGACAAAGCTATAAAAGAAATGAAACAAAAATAGATCACTTGAATCCGCACTACTGTCTGTGTTCATAAAGAAAGTGACAACTACACTGAAGAGTTATTTCAAAATGTTGGAAATAGGTTACTTTATTTATTTCTTTATTTCTTTATTGAGACAGAGTCTTGCTCTATTGCCCTGGCTGGAGTGCAGTGGTGCAATCTAGGCTCACTGCAACCTCCACCTCCCAGGTTCAAGCAATTCTCCTCAGCCTCAGCCTCCTAAGTAGCTGGGATTACAGGCATGCGCCACCATGCCCAGCTAATTTTTGTATTTTTAGTAGAAACAGGGTTTCGCCATGTTGGCCAGGCTGGTCTCGAACTCCTGACCTCAAGTGATCTGCCCACCTCTGCCTCCCAAAGTGCTGGAATTACAGGCATGAGCCACCATGCCCGGCCAAAATAGGTGACTTTAGACATCCCAAAAGGTCAGAAGCAACAAACTCATTTCTCCCTCCCCTTTTACGGTTGAGACGTTCCACAATCCCAACTGAGAACAGCAAGACACAGTTACAGAAACAGAAATGAGAAAGCGGGTGAAGGGGAGAAAGGGGGATGGAGAAAAGCAGGGGTCTGCAGTATTGACCTGGTCCCAAGAATATGGGGTGTTTATTTAGGTGGCTGAGCAAATAGTTGGTGAGGTCAAAGGTATCTCGTGCATACAATGTGCCTTTCACTTTTCAGCAGGAGCCAAGGGTTATTCTGTGACTATGTGCTCAGGCAAGGAGGATTTCCCACTTCTCCACTAACAACAGTCAGAAGCCAAAAGCTCCACTCAGGTGCTTGGCTACATTTTGCCTTAAAGGACAGGTGAAGTGGTGCGGTTACCTCCACCCCAACAAGGACTAAGAAAGACGTCTGCCCCACACTATGGAGCCGATTTCACCACAGAGGTGAAAATCCTATCCCCTCCCACAACGAGCATTCTATTTGGGGGAGGCAAAACCACAGTGCTCTGGTTTGAACATTTGTGTCCCCTCCACAATTCATGCTGAAACTTAATCCCCAACGCAACAGTAGAGAGAGGAGGTGCCTTTAGAAGGAGATTAGCCTTAGAAAAGGGCCCTCGGCCCCCCCACCACATGAGTGCTCAGCTGCTAGGCACCAACCTAGCAGCAGAATCCAGGCCCACACCAGACACTGGCGCCTAGTTTGGACTTCCCAGCCTTCAGAGTCGTGAGAAATAAATCTGTTGTTTTATAAATCACCCAACTTCAGGTATTTTCTTATAGCAACACGAATGAACTAAGACACACAGCAAACCAGCATGAAACATCTAGGAAAGTAGGAATACAAGAACACAGCACACCATGCTAGGGACGCCTGGGCCCGCAGGTGGTTCTCAGAACTGCCATTGAGAATGCCCACAGCAAAGGGCCCATTAGGCAAAGGCCCAGGAGGAAGAAGGCAACAGCAGATGGGGGCGTCTTGCTGAAAAAGCTGAGACTCTGGACTGCCTCATACAGGATATGGGTCTTACTACAGGCAATACCCTCGAACATTTTCTACTCTATTCTTTCTCTGTCTTTAAAGCCAATTTTAACCTACGAAGAAATACAACCTCCTCTTCTCCCACTCTTGCCCCACCACCAAACACAAACACACATATGCTAGACTAACCATCCTACATGATACATGCATGTATGACTTTAAGGAAAACACTTCTAATAAGGTAGTTGGAGGGAATGATCAGGATTTTATAAGCACCACTAGTCCTGGGAAAGCTGGTACTAGATCCATCTACTCAGACAGGAAGAATCCCATTTTTGTTTGTATTTTATTTTAGAGATGGAATCTCACTATATTGCCCAGGCTGGTCTGGAACTCCTGGCCTCAAGGGATCTTCTCGTCTTGGGGTCCCCCCAAAGTGCTGGGGTTATAAGTGTGAGCCACCTCACACGGCCTCAGAATCCCATTTTTAATAAGCTCCACAGCACATCACTTTACCTCATTAAAATACCTCATTAAAATGGAAGAACAGCCAACATAGGGAGACCCCATCTCTACACATAATTTAAAAATTAACCAGGCATGGTGGCACTCATCTGTGGTTCCAGCTACCAGAGAGGCTGAACTGAGAGGATCACCTAAGCCCAGGAGGTCCAGGCTGCAGTGAGTGAGCTGTGTTCACGCCACCGCACTGCACTCCAGCCTAGGTGACAGAGTGAGACCCTGTCTTAAAAAAACAGGGCAGAAGAGGTCAGGGAGAGGATGGGTGACAGAGTAAGACCCTGTCTCAAAATAAGGGGACAGAAGGGGTCAAGAGGAGGAAGCCTATTGCCACTTCACACAAAGTACTGCTAATTTTATTTGTAAAATGTTTAGAGCACATTGTAGCATAAAACATAAAACCAGAACAAGCACAAATAGGGGTGTTCAGTAAATGGTAATGATTGATATATCTGAACAAAAATTTACAAATGGATGTAAAGTAACACTTCAGCTAGCAGAAAGTAACTCACTTTCTCCGTTTTGTTTAAGGGATCACCTCCTTAAACAAAATTACCAACCACTGAAATGCAGGTAAAGTTTTTATTACATAAAATGAAGTTGACAACTAAATGCAATGTAGCCCTCTGGACTGGATCCTGTCATAGAAAGAGGACACTAACTGAAAAACTGGTGAACAGCAAATAAAGTCTGAAGTTTAGTTAAAGTCAACGTTGGTTCATTTTGACAAATGCATCACAGTGATGTAAGACGTTAGCAAAGAGGATGAGGTGAGGGGTACACTCTCTCTACCATCTTTGCAGTTTTTAATAAATCTAAAGTTATTTTAAAATAAAAAGTTTATGTTAAAGAATGACCGCACCAGAGGGCTGTTCAAGAAATGAGGAAGGGATCAACCATATCAAGTACTACTGAGGAATCCAGCAAGATAAGCGTCCACCTGACTTATATTAATTAAAATGCTGAAATCCCAGGAGTGCTGGGAGAGAGGCGAGGGCAGGGGATCACAGGAACTTTGTTGCAGAGTTGCAGAAGGCCTCAGTGCTTCCCTCTGTCCCAGAGGTCCTGTGATATCCCCTCCTCTTGCCCTACAAGCATCACGGTCCTATTGCTATGAACCACCTTGTGCAACCTCAGTGGTGCTTTGGAATGTTCTAGAATGAATCAGAAGACCCTCACAGCTTTCCCTAAACTTAGGAATGCATCCTAAACTACTGAGTTCAGTATGATATTCAATAAAGTGGGAGCAGGGGATAGAAAACGCCCCATGCACTGTCCTCTTAAATCCTGTGCAAGATTCTATGCATAGAGGATCTCTCTGCACATACCACATAGAATGTTTTCTGAAGCTTGCTGGAAAATATTCCCTATCTCTGTCAAAGAAAGGGAGAAAGGATAAATCAGGAGGAGGGCAGAACCAGAGTTGGAAGGCAAGGACAGCTGCTAGGGTTCACCCTCCTACACACTGACCCGCCAGCGACTCCGTGCAAGTTCATGGAGAAGGGAAGGGAAGAAAGGAAAGGTGTCAGCTGACTTGAGCTGGAGAGAGAAAAACACAAAGGCGACAGCTGGTGAGAGCCTCCCGCCCCCACCCCAAGAGGAGAAAGGGAGGAAACCTGAAACCACTTCAAGAGGAAAAAGAGGCAGTCCCATTGCAGCTGGCTGCCTCCCTCAGTTCCAGCAGAGCTGGCCGGCTGGGAGACAGCCCCAGCCTGCTGGGAGAGCCCCCTGGGAGCTGAGCTGCAGGAGAGGGCTCCGACAGCCCTCCTGGGTTCTGAGACAGCAGTGAATTCAAGGAGACAAGGATGCTCTGAAGGCAAAAGGATAAAAAATGGATCAGTGCATCCGGTCTCCCTGTCAACAAACATATCCTTCTGATGCCACCTCTTTCACGACCCAAGAATCTTTTGAATCCGCGGCAGTAGCACAAGACAACTTCCTTGACAATCACTGTGCCCGTTCCAACAAAATGCGGTTTTCTATCATCAGTGAGTGATAGGACTGTAACAGGTGTGTTCAGAGCTGAGCTGTTCTTCTGACTCCCGCCCCCATCTCCCCCTCCCACTCCTCCTACCTGTCAGCTCCCAGGGCACCCCAACTTTCACACCAAGCTGTTCTAAGGCTTCCAAAGGCCTCTCTCACCAGCCTCTTCTATATCATGCGAACAACAAATCACGTTCCCTCCCCTCTTTTCCTACTGATTCAGACAGAATGTTCATTCTGAACAACAAAAAATTGACGTATATCTTTTGAGATCTAGACTTCACAGCATTAAAAAATTGATAAAGCCTACTAATTATACCAAGTAGGGTAAACAGTGGTTAAATTTTTTTTAATGTGAAGCTTGACTAAAGTCTACTTACACAGAACTATCACTATATGAACAATATGGTAGACAGGTAATGTTGGTGTCTCAAATAACTAACTCGAGTTCAACTTTTAACAAAAGTATAAATGCAAATAATTTGTTTACACAAGACTTTTTCCCCCTAAAACAAATATTATAGCTTATTGGAACTGGCCTATTTGTGGGTGAACAGACCAACAGGCTAACAGACTATACTCAATACTACATCTCTAAAGGCAGTAAAATGCCAAACCTACAAATTGCCTATGGAAAAGTCAACTCCTGTGTTTTCGTAAACCAAATTTTTATTTTTTATTTTTTTTGAGAGAGAGTGAGTCTCACTCTGTTGCCCAGGCTGGAGTGTGGTGGTGCGATCACAACCGACTGCAGCTTCAACTTCCTGGGCTCAAGTAATCCTCCCACCTCAGCCTCCCTAGTAGCTGGACTACGAGCATGCACCACCACATCTGGCTAAGTTTTTTTATTTTTTGTAGTGGTACAGTCTCACTATGTTGCCCAGGCTGGTCTTGAACTCCTGAGCTTAAGCGATCCTCCTGCCTCAGCCTCCAAAAGTGCTGGGATTACAGGCATGAGCCACTATGCCCAGCCTATTTTTATTTATAAAAAGAAAATTCTGGGTAAAGAAGAAATGGAATATCTAATTCTCATTTAGGTGGGGTTTTTAGACACCAATCCATGCAGAAGCGACAGCCCCTGTGCAGAGGAGCGCAGCCATCTACAAATGGACCACAGACCAAAGAGAATGCCCTGCTGTCAGCACAAAAACTCTTCCCATGCTGGTCGGTGCCACTGTGATACCCGCTTCTGTGGAGCAGATGATCCTGGGATCATATTGTCCCTCATTGTGTATGGATTCAGTAGGCACTACTGAGAAATCTCTTATAGTCTAACAGAAGTTAATGAAGCACATACAACACAGAAAAATTAATAAAAGTTGATAAAGTACTTCAAAAAGACCATTACTGGTTTTTGTAAACTCACAGGATGAGTCCAGATTTTGCAAGCATTAGAATATAAAATACCTAAAAATTTCTTAAAATGTACAATATAACAATAAGGTAAATTCATAATAATCAGGTTCAGCAACAATACTTAGAAGCAATGAGACAATCCCATCCCATTGCCTGGCACAGGAACTGCCTATTTAGTTTTCAAGGTGTTTGTACTTCTTTTGTCTCGATCTCCCCAGCACAACCTTGGGAGGATGAAAATTCACGTGATATCTACATGCTACTGAAACTTGGTTCTTCCAAGTTTCCTCCACTCAATTAAACCTCCAAATTACTTGCCTTTGATAACTATTTTTAATGACAAACTACAAACAATCAGAGAGTTTACAAGGGCCGGAACTGGGGTGAGATCAGAGGCACTTGCCTCTGACACTAAATGTAAGGGGGGACCAAAATCTCAGTAGTCACGATAAATACCATAATGCAATAATTCAACAAAAGAGATTGTTCAGCTAGAGATCAACAGATTAATAGACTGATTAATAGAGATTAATCCAATCCACTGCCACAACAGATCTCCAGGTTTGCAGTCCTTGGCTGGATGGCCTCTACACAACACGGCTCCCATGGGTGGTCTCCGTCTCACAGACCCTACAGGCCAAGTTCTTTACTTTTCAGTTTCCGCGTTCATTAAGTGTCCTGGAAGCAGAACTGCATCATAAGATCAATGGCAATTACTCTGACCTAAAAAACAGAGAATCTCATAGATGATCTAATGAATCACATCCCAACCAACCAATCCAGGGTTGATCTACCCACATCCTGTACTGCGTGGAGGCTTTTTAATACCAGTCACTACTAGGGAGTAAAACGTCAAAAAGAGATTGCATTCCTTAATTTTGCATTGCTTGCAATTATCTGTAAAAACTAATTTTTCAACAGAAGAAGGGAGACAATGCAGGCAGCCTTCTCCATATTGATTGTGAAGAATCTACAATCACCAACAAGGCACAGCAGGCCACAACATCTGAAACTGCAGACCCTACGTTCCTACCACAGGCTCCTTCGCTGAAAGCAGGAGCTTCGGAGTCACACGGTCTTGGGTGCCAAGTACCACTCAGCCATTTATTAATATCGCCAAGCCTCAATGTCCTTTTGTATGAAAGGAACATAATATCTAATTCATTGGATTATAAATTCATATGTTGAAGGCCTAATAGTATGCACTGGACTTAGCAAATATTCAATTAAATCTTATCATCATCTTCTCATTATTATTTTTCCATTGTATCCTTCCCCAAACCAGAAAATCTCTAGGTTCCATGAAAATGTGTCCACAGAAAGAACCAAAGGCATGGCAGAGCTCCATGCTAGGCCACGGTACTCCTCTGCTGCTGTCTTCAACAACACCAGGTGACTGGTTTCCTAAGGAACTAGACACACAACTTGTCAACAGCATTTGTCTTCTCATCTGCACTGCTCCCAACCAATGACCCAACACAGCTTTGTCATCTTGGGAGAGAAGGTGGTGGTACACCTTCAGATCAGCTTCTTTGATTGACCTAAGAAACATACAACTGAATGTGGGACGCATCTATCCTAACAGGACTACAACATAAATCAGCACCTGTCACACAGAAGACCACATCTCAACCTCACACTTATCTTTCAGAATAAACTGAAATCTACACTAAATTTCAGGTCCGAAAATCCCATGCCAATTAATAGAGAGCACAGAATCACAAACACAAGTAACCAAACTCTCCCGTATCTAAAAATCTGCTTTCTCGAGCCACAAAGACATCCTAACTAGCCTTGATAGATTGTACATACAGCACTGCCAGTGATGGGTATCTGAACTTGAAGTCATTGTTCCATTTCACATGAAGATTGAACCTGCACATCGGCTGTCTAAAATCAATGCCAAGGTTGGAGGAGGGAGAGGAAAAACAGGGTCGGTCTGAGAGCACACGGAAGCTGTGTGACTGCCCCCACAATCACGCCTAGCTGCAGACCCCAGATAAGGGCATGGTGGGTCCTCCCCTGCCACCCTTCTCTGCCATATATAGCAGTGCTGGGCACCTGGCACAGACTTCCTTTGCACTCATGGCTGCCTGGAGAATTGCTCAGAGTAACAGCATGTCTCGGCTAGTTAAAAAGATCTCCAGACACTCTGAGCCCGTGAAAGAAGCAACAAACAGCCAGGCCCGAGCCAATCCAGATGACTGCTGGAGCAGCAAAAATCTCAGCTGTGCCAACTAGACCAGTCACCACGCTCCTCACCGCCCATCTCCCTCTGGCCACATGGCTCTCCATGGTGTCCCTTAGAAATAACAATAAATAGCGCAACAACTTAATTTTATAGTTAAAATGCAACAAGCCAGACAGTACATTAGCCATTATCCATGCAAATCTTGAAATTATTTCCATGCAAAATCCCAGTTTTAATACACAGTCACCATGAAGAGGAATTCAACAGCAAGGATATTACATTTACCATCTCAAAAATAAAAAAACTTTTTCTAAGTTAATCCAATATTTGGTCGTTTATGATTTACCTTCCAAGATTAAAAAACTGAAAGGCTTCTTTTGTCCCCAAGGGGAGAGACTGGCAGCAGCTTTGAGGTCTGCCTTCCAGCTGTTTTTGTTAGGTTTTTACACCTGCTAATGCCCAGCAACTAAGTGAGCATAAACAGGCATCGCTTACCAGTGTTTCACTGGAATCTCTTGATTTAACTTGCAAATTACTTGGCTTTGATAACTATTTTTAATGACAAACTACAAGGAATCATAGTGTTTACAAGCGCTGGAACAGAGGTGAGACTACAGGCACTTGCCTCTGACACAAAATTTAAGGGAGGACCAAAATCTCAGTAGTCAAGAGAAATAGTTTAATCTAATAATTGAACAAAAAAACTGATGCACAAAAATCCAAGATAAGCAAAATGCCAAAATTTTAAATAAAAACAGACTCATCTGAGTATCCTGTCTGATAAGAGGGAAGATTAGAAACCTTCTCTCCAGATGGTCATCACAATCACAGGGGACCCAAAGAGCTTCAGTGGACTGCAGGAAGTGGGTGCACACCCAGGAGCTCGGGCAACTAGGACCCTCTGCATCCTCGACCACCCCTTGGACCCTGCGGTCTCCCAGGAACCCAGTCTCTGGCCTGACCCCAGAAAAATCAACAGCAATAACCTAGCAACCAACCTCATCGTTTTACAAATAAGAAAAACAAGGCTGGTTGTAGTGGCTCACACCTGTAATGTCAGTGCTTTGGGAGGCCAAGGCAGGAGGATCACTTGAGGCCAGGAGTTTGCGACCAGCTTGGGCAACAAAGCAAGATCTCGTTTCTACAAAAAATGTTAAAAATCAACCAGGCTTGGTAGCATGAGCCTGTAGTCCCAGATATTCGGAGGCTGAGGTAGGAAGATCTCCAGAGCCCAAGAGTTGGAGGATGCAGTGTACTATGATCATGCCACCGCACTCCAGCTTGGATGACAGAGCAAGACCCTACATCTACAAAAGAAAGAAAAGAAAGGAAGTAAAAGGAAGGAAAGGAAGGAAAGAGAGGGAGGAAGGGAGGGAGGGAAAGAGAGAGAGAGAAAGAGAGAGGGAAAGAGAGAGAGAGAGAAGAAAGGGAAGAAAGAAACGAATACATACGCCCTGGGGTGTCGACTGTTGGAGGAAAGGCTAGGATAAGAATCTAAGCCTCCCACTCCAGGGCTTTGGGCATGCAATCCTCAGATGAACCATCACCAAAGGAAGACTCGGCAATGTGGACAGGCCTTCTATTGCTTAAAAAATTGTAGCTGGGCACAGTGGCTCATGCCTGTAATCCCAGCACTCTGGGATTACAAGTGATTTCAGGAGTTCAATGCTGCAGTGAGCCCTGAGCCATGATCACGCCACTACAGTCCATACTATGTAAAGGAAATGGCACAGTAATTCTTAGAAAATAATTAAGAAACGGCCAGGCGCTGTGGCTCACGCCTGTAATCCCAGCACTTTAGGAGGCCGAGGCACGCAGATCATGAGGTCAGGAGATCGAGACCATCCTGGCTAACACGGTGAAACTCCGCCTCTACTAAAAAAATATAAAAAATTAGCCGGGCATGGTGGCGAGTGCCTGTAGTCCCAGCTACTCGGGAGGCTGAGGCAGGAGAATGGCGTGAACCCAGGAGGCGGAGCTTGCAGTGAGCCTAGATCGCACCGCTGCACTCCAGCCTGGGCAACAGAGCGAGACTCCATCTCAAAAAAAAAAAAAAGAAAAAAAATAATTAAGAAACAAGCCGCTAAACAATAACTCTACTATCAAAAATAATTTCTTGGCTGGGCACGGTGACTCATACCTGTAATCTCAGCAGGAGGATCACCTGAGGCCAGGAGTTCAGGAACAGCCTGACCAACAAAGTGAGATTCTGTCTCTACAAAATTTAAAAAAAAAAAAATTAGCTGGGCATGGCAGCACACACCTACAGTCACCACTACTCGGCAGGCTGAGGCGGGAGGACTGCCTAAGCCCAGGAGTTCAAGGTTATAGTGAGGTATGATCACCCAGCTGCACTCAACCTGGGCAACAGAGTAAGACCTCGTCTCTAAATATAATAATAATTTATTAATACTATTTTAAAATAGTAACATAACTTATTTATTAAAGCCATGGAAGTCAAATGTCTCAAATTTAAGATTCTGTGTACTTTTGCAAATATGCCCATAAGTAGCCCAAACTTGTAGCCAGCTTCATATCAAGTAGAAATAATCACAAGCATCTGTAATGAAAATTGTCAACTTCACTGCTTTCACTACTTTTTAAATGATAAAAAATTATGAAAGACGCTCAAAAAAGCAGCTATGTACATACCCAATTTCCTTTCTGTGTTAAGTTTCTAGGTTTCCAGGAATCTCCTCTGACAAACAGGAATTTATTTGCTTCTACTAATAAATCAATTGGAAATAACATAAAACATAAATAAATTTCTGTGACATTTTTACTAAAAGGGAGCCATATCTCCCTCTAGACAGCTGGAGAACAATCTTTCACACATGCCCAGGCGAGACACCCTGACTTCTGCAATGGACACCCAGGCTGCTGGGGTTCAGGGTCACCACATTTCTGCTCCTCGACCCTTCCCTGTGGGGATTAGAAGGCAGAGAAAGCAGCATTGGTTCCTGCTCTCATATGTGGTTTTGTGGAAACCCTGCTTATCATGGAAACCAAGTATCTTCAATTAAAGATATTTGCTTCTGCTTCTGCTGAGATACCGGCTTCTGCTAAGATTATAAAGAACAGAAATTTGTACATTGGAAATCAATGTAAAAATCTAATGTACATTTTCTGACTGGTTTGCTTTTTTGGCTTTTTTTCTTTTCCCTTTAGCTTTAGGAATTAGGAATATCATTTGAGCCACGATTCTAAGGCAGCTGGGGCGGCAGGGGGTGCAGACAGCCACTCTAGAGAGAGACAGCATCTCTGGAGAAGACTAAGGTGGCAATTCGTTTTCCACATGGAAATTCTTCTTGAGGATCTAAGCACCAGCCCAAACCACACAAGGTTATGTATTTCAATAAAGAGGCCATTTCTAAATGTTCAAAACATATTATTCTCCTACTTTAAAAAAAGAAAAGCAAAAATGGATCGCTAAATGCAAAGCCAAATCCTCATAGTGGTAACTTTTACTGCCATCTTATCTCAACTAAAAATGAAAAGTTTTCATTTTCAACTACTCTTTGCCAATACCCTCTTCACTGAGCTTCAAGGGGCTTCCACGACACCCAGCCTGGCTCCCTCCATCTGAGTCTCTGAGAGCTGGTGTCGTGGTATGCCCACCATGCCAGGTTCCCTCACAAGAGTTCATCTAATCAAAGCTTCCATGACTAACAGTGATTTAAAAGCCACTTGTGAAAGATGTTGAAACATGTTCACATACAGTGAACAAAGTTTGAAAATGGCTTTTATAGGATGGTTCTGGGGCAGACACTGCAACTGCCTGACTCAGCATCCACTCCTAAGGCCCTCTCTCCCTGCCTTTCTTTGCCTACAGCGGCTGGAAAAGTAAAAATCTTGTACTCACTGGTCCAGGCTCCCCTTGTAGCTGGGCATGGTCACACAACAGTTTCCTAACCAAGGAGACCTAAACCCAGGCAGCCATGGAGCAGAGAGGGAGCACGGGAATGGACGTGGGGGTTACCACCATGACAAGCCACTTTGCTGTCCGGAACATCATGGAAAAAGCAGAAAATGCGGGAGGTGGTGTCTAGGTCAGCCAGCCATCAAGGGCTGCAATCCACATCTCAGCCACCAGAACCCCTCCATGCTGCATCACTTAGAAAGCTCTGCTCTTGGCCAGGCGTGGTGGCTCATGCCTGTAATCCCAGCACTTTGGGAGGGTGAGGCAGGCAGATCACTTAAGGTCAGGAGTTCAAAACCAGCCTGTCCAACACGGCAAAACCCCGTCTCTACTAAAAATACCAAAATTAGCCGGGTGTGGCGGCGTGCGCCTGTAATCCCAGCTACTCAGGAGGCTGAGGCACAAGAATCGCTTGAGCCCAGGAGGCGGAGGTTGCAGGTTGCAGTGAGCCAAGATCAGGCCACTGCACTCCAGCCTGGGCGACAGAGCAAGACTCTGTCTCAAAAAAACAAAAAGAAAAAGAAAGGAAAGGAAGCTCTGTTCTCAGTCACCTCCACATCCTCCCCTCCCACCCCTCGCTCCTCTGTAAGCACTCCACACCTCAGACAGAACAGACTTGCCCTGAAATCTGGAATCAAACCCCCTGTAGCAAACTCTTCAAGGAGCAGCATCCCCCTCTGCTCCCACTCTCTCTACCAGCAAAAACCTGGCTCACCTCCTCCATAACACTGGCCAAGAACCACAAGGAACAGTGAAGTGGCTTCATTCATGAAGACAGACTTGAGCACCTACTCCCTGCTGCAGTGCAGGCACTGCAGTAGTAGAGGTGGGTGATGGTGCCTTCTAATAAAATCCTATGATGCTGTAACTCAGGACACATTGTAACATTCGGGCTTCCACTGCACTAATCACTAAGGATGTTCCCCTCAGTTGTACTCATCAACACCCAGAGTGCCCCTGGGCCACAGGCCCTTCACAGTGGATGTTATCTTCCTTATCTTTGCAGCACCTGTCAGACCTGATGCACAACTGGCTGTTAAATACTAACGGCATGAAGCGTAACCCATCAACCTGGGGACTGACTTCAATTTCCTCCCACCAGATTTGTCCATTATGTACTTTCCAAATTCTAGTCCTATTCTCTTACTTCACCCCATATACTTTTGCTTTTATTTTCCCTTTATCTGTTTCCAAAATTATAAATATAGCAGTCACATGTTCTTATGGTAGACCATGATGTCCTGACACCAAAAATCATTATGATGAAGTCTTGCATGTAGTTAGATGCTTCCTAACACCATGATTATTTCCCATTATTCTGGAAATGCTAGCCAGTGCAATTAAACAGAGATGTAAATGTTTGCTACAAATACAGAAAGGGGGCAATGTTATTATTTGCACACAATAAAACTGCATACTCGGAAAACCCAAGAAAATAACTTGAATTAATATACAACTAAGAGGATTATTAGTTTTGAAGGTTATAAAAATGAAGGTTATAAAAAATATATAATAAAATAATAAACTATAAACTATAACCAGTTTAAAAAACATAATAAGAAAAAACTGAAAATAGCAATGTAAAGTTTAAATCCCTAGGAAATACTTGGCAAACATATAGAACTTATATGATGTATACAGAACTTTAAAAAGTGACAAAAAAGAAGATAAGTGAAAGAGCATTTAATATGTATTGCCGGATATATGGACTTCTTGGATAGTCAGAAGTAACTACTTGAAAGATGTCAATTCCCTCCTAAAATAATATATAAGGCCAGGCACAGTGGGGCTCACACCTGTAATCCCAGCACTTTGAGAGGCAGGAGGGCAGATCACTTGAGTTCAGGAGTTTGAGACCAGCCTGCGCAACATGGTGAAACCCCATCTCTACTAAAAATACAAAAAGTTAGCTAGGTGTGGTGGTGTGCGCCTGTGGTCTCAGCTACTCAGGAGGCTGAGGTGGGAGGATCCCTTGAGCCCAACAGGCGAAGGCTGCAATGAGCCAAGATGGCACCACTGCACTCCAGCCTGGGCGACAGAACGAGACCCCCTCTCAAAAAAAGTACACACACACACACACACACACACAAAACCCGCAGTCTCAATTTAAAAATTAACAGAATTTGTGTTGTTTTCATGGGATGGGTCCACTTTGGCAAAATGAGTCAAAGTCATAAGCTTGGAAAATAAAAGCAGAAAATTCACAAAAATTATGAAAACAAAAAACGATATGAAAGTACCTTTTTAGAATTAAAACCAGTTTGGGATTGAAAACAGAAGAAGAGAAAAAAACAAATAAAACAGTATATATAATTCAGAAAAGGTCAAACATATATTAATCTATGGAAAATAGGACATTTCAAGCAAAAGCAGAAAAGAGTGATTATTTTTAAAATAAAATGATCAAGAAATTCCATTTCTAGAAAGCTACAGACACACTTGTAGTACCAACAGTACAGTTACATCCTCTTTCTCTCTTTCAACCACACACACACACACACACACACCCTAAGACTATAGAGGACAGGAAAGCAACACAGAAGGCACAATTTACATGTTTACATTTACAGGAGAGGAGTGAGGAGTTAGGGGCAGGGAGCCTTATTTCTTCTCTGAACTAATTAAGTTTTATAAATGTTAATGCATTTTTAATGTTAATTTGGATTATTCTTGGTAATGACATAATAATTTTTTTTTTTTTTGAGATGGAGTCTCACTCTGTTGCTCAGGCTGGAGTGCAGTGGCACGATCTTGGCTCACTGCAACCTCCGCCCCCCGGGTTCAAGTGATTCTCCTGCCTCGGCCTCCTGAGTTGCTGGGATTACAGGCACACACCACCACGCTCAGCTAGTTTTTGTATTTTTAGTAGAGACGGGGTTTTGCCATGTTGGCCAGGCTGGTCTGGAACTCCTGACCTCAAGTGATCTTCCCGCCTCACCCTCCCAAAGTGCTGGGATTACAGGCGTGAGCCACCGTGCCCAGATGACGTAAGAATATGTTTTATTTACACTCTCTTACACTGTATATTAGGAGTGGGAGGCATAGAGATCAGTTCAGGTTTTGCCAACAGACAGAACCAGGTTCACACCCGTCACTTCCACACACTGTTGATGTGTCTCAGGGAAGCTGCTTATCTCCCATTAAGTCCATCCATTCAGCTGCAAAATGGGGATAATACCCTCAACTGAGCTGTTACAAGTATTAAATGTAATAAAAAAAATAGCCTCGTATTTGGTACATAATTACCTAATAAATGGAATTGGTTGCTGTGCTGATGATTTGGGTCAAAATAACAATTATCTTGATACTCCATGCTTATAAGACAGAGAGGTGCGGTGGCCAAAGCAACTCGGATATTAATCTGCCATGCTGACTTCTGATTAACCCCAGTTCTGGGAAGTCCTCTAAGATTTCCCGTTTATCTATTGCAAGAGCTGGCACTGCCCAGAGGTCAAACAACCTTGACATTATAGTACTTTAATTGTCCTACACATCCCTTCAGAGTCACCCTTTCCCCACAGTGTATCAGCCCTGGGTCTGGGGGTAGTGCAGAGACACAGACATGGCTTCTGTTCCTAAGTCCCAATTAAACCTTTCTCTCTTTTTTTGAGATGGGGTCTCGCTCTATGACCCAGGCTAGAGTGTTGTGGGGCCATCATACCTCACTGCAGCCTCGACTTCCCAGGCTCAAGCAATCCTCCCACTTCAGCCCCTCAAGTAGCTGGGACCACATGTGTATGTCACCATGCCTGTCTAGCTTTTTTTTTTTTTTTTTTTTTTTAATAGAGATGAGGTCTTGCTATGTTGCCCAAGCTGGTCTCAAACTCCTGGCCTCAAGTGATCCTCCAGCCTTGGCCTCCCAAAGTGCTGGGATTACCAACCTGGGCCACCTCACCTTAACCTAAATGTTTCTTTATGAGAAACTGGAATTATGAGCCTCTTTCTTTAGCCTCTCAGCTTCCTCGGACTTTGCGAGTAGGTTTGTATAGGCCTGCCCACCAGAGAACGGGAAGTAAAGTTGGTTGTACATCTAAGACATAGTTTTCCTAATTTGGTAACCTAATGCTTTTCTCAGTACATGATAATTTAGTCATATTTTCTTACAGAATAACAATGTATTTTTGTGGGGGGGTTTTCTGTGGGATGAGAAAAACCCAGCTTCTAAGGTTGCTGCAAAACTGTCACATACTGGTGGGTCAAGCTTACCAGGGAACAACTCATCTTCTAATCACATTAAAATAAGTATGTGCATTCTTTTTGCCTTTAGCTTAAAAAAAAAAAAAGTAAGATAAAAATTAAAAAGAAGTATGTGATAAAGGCTATCTCTGTCCCATCCCCAGTTCAAACCTTAATGAGACAACTTGAAAATAACTTATTCAAGTCAGCATGTCGTGCAGACATCACTACCAATTTGGCATTATGCACTGACTACTGCACTACTAACACAGTCAGCCTTTTATATTATTTATAAGCTTTTAAGACATTTAAATGCTCCTGAAGCCACAGCGAAAGCTAACAGTCTTGTGGGGAGAAAAAAAAAAAAAACAGAAGCGAAGTCAAGAGCTGACTACTATGAAGACCAGCCATGGCACTGTGAAGTGTTTTTGTGTGATCAAGTGTAATCATTACATCAAATACTTGCTGCCTCTCAATTCCATAGAATATCTTTGCAAAATATTCAAGCAAAATGCACTTGCAAAGTGCATGTTGCATGCTATGACTTATATCAGAAGGCGGACGCTATTACCAGCCACACAACTTAAAGTGGAAAAATGGGAATTTAGTAATTAACAGAAGACAGTCCTTTGATTTGGGGTTATTATCTCCTTATGCAGAGACAGGGGCTGTGTGCGAATACCTCAGCTAAAGGCTAGTGTTTCAAGAAAGCCTATCCTTACCCTACCAAAACAATTACAGAGATTGGTCTCAAAGTCAGAGTGGAAATTCTCTTTCTTTTTCTAAAACTAGCTGTTTTTCCAAATGCTCCATTCATGAGATGTTTTCTAATGGAAGAAAACAGCCAAGGCAGCAGGTGAAAGCCTCCTCCTTAATGCACTTCAGTCATCTCAGCCTGTTGTTTCAGTTCCAAGGACAGGGCCTCAGGATTGGTCCGAAAAGCACCTCGATTCTCCAGCTCCAGCAGGGGTCCTGATTGCTGTGTGTACAAACGAAGTCTCTCTTCTTCATACATGCCCACATGAGGAGCCAAAGGGGATGACACTCTATCCCCAAGGGCACTTGGACTGACAAGTGGAAAAGCAAACTAAGAGCTGGGGACACCCTTGGAGAAGCTGGCAAATAAGCTCCAGGCAAACCTTGAAGAACAGGCAGACGACTGGTGCAAGCCCTGAGCCCTGTGTGCCACATCTGACTGTTGGAAGACACCAATTCATTTCGTCCTTACTATCCTCCTACAAAAGACTAGACCACCACAAATGAAGCCTTGGAATACAGCCATTTAACATGGCAAAGGCCCACACAAATATTTCTAAAGACCTTGCCACATGGACAACACAGAAAGTAGCTCATGCTCTGATGAATAATGCAATTTTGTATTTTGCTGATGCCTGTGAAACCACCCAGTGGGATAAAAATAAATATTTAGCCTACTTATTGATAAAAATATCCTCCCAGTAGCCCATCCCTGGAGGGCATGGCAGAGGGTTGTGTGAATTCTGGACATGCAGATGTTTGATTAATAAAATCCAAGAGGACATTGGTTTCAAATCTTCTTGTATCTCTAGACCAGCAAATCCAGCCATGGAGAGAAGCAGAGAATCACAGACAGGAAGAGCATGCCAAGCAAAAGCCGGGGCTGCACAAGCCATCTCAAAGTATGCAGGGAGTCAGGGAAAGGACAAGGGAGAACACACAACCTTAAAACAAAAAGGAGCACACAGTTCTCATCTAGGATACTTTTAAAGTGGCTTCCCCTGAATAAGTGTTTTTTATGATAACGCAGAAAAAACAAAAATAGTCATCGTAGATCAGACAACATATGGAATTCTGGTTTTATTTTTATTTTTTTTTTTAGAGACATCGTCTCCTTGTTGCCCAGGCTGGAGGTGCACTGATGTAGTCATAGTTCACTGCAGCCTCCTGGGTCAGGTGATCCTCTCTCATCTCAGCCTTCTGAATAGCTGGGACTATAAACACATGCCACCATATGTGGCTAATTTTACTTTTCGTAGAGATGGGATCTTGCTATGTTATCCAGGCTGGATTTGAACTCCTGGCCTCAGGCAATCCTCTTGCCTCAGCCTCCCAAAGTGCTGGGATTACAGGCATGAACCACCATGCCTGGCCTGGAATTTTTTATACTGCTAGATTAATTTATTGAGAAACATACAAGCATCTATTTACCTTACCAATAAAAACACTTTCAAGTCATAAGTAGCTCTTTCTACAACCCCTGTCTTACGACACATCACGTGCTTTGTCCTGTACTTTCCCAAATAAGCAAGTTCTTTAAAAGCAAGAATCATATTTTACATTTACCTATCGTGTACACACCCACATGGCTACACAGAAAATACTCAAATGCTTTATTAATAGATGGTCTTTTGTTGCAACAAATCTCTCCTTTTCATATCATAGATACAATTGTTAAAAGCCACTAATTTTTAAATCAGACAGATTTTCTTTCTTTTACTAACATGTAAAAATTCCAGGCTTCTCTGAACAAATTGGACAGGGTGAAATGAAACTATGCCAACCTCCAAAAACTATTTCAGACTGCACTGGATTACAGACAATCCCCTGACTTAAACTATACACATACAAATACCTCATCAGAAATAATTCTAAGAATAACCTTCCTCCTGTTAATAAACGACATTTATGAGTAACTAATAACAGAAAGAGACACTTCAGCTAAAGCCATGATGTCAACAGTGATGAGAACATGAGGTGGGGCTTATAAGCAGAGACCTACATCCTTGACCACAAGGACACAAGACTACGTGTAAGAAGTCCTTAAAGCTTACGAGCAAATGGAAAGTTTTGGTCAATGTGAGACTGTCACTTTTCCAAGGTCCTTAAAACAGGCAGAGTGAGCCAAAAATCGACATTTTCAATGAGGCAAAGGATGACTGACAGCTTCAGGAAGAATTGCTGGGCCGAGGCTGGGTGCGGTGGCTCACGCCTGTGATCCCAGCATTTTGGGAGGCTGAGGCGGGCAGATCACTTGAGGTCAGGAGCTCGAGACCAGTCTGGCCAACATGGTGAAACCCTGTCTCTACTAAAAATTTAAGAAAAAAAAAAAATTAGCCGGGCATGGTGGCATGCACCCGTAATCCCAGCTACTGAGGCTGAGGCAGGAGGATCGCTTGAGCCAGGGAAGCAGAGGTTGCAGTAAGCTGAGATTGCACTGCTACACTCCAGCCTGGGTGACAGGAGAGAAACTCTGTCTCAAAAAAAATAACAGAAAAAGAATTGCTGGGCCGATCACAAGAGCCCAGTGCAAGGGTATGCCCTCCCACAGCAAATCTTCCTTTCATGGGGCTCAACCAGCAACTTGGGAGGTCATAACTTGGTGTCTGTCTATGCTCAGTGCTACTAAGATCTGGATCTGCTTGTAGTTAACAGATAACCTAAACTGCCCTCTGATTTGGCATCTGATCGGCTTCTCAGCAGTTTTCTCATCAAATGATTTCCAAGAACAGTCTCTCCTCAAGGAAATGGATACTCAAAGATTTGGCATTAAACTGGGAATTGAGATGAGGAATGGGAAAAAGAAAACATTCCATCCTAAGCATATATAACATGCTTTTTTTTTGCCATTTTTCCCCTTCTGTCTCGATCAACCAATTACAAAACTAAAATGATAATGACAAATCAACAAGACAGGCATTAATGTTAAGGCCCAAGACAGGCTGTGCTTACCTGCTTCAAAGGCCACCATATCTGAGAATTGTACCTACTGCCCCCACTTGCTGTAGTCCTGGGGACTAACAGCTTCCCAACAACCATGGAGATGCCCATGGTCCTTTACTCTAGTCTCACACAGGAGCACCAAACTTACAATAAGTTGTTAAACCAAACCAGCAGAGAGAGGGGCTAGGATGCTAATCTGGGTTGATATCACTGTACAGGTTGGCAGTACCCCTCACCCTCCCTCCTCCAATCTCCCCATGGCAAAAAAAAATGCACCCTTGTTTTTTTTGTTGTTTTTTTTTTTTTGAGACGGAGTCTTACTCTGCTGCCAAGGCTGGAGTGCAGTGGCACGATCTCAGCTCACTGCAAGCTCCGCCTCCTGGGTTCACGCCATTCTCCTGCCTCAGCCTCCTGAGTAGCTGGGACTACAGGCACCCGCCACCACACCTGGCTAATTTTTTGTGTTTTTAGTAGAGACGGGGTTTCAGCGTGTTAGCCAGGATGGTCTTGATCTCCTGACCTCATGATCTGCCCGCCTCGGCCTCCCAAAGTGCTGGGATTACAGGCTTGAGCCACCGCACCTGGCCAATGCGCCTTTTTTTTTTTTTCTTTAAAAAAAAAAAAAAAAAAAGAGTCAGCTCTGTTGCCTAGGCTGTGGCGTAGTGGTAGTCCTGAACGCCTGAGCTCAAGTGATCTTCCTGCCTCAGCCTCACGTAGCTGGGACTACAGGCATGCACCACCACACTTGACTAGTTTTTTTACTTTTTATAGAGATGGGGTCTCACTACGTTGCCCAAACTGGCCTCAAACTGCTAGCATCAAGCAATCCTCCCGCCTCAGCCTCCTTAAGTCTGGGATTACAGGTGTGAGCCACCACACATAATCAAAGCCATTCATCATTTTAAAGACAATCTCTGTCCTTTGAACCAATAAAATAATCACAGTGCAAAGCTCCGAGTTCCTGGTGAACAGGCTGAAAAGACAAAAGGGAACACTGCTAACAGATTTTTCAACCACTGCTTTCTTCTCCGAAAATTTTATTCTTTTACTTTTCTGCATGAATCTTAGTTTCAAATTTTAGACTCAAATCACCAAAAGGTACTGTCATCCCCCTAAAAGAAAGGTTCTAAAGTCATAAACAAGATAAATAACATAATGTCTTGAATATCTGTGAGGAAAAATTTCTCCTTGATTCCTCTGGTAGGTGCAATGTTTTTTATCCAAATCTGTTTTCGAAGTCTATGACAGCATTTTGCATCTTTTTCTTTACTTTGAGCCTTCATTTATATTAGAACTTCCTCACATCTAAAATACATATTTCCACAATATCTGCACAGGAGGTTCAAACACAGTGATCATGACTGAAAATTATAGTTAATTATTAGTCAGCACTAAAAATAAAAAATTTAAGTTCTTATTCTCATCTAACACAGTATCTGGTTAACAGAAAGTTGCAAGTAACTGTGAGGTGTGACATGCTACAGCCTGTCCTTCATCTACCTGTCTTTCCTTTTCCACTTCCTGACTCTTAAATTGTCTTTAAGAAAACATGTCCTGGCCGGCTGTGGTGGCTCATGCCTGTAATCCCAACATTTTGGGAGGCCAAGGCAGGCAGATCACTTGAGGCCAGGAGTTCGAGAGCAACCTGGCCAACCAACATGGCAAAACCACGTCTCTACTAAAAATACAAAAAAATTAGCCAGGCACGGTGGCTCACGCCTATAAACCCAGCTACTCGGGAGGCTGAGGTGGGAGAATCGCTTGAACCAGGGAGGCAGAGGTTGCAATGAGCCAAGATCGTGCCACTGGGCGAAACCTGTCTCCAAGAAAAAAAAAAAAGAAAAGAAAAGAAAAAAGAAGAAAATACATCCTGAAAACCATTGCAAATTCTACTCATGCCAACTAGGACCATGCCCAGGATTCTGGTCCCCAGTTAACCTCATCAGTGACACATTTTTCTGCCGCTGGTCATAAAATTCAGAGTAAACGATGCCCCATTTTGTCCTTGCACTGGAAGGGCTCTGCTGATGATGCTTCAGTATACTATTCGAAAATTCTCCTCTCTTCTAGATAAACCTGCATCTGTAGACATAAAATGTTTGGGCATAAACTTTAATTTCCTAAACCAGCTTCCTTATTGGCAGACTTTGATACTCCTAAAAATGCATCTGTTCCTGACCCCTTTGCAAGCACTCAAAGTATTCACTCTGTAATCCAATATTAGCCTAAACTATGAAATGCTAGAAAATGCTATAATTATCTACATGGGCCACTTTAAGAAAACCTCATGCAATCAAGGCTTAGTACTAACATGAGAAAAGCTAGGATAAACATTAGCTGAGTAAAGAAAAAGTTTTAAAATCACATCAACTTTTTTGGAGTATCCAACAATTTCCACATGCCAGTGCTATATGGTATTTTACACATTCTTTTTAACAAATCCCTTCAAGAAAGGTAGTATGCTCCCCATTTTACAGATAAGGAAACCCAGGTTCAGGGAGAGGTAAGCAATTTTTCCAAATAACACAGCTAGAAAGTGGCAGAGCATTATTCCAAAGTCTTTCCACTCCACCACACTATGCCTCATAACCATCTGCCGAAGAGCAGCTTTGGAATGAAGGATATTAGGAGAGGCAAGTGAATTGTCACTGGGAAGTCACTGTGTTGCCCACAATTTCCTTCTTCCTCTATCACGTCACACTGTCTACAGAAGGACACCTCATGATGAGTCATTTTCTAGTTGGGGCACTCAAGCACTAAGGCCCTTCAACTTACAGACAGTGTAATATGGAAATGTGTTTTAATCCTGGAAGCACTGAGTTTGGATTAATTTCACTTTACTCATTCACAGAAGAAAAAAATTCCTGAGAACAGCTCCTACCTAAAATGCAAGAACTAGAAAAGTCCAAGCCCACCCTGTGAAAGGGCACACCTGGAAGCTCCTTAAGTTGGTGACGGGTGACAAGGAAGGTTTAACAGCACAGGAAATTCCATGGTATAAATTATACTAGGTGTGACTGAAACGGCTAAATTAGGTCATGATAGATGGTTGTGTCAGACAGAACAGGTTATACAAACAAAGACTATGACATGGAGGATGATTTTTGCTGCACAAAAAGAATAGAAAGAGGCGGAAGGAAAAAGCTACAGAATCATAGGCACTGAAGATAAATGAAAACTAAAATAAATGAAGACAAAATTAAGTGGCTTCCAGTAATCAAAATTCAATACTGAAACTTTTTTAAAAAGAAAAAAAGAAAAAAAACAATACTGAGAATAGATACAACTCAATGAGAATTGGATATGAAGCACTTTTTTTTTCCTAATAGGAACCAAAGAAATATACTACAGCATAGAAAACTGGCTCAGAACAGGGTTTGCAACGGATTTTATTCACACTTGTAAATCTTTAAACTTAGGTCCTAAATGGTCCTATCACATTAGAAGAAAAACAATATACATAATATTTAATCAATGAGTAAGCACTTACTAGATACACTGTGCTCTTGAGAACTGTTTCTTGTTAAAGTAGAATATCACATTTTAGCTAGAACCACCCAAGTATTTTAAAAGTGACTGATATCTATTCCATGCATCAGCAAAAGGGAAAAAGAAACTTCTAGAACTTTCCACCTCAAACATTTCACTGAAGGATGATGCACGTAGCAATCAAACATTCCGATTTTAAGCAAGTGAAAGAGAGCAAAGAAAAAGTATTCATATAAAACAGGAGTGAGAGGGACAATTTGAGGCAGCCAATTCAACAGCACATCACCTAAGGCCAAGGCAGAATTATTTTCAGCAGGCAACATGCTAAGCACAAGGATTTCAGCCAGCATAACGTGTGTGCTGGGGTAAAAATACTACTGAAGAGGATTGTTGAATAAAGGCACCCACCATGGCATTTCACAAGTCACTTTATTCCACATGTGGAATAAGAGACAAACTGCCTTATGGCTTAATTTTTAATATCATGTGAAAACCTCTGCACATACTGCTGCACTTTCTGATTTCTGTCTACTTTATTAGCTGAGAACACTTATGAATCTAAAAATACTTCGTTTTGGGGAGTGGAATTCCTTTATTCATATTTGCACATGACTTTACCTGTCAAAATCTTTCACAATGCCACTAGGTATATAGGTTTCAACAAGTTTAGTATAATTCCAATCTTAGCCTACTATATTATGTAAGTAATCTCAATGTGGGAGGCAGCCTCTAAAATGATCTCCCTATCTTCTGGTTTTTATGTCTCTGTGTAAACCCCTCCCCAATCTACCTTTTTTTGGCAGGCAGGGTGTGGGGGACAGCGGTGTAGAAACAGTATTTATTATGTTGCCCAGGCCGGTCTTCAGCTCCTGGACTCAAGTGATCCTCCCACCTTGGCCTCCGAAAGTGCTGCGATTACAGACATGAGCCATTATGCCTGGTCCCAATCTACTACTTTTTTTGTTTGTTTTGAGACAGGGTCTCACTGTGCCACCCAGGCTGGAGTGAGGATCTCTGCTCACTGTAACCTCCACCTCCTGGGTTCAAGTGATTCTTGTGCCTCAGCCTCCCAAGTACCTGGGATTACAGGCACCTGCCACCATGCCCGGCTAATTTTTGTATCTTTAATAGAGAAGATCGTTTCACCTTGTTGGCCAGGCTTTCTAGAACTCCTGACCTCAAGTGATCTGCCCGCCTCAGCCTCCCAAAGCGCTGGGATTACAGGCATGTGCACTGTGCCCAGCCCCATTCTACTTCTAATATAATAGCAGAAGTGACAGGATGTTGCTTCCAAATTAGTTTATAAAGAGCATGTGCCTTCTGTTTTAGGCACTCACTGGCTCTCTCTCAGATTAGGAGCTGCATGTGGTGAGGAGTTGACACCTCCTGTCAACAACCACCTGAATAAGCTTGGAAGCAGAATGCCCAGCCCTGCTCCAGCCTTCAGATGACTGCAACCTGAGACAGACAGCCATGGAGATCCAACTAACACACACCTCAAGTCCTGGCCCACAGAAACTATGAGTCAGTAAATGTCTGTTTTTTAAACCACTAAGTTTTGGGATAATGTGTTATACTGCAATAAATAAATTAAATTAGATAAATTGGATAATTAATATATTTCTTTATATATGATCCTGTCACAGAACATATAACATTATTTGGACATAAACTTCAACCAAAAACAAAAAAAAAGTGGGGTGAAACACAAATATATTCAAGTACCTAGCCTTAAAAAAACAAAAGGGGTCAGGCACAGTGGCTCATGCCTATTATCTCAGCACTCTGGGAGGCTGAGGCAGGCAAATCACTTGAAGTCAGGAGTTTGAGACCAGCCTGGCCAACATGGTGAACTTCCATCTCTACTAAAAATACAAAAATTAGCCTGATGTGGTTGCGTGTACCTATAGTCCCAGCTACTCGGGAGGCTGAGGCAGGAGAATCACTTGAACCCAGGAGGCTGAGGTTGCAGTGAACCACAATCACACCACTGCACTCCAGCCTGGGTAACACAGCGAGACTCTGTCAAAAAATAAAAGGAATCCCCATTTGGATTATCTTTCAAACATAAAAAAAATTATACACATATTCTGGTATCTAGGTTAGTTTAAAACAAAACAAATTAGATTATTTTTCAGTCCTAAAAAGTAATTAGTGAAACATTTTAGAAATACAGCCAAGTTATAAAATTCCTGGGGGATTTCCAGTGGCAAATAATGGCCTATTTCTTCTACTAACTCACATAAAATGATTCTAGCATCCCTCCCTTGATGATTAAAATGAGCAGATTACCCTGGAGAATCAATGTTAAGCAAAGACAAATGCCTGCCTTCCATTATCTTTTTGTAGTATTTTATGTTCTGTAGTGCACTATACTTCTACAAAGAAAGGGCTATGGTGTTCTACTTAAGAAAACGATGAGTCCTAAAGGAACAAAGTACAGCCACCAAAAAAATTATGTATATCATGATAAATGAACCAGGGAGGATGATGTGTCAAGGATGGGATTAGAAAAAGTGCTTCCACACATATAAACATAACATAGATATAAATACAAATACATATATATTAAATATAAATACAGGTATACGTGATTTGAACACAGCCACAAAAGAGCATTCAATTTTATTTCACGAAGCTATTTTGAAGTCCTAGTTTACACCCATACTTTTATTGACATTGAAATAAGTTGGTCTTTAAAAAAGAAAATCACATAAATAGAAACTCTAATGCTGTTTCCAAACCTGAAAGTCACCCAGGTCACTCCTACAACAGGTTCAGGTTCTAAAACAAAACCCTAAAACATTTATCAACCCACTTTACTAAACAGTTTACTTTTTTGTGTGTGAGAAAGAGAGAGGGAGGGAGGGAAAGGGAGAGGGAGAGAGAGAGAGACAAAGAGACAAAGAGACAGAGAGAGAGAGAGAGACAGAGAGAGAGATGGGGTCTCACTCTGTCGCCCAGGCTGGAGTACAGTAACACGATCACAACTCACTGCAGACTCAACCTCCCAGGCTCAGGTGATCCTCCCACTTCAGCCTTCCTCCCATCCCAGCCTTCAGCTGGGAACACAGACACATGCCACCATGCCTGACTTTTTTTTTTTTTGTAGAGATGGGGTCCCACTAGGTTGCCCAGGCTGGTCTTGAACTCCCGGACTCAAGCAATCCTCCAGCCTCAGCCTCCCAAAGTGCTAGGATTAAAGGTGTGAACCACTGCACCCAGCCAAAAGTTTACTTTTTAAAAGGCTCTATCTATATGATGTTAAATACTTGACAAAAACTCTTACGTTCCACAAAATAGTCTTGATGTATTGGAGACTGGGAGTCGGGGAAAATGACTGTTGCTGATGAAGAAACCCTAGCCATTTGTGCTGGGTGGCAGGACTCTGCACTCACAGTGAAGATGAGCCATAGACATGATTTCTAGGGTTCCCACATTCAGCTACCAGCAAACCTACCGGCTACCACTAGAAGCACTACATTTACTTTGCAAATACAATACACACCTGGTATGTTTTAAGAATAAGAAACATTGTACATCAGACCATCAACATTATCACATGATTCAAATCAACACTCCATACACTGAGAATTTTCTTGCCGGTGGGGGCACTGAGGGACAGATTCTATCAGAAGGCATATTTGTTCACCATCTTAGTAGTTCTTAAAGGGGCAGAACCACTGCCCAGAGGACATTTTGGAAATTTTGTTGTCACAATGACTGGAGGTCACTGCTGGTATTTAGTGGCAGAGGTCAAGGACCTCTAAACATTCTGCAATGTGTGGGACAGTCCCACAGAAGGAAGAAATTGTCTTCAATATCTAAAGGTCCCACCAGACACTCGGGTCAGAAATTTGTGTATAATTTTCTGAGCCTTGAGCTCATAAGCACAAAGTATTTTTGCCCAGTGTTGACAGTGCATGGGCAATGCATTCCTGAAATAGTAACTTTCTAAGGAAAGGTCACTATTTTTGAAGAGCTGAGGGCTGCAGCAAGGTTGTCTGCGATATTGAGTGGCAATGCCACCCACCTGCATCAGCTTGCCAACCTGTGTCCTCTGGGGGAAGGTGGGAGAAAGACACAGGGTCATTCCCTGTATCATTCCAACTTCCTGCAAATCTGTAATTATTTCAAAATTAAAAGAAAAAATAGAGATGTTGAGTCATATGGGGCTGAGAACCATCACCATGAACTTATCAGCTTTAAGGTAAGGATAAATGTCACCACTCCACCCCACCAAGGCCAAAGCAATCTTCATCTCATTTACAGCCCATTTCTAACCCATCACCTACAAACTAGACACCTGCAGCTGTGTCTAGCCCACGGCCACCTGGGTACTCAGGAGAGCCGGCATGTGGGTACTGGAACCCACATCTCCTGGCTTCCTATTCAATGCTTTTGCCACAACACAGATTATGTGATTTTCTGCCACCATGTATACTGGGTAGAAATATTCCCAAATACTATAATAATTTTTAGGCAGCACTTTCTTTTCAGAATTGAAATAAATTCAAATGACTTAATCTCCTCCCAGCCATATACTAATAAGATCCAAATATGTCAGTGAAGTCACTGGATTTTCACTTAGTTTACCAATAAATAGGCACTGGTTCCCAAGCTTTTATACTCAATGGCATAAAAAGAAAATGGAATTTGTACAACACCATGGGACTACTCATACCTGGCTTCCTCAAGGACTAAGGTGCATCACCATCCTGCATGCTAGTTGGGAAGCTGACCCAGGCACTGGTCATATATTATTGCAGGTTTATGATTCTCAAGAAACCCAATAGAAATTTCTTAATCAACAAGAGTTTGTCTGCAAGACCTTAAGGAAAATGGACAACCTAGGATTTCTTTGAAACTTCTGAAGGAAGGCATTCTAAATGCAGGGTGCTCATTAAATATAAGATCTCCTAATTATACACTCACCTGACATGTTATGGCCAGCCTACGTACTTTAGCCAATGAATGCAATCTCCTTGAATAAAAAATGGTGGTTGGAAAATACAGTTTAAAATAGAATTCCTTAAGAGTCCTTCCTCATCTGTGAGTGATACATGTAGAAGAATCTATAGGAAAAATGATATATTTTGGGGGATTTGCTTTGAACTAATCCAGCAGGTACTGGAGGAAGTGGGGAAGGGAGTTACAGATAAACAAGACCGGCCATGTGCCTGTGCCGGCAGCTGCTGGAGCTGAGTGGTGGGTGCCTGAGTGCTCATTATTCTACTCTCTGTTTACTTTGAAAATTTCCATAATGAAACATTACTAAAAAAAAAAAAATAGCTTGGTGTGTGTTAAAGGTAGTGTGCTAAGAGGTAAATGGTGGGAACTGTTGACTGGAAAGAAAATGAAGGCAAAACTGAGCCCAGGAGTGGGAGCAGGGTTTCCCTCTCAAGTTGGCTCTGAACCACCTTTTCTGAGACAGCTCTTATAGATAAGCACCTGGCTGTCTTGTGTTTCTCATTAGCCCAGCACACAGTGCTCAAAGTACTGTAAGATGAAAACATTTATCTTCATGAACAGCCTGCACTGTCCATAATCTATGTACTTGACCTTCCTATAAGATGAAAAGTTTACGAAGTTAGGATTAGGTCTCATCCTTCTCAGTGCCACCCACAGCAGGAAAGACAGCTATTTGCCAACTATTAGACTTCAGCATCCTCCCTTCCTTTTGGTATACGAGAGCCAAAAGTAAACATAGTATTGAGAGAAAGACACACCTGCCCCTTCCCCCAAAAAGATACAGTTCAAATTCAACGCACTGGTGTTCTGGTACCTTTATCCAATACTTCCATCCAAAGAAAAATACAAAGTTTAAGGGTGAAAGCTCAAATCTAAGCAAGATGTCCAAAAACCCATACTTCCGATTTAAAGCATTCCATCCATACTATTTGTGTCCCAGGTAACAGCTAGTGCAACCCCCAGCTCAGGAGAAAGAAAGCCACACTACATAAACCAGGCATGGTTTTGAGTAGAGCATTTCTTCTTAAGATTTGGGCTTCTTCGGCCGGGTGCAGTGGCTCACACCTGTAACCCCAGCACTTTGGGAGGCTGAGGCGGGTAGATCACCTGAGGTCAGGAATTTGAGACCACCCTGGCCCACATGGTGAAACCCTGTCTC
This sequence comes from Gorilla gorilla gorilla, assembly GCF_029281585.2. NCBI lineage: Eukaryota > Metazoa > Chordata > Mammalia > Primates > Hominidae > Gorilla > Gorilla gorilla. The sequence goes on along the minus strand of NC_073232.2, from coordinate 84,334,064 downwards.
TACTAAAAATACAAAAATTAGCGAGGCATAGTGGTGCATACCTGTCATCCCAGCTACTCGGGAGGCTGACACAGGAGAATCACTTGAACCTAGGAGGCAGAAATTGCAGTAAGCTGAGATCACACCACTGCACTCCAGCCTGGGCAACAGAGTAAGACTCAAAAAAAAAAAAAAAAAAAAAAAGATTTGGGCTTTGTCCAGCCTTTGTACTAAAAACAGGAGCAGTGATATCGTTAAGCACTTATTTCTCAGAGGAGAAGGAAGAAGAGACCTTAATGGTAGTATTAAAGTGGCTAACATCTCTGCAGGGATTGTGAGCCACGGAACATTCTCAACAATTTTCATTTATTAACTCATGTGGTCCTCATTCAATCCTAAAAGTAAGTACTATTATTACACACACACCCCATTCCACAGATGAGGAAACTGAGGTACTGCAATGTTAGGTAATTTGCCTAAAGATTACACAAAGCTGAATTTCAAATCCAGACAGCCTACCTACAGTCTGTGCTCTGAACCACCCCGATAGGGAATCTGAAGAATCAAACTATCTTTTATTGAAATTACTCCTTTTAGTGTTATGAATCAACAGTCCAAGTTAACAGTGCATTTATTAATGATTCACTGGTTACCAAGTCAATCAACACGTTGTACTTGCATCAGAATAAAGCATTATGGATTAACCAATATTAAATTATGTTTTATTACTTGTATTTTATCAGACTTCTTAGTAAGGATCTGTGTAATCCTGTATGGGGGACGCGGGGGTATCACCCAAAGCTGACACTAGCAGGTCAGAAGTGGGTATTTGCCAAGGGAAACACTTCAAGGTACAAGAGCAGATTTAAAATACTCTGATTCAACACAGACATCTGCTCTGCCAGAAGCTACCATCTGCTTCATATCCCAGACAGCAAAACATTTCAATAAGGAAGTGTCAAATCTGACTCCTAATCAGGAAACAATTATCTACATTTGCTACTAGCCCCAAAGCTGATTCGAAACTCCTGAGGCAAAAGTTAATGGAAAAATCACAGTACAGATACACATTCTAATGAGACTAGACATCAGCCAAGATTCCTACCAGCTCTAATATTTTAAAAATACTTAATTGACAAAAAAAAAAAAAAAAAGACCCACAAGATCTAAGATGAGAGATGTTGAGAAAATTTTCAGAGGAGGAAAAAAAGCAGGGGTATAGAAAACAAAGGCCTTTGAGGAAAAAATTCAAGGGACTCCCTGACTCTAAAGGACCTACCGTCAGACAACTATGCACACAATTACAACGCAGGAACGTGGTGGTGTAAGGCATCTTTAAGATAATTACAGTGACTTTTGGAGGCTCAAACAGGCAAGCACTAGAGCCTGTTAGGATGTTAGGAAAGGTTTTGTGGAAGAAACCAGCAATTGAGTTAGGTCCTAAAGAATCCGCATGTCCTCAGACCTAGCCTCAGCGAGAAAGGAGGCATCCCAGGGAGAAGAGGTCCCACAAGCAGCACATCCCTAAACAGGAGCTGCAGCACCCAGGACTCCTGCAGTGTCATTCATAAAGATGGCCTGAGACAGTGGCTTGGGGCAAACTGGAGACAGAGGCTACAGAAACCCTCTGGAGTTCAAGCAATGAACATATATTCAGCACCCACTATGGGCCCAAGGCTGGGGATTCAGCATGAACTAGAAAAACAAAGTGCTTGTTATAACAGAGCTGGGATTCTAGGCAATGAGACAAAGTCAAACATGTAAGATAATTTCAGTTAGTAAGAAATACGCTGAAGAAAATAAAACAAGATCATGAGATAGGGGCAGGTGGAGTGCCACCTGACGGCACAGCAGCTGGGAAGCGTCGCTACCTGAGAACTCGCCATGTTCCTCTGAAACGTGTGCTCAGGGCAGGGGAGAAAGGAACACAGCTCAGGAGGTGTACATCCTATTAACTGGCCCTCACAGAGTGCCCAGAACACTCAGCAGCCTGACGGACTCCATGACTTTTTAATTCAACCTCATTAATTGAGCTAATGAGAGGTTACTTCCAAAATGACTTTGGTATGCTGGTGGGACTATACAATTACAGCCTTTCTTCTGTTTGTTTGTTTGTTTGTCTGTTTGTTTTTTGAGATGGAGTCTTGCTCTGTCACCCAGACTGGAGAGCAGTGGCGTAATCTGGGCTCACTGCAGCCTCCGCCTCCTGGGTTCATGCGATTCTCCTGCCTCAGCCTCCTGAGTAGCTGGGATTACAGGCACGCACCACCACACTGGGCTAATATTTTTGTATTTTTAGTACAGAGGGTAAAATACAAAAATATTGTCTGGACATGGCGGCACACCCTTGTAATCCCAGCTACTTGGGAGGCTGTGGTGGCAGTGGGCCGAGATTGTGACACTGCACCCCAGCCTGGGTAACAGTGAGACTCTGTCTCAAAAAAAAAGAGATTTTTAAAGGGATGAAAATATAAAATGTTAAGCAATGAGATTCTAATCTTTCTATAAGAAGCATGAGTTTGTTTTCAAAAACATATGTGCAATTTTTTCTTCTCTGAAACTATTTTTCAACATCTCCTTACGTTGTCAGTCCTCACTTAACTAGACTTCAGTGCTCTAAGGATATTCTACTGTCCAAGTTCTCCATACATGAGCCTGTGAACTCCAAAAATCTGAGACAGGTCTCGGTCAATTTAGGAAGTTTATTTTGTCAAAGTTAAGGATGCACGCCTGTGACACAGCCTCAGGAGGTCCTGATGACAAGTGCCCAAGGTGGTCAGAGCACAACTTGGTTTTATACATTTTAGCGAGACATGAGACATCAATCAATATATGTAAGATGAACATTGGTTCGGTCTGGAAAGGCGGGACAACTCGAAGCAAAGGCGGGACAACTCGAAGCAAAGGCGGGACAACTCGAAGCAAAGGCGGGACAACTCGAAGCAAAGGCGGGACAACTGGAAGTTGGGAAGGGGCTTCCAGGTCACAGGTAGATAAAAGATAAGAGACAAATGGTTGCATTCTTTTGAGTTTCTGATTAGCTTCTCCAAAGGAGGCAATCAGATACACATTTATCTCTGTGAGCAGAGGGGTGACTTTGAATAGAATGGGCGGCAGGTTTGCCCTGAGCAGTTCCCAGCTTGCCTTTTCCCTGCTTAGTGATTTTGGGGCCCCCAAGATTTATTTTCCTTTCACAAGCCCTATTACTCAACACTCTGAGGGTGTCACAGCAGAGTGAAAAAGAGAAGGGAAAACTTACTTGGCTCTGGCCCACTTTTCTTCTCTGCACTCTGGATGGTGGAGCCAGGCAAATGGCTTGGTCCTTGGCTGCCAGCCCTGGCTGAAGCCCTGCACACATGCCACTCCCTGCTGAGCGCACTCAGGGTGCGGCTCCACCCCAGGCATGGTGACAGAGCTCTGATGGGAGGTGAATATCCAGTTCCCAGCGCCGAACTCCAGTTCACGTCACCCTCGGTGCCCGAACTTTACCGCTCAGCCCACCTAAGATACACTGCTCATTACCTGCCCTCTCAAGGCTCGGATCAATAAACTCCCTTGACTTCTGCCTCCTGCCAAAACTGAATGAATTCCATTATCCCACCGTCTCTCAATCTCAAGCTGGTGTCACTGTCAGCAAACCTTCACCCTCCACATAAACAAGGTGGCCCCTTCTGCCCCAAGTCATGCTTTGCAGCTGTCTGCACAGGGCTGATGGCACAGCCAACCCCCAGGGCTTCTAGGATGCTGGCAGACCTCCACGGATACCGAGCACCACCGGTACGGCGACCACCAGGGCTAGGCCTGCCTACCAACACCCTGACCGAATCAGTCACAAGCTTATCTGCCCACCCCTATAGCCACATTCTCACTTAAAATACTGCCTCCAAATGGCTTAACGGAATGCCTCTGAAAACTGAACACCAAATCAACACTGCCAAAAAACGCAGTCAGCCCTGAATTCAGCCCACCTCCTCCCATTTATCCTCTCCAGGTGAAAATCATTACTGTAATTTTTTTTTTCTTTGTCTAAAACCATACCTCCCAGCACTTTGGGAGGCTGAGGCAGGTGGATCACTTGAGTCCAGGAGTCCGACACCAGCTTGGGCAACACGGCAAAACCCTGTCTCCATAAAAAACACAAAAATTAGCCTGGCACATAGTGGCACGTTCCTGTAGTCACAGCTACTCAGGAGGCTTAAGTGGGAGGATCACTTGAGCCCAGGAGGTCAAGGCTTCAGTGACCGTGATCATGCCACTGCACACCAGCCTGGGCAACAGAGGGAGAGAGAGACCATGTCTTTAAAAAAACAAACAAACAAACAAACAAACAAAAAACAAGAAAACCATACCTAGTGTTCTTCAGTTATACACTTTTCTCAAATTCATACACACACACACACACAATTATAACCATTTCATACTTACAAGGGGTCCTTTCCTAAGTAACATTAATTCAGAATGTGGGGGTCCCCTTCTCTAGTACACCCTTACCATCAAACCAGCTCCATCTGGTTAAAATACAGCCCCAATTTCCCTGCTCAAAAATTTTCACTGGCTCCCAATGACTTCCTCAGTATTAGCTGATGGCCCTTCATCCAAGACCCTCCAGGACAGTCATTTCCTAGCCTATCTTCTGCCTGCAGACCACATCACCCAGCCAAATGTTTCCTGCTCCTTAGACACAAGTCACCCTTCATGCTGTTTCAGTCACCATGCCCACACATCTGTCCTTCTATGAAGATCTAGTCAATGCCATCTCCTCCCAAAAGTCTTTCCTGGTTATGGCCAATCCATGATCATCTCACACCTTTGAACTGCAAAAGCACTTTCTACTGCTGATTAAAACTATCACTTTTTGCCTGGTATTCTAAGCATTCTTAAACGGAGATGACACCACGAGACCTCGGCTAGCCTGTAAATGCCTTGAGGGCAGCACCTCCAACCAAACACCCTGCACATAAAAGGGTTATCTGGATGTGATGAAGTAACTTGCTCCCAGACTTTTCATCCTAGAGGCCCTGAGGGTCTGGAAGAGCTGTAAGTGAAAGGGAGCCATGGGCATTTCTGAGCAGGAAACTCTTGCGCTGGACCTGCATTCTGAGAAAATCAAGGTGTCCCGGCAGAGCAGAAAACGCTAGCCCTGCAGTCAAGACTCACCTGCCACTTACAAGGTATGTGGCCTTGGACAGATGACTCTCCCACCACGGACCACAGGAATCTAATCTAGAACTTTTGCTTTGAGAGTAAATTAGGAAAGGCAGATAAATTGTATCTTAAGTTCCAGTTTCCTAGGGGTATCACCTGCAATGATGTAGAGATTCCAAGACTCCAGACAGGGATGTGCCCTGTTCTCAGTTTCCATGACAGACCCGGAAAGGTGGGCAGCAAAGTGAGGCCATGGATTTGCCAGCCCTGGGCCCCGTGATCTTTAAGGTCTGACATCATTGGATTTGGAAAGGCTTTGAGATGCTCCTCTGGGAGCTCAAAACCCTAAAAGTCTATAGGGTTGTTCTGCAACGGAGATGCAGAACTCCCTGTGATGGAAGACATAAAAGGGAAAGACGGAGAGACAAGAGGAAGGAGGGAAGGAAGAATACCAACCTAGTATTAAAATTGGTCACTTGAAAACATGCAAGCCCTTTGATTTTCATCAGGAAACTGCACAAAAAGTAAATTCATAATGTCTTTTAAAAGTTTGCATTCCTCTGATTAAAATGTTCTGGCTTTTGAAAGCAAATGGTGATGCTAAATGTGCTGGGCACAATGGTTACAGCAGGAAGAAAGACGGTGCAGCTCAGAACGTGGCTCTGCCTGTCCCTGTGGTTTGACTCAACATTGCTCAGCCTCCCCTTTTCATCTGAGGTAACAGCAACAACTATGCCCCCCACACAGGATCACTGTGAGATTAAAGGGGTCCCACGTGTAGCATAGTGCCTGGCACATGGGGAGTGAAGAGTGAAGGAAGGCTGGCTACAGTTATTATCACCATCATCAAGATCATGACTATGTCATTAGCAGCATATTTCTGTCAGTGTGTTAATACAAAACAATTTTTTAAAACAGAAAAGTTACACAAAACTGAGAAAGAAAAATAACGTCAGTCAGCCCGACCTAGTCTTACAAAATTACTTGCTGGCTTTTCTTTGGTGTCTGGTTTTGATGCCAGCCAAGGAACAGTTGTCACTAACTCTTTTCAATTTGGTGGTGTATCTTATGAAGCAAGAGGTGCTTAGACAAAGACACACACATGTTCAGGCTGGTATACAGAAAAGAACTGATCTGATAGAAATGAACATCCTGTGCTTTTAGGTAGAAACAAAGGAATTTTTCAACAGAGTGAGCTCAGACCTTGTATTCTGGAGCTTCAGAGGAATACAGCAAGTTAAAATGACACTTTTTCCTAACAGCTCGCCAGGATAAGCCAATGAAGATGGGTCACACCTGGAAACAACTTCCATCAACCCCTGGCAGGGGTAAAAAGTCATTTGTGGATCCCTTTCTCAAAGGTAAATACCAAGGAAGTTCTGCAGTCTGGAAGGTAGAGTGGCCTACATTCATCTCGCCCGACAAGCAGAATGCAAGATGCACCCCTCCATGGGTTCCTGCTTTCACTCACCAATCCAGAATGCCCTGGTCAGTTCTATAGCAGAAAACCCAAGCTCACTGGGCGTGGTGGCTCACACCTGTAATCCCCGCACTTTGGGAGGCTGAGGCGGGTGGATCACTTGAGCTCAGGAGTTTGAGACCAGCCTGGCCAACATAGCGAAAGCCCGTCTCTACTAAAAATACAAAAAATTAGCAAGGCCGCCTGTAATCCCAGCTACTTCAGCCTGGGTGACAGAGCAAGACTCCATCTCAAAAACAAATAAAAAATAAAAGGACTTGCATTCCTCGAATAAAAGTTATTTTCTCATTATCAATTGTAAACCTGTTTTTAAATGTTGATACCAACTGACAATATCAAATGTAAGACAGTATCTTTGAAATCAAAGTAAATAAAAATGATCTAAAGCTTTAAAATGAGGAATATACGCCGGGCATGGTGGCTCACGCCTGTAATCCCAGCACTTTGGGAGGCTGAGGCGGGTGGATTACTTGAGCTCAGGAGTTCGAGACCAGCCTGGCCAACATAGAGAAACCCTGTCTCTACTAAATATACAAAAAAATTAGCCAAGCGTGGTGGTGGGCACCTGTAACTCCAGCTACTCAGGAGGCTGAGGCAGGAGAATTGCTTGAACCCGGGAGGCAGAGGTTGCAGTGAGCCGAGATCGCACCATTGCACTCCAGCCTGGGTGACAAAGCAAGACTCCATCTTAAAAAAAAAAAAAAAAAACAAACAAACAAACAAACTATTTCTACATGGTTCTATAGCTTATATTCTCAATGGAGCAAGAAAGCCTGTAATAAATACCTTTGCAAATACAGAACACTCAGCAGATGGAATGTGAACTTTAAAATATGCCCTTAACATGTTACTTTACCAAAATTACTTCTCATTCATACCCAGGCATCTTGGAAAGCTACATCCATTTACACAGCAAATGAGCAGTTTGTAGAACCACACGGCACACCAAAAACAGCTGACACATCTCCTTGGATTTAAAACAAAGTCATCCCAGCATCTCATTTTCATCCTACCATAGCCTTATCTAATTCTTTAATGTTCTCTTTACTTTGATGAGGAATTTAATTATAAACAAAAAAAGAGAAAATACATCTATAAACGCTTGCCCCACAACTAATAACACTTAGATTTTATGTTAGTTATAACACGTTTAACCTTGTTCTCATCAGTGTTCATTTAATGTTTTACCTTTTTTCACTTGGCCTAGTACAAGCATGTTTCATTCTGCTATATAGTCTCTATGTTGTTTCTTCTAATGAATAACCGTGGCTGACTTCACCATTTTCCTGTTGTTGAACTTCTGAAGCTATTCTAATGGTTTCGGAAATTAAATAATGTGGGACTGAATATCCTTACCCATAATTTCAGTTCCCTAGGGATAACTAGTATTACAGAGGACTGCAAGGGCATGAACATTTTTGTAGATCTTGATAATCATGCCAAATTGCTGTTCCGAGAAGATGCAGTCTTTTACACAACATCACCAACAACGTCCAAATGCACCAGGCCACTGTGACTTTGCAGCATCAGATATGTTAATCATTTTTGGTTTTGCCAATTTAACAGGATATAGGATAATATTTTAACTTTTGAGTCTCTGAAGACTAGGTTTATTCGGTGCTTTTCTGTGGCTTTTTACTGGTTAATTCCCTCCTTTGTGAATTGCCCACTTGGGTCCTTTGGGCAAACATCCACTAGGCACTTAATGTTCTTCTCATAAACTTGATGGAGTCAAAGTGCCTCATAAGTGTTTTGCATTTTCAATTAGAAGCTTTCATAATATGAAAGAATAATAGAGACTTAATTCTATCACTGATTAGCTGGATAAATGTTCAGAAGTAAACCGACATTATCACTACCCCCAAGGACTCCCACCTCTGGGAAATAAAATGTGCTTTACTTTAAGCCAGTGGCTTTCCAAGTTACTAAACACAGTCTACATTTCTCACCCATTACTACTTTCCACTAGAACAAACTCAGTGATAAAAATGGACTATCACCACGTAAACAGAGGGGAGAAAATACACACCTATTTAGAAACAGAGTCACAAATGAGTCATATTTTAACAGCAAAACATACCTGACTTCAATTCTCATTATTAGGAAATTATAACTCCAAAGCACTGTTGATGCTAAAAACACAGCACTACATCCTATAGATCTGGCCAAAGAACTCTCCACAAACTGCATGGAGTCACCTATTAGGCAAGGCTTGGCTTCTAAAATCAAGGCTAAGGTTAAGACAAAATTATCCTTGAAAATTACTTAAATAGCACACACAGTAAGCACATGTGGTTTTCTGAGTGCTGCATTACCTTTCACAAAGCCTAACCCTGCCAATTTTCCTGCAGCATTGGAAGGGATTGCTGTTTCTATGGTTGAATACCAGAAGAAACGCATCTGGCCTGTATTTAAGGAGATGTTGCATGAAAAAAATATGTATTGTTAATTATTTTTAAGCAAACATTGAGACTTGAATTAGTATAAGTTAAATGCACCTGACACAATGCAACTGTAAACTGATGATAAAGACAAATGAACTAATTTATAATTTAAAACCAAAACAAAAGCAGCAATTGAAAACCACAACCAACTCAACACTACACTGATCTTATACCGATAAAACATCCTTCTCACAATTGGCTTGAATTAAAACTACCTGCATGCACATATGTCATTGCTTTGCAATCCTGCCAAGTACTAAGTGACATCCAGACTTTAGAATACTGAACTGAAATCATCAATGAAATCTAGCAATTTCACTGGTATCTGTATTTGATATAATTTTTCATTTACAGATACCAAATTTCAGTGACTCCTGGAAGTTTACCTAGTTATGAAGATGTATGGAATAGTAGAACCCAGTGGAGGATTTACATCAACACTCAAGGTTTCTCAGTAATTGTGCTCTGAAAGTCACTGCTGTGAAAACAAGTGCCAAACAAATAAAGGAAACAAAAAATATGAGCAAAAGTGGGCATTTTTTAAAGTCACAAATCCTTTCAATTTGGAGACTTACACAACATAGAAGCAGCATAGAACCCAATATTTCAAGCTCATATGACAGAGCAGCTGCTCAAAATACAGCAGCACTCTAAATTTATATACTACTGAACCAAGATTGACCACCAAAAGGAACAAATCAGTCAGGCATGGTGGCTCGCACCTGTAATCCCAACAGTTTTGGAGGCTGAAGCAGGAGGATCGCTTGAGGTCAGGAGTTGAGACCAGCCTGGGCAACAAAGCAAGACCTCATCTCTGCAAAAAAACTAGCCAGGCATGGTGGTGTGTGCCTGCAGTCCCAGCTACTTGAGAGGCTGAGACAGGAGGATCGCTTTAGCCCAGGAGTTTGAGGCTGCAGTGAGCTGTGATGCACGACTGCACTCCAGCCTGGACATCAGAGCAAGACCCTATCTCAAAAAACAAACAAAAAGAAAGGATAAGTCTCCTTACAGGACCAAGCCTGGGCAGGCAAGCAGAATGCAAGGCTGCCAGTTCAAGGTGCCCTTTGTCCAAACAATCTACTACAAGAGATATATGCATGAGAGAATGAAGAAATTTGGGTGCAAATATAAAGGAAAGCAAAGTAGATGAAGTATTGCTATGAGAGTTTGTCACTTACTGCCTAAAGAAACCAAAAAAGTGGAGAGAACTCTCTCATTTTTTTAAACCACACAAATTTGTACAGAATCAAGATGTAAAGAGAAATCTGTAGGTATTATTCTAGAATTTAAAAGACATATCATAAGAACTCTTGACCCACCTCTGAAGAAGCAATAAGCAAAGCTATCATCCTCACCACCTTCATGCTTTTCAATTAATAACTTTGTTCATTTTCCAAAGTAATATATGGCCAGGCATGGTGGCTTACACCTGTAATCCCAGCACTTCGGGAGGCCAAGGCAGAAGGATTGATTGAGCTCAGGAGTTCGAGATTAGCCTGGGCAACACAGTAAGACCTTCTCTCTATTAAAAATTTATACATACAATCCTATAGGCTCATGGTTGAAATTTTGGAAAAGCACGAAGCCAATAAAATTCATCCATAACTCTGACCAAAAAAGAATTGATCAGTTAGGCAGCCAAGAACCCTGGAAGAAAGTGAGAATATAATTTTGGAACTAGTAACAAGAAGACAAGGGAACAATAAACCCAGCAGGACACCATCTCTAAGCTCTAGAGAACTAATTTTGACAAGTCCAAGAAAAATATACCTCAGACACCTACAAGACATTACTATTTATATGGCACAGGAGACACTAACATACGACAATCTGAGAAAGACAGAATGGCATGATCCAAAGCAATTAATCTGACTGGCTAGGGAGCTCAGTTTTTAAAACAGCAGATCTAAACACTTCAGGGGCCAGCACATGGCCAGGGAGGAAACAAAAATGTGGTATGAACCACAGGGAACTTTGTCAGAAGACAAATCCAGAATTAGCTGAAGTTCTTGAACAATTTTTTTTTTTTTTTTTTTTTTAGTAAGCAGAGGAAGGACAGCAAGGTTTTAAGCTATATTTGGGGCCAGGAAGAGATAAGCTACAGATAGAATACAGCTCCTATTAACTAATCACGTGTTCTCTTGGTCTTTCACAACAGAAGAATCTTCAAACTAGTGAAGGAACAACATTATGAGCAGAAAATTAGAAGCCTCCTCCAATCCGAATTCCACCATTGGTGGAAAAAGAAAAAAAAACAACAACAAATTAAGGAGACTATTTCCAAGTATTTTCAGTAGTGTTTTTTTTTGGGGGGCGGGGGGGGGGATGGAGTCTCACTCTGTCGCCCAGGCTGGAGTGCAATGGCACAATCTCGGCTCACTGCAACCTCTGCCTCCCAAGTTCAAGTGATTCTCCTGCCTCAGCCTCCTGAGTAGCTGGACTTACAGGCATGTGCCACCACGTCTGGCTAATTTTTTTTTTTTTTTTTTTTTTTTTTGTATCTTTAGTACAGACATGGTTTCACCATGTTGGCCAGGCTGGTCTCAAACTCCTGACCTCGTGATCCACCTACTTCGGCCTCCCAAAGTGCTGGGATTACAGGCATGAGCCACCATGCCTGGCCTTCAGTAGTCTTATGTCATTTCCCTGCTTTGGAACCTTCGAAGACTCCTGCCTGCTCACAAAGCAGGGACATCTTCCTATGTGACAAAGGACTCTATACTCAGTCCTTCAAGCCCCTTCCCTCCACCATCCCACCCTCTTCCCCTGGTGGACTCAGCCAGATCTGCCTCAGATGTCAATTTCCCTGGCTGGTCTCTAACTCACCATCAGCCTGAGAGGAGTTGAGAAGGCCTTCCCTGCAGCCCCATGTCCTCACATATGTGTCTCCTACTCCATTTCCACCTTTGCAAACATTTTACACAACCTCTCTCTCCCTGCACAGGGGGCTCTTAGAGGGCATCCTCACAGTGCAGCACCAGGTATACAGTAGATGCTCATTAGACATTTGGATAATTTTTATTTTTTAGAGACAGGGTCTCACTCTGTCACCCAGGCTGGAATACAGTGGTGCAATCGCTGCAGCCTCGAACTCTCAAGCTCAAGCAATCCTCCCACCTCAGCCTCCTGAGTAGCTGGAACTACAGGCATGCACTACAACAGTCAGCTAATTTTTTTTTTTTTTTTTTTTTTTAAGAGATGGGGGTTTTGCTTTGTTGCCCAGGCTGGTCTTGAACTCCTGGGCTCAAATGATCCTCCTGCCTCAGCCTCTCAAAGTGTTGGGATTACAGGTGTGAGCCACCTCACCCAGCCAAGCATTTGTTAATTAATCAACTGATTCCCTGAGGAATGATGGTGAGTCTAGGAAAGAGACCAGAAAATTAAGATGAGCACTGCCCTCCCTCCCGCAAGGAGGCCTTTGGGAAAGAGACTGCTGCCAAGTTACCACCACATCCACGGCTCTTGAGTTAGAGCTTTATTCTCCAGCAGGCTTCAGAGGTACCACTGTCCCTCCATATCCGTAAGGGATTAGTTACAGGATCCCTGTGGATACCAAAATCCAAGGATGCTTAACTCCCTGATATGAAATGGCACAGCATTTGCATATGACCTCTTGTATACTCTAAATCAGCTCTAAATCACTTATAATACCTAATACAAAACTCACTAAGCTCCAAGCCAATGTGTGTGGCTTTAGGCAAGACATTTAAGCTTGTGGTATCTCCAGGTGTTCATCTGTAAATGGACAGGGGAAATAGGGAGGAAGGTTGCGGTCTGCTGGATTCTAAATCCCTCGGGCCAAGGACAGAAATGAGGCAAAGGCTGGTTCAAATCCACTTGTTTGGCAAGTAGTTGGCAATTTCACTGTGCTGCCTTAACCATCATGTTCTCAGCTTTAAGAACTGAGCATCATGAATGAAGGGGAACAGACTTCGTTTGTGTTGCTAAATGGCAAACATGAATTAACAAGGGGGAAAATGCAGCAACAATCAGGCCAACAGAGCATTTTCCAATAAGAAATGTTATTCCCTAGAACTGGCTGCCTTGAAAGGTGCCAAGTGCATGGCCACAGACAATATCCTCCAGCAGAGACATGGTGGAGGAAAATTTCTACACTGTTCAGAAGATCTACACATTTAGAAGGGACCTCTTAGGTTCCTTTCAACTCTAAATTCTATTTTATAAATTACATGACTAAGAAACTATACGTATGCTGAAAAGACGTAAGTGACAAATTATGTTTTTAATAACATTAAGAGCTTGCCAAAAAAAAGAGCTGGCTGTTTAAAATACCTGGTATGATTAAATAAATCTCATTTCACCTATCGTTTCCTTAACGTGAGGTAGACCAGTATTTTTGTTCACAAAGGACTGACAAACAGCAGCTAACTGAGAAAGCTGTCAGATTCTGACTGAGAAAAATCTAGCATCCTTCAGCATACATAGTATATTTAGTTGTTCAGTATTAATATGTTTAAAGTCACAGTCACCATCCAAATAAACTAAAGCAGGCTGGGCACAGTGACTCATACCTGTAATCCCAGCACTTTGGGAGGCCGAGGTGGGCGGATCACTTGGGGTCAGGAGCTCAAGACCAGCTGGCCAACATGGCGAAACCCTGTCTCTACTAAAAATACAAAAATTAGCCAGGTGGTGCACACCTGTAATCCCAGGTACTCGGGAGGCTGAGGCAGGAGAATCGCTTGAACCTGGGAGGCAAAGGCTGCAGTGAGCCAAGATCATGCCACTGCACTCCGGCCTGGGTGAAAGAGCTAGACTCCATCTCAAAAAATAAAATAAAATAAAACAAAAAATAAAATAAAAGAAAGCAGCCGGGCGCGGTGGCTCACGCCTGTAATCCCAGCACTTTGGGAGACCGAGGCCCAGCAGATCACGACGTCAGGCGATCGAGACCATCCTGGCTAACACAGTGAAACCCCGTCTCCACTAAAAATAAAAAAAAATTAAAAAAATTAGCCAGGCATGGTGGCGGGCTCCTGTAGTCCTAACTACTCGGGAGGCTGAAGCAGAAGAATGGCATGAACCCGGGAGGCAGAGCTTGCAGTGGGCCGAGATCACGCCACTGCACTCCAGCCTGGGCGACACAGCATGACTCCATCTCAAAAATAAAATAAAATAAAGCAACTATGCAGATATCACCAGCTTTTAAATTTTCTTCAAGAAACCCTCTGAATTCAGTCCTTCTGTGAAGAAAGATGCATTACCTGACACACACAGGCAGGCAGTGGAAGACATTCATTAGCTAGAACATTTCAATAGCAAAGCATGCAAAACTGCAAAATGCCATCTAGACAAGATCCATGCCTGGAGACATCCAACGTGGCACTTTCAAGGAGACGTGTCCATTTCAAAGTCCTATACACAGGCGAATTCCTTGGTGATTTTCTTGGGTCTGTCTTCTCTGAGTCCCTTCTAGCTGTAGATCTAAATGCTCGGAAGTAAACAATGACAGTAATGCCACCAAGTGGCACCTGAAATCAACTGTGACTCTCTACCATTCCCCATCCTATTCTACTTCCCTCCATCTTCTTCTTTCCCCGGAAGATGCATTACACCTGCCGGTAATCCCCATGGAAACTGTGAAGTCCATTTTAACTCTGCTTCTTCTGTATGAATGGTTTTAAAATTGCTGAGACTTATTTTATTAAAAAAATTAATTTGCTCTTGACACAACTAACTTCACAAACTAATCACCAAATACCTTCTTGGTTTTCCATTTCTACCTCCTGACCTGAATGCTCCTTACCATGGAGATGTGGAGAGCACTGGCTGTAAGTCCAAGTACTGGTTTACGGCAGATGTCTTGGAGATCTATCTCAATAGCCCTCTCAAAACACGTTTGTAATGATGTTGAATATAAAATAACAATTTACATAATAAGGTGCATAAGCACCTCCTTTGCACTATTAATAAATTTTTGTTGGCAATATTTTCTAGGGATAAACATCTAATTATTACAAGCCCATAATCAGAAAAATGTCTTATGAGCGTGACATTCAGGAATTATTTCTTGGAGGTCATCAGGAGTCACAATAGGAGGAAATCGTGCCCTGCTGTTAAAACTCTACCAGAATTCATTAATAAAAGCACTGCTCCGTAGAAATGTAGTCTATTTTATCCCCAGGGACAACAGTACGCCCTTTCTTTTCTCTTGCCGCAGTTTTTTACAGAAGCTGTATTTTTTATCATAAAAGGATGGGAAGCTGCCATTCAAAATTGCTGTTATTTTCCTATTCTGTTTCTCTGGATAAAACAAGACTTCTAAACTAACAAAGGACAATAATCAGTGTGGAGGCAACATACGCTGAAATAAGGAAATGCTGAAAACTAACATTCACCATGCCACACATAAAAAGCAGCTGAAACTCAACGTGAAAGCTAAACCTCAAGATATGACTTCACACAGCTATAATGGGAAACATAAAAGCAACTTGGGATTTCCTCTATTTGAAGGGATGCATTTCCACTTATTTTGTACTTTCCTTGAACTTGGGGCAGGACATCACTCTTGCATCCCACACTTCTCAGCTCAGGCTCGGTATCCAAAAAAAGCTCTGTGCCTCTGGGGACCTGGGGCACCCCTCCCCCCTCTAGCCTGCTGGAGCACCCACATGTGCAGAGGCTCACACGAGCATAAATCAAGGGACATGGCTGACACTAAGCATTGCTGAGAGCCTGCACAGCTGCAGACGCTGCTCACAAGTAAAAGAGATACCCCTCTGCAGGAGGCAGCTGCGGTATTTCACTTGCCCCTCTGACCAGGACCCATGCAGTCCTTGGAAGAGCTGGGTGCTCCCTAGGGCAACTGGTATTTTCTATCTGCTCTTTGGTCACTTCCCATTCTTTTTTACTGGTTTCTGGTGGTTTCCACATGTGGACAAATAGAGCATAATAAAGAGGTCTGCCAGATTTCAGCCTCCTTTCACAGATGAGGCTTGGTTTAAAAGGAAAATGAACAAAAGAAAACTTACAAAACCAACAGCCTGATGGTACTTTTAGGAAAAGGTTAGTATGGTTCTGTATGAATGGTAGGTGACAGCTGGATCTGATTCTCTAAATATACCAGGCCTTTTCCTACAAGACTTTATAATAACTTATTTGTTCTTAAATTCAGGTGGGGCCTCTGGGAGGAAAAGTTGAGGGCAGGAAAATAGAACAAAAATTAATTAACAATTTCCAACTGTAACATGCTCAGCACTATACACAGAGTGTAAGAGATATAAAATATTGCCCCCGACCTAGAACACACAGTTCTGTGGGGTAAGACAGCCAAATGCCTGAACCAATGACACAACACTGTGCTCTATCGGATAATCCAGACTGAACTGAATGGCCCAAATAATCACAAACATGCAGAGGGCAGTGGAAATGTTCTTGAACGTTTTAGACAAACAGAACTGTATAATTAATGGATTTTCCCCTTCACAGTACATAAACATTCTGAAAGGTAGTACCTAAATCTGGCACCTACTGAGAAATGCTGACACAGCTGCAATGATTTTTTAGATATTTTTAAATTGTAAAGAGAACAGAGTAAGGAAGTGCACTTTGACCCAATTTTAACCATCTGTAATTTTTTTTCTTCCAATCATCCTAACTGGCTTCTAGACCCAAGTGCTAATATGATTGCAAAAGGAAAGCTGCCAACAAATTATGGAGGCCTGATTTAAGGACAGCATGTAACCTAAACACATTGCAGTCAAGCAGTGTGTATGAAGAGAGCTATACCTGTAAGGAAAGACTGAAGTTCTAAGACAGCAGAGGCAGAATCCAGCCTCCTCCATTGGGCGCTGGAGCAAAATTTTAGAAAGGTTACCCAGGGAATCTTGACAGGGGACTGCAACATGCTCAGAGGCAGCCAGAGGTGCTCAACCAGCCTTAGGGCACATCAAACAATCTCCAGTGAGAACTCTCCACCCTTCTTAATCCCAAAATGTTAAAATCAACTCCACATCCATTCTTTTTAAATAACTTTAATCCTCACAACGACATCAAAACATTTTAAGCACTATCCACTCCACTTTTGGCTGATCGAAAGACTTAACAGTAGACATTATTTCCTCTACACATAAAACACTGTTACCTCTACCCCAGCAATTTACAGAGATTAATTTTTCTCCCATCCCCACTCTACACCAACTTTATTCCAAGAAGGACTTAAAGTGAGAATATACAAACATTAGGAAAGTTTTTTTTTTTCTTTTTTTTTTTTGAGACTGAGTCTTGCTCTGTCACCCAGGCTAGAGTGCAGTGGCGTGATCTTGGCTCACTGCAGCCTCTGCCTCCCGGGTTCCAGCAATTGTCCTGCCCCAGCCTCCCAGGTAGCTGGGATTACAGGCATGCACCACCACACCCAGTTAATTTTTGTATTTTTAGTAGAAATGGGTTTCACCAGGTTGGCCAGGCTGGTCTCGAACTCCTGACCTCAGATGATCCACCTGCCTCGACCTCTCAAAGTGCTAGGATTACAGGCGTGAGCCACCATGCCTGGCCAAGGTTTTAAATCTTATGTACTTTAAAACATTTTAAGACATGTTTGTCAGGGTGTCAAACCTTAAGATTTAGTTGAGTCAAGTTGAATTTATTTAATCCAAGGGACAATAGGTAAAAAGCATTAATTTGGGAGTATAACACACTGAATGATGGCACTCTCATCTAGAAACTGGGTTTCTAAATACACTCTCTAAAATACATTTATCTGAATTTTTAAATATTTCTGATTGGCCTCCATTTTTATTTGGAATAGTTTTGCCTCAGGATATATTTTAGTCATTTAAGGATATAAGTCCTCGGCCAGGCACAGTGGCTCACGCCTGTAATCCCAGCACTTTGGGAGGCCGAGGCGGGCAGATCACAAGGTCAGGAGATTGAGACCATCCTGGCTAACACGGTGAAACCCTGTCTTCACTAAAAATACAAAAAATTAGCTGGGCGTGGTGGCGGGCGCCTGTAATCCCAGCTACTCAGGAGGCTGAGGCAGGAGAATGGCGTGAACCCGGGAGGCAGAGCTTGCAGTGAGTTGAGATCACGCCACTGCGCTCCAGCCTGGGCGACAGAACGAGACTCTGTCTCAAAAAAAAAAAAAAAAAAAAGAATGTAAGTCCTCTTGCACATTTATAATAAAAACAAGTGATTATACAGTTTTGTCACAAAAATATAATCAACCACATCATAAAAACTTCAGAAAGAAAAAAAGGGAGAACAACCCATAATCCCATTACTCCAAAGCAAATACTATTATTGGCTTAGTACGTTGCTAAATCACTTAGTGCATTTTTTTTTGCTAACTACTTGGAAGCAGACTATATATGTAACAGCATCTCGTTAAGTGGTTTTTCAAACTTTCACAGTTTCTATAACTATCATTCTGTCATTTAAAATCAGTATTCTAGGCCAGGTACAGTGGCTCACGGCTGTAGACCCAGTACTTTAACAGGCTGAGCAGGAGAATCATTTGAGTCCAAGAGTTTGAGATGAGCCTGGGCAACATAAAGAGACCATGTCTCTACAAAAAACTTTTTAAAAATTAGCCAGGCATGGTGATACACGCCTGTAGTCCCGGCTACTTGAGAGGCTGAGGCAGGAGGATTGCTTGAGCTGGGGTGGTGGAGGCTGCAGTGAGCTGTGACCACGCCACTGTACTCCATCCTGGGTGATGGAGAGACCTTGTCTCAAAAAATAAAATAAAAACATCAGTATTCTAAAAAGTTAATAGTATTCCAAGTCATAAAATATAAATAGCAATATATAAAAGAGTAAAGAAAGAAAACTGCAGCCCCATGTGAGACAGAAGGAGAAAAAAAGACCCACATGTTTTAGGATCTTTTACATTCCCCAGTGAAGATGTGAATACTAACAAGAGTAGGGCAAAGTGGAGATAAACACTCTCCTGGTATTTTCCAACATACTTTTTTTTTTTTTTTTGAGACGGAGTCTCACTCTGTCACCCAGGCTGGAGTGCAGTGGTGCAATCTTGGCTCACTGCAACCTCTGCCTCCCAGGTTCAAGCGATTCTCCTGCCTCAGCCTCCCAAGTTGGGATTACAGGCACACGCCACCATGCCAGGCTAATTTTTGTATTTTTAGTAGAGACAGGGTTTTGCCATGTTGGCCAGGCTGGTCTCGAACTCCTGACCTCAAGCGATCCGCCCGCCTCAGCCTCCTAAAGTGCTGGGATTGCAGGCGTGAGCCACCGTGCCTGGCCCCAATATACTTTTTTAAGGATTTTCTTCCCCTTTTTTTCCCCGTCTCTTCATCTATTCTCATCTTGTGGAAGGCTGGGAAAGTTAAATATCCTCACACTGTCAAGCGGAAACATCACTGTTCATTAGCGCAAAACCTCCCTGCTGTGATGTACAACAGTCATTTTTCCAGCATTCATTCTCATTTTAACCTCTTAATGTCCTCTTTGAAAAGTTAGTGCCAGAAATCTCATCACTAAGTTTCCTCCCTGCCTTAGACTGCTGGAAATGGCTAAAAAGGATACTGGAATTTATTTAATTTATAGGAACAAATATTGAACTGATTACTTAACATATGTGCTGCAGAAAAATTCTATACGTGGACTACTAGACAAAGAGTTCTAAGGACGGTTACAGGGAAAATAATTGCTAATGCCTCATGCAGGAATGTCATTAATCTTTCTGTCTATGCAAAGCTATCTGAGATGTTATACTTTTTGTTTAAACACACAAATGAGATATAACTTTATCTTTTAAAAAATAAATGGTTTTTCAAATCTCAAAAAACCTCAATATCCAAAAACCCGCACATGTATCACACATTTATGCTTTTGAAACCCCAGAAATATAAATCCACAATTTTATATCCTTAATTTTGCATTTTGCAACTTATACTCTTGAAGTACAGAATAATCTTCTTGAAGTAAAAGCATTTTTTGCATCATACTTTTTTTTTTTTAGAAAGAAAAAGAGTCCAGGCACAGTGGCTCACGTCTGTAATCCCAGCACTTTGGGAGGCTGAGGCAGGCAGATTGCTTGAGCCCAAGAGTTAGAGACCAGCCTGGGTAACACAGCGAGACCATGTCTACAAAAAAATTAGCCAGGCA